>NC_086451.1:201209707-201870957 GCF_028390025.1 Pseudophryne corroboree
GCAGAGAGAACTCTGCACCGCCCCTAGTATGCAGGCTCATTTAATTTTCACTAATGAAATATAGATGGTTACATAATGACGTTTGCCATTATATATCTGCTGACTATGGCATCAGTCCAATCTGCATTTTTATGAATTGTTGCCCCTTTATTCTCAGGAATTACAGAATTTACACAAAGTGTCTTTTTAGTTGCTGCTAAGCATGTATTCAGTTATTTCTCCTAGGCATGTTCAGTAAGTGTTACTATTCACATTGGTAATAATGAGTCAATCTCATAAATTATATTGTACCCACAAATGTTTTCAGAGTGATAGCAGCTATAAGCTGTTCAAAGATAGCATAAATTTAGCAGCAAATTAAATTAAGTTATTTCTGCTACACATATACAACAGTTGTTTCCATTTATACTGAGGATGTTACTTCAGTAAAGGTGTGTACACACAGTGAGATATTTTCTTTCGATTTTGACTATATAGTCAAAATCGCAAGAAAGTTAGTGCAGATCGCAAGGTGAAAGTCACCTTGCAATCCCGATTCGATCCCGATGTGCGGTCCGCCAGGTCGGCATTGCAAGAAAAGATAGACTGTGCAGGCAAGTCAATCCTTGCTAGGTCAGTGTACTATCTAGTTCATATTGCAAGTGTTGCCAGTAGCTTGCAATAAGAGCTTGCGATGCCGATCTGCATCATCCCAGCCACTCCCCACCACGTACATTTTCTTCATTCACTGCGCGGAGTCTGAAGACCGAAGCACGTGGAGCAGTGGCTGCAGAAAACGTCTTTTGAAAACTGTAAGTATCAGCAGCACGGTGGGGGGCAATGTATGTGGCACTGTGGCGCACCGTATCTGGCACAGTCGGGCGAAGTATCTGCACTGGGGGCAATATGGCACTGTGGGGGGCAGCGTTTCTGGCACTGGGGACAATGTATCTGGCACTGTAGGGAGACGACGACAGTGTATCTGGCACTGTAGGGGGACGACGACAGTGTATCTGGCACTGTAGGGGGACGACGACAGTGTATCTGGCACTGTAGGGGGGCAGAGTATCTGGCACTGTAGGGGGGGCAGAGTATCTGGCACTGTAGGGGGGGGCAGAGTATCTGGCACTGTAGGGGGGGGCAGAGTATCTGGCACTGTAGGGGGGGCAGAATATCTGGCACTGTAGGGGGGGCAGAATATCTGGCACTGTAGGGGGGGGCAGAATATCTGGCACTGTAGGGGGGGGGGGCGACAGTGTATCTGGCACTGTAGGGGGGGACAACAGTGTATCTGGCACTGTAGGGGGACGACGACAGTGTATCTGGCACTGTAGGGGGACGACGACAGTATCTGGCACTGTAGGGGGACGACGACAGTGTATCTGGCACTGTAGGGGACACAGTGTATCTGGCACTGTAGGGGGGGGACACACAGTGTATCTGGCACTGTAGGGGGACACACACACAGTGTATCTGGCACTGTAGGGGGGGGACACACACAGTGTATCTGGCACTGTAGGGGGGGACACACACAGTGTATCTGGCACTGTAGGGGGGACCACAGTGTATCTGGCACTGTAGGGGGGGGCACAGTGTATCTGGCACTGTGGGGGGGGGGCACACAGTGTATCTGGCACTGTAGGGGGGGGCACACAGTGTATCTGGCACTGTAGGGGGGGACACAGTGTATCTGGCACTGTAGGGGGGGGACACAGTGTATCTGGCACTGTAGGGGGGGACACACAGTGTATCTGGCACTGTAGGGGGGGACACAGTGTATCTGGCACTGTAGGGGGGGGCCACAGTGTATCTGGCACTGTAGGGGGGGGGACCACAGTGTATCTGGCACTGTAGGGGGGGGGACCACAGTGTATCTGGCACTGTAGGGGGTGGGACCACAGTGTATCTGGCACTGTAGGGGGGGGGACCACAGTGTATCTGGCACTGGGGGGGGACAGTATCTGGCACTGGGGGGGACAGTATCTGGCACTGGGGGGGGGACAGTATCTGGCACTGGGGGGGGACAGTATCTGGCACTGGGGGGGACAGTATCTGGCACTGGGGGGGGGCAGTATCTGGCACTGGGGGGGACAGTATCTGGCACTGGGGGGACAGTATCTGGCACTGGGGGGGACAGTATCTGGCACTGGGGGGGACAGTATCTGGCACAGTATCTGGCACTGGGGGGGGGCAGTATCTGGCACTGGGGGGGGGCAGTATCTGGCACTGGGGGGGACAGTATCTGGCACTGGGGGGGACAGTATCTGGCACTGGGGGGGGACAGTATCTGGCACTGGGGGGGACAGTATCTGGCACTGGGGGGGGGGGGACAGTATCTGGCACTGGGGGGGGGAGACAGTATCTGGCACTGGGGGGGACAGTATCTGGCACTGGGGGGGACGGACAGTATCTGGCACTGGGGGGGAGACAGTATCTGGCACTGGGGGGGACAGTATCTGGCACTGGGGGGGACAGTATCTGGCACTGGCGGGGGACAGTATCTGGCACTGGGGGGGACGACAGTATCTGGCACTGGGGGGGAACAGTATCTGGCACTGGGGGGGACAGTATCTGGCACTGGGGGGAGGGACAGTATCTGGCACTGGGGGGGGCAATGTATCTGGCACTGGGGGGGCAATGTATCTGGCACTGGGGGGGCAATGTATCTGGCACTGGGGGGGGCAATGTATCTGGCACTGGGGGGGGCAATGTATCTGGCACTGGGGGGGGCAATGTATCTGGCACTGGGGGGGGCAATGTATCTGGCACTGGGGGGGCAGAATATCTGGCACTGGGGGGGCAGAATATCTGGCACTGGGGGGGCAGAATATCTGGCACTGGGGGGGGCAGAATATCTGGCACTGGGGGGGGGCAGAATATCTGGCACTGGGGGGGGGCAGAATATCTGGCACTGGGGGGGGGGCAGAATATCTGGCACTGGGGGGGCAAAATATCTGGCACTGGGGGGGGGGGGGCAAAATATGGCGCTGTGGGGGGGGGGGCAGTGTTTCTGGCACTGGGGGCAATGTATCTGGCGCTGGGGGGTCAGTGAATCTGGCACTGTGGGCAATTTGGCACTGTGGGGCAATGTATCTGGCACTGTGGGGGGGGCAGAATATCTGGCACTGGGGGCAATATGGCGCTGTGGGGGGTAGTGTTTCTGACACTGGGGGCAATGTATTTGGCACTGGGGGGCAGTGTATCTGGCACTGTGGGCAATTTGGCACTGGGGGGCAATGTATCTGGCACTGGGGGGCAATGTATCTGGCACTGGGGGGGACGGGACACAGAATATCAGGCACTGGGGACAATATGGGGCTGTGTGGCGGGGCAGTGTTTCTGGCACTGGGGGCAATGTATCTGGCACTGGGGGGCAATGTATCTGGGGGCCATTTGTGTTTCTGGCACTGGGGGGCCTTTTGTGTTTCTGGCACTGGGAGGGGGCATTTGTGGGAGGGGGCATTTGTGTTTCTGGCACGGGGATGGGGCATTTGTGTTTCTGGCACGGGGGGGGGGGGGGGCATTTGTGTTTCTGGCACTGGGGGGGGCATTTGTGTTTCTGGCACGGGGGGGGGGCATTTGTGTTTCTGGCACTGGGGGGGGCATTTGTGTTTCTGGCACTGGGGGGGGCATTTGTGTTTCTGGCACAGGGGGGGGGGCATTTGTGTTTCTGGCACGGGGGGGGGGCATTTGTGTTTCTGGCACAGGGGGGGGGGCATTTGTGTTTCTGGCACAGGGGGGGGGCATTTGTGTTTCTGGCACAGGGGGGGGCATTTGTGTTTCTGGCACAGGGGGGGGCATTTGTGTTTCTGGCACAGGGGGGGGGGCATTTGTGTTTCTGGCACAGGGGGGGCCATTTGTGTTTCTGGCACTATTGGGTTCATATGTGTATCTGCCCCCCCCCCATATGTGTATCGCCCCACCCCCACTTTAATTGGCTTTTCCCCCTTGTAGCAATTGGCCACACCCTTTTTTTGGGTGGGGGGCTGCGTACCTTTGGCGCGCACACAGTACCACTAATAAAAATCTTTCTACTTGCACCACTGGGAGGCATATATACACAAAACAATAACCAATTGCGCTTGGTATAACTTTAAAACACTCAGATTTTAGTATTTCCAGTAGCTGTTCTTCCACGGTGTGGATTCTTAGAACTGGTATCACCTGGAAGTATACCCTCACACCAGAGAACACACCCGAACAAAAAGACGGCCAGAATGGCCTAAATTAGATATGATACCAATTTGTTTTTATTAAAAAAAACATAGAATTCCATAAATTCCTATGAACATTTTTTTTACAAATAAAAGGATCCATACATTCATATAAACATTCTTAAGAAATACAGCCAGATACAGTCAATAGGTTTTCTGTTCAAGCCTTTAAAGAACACCCTCACCCTTATAGGTGTACATTCTGTTGGGTGTACTGATAAACTAGATAAGAGACCGTAACTGATTCGACCCAAACGTGTTTCATCAGAACGACTTCATCAGGGGTTTCTGTATGGTATCACTAAAACATAAAATGGGTGATTGGATGGTCCCTTAAAATTTCTAGGATAATTTTTATATACACACATATGCATATACACATAAGGAAGGAGAATGGAGGAGAAAATGGAGAAGGAAATATATACATACCAAAAAAAGGAACAAAGGCCTTCATGGATATAAAACATCCATAGTCCATATATATAGGACCAACTTTTAATAGAGATGGATAATTCACCCAGAATGGTTGTAGGATGGTAAAACCTATGGATATTATTAATTGGTTAGAAGTCTATAATTTTAATATTCGGACATATTTTTACTGGGTGCTATCAGGTGTGGTGTCTTATCATATAATTTTATACTGTCAAAGTCAGAAAAATATCACTATGCACACTACCATATTTGCACCTCATACATGTCCGCTCTGCGCATGCGTACGCTCTCTCGTGCGTGCGCATACCCGCTGTTACGTGCACCCGCAGGCGCACGGGATGTGCATTTACGGTAGAGTTTATGTGTGCGTAGCGTGCGACTCAATCGTTACATATTTTAACCATATAATGTATTTTGTAGATCATGGTCCCTTTGATAGATTCTGAAAGTTTAGTTAATGTAGCATGTTCATGGACAGAGAGATCCCTCTTTGTTTGATACGAAGGGTCAGACATGAGTCATACAGTGGTGTTTAGTATCCATCGGAAGAGTATTTAATTAGCAATATTCCGGTGTTGGTTTGAAGCGGATTAATCGCTCGTGCGAATAGTTATGGACATAAGAAGTTTATGTCCATTTACTATTATTTGCACTTACTTATCCATGCGGCGGGAAACCTAGTTTCCCACCCACCTGAGCAGTTGGAAGTAGACACAGCCCACCTGTATGAATCAACCTATGACCTTTTGTTATAATGCGAAGACGAATTCCTGTGTCCAATGAACAATAAGATTGTAGGGACCATTGAATTGTATTGTGTGTGGGGCATAAATAGACAAGCCGATCCTATCCAGCTCTTACTCTTCAACGGTTCTCATTGCTGATAATCGGGAGCTGGATATCCAGAGGCGCATGCGATCGTTCCCCTTGTGCGTAAGTTTTCTCCGCAATCATATTGTCTTTCTTGTTATTGTGAGCCATATCTCTCTCTCTCTCTTCTCTTTCTCTCTCGTTTCTCTTATATAGTTATTGTACTGATATTGTATTTCCTGTGTAGTTATCTGGTTAGGTAGTCTATGTTATATTGGTAGTGTATGACTTGTATTGTATTATTCTTTTTGAACGTTCATTCATTTCCTTAAAAGGCGTTAGACCCTTAGACCGGTATTGTGTGTTTATTGCAGTGGGTAATAGGAGCGTCTCTCTCGCTCAAACAGCTTTAGTGTAAACCAGCTTACACTGTGTTGCATTTTCACCATATCACTACAAAAGGGTTTACAGTATAAGAATATCATTTCTGTGTGTTACATTCAAGGTCTACTGATTGTTATCTTGTGAGCGTCTGCGCCGCTCGTGATCTCCTCGTGGTCTCGAGCGTCCGCTACGCTGATAGCGTAGCATTACGGTAGTCGCTCACCTATAGTGTGCCCGATACCAACAGCGTATTCTCGCGAGCGTTTGTGTCGCTCGAGCGGCTCGCTCCCGATACAGCGTCCGCTACGCTAAGAGCGTACCCTTACGGTACCTCGTGCGCCAGTTGCGTACAGTGTTTCTTAACCTCTGTATAGTGTGTTATATAGGATAAATATTTGGCTTTATCTAGTCGGCAGCCTATAGCGTGCCTGCCTGTGATCCCTTGGCCGTAAGCGAACGTGACGCTCGAGCGTCTCGACTACGGCTAAGCGATTGTTACGCAACGTGCGTACCCTTACGGTATACCATACGTAAATAGCGTACTGTGTTCTTAGACCTCTTAAAGGGTTTTAAGTAAGATAAATATTTAGCTTTATCAATACATACCAAGCATAAACGCATACGCCTTTAAGGGTATTCAGCTAGTTAATGAACCTGATTGCAGACTCTTTTCAGTTTGTATGCAGGGTCTGTTAAATTTGAACCCTAAATATTTAACAACATTTCAGCTACATATACTTTAAAGTGCAATTATATCACAAACACCAAAAAATGAATAATAAACGGTGTGTTCAATAAATTTACATATAGTGAATAACTGCACCTCTCAGTGTCGATTTCTATAACAGAGCTAATTTCATATATAATACTAATAATGGTATCCAATCTCATTACAATTGTGTTTCTTTCAATACCACATAGTTGCATCATATCTAACTCGTTTTCATAATATCTGTTTAATATTCATTCCATTCATAATTTTAATACATGATAATACAAAAAATCAGGTGCTCACTTAGATCACAATATCAGTGATTACAATTTAAACATACAAGTCTTACATATTAGACAAATACAGTCTAGTACAATGCATTCCAAATACTTACTGCAGCCACCAGGAAAGAGACACAAGTAAGGGATGCGGTCAAGATGCCGCCGGACGGAATCCCGGCGGTCGAAATACCGACGCCGGAATCCCGACCGCCACAATCCCGACATATTCTCCCTCCGTGGGTGTCCACGACACCCATAGAGGGAGAATATAATAGTGTGCCGAGCGTAGCGAGGCACCGTGCCCGCAGCGTGGCGAGCGAAGCGAGCCCGCAAGGGGCTGCGTTCCGCTCACCACCCCTGTCGGGATTGTGTGGTCGGGATTCCGGCGCCGGGATTCCGACCGGCGGCATTTAGTACTGATCCCACAAGTAACAGCCAAATCCAAAATGAACTGGCACAGCACTGAGACTGCTATTTATTCATCTCAGTGCAAGTCTCACTTCCTGTAATTAGTGGCTCTAATTATTAGTTTTTCCTGGATACTGCTCCTATTCTAAACATAATTCCACACTTAAAAGGATTAGAATAATCCCTAGATTTAGATGATCATTTTAATTTGAAAGAAAAAAGTGAATTGTGCTTAAAAACAACTTAAGTGTCTATGAACTAACTATCAGGTGTGTGGATACTGATTTCCCGCATGTGTTCCACTTAGCAAAGGCTGGAACGCATATGTAAGGAGACACAAAAAATAAAAAAAAGGGTTTAAATCCTATACTTCATTTATATATTGCTAATGCAAAAAAGCAAGTGTTTGTGTTCAATATGCCTATTACCTCTAATCTTTATATCTCCATAGTAAATATCGACATTAAAAATAGAAATCTAAGATTGGTATTGAAAAATAATTTAGATCCTATATCTTATTTATAATTTGCTAGAAAAAGTGTCAAAAACCAAATGTTCGTGTTCAAAATATATTTTACCACTAATCTAGGTGGAGCACTAGATAAACTATTCTTTTTTGCAACAAATTGTACCGTATGTATGTATATATATATATATATATATATATATATATATATATACAAATAAAATAAGTATTCGAATGCAGAGTCCAAGGCTGGTACATTTATCCACATATTCTAACATGCTTTTAAAGACACAATGATCGTATACTCCGTAATAAAACAATTTATTATTATTTTTTATTTTACTGGGGTTTTTTTTTATATTGCATTTATTTTCACATCATAGTGTTATTTTACATTCATAGTTTTCAAAATAGCCCCATGTAAAAGTGAAACAAAGAAAAATAAAGAGTGAGAGGGACAAAAAAGGGAGGGAATATAATGCTTGGTATGTATAAAATTATATTGTAAGACACCACACCTGATAGCACCCAGTAAACATATGTCCGAATATTAAAATGATGGACTTCTAACCAATTAATAATATCCATAGGTTTTACCATCCTACAACCATTCTGGGTGAATTATCCATCTCTATTAAAAGTTGGTCCTATATATATGGACTATGGATGTTTTATATCCTTGAAGGCCTTTGTTCCTTTTTTTGGTATGTATATATTTCCTTCTCCATTTTCTCCTCCATTCTCCTTCCTTATGTGTATATGCATATATGTGTGTATATAAAAATTATAAAAATTATCCTAGAAATTTTAAAGGACCATCCAATCACCCGTTTTATGTTTTAGTGATACCATACAGAAATCCCTGATGAAGTCGTTCTGATGAAACGCGTTTGGGTCGAATCAGTTACGGTCTCTTATCTAGTTCATCAGTACACCCTACAGAATATACACCTATAAGGGTGAGGGTGTTCTTTAAAGGCTTGAACAGAAAACCTATTGACTGTATCTGGATGTATTTCTTTTAAGAATATTTATATGAATGTATGGAACCTTTTATTTGTAAAAAAAAATGTTCATATGAATTTATGGAATTCTATGTTGTTGTTTTTTTATAAAAACAAATTGGTATCATATCTAATTTAGGCCATTCTGGACATCTTTTTGTTCGGGTGTGTTCTCTGGTGTGAGGGTATACTTGCAGGTGATACCAGTTATAAGAATCCACACCGTGGAAGAACAGCTACTGGAAATACTAAAAGCTGAGTGTTTTAAAGTTATACCAAGCGCAATTGGTTATTGTTTTGTTTATGTTATTCTTTGAAAGTTCACTAACAGGGACTTTCTCCATATTGCTGCTGGTGGGTTGAGCGCGGGGTGGAAGACATTTTTTGGTATCTGTGTATCTTTTCTGTTAGTTGTCTTTTCCTGCTGCTAAATAATGCCTATTTTTAGGAATAGGTCTAAAAGACCACAAAAATGTAGAAATATTTTTTCAGAGGAATATGTGGAAGGAGATATGGAGGAGGATGCGGAAGATTATTATCCACAATTAAATCTGATAGAGAAACTAGCGATCAAAGAACTTAAGAATTGGTACGATGTGACAGTGGCGGATCTAGACTTAACTTTTAGGGGGGGGCGGTTTAAGTATTATGACTCCACCCCCTAATCATAGCCACTCCCACTTAATAATGCCCTTCCCGTTCGCTTCTAAAATTTCCTATTGTTGCCATTACTAATAAAATGTTGCCAGTTAGCGGAGAGAATCCTGCGCACTGGTGATACAGTCTGGCGGATCACCATTCCTTCCATCAGGGGTGGTAGAGGCTAAGACAGTAGGGCAATTTAAACATGCATGGGATAGACATAAGGATCTCCTTACAAAGAAATAAGGATCAAATAAGGTTAGAGATAAAAAATTAAGTAAAAAAAAGGGGCAGACTAGATGGGCCAAGTGGTTCTTATCTGCCGACAAATTCTATGTTTCTATAGCACACAGAATGAGCCGAAATTCACATTATAGCACACAGAATGAGCCAAAATTCACATTATAGCACACTGAATGAGCCGAAAATCACATTATAGCACACTGTATGAGCTGAAATTCACATTATAGCACACTGTATGAGCTGAAATTCACATTATAGCACACTGAATGAGCTGAAATTCACATTATAGCACACTGTATGAGCTGAAATTCACATTATAGCACACTGTATGAGCTGAAATTCACATTATAGCACACTGAATGAGCAGAAATTCACATTATAGCACACTGTATGAGCTGAAATTCACATTGTAGCACACTGAATGAGCCGAAATTCACATTACAGCACACTGTATGAGCTGAAATTCACATTGTAGCACACTGAATGAGCCGAAATTCACATTATAGCATACTGTATGAGCCGAAATTCACATTACAGCACGCAGAATGAGCCGAAATTCACATTACAGTACACTGAATGAGCCAAAATAATGCAGGCACTGGGGGCAAGGGGAATCCTACCCCCTTATTAACTTACACTGGGGCAGTGAGGAAAAATAACACAGGGGGGAGGGAGGGAGATGTGGCACACACACACTTTAGCTGGGAGGGGAGACATATCATACACTTTAGTTATGAGAAGAGGGGGAGAAATGGCACACAGACACTTTAGCTAGGAGGGGAGGGGGGAGACATGGAACACAGACGCATTAGTTAGGAGGGGAGACATGGCACACAGACTTTAGCTAGGAGAAGGGGGGGTGGAAGATATGGCACACACACACACACACACTTTAGCTTGGAGGGGAGGAGACATGGCATACATTGACACCTACTCGTATTTTGGAGTCCGACTCCGCAGAAGCATGAGGAGTCGGGATGGAGGCCGGGTCCGACTCCCGCGGCGGCGTTGGGAACGGGGTGGGGAGCAATTTCAGGAAGAACTTTATATGTTACTCTTTGATGCTAGGAAAAAAAATGTAATCTGCCAAACGGAATATGATTATCTGTTTGTAAAACATCCAACAGTACAGATTTTTTATCACCTTCCAAAGGTGCAAAAAAATCGTGAATGTCCCCAAGGGAGGCCTATAATTTCGGGGATCGACTCTTTGACCTCAAATTTGTCACACTATATAGACCTCAAACTACAACACTATGTAAAAAGGTTGCCATCTTTCTTGAAAGACTCTACTAGTTTACTACAGGAATTAGCAAACTATATATGGAGAGAAGGGGACACTTGGCTTACAATCGATGTCCAAGCCCTCTATTCGTCAATTCCGCACGATAAGGGGGTCCTTGCAGTTAAGAAAACTTTGGAAATTGATTTGGAAAAAACTGTGGGAGAAATTGAGTTTATCCTACACAGTATTGAATATATTCTGCGACACAATTATTTCCAGTTTGGAGATGCCCACTACCTCCAATAGCAGGGGACTGCAATGGGACAAAATTCACCCCATCGTATGCGAACCTGCTGATGGGGGAGTGGGAGAACACTTTTGTCTATGGTTCCCCTTTCTTTACAGAAAATATTAGATTCTATAGGTGCTATATTGGCAATCTGATTTTTGTATGGAATGGTGACTCACAAAGTATAGCCTCTTTTATAGAAACTATCCATCAAAACCAATTCAATCTGAAATTTACTCACAGAACAGACACGATTACAATTGATTACTTAGACATCAGATTGGAAAGTACAGTAAATGAAAATATTAAGACCTCAACCTTTTTCAAAGATGTGGACACTAATAGCTTTATACCATCTGCAAGTTGTCACCATCAAAATTGGATTGAGAATGTCCCCTATGCACAATTCCTGAGGCTTCGGAAAAATTGTAGTAATGTCAACGACTTTCTGGTTTAAACGGAGATTCTAAAAGAACGCTTTCTGTCAAGAGGTTACAATGCTTTAAAAATAGAGGAGGCGATTGATAGAGCATTGAAACAAGATAGGCTGAGTCTCCTATCGAATAATCCTAGAAAGAAAGTAGAAAAACATTTTCAATGTCGACCATGCATTACTCGATATAACAAAGAAAATTGGATGGTGAAAAAAACATTGGAGAAACATTGGAATATCCTGTTAAAGGATCCAGTGTTGGGACCCTCTCTCCCTCCAAAACCTCTAGTTATTTTCAGAAGGGCAAAGAATTTGAAAAGCATTCTGGACCCAAGCAAACTTAAATCTACTAAAGTATCCACATCTGGACCAGATACATTTCTTTCACTGAAGAAAAAGGGAGGTTGTTTTCCATGTGGACATTGCATTTGCTGCAAACACATGGAAAAGAAACCGTTTGTGTGGCTATTGGATAATGGCTTGGAATACAAACTAAAAGAGGTGGTTAACTGTAACTCACAGTATGTAATTTATAGAATTACTTGTCCATGCAATTTGTCCTACATTGGCAAGACGAAGCGGTTAGTAAAACTTAGAATCCAAGAACATATGCGTAGCATTAAAAATAAGGTAATAAGTCAAAACCTGCCGAGGCATTTCTTAGAATGTCATAATTCGAACTTAAAAGGATTTTCATTTACAATCCTTGAGTGCATACGGCTAGGAGATAGAGGAGGAGATAGGGACCTTCTTCTATCAAAAAGGGAAACGTATTGGATCTATAATTTAAACACGTTGGTACCAGGGGGACTTAACATTGATAAAGTCTCTTTCCTATGAGATCTACTGTATAGTTTCCCATTATTTTATAGATTCTATCTTTCCAACTAAGATCCAGATTATATTCCCTCCCTTTTTTCTCCCTCTCACTCTTTTTTTTTTTCTTTGTTTCACTTTTACATGGGGCTATTTTGAAAACTATTTATGTAAAATAACACTATGATGTGAAAATAAATGCAATATAAAAAAAAAAAAAATGTTTTTTTTACAGAGTATACGATCATTGTGTCTTTAAAAGCATGTTAGAATATGTGGATAAATGTACCAGCCTCGGACTCTGCATTTGAATACTTATTTTATGTGTATATGTATATATACATATGGTACAATTTGTTGCTAAAAAAGAATAGTTTATCTAGTGATCCACCTAGATTAGTGGTAAAATATATTTTGAACACGAACATTTGGTTTTTGACACTTTTTCTAGCAAATTATAAATAAGATACAGGATTTAAATTATTTTTCAATACCAATCTTAGATTTCTATTTTTAATGTTGATATTTACTATGGAGATATAAAGATTAGAGGTAATAGGCATATTGAACACAAACACTTGCTTTTTTGCATTAGCAATATATAAATGAAGTATAGGATTTAAACCCTTTTTTTTTTTTTTGGTCTCCTTACATATGCGTTCCAGCCTTTGCTAAGTGGAACACATGCGGGAAATCAGTATCCACACACCTGATAGTTAGTTCATAGACACTTAAGTTGTTTTTAAGCACAATTCACTTTTTTCTTTCAAATTAAAATGATCATCTAAATCTAGGGATTATTCTAATCCTTTTAAGTGTGGAATTATGTTTAGAATAGGAGCAGTATCCAGGAAAAACTAATAATTAGAGCCACTAATTACAGGAAGTGAGACTTGCACTGAGATGAATAAATAGCAGTCTCAGTGCTGTGCCAGTTCATTTTGGATTTGGCTGTTACTTGTGTCTCTTTCCTGGTGGCTGCAGTAAGTATTTGGAATGCATTGTACTAGACTGTATTTGTCTAATATGTAAGACTTGTACTGTATGTTTAAATTGTAATCACTGATATTGTGATCTAAGTGAGCACCTGATTTTTTGTATTATCATGTATTAAAATTATGAATGGAAAGAATATTAAATAGATATTATGAAAATGAGTTAGATATGATGCAACTATGTGGTATTGAAAGAAACACAATTGTAATGAGATTGGATACCATTATTAGTATTATATATGAAATTAGCTCTGTTATAGAAATCGACACTGAGAGGTGCAGTTATTCACTATATGTAAATTTATTGAACACACCGTTTATTATTCATTTTTTGGAGTTTGTGATATAATTGCACTGTAAAGTATATGTAGCTGAAATGTTGTTAAATATTCTTTAGGGTTCAAATTTAACAGACCCTGCATACAAACTGAAAAGAGTCTGCAATCAGGTTCATTAGCTGAATACCCTTAAAGGCGTATGCGTTTATGCTTGGTATGTATAAAATTATATGATAAGACACCACACCTGATAGCACCCAGTAAAAATATGTCCGAATATTAAAATTATGGACTTCTAACCAATTAATAATATCCATAGGTTTTACCATCCTACAACCATTCTGGGTGAATTATCCATCTCTATTAAAAGTTGGTCCTATATATATGGACTATGGATGTTTTATATCCATGAAGGCCTTTGTTCCTTTTTTTGGTATGTATATATTTCCTTCTCCATTTTCTCCTCCATTCTCCTTCCTTATGTGTATATGCATATATGTGTGTATATAAAAACTATAAAAATTATCCTAGAGATTTTAAAGGACCATCCAATCACCCGTTTTATGTTTTAGTGATACCATACAGAAACCCCTGATGAAGTCGTTCTGACGAAATGCGTTGGGTCGAATCAGTTACGGTCTCTTATCTAGTTCATCAGTACACCCTACAGAATATACACCTATAAGGGTGAGGGTGTTCTTTAAAGGCTTGAACAGAAAACCTATTGACTGTATCTGGATGTATTTCTTTTAAGAATGTTTATATGAATGTATGGAACCTTTTATTTGTAAAAAAAAATGTTCATATGAATTTATGGAATTCTATGGGGGTTTTTTTTAATAAAAACAAATTGGTATCATATCTAATTTAGGCCATTCTGGCCGTCTTTTTGTTCGGGTGTGTTCTCTGGTGTGAGGGTATACTTGCAGGTGATACCAGTTATAAGAATCCACACCGTGGAAGAACAGCTACTGAAAATACTAAAATCTGAGTGTTTTAAAGTTATACCAAGCGCAATTGGTTATTGTTTTCTTTATGTTATTCTTTGAAAGTTCACTAACAGGGACTTTCTCCATATTACTGCTGGTGGGTTGAGCGTGGGGTAGAAGACATTTTTTTGTATGTGTGTGTATGTATGTATATATATATATATATATATATATATATATCACACACACACACACACACACACACACACACACACACACACACACACACAACTCTTGGACGGCGGCACTCAGAAAAACGACACAGCACTGCAGATAGTTGCCAACGTTTCAAAGCAAAACGGCTTTTTCGTCAGGGCAGAAACATAACATGTTGCCTCTGACAAGAATCTTTCTAGTCTAGGTGACAAAAAGATTGTGTTGCCACTCACGTGGCAGGAACATTCGTGATTTTGTGGTGCGCACAGATGTAACTGACTTAGGTAAACGCAATCCACCTCTTACCTTTTTGGGTAATAGAAAGCCTGGATGTTTTAAATGTCTCTGCTGTGTTCCATGCAGTTACATGCTGACTGTGGACACGATTAAACATCCATACACTAATCAAATATTTAAAATCTATCACCATCTCTCTTGTTCATCTAAATAAATTTGTAATTTATGTGCTGATATGCCCCTGTGGCAAATATTATGTCGGCAAGACCGACTGTGAATCTAAAGTCAGGATGGGACAACACAGGTTTGCGATTTGGGAGGCTATTCTTTCTGGAAAAAGTGAACAACCTGTTGCCCGGCATTTTGCTGTGGCTGGACATTCCCCCATTTCATTAAAACATAAGATAATAGACCATATTCCAGTACTATCTAGAGGAGGTAATCGTTCCAAGCTTCTTAGACAGCGTGAGGCCAGGTGGATTTTTCTGCTTGATACCCTCAGTCCTAAAGGTCTTAATGAAAACAGTGGTATGCACAGTTTTCTATAATTCTGGTGATATGACTATTTATCCTATGATTGGTTAGGCTGTGTCTAGAATTTATTAGCTTTTTACATTAGGGCACATAGGGGTAAATTTACTAAGAATCGTATTTTCCCGTTTGAGGTCAAAGTTCAATCACGAATGACATCGAAAGTGTAAATATGCAACTTTTTGAATTGATTACGACTAATTTACTAAGCTGCCGTATTCTGCATTTTCGGGTTTTCCGATGTCTATGTCATTCGTTTTTTTTGGCAGTGTTTTACGTGAGTGACTTGTAAAACACTGCCGAATTTGATACAATGAATCTCGGCCGGATCTGAGAGATCCGTGCTGGGCTTCATTGTGCACTTTGTTATTAAAAAAAAAAAAAGTTTAAATGTTAAAAAAAAAAATGCGTGGGGTCCCCCCTCCTAAGGCAAACCAGCCTCGGGCTCTTTGAGCCGATCCTGGTTGCAGAAATATGGGGAAAAAATGGACAGGGGTTCCCCCATATTTAAGCAACCAGCATCGGGCTCTGCGCCTGGTCCTGGTTCCAAAAATACGGGGAACAAAAAGAGTAGGGGTCCCCCGTATTTTTGAAACCAGCACCGGGCTCCACTAGCTGGACAGATAATGCCACAGCCGGGGGTCACTTTTATACAGTGCCTTGCGGCCGTGGCATCAAATATCCAACTAGTCACCACTGGCCGGGGTACCCTGGGGGAGTGGGGACCCCTTCAATCAAGGGGTCCCCCCCCAGCCACCCAAGGGCCAGGGGTGAAGCCTGAGGCTGCCCCCCCCCCCCCATCCAATGGGCTGCGGATGGGGGGCTTGATAGCCTTTGTGAAAAGTGATTGATATTATTAGTAGCAGTACTACAAGGCCCAGCAAGCCTCCCCGGCAAGCTGGTACTTGGAGAACCACAAGTACCAGCATGCGGCAGAAAAATGGGCCCGCTGGTACCTGTAGTACTACTACTAAAAAAATACCCCAATAAAGACAACACACACACACCTTGAAAGTATAACTTTAATACATCCATCCACACCTCCATATACACATACTTACCTTATGTTCCCACGCAGGTCGGTCCTCTTCTCCAGTAGAATCCATGGTGTACCTGTAAAAAAAATTATACAGGTTGAGTCTCTCTTATCCAAAAGCTTGGGACCAGAGGTATTTTGGATATGGGATTTTTCCGTATTTGGAATAATTGCATACCATAATGAGATATCATGGTGATGGGACCTAAATCTAAGCACAGAATGCATTTATGTTACATATACACCTTATACACACAGCCTGAAGGTCATTTTAGCCAATATTTTTTATAACTTTGTGCATTAACAAAGTGTGTCTACATTCACACAATTAATTTATGTTTCATATACACCTTATACACACAGCCTGAAGGTCATTTAATACAATATTTTTAATAACTTTGTGTATTAAACAAAGTTTGTGTACATTAAGCCATCAAAAAACAAAGGTTTCACTATCTCACTCTCACTCAAAAAAGTCCGTATTTCGAATATTCCGTATTTCGGAATATTTGGATATGGATACTCAACCTGTACTCACATAATCCATGGTTGAAGGCTCCTCTGCTTGTAATCCTTTTGTAATCCACGTACTTGAAAAAATAAAAAAACGGACTTCCGACCACGAACTGAAAGGGGACCCATGTTTTCACATGGGCCCCCTTTCCCCGAATGCCAGAAACCCACTCTGACTGATGTCTAAATGGGTTTCTTCAGCCAATCAGGGAGCGCCACGTTGTGGCACCCTCCTGATCGGCTGTGTGCTCCTGTACTGTATGACAAGCGGCACACGGCAGTGTTACAATGAAGCGCCTATGCGCTCCATTGTAACCAATGGTGGGAACTTTCAGGTCAGCGGTTGACCGAAAGTGACCTCACAGCTGACCTGAAAGTTCCCACCATTGGTTACAATGGAGCGCATAGGCACTACATTGTAACACTGCCGTGTGCCGCCTGTCATACAGTACAGGAGCACACAGCCGATCAGGAGGGTGCCACAACGTGGCGCTCCCTGATTGGCTGAAGAAACCCACTTAGACATCAGTCAGAGTGGGTTTCTGGCATTCAAGGGAAAGGGGGCCCATGTGAAAACATGGGTCCCCTTTCAGTTCGTGGTCGGGTGTCCGTTTTTTTTATTTTTTCAAGTACGTGGATTACAAAAGGATTACAAGCAGAGGAGCCTTCAACCATGGATTATGTGAGTATAATTTTTTTTACAGGTACACCATGGATTCTAATGGAGAAGAGGACCGACCTGCGTGGGAACATAAGGTAAGTATGTGTATATGGAGGTGTGGATGGATGTATTAAAGTTATACTTTCAAGGTGTGTGTGTGTTGTCTTTATTGGGGTATTTTTTTAGTAGTAGTACTACAGGTACCAGCGGGCCCATTTTTCCGCCGCATGCTGGTACTTGTGGTTCTCCAAGTACCAGCTTGCGTGGGAGGCTTGCTGGGCCTTGTAGTACTGCTACTAAAAACAATATCAATCACTTTTCACAAAGGCTATCAGCCCCCCATCCGCAGCCCATTGGATGGGGGGGACAGCCTCGGGCTTCACCCCTGGCCCTTGGGTGGCTGGGGGGGGACCCCTTGATTGAAGGGGTCCCCACTCCCCCAGGGTACCCCGGCCAGGGGTGACTAGTTGGATATTTGATGCCACGGCCGCAAGGCACTGTATAAAAGTGACCCCCGGCTGTGGCATTATCTGTCCAGCTAGTGGAGCCCGGTGCTGGTTTCAAAAATACTGGGGACCCCTACTCTTTTTGTTCCCCGTATTTTTGGAACCAGGACCAGGCGCAGAGCCCGATGCTGGTTGCTTAAATATGGGGGAACCCCTGTCCATTTTTTCCCCCCATATTTCTGCAACCAGGATCGGCTCAAAGAGCCCGAGGCTGGTTTGCCTTAGGAGGGGGGACCCCACGCAATTTTTTTTTTTCGAAAATTTATAGCATCTCCCCCCCCCCCCCTTCCCACTGAAAAACATGCACGGATCTCATGGATCCGTGCATGCCTATACAAACACGGGATAAAAAAGCAGGTCTGTTTTTTTTTTTTAGCACTTTTTCACGATTTGTATTTCATCACGGCAGTGTTTGGCTATTGTCGGCAGTGTTTTGTGTTTTGCACTTTTTAGTAAATTCCCGATTTCTACCAAATTGCAGGCGTATTTGACCGATGGTGTATTGATTCGTGATTTTTGCTTAGTAAATTACCGAGATGACACTTTGAAGAAAAAACGACATCTCGGTCAAAATCGGGACCTTAGTAAATATACCCCATAGTGTCTGGTTTCAATACATTTGTTGCCATTAGTGATTGTTCAAAGCACCTGAGTACTGTTGCATTGTATTGTCTATAGTTGTATCTATGGTGACGGGATGCACGGTGACGTCATCAACCCGCGCACGGCTGAACGGAGGAGGCCGGCGGAGGGAAGCGGCGTGGTGATGGTGAGCACATAAATAGTGAGTGTTTGATTGTTATGTTTATGCCCTGACAAAAAAGCCGTTTTGCTTTGAAACGTTGGCAACTATCTGCAGTGCTGTGTCGTTTTTCTGAGTGCCGCCGTCCAAGATTTGTATAGAAACATAGAATTTGTCGGCAGATAAGAACCACTTGGCCCATCTAGTCTGCCCCTTTTTTTTTTTTATATTATTTTTTATCACTAACCTTATTTGATCCTTATTTCTTTGTAAGGATATCCTTATGTCTATCCCATGCATGTTTAAATTGCTCTACTGTCTTAGCCTCTACCACCTCTGATGGGAGGCTATTCCACTTGTCCACTACCCTTTCTGTGAAATAATTTTTTCCGCAAATTTCCCCTGAACCTCCCCCCCCCCCTCCAGTCTCACTGCATGTCCTCGTGTCCTATTGCTTCTCTTCATTTGGAGAATGTTTCCCTCCTGGACTTTGTTAAAACCCTTCATATATTTGAAAGTTTCTATCATGTCCCCCCTTTCCCTTCTCTGCTCCAAACTATACATATTGAGATTTCTTAGTCTTTCTGGGTATGTTTTGTGATGTAGGCCATGCACCATTTTAGTTGCCCTCCTTTGTACAGTTTCTAATGTATTAATATCCTTTTGAAGATATGGCCTCCAGAACTGAATACAGTATTCTAGATGAGGCCGTACCAATGACCTATACAGTGGCATTATTACTTCTTTCTGCTGCTGATTCCTCTCCCAATGCAGCCAAGCATCTGACTAGCCTTCCTCATTGCCTTGTTACATTGCTTACCTGCTTTAAGTCATCTGAAATAGTGACTCCTAGATCCCTTTCCTCCTCAGGGAAAATATAGTTGGGGAGCTGCCTTACTCTCCTAATACGGAAGGCAACGGACAAAGTAAATCGCTGTATGCTGAGAGTGCCGGGCTTCACGTGTTTTATATATATATATATATATATATATATATATATATATATATATATATATATATATATATATATATATATATATAGGCTATTTGTATGTGACGGTTGTATTTTGTAGGTTAATTGTGTTATTTTATTTTCAACCAACGAGTACCGCCACTTCTGGTCAAGATTCATTGATCTGTACCATGAGAATAAGTGCCTATGGCGTGTCAGAAGCCCAGACTATGTCAAAAGAACCAAGCGGAATCGGGCATATCTGGAGCTTATCGAGTACAGTAGAGGCAGAAACTCTGATGCTGATGTGCCTTGGGTGAAAAAGAAAATACCAAATTTCCAAACAGTCTTCGTCAAGGAACACAAGAAGGTGCAGGATTCACAGCGATCCGTAGCCGGGACTGATGAGGTCTATAAGCCGACGCTGTGGTACTATGACCAAATGAAGTTCATTATAGAGCAAGAGCCGCGTGTAAGGTCACGGGACGCTCTGGATCCAGAGTCTCCAGTTCTTGTAGAAGAGGAGGCCCAGGAGAGTCTGGATCTGGTAAGTACACACACACATTTGTTTGGTATTCCACCCACAATTTTTAACATATACCTAATTTTAGTTTTTCTTATATTGCAGGAAGCTACCCCGGAGCTGGAGGAGGAGCCTACCACAGGCCAAGGGGCAGAAGTGGAGGAGCCAGTAGTGGAGCCAGTGGCACCTCCACAGCCACGTCCACCAAGATCAAGTCGCACGGCAAGGAGGACCACTTCTGCCCCCTATAGCACCCCCTCTGGCTCCCAGCAGTTTTTTTTCTATGCGCCGAGGAGGTTCTACATAGGCCCCCGGATGTGGATCAACAATTCTGCAATTATATTGCAGCAGAGATGCGATTGAAGACTGGTGCCGGCATGTGAGATAGTGTCAGCTGACCATTGGCATCTCCCAAATTTGCCCCCTCCCACCTTCCCATACCACCCTCTCATGGAGCATGCGCCGGTAAACCCTCCTCCACAATCAACTTTTTTTCCGGCGGGAGCCCCACAGCCCAGCCCCTCCCCCCCAATCTAGCACCTCGTCCAGTGGCATGTACTCGAACATGCCGAGTACACAGGCCTCTGTGCTGGGCGACCCACGCTATTTTAATTTATAATTAGTTTTTTTTTGTACCTGGTTTTTTAGTTTTGTTGGAAAAATCTGCTGGTGACCTTATCCTACGCTCTTGCTCCAAACGAACTTTATGAGGTCATTAGTACTGCAGTGTTGGTTTTGTGACCTCACTGTCCCGGACAAAGGTTTGTTGTGATCACTGCACTTTTTGTGTTCCTTCAAGAATGTTTGGAAATTTGCTGTTCTTCACCCAAGGCACACTTGCACTGGGGTTGCCTCTACTGTACTGGGTTATGCCCGATTCCTGTTCTGTTGGCATAGTCCCTGTAAAGGCACTCGTTCTCATGGCACAATGTATGAATCCTGACCAGAATTGGCGTTGTATTTTACACGTTTTATGTTTTTATAAAGTTTATTGTTGGGAAAAAAAAAATTGTGTTGTGTGTTATTTAAAAATGTAATGTGGGTTTTATTGTGTTATTGGCAGTGTTCGCAAAAACGCCCTATAGCGTTTTTAGGTGGGGGATGGTGGATTGGGGGGGGGGGGATGGATGGGTGCTGAGTGTTGCTGTGACGGAGGTGGGGCAGATACTGGTGAAAATCACAATTTTTTTTTTTTTACGTCTCTTATTTTGGGTTATGTTTTATTAGGGCCTAATTCAGACCTGATCGTAGTCCTGCAAAACTTTGCAGGGCTACGATCAGGCACACCGCCGACATGCGGGGGGATGCCCAGCACAGGGCTAGTCTGCCCCGCATGTCACCACCCCCCCCCCCCCCCCCCCCACAGAAGTGCAAAAGCGCTTATGCACTTCAGAAGTAACTCCCGGCCAGTGCAGCTTTTGCGTGCTGGCCGGGAGCAACTCGTCACTGCCCAGGTTGCAGCGGCTCCATGTGACGTCACGCAGCTGCTGCGGCCTGCCCCCTGCGCGGTCCAGCCACGCCTGTGTTGGCCGGACTGCGCCCACAAAACGGTGGCCAAACACCACCGTGCCACCCCGTCCCGCCTCTGCCTGTCAATCAGGCAGAGACGTTCGCAAGGCAACAACAGCCGTCGGCTGTCAGCCATGCGCCGACGCACTTCTGACCTGATTGCTGCGATCAACTGCAGCGAGCGATCAGGTCAGAATGACCCCCTTAGTCAGAAGCATGCACAGATCAGTAAGATCCGTGCATGCTTCTCTGTGAAAATGGTAAAGTGTTAAAAGTAAAAAAAAAAGAAAACAATGTGCAGGTCCACCCAAAAAGCATAACTAGCCTCGGGCTCTTTGAGCCGGTCCTGGCTGTAAAAAATACAGGGGAAAAATGGAGTAGGGGTCCCCCATATTTAAGCACTGGGCTCTTGGACCGGTCCTGGAAATACGGGGGGGGGGAGGAGGAGAAGAGTAGGGGTCCCCCGTATTTTTGAAACCAGCACCGGGCTCCACTAGCCAGGGTGGTGATGCCGCAGCTGGAGGACACTTTTATACAGGTCCCTGTGGGCCGTAGCATCACACACCCCGACTAGTCACCCCCTGGCCGGGGTTCCCTGGGGGATGTGGACCCCTTAAATCAAGGGGCCCCCCCCTCCAGGCACCCAAGGGCCAAGGGTGAAGCCTGAGGCTGTCCCCAGTGGTGGGTGCCGGGCTGATAGCCAAAATTGTGTAAAAGAAAAAGAATATTGTCTTTTGCTGTGGAACTACAAGTCCCAGCAAGCCTCCCCTGCATGCTGGTACTTGGAGAACCACAAGTACCAGCATGCAGAGAATTAAAGGGCCCGCTGGTACCTGTAGTTCCACAATAAAAGAAATACCCCAAGAAAGACAAAACACACACACCGTGAAGGTAAAAGTTTATTAACACACACCTACACACTCGCACATACTTACCTAGTGTCCCACGCAGCTCCCCTGTCCTCTTGTCCATGTAGAATCCATGGGGTACCTGTAAAAAAAAATGTTTACAAAAATCAACCACACAGTGCACAGCCACAGAGTAGAAATGCACTGTTTTAAAAATGGCTGACAGTCGACAAAGACACTCCCCCCCCAATCCTGTAATGTCAACCCACTATTATAATGAGATAGTCAAAATCTCACATAAATCCAGATCTCACATGCCAAAATCTCACATAAGTCAAAATCGTAAGCATACATGGGGGGTAATTCCAAGTTGATCGCAGCAGGAACTTTGTTAGCAGTTGGGCAAAAGCATGTGCATTGCAGGGGAGGCAGATATAACATGTGCAGAGAGAGATAGATTTGGGTGTGGTGAGTTCAATCTGCAATCTAAATTGCAGTGTAAAAATAAAGCAGCCAGTATTTACCCTGCACATAAACAAAATAACCCACCCAAATCTAACTCTCTCTGCAAATGTTATATCTGCCCCCCCAGCACTGCACATGGTTTTGCCCAACTGCTAAAAAATTCCCTGCTGCGATCAACTTGGAATTACCCCCATAGTCCATATCTCAAGAAAAGTTAGTCAAAATCTGTGGTGCTGGGATCCGGGGAGTTCAAGGGAAATCGCATAGTCAAAATTGGCCATAGCAAGGATCTCACTGTGTGTACACACCTTTACAAACTGTTTATTATATTCATAAAGGAGTTCAGATTGGAAACAACTGTATACTGCTACTAAGTATTATAGCCCAGATAAGGCCGACGGATGCCCCGGCGGCAGGGGGGGGGGTGGGTGACAGGGGGGAGTGAAGTTTACTCCCCCCATCACCCAACCCCATAGCCCTGCATGCTAATATGGACAAGATTGTCCATATTGGCTTGCATGTTTAAATGAGCCGGCACCAACAACGAACGAACGAACGCACATCGTTCATCATGCTGCCTAAACACTGAAAGATATGAACGATATCTCGTTCATTAATGAATGGGATTGTTCATATCTTTCAGTGTAATCGGCCAGTGTGTAGGGCCCTTTAGCGTTTTTATGTTAGTTGAATCAGTTACGGATCCTATAACTTGGTGTTACTCACTGTAGCAGTTCCATGCTTGTCATGCTATATATCCACATAGGGGTGAGTGGCAGCTAATGAGATCTCTTATCTACCAATTGAACATGTTCTCATGCACATCTGCAGACAAATTGATTTTATCCCATATCTGAGAGCTGTATATATGCACAATATATTGGAACAATAATCCTATTTCATGCTCATCTTTGCTGTGATGCAAAACGGTTTTCTGCATTGTGCGCAGGGCTGTGACTACCAGTGGAGAAGTTGCCCATGACAACCAATCCGCACTGAAGTAACATTTATAATTTGCATACTATACAATTGTATGGAGCAGCTGAGTGGTTGCCATGGCAACTTCTCTACAGGCTCACTTCTCCACACTTTCACTGATTCATGACTAAAACCCTATGGGGTAAATGAATGAAGCAGTGATAAGAGAGAAGTGAGCCAGTGGAGAAGTTGCCCATGACAACCAATCAGCTGCTCTGTATAATGTTATAGTATGCAAATTATAAATGTTACTTCAATGCTGATTGGTTGCCATGGGCAACTTCTCCACTGGCTCACTTCTCCTCTCTTATCACTGCTTCAGACATTTACTTCTATGACTTAAAAGAGGGGGAGAAGATTGTAAGCTTGCTAGCAGGCTCATTTTACCTCTTTGGGTGGGATATACCATGTATCACAAATAAATTGCTATACATCATGCCCCTAAGCACATGCATACCTGCATTTTTTAACACAATACTGACAACAAGAATTGCCTTCTGGGTTTACAACCTGGGAGTCCTAATGCACACGTTCGGCCACCAGCCTGTGCAAGCCACTGAGACTGAGAGAGCTCTTGTAGGTTCCTTCAAATAGAAGCAAGTAGACGTTGATGGCGTTGCGTATCGGACACAAGCTCCAGAAAGTTATACTTTCCGGAGCTTGCAGGATAGGAGCATGTGGGCATATCGTAGGCCTGTAGAATTCTATGGGTACTGCTGTCCCTTGAGTCCGTTACTAAAACCTTGGATTTCTACAGCGAGGTACACTGGGATTCCACAGGGAATAACATTGGGGATTTCACAGGGAATAACATCGGGGTGAAGAGTTGGATCTTGATCCAATGCACCAACAGGCCGCTAAAGCTTTGACTGTTCCCAAGATGCACTGCCTCCTCTATATCCCCGCTTCCAGGCACTGGAGCCCACTTTGTAAGTTGATGCCTGCAGTGCAGGCAGCTAACAGGGAGGGCTGCGTTAGGCAGCCCTGAAAAGAGATTTTCTGAGAAGAAAGACTTCAAGGGCCGCAGCACAGGCATTAGATGCTATGTCATACTGACATATAGTGCTGCAGCTCCCTCACCTCCCCCAGCGGCGCTGTACACTCCCGCGTCCTGGTCGCCGGGTACTTACAGCGGAGGCGCTCCGGTCTCTTCAGGCACACATCACCGCTGCTGATCTCCTGGATCATGTGGCCACACTTACAGGGAGGAGGTAAGAGGGTCCCCCAGGTGGTACCCGCCGAAATCGCGATCCGTACACGGTCCCAGGAGACGGGCCGCGCTGCTGGCGTGGACACTGTGGCCGTGCAGGGACCCCACTATATCCACCAGGGCAAGGAGCACAGGTCGGATTTACTAAAAATCCATTTATTACAGGCTCCATAGTACCCGGTGGTGAAGCCCAGCAGAGGGGATAAGGCTCTGATCTGTAGCCCCTCCCCCAGCCCCAGGCACCATCTACAGCAGATGTTCCCGCCCTGAAACTGCATCTTTCTCTCTCTCCCTCACTCCATGTCAGCGTTTGGGCGCCATTACACAGAGCTGCGCTGATTCTGGGACTGCTGGGCACTGTCTCCTCTGTAAAGCTGCTGCCTCATCAGCGCTGTGCATTTACAGGACACAAGTATTCTACATGTCGTTTAGACAGTGTTAGTTAAAAACAAGTGCATAACTACAGGAATATTTAGTACAAGTATTCTGTGATATACATCCAGTGTTTACTGTGCATTGTTATAAAGCTGTCAGCGCCCCTGCTGCTCAGTCTGGTATTGTCATGGGTAGGGAACATAGAAAGCCCCCATATATAGCCTATATACCAAATTGAATCACTACAACAAATTTTTGTATGTGAACTATTTACCAAAGCCCCAGCAGTAATGACTGTGTATTGTGCATCCTAGGCTGCAAGCTTAAAAAAATATATCAAACTTCTGAACTTTTCAAAGGCACTTTTACTTGTATGTTACCACATTTCTCAGCTGCATATACAGGTAGAGTGTGTGTTCAAATATTCATGCTTGGATAATACAGCAACATCTGTGCCATCTCCCAACAGTGTAATCATGACGAAACACAGTAGCACATTGGGTGTGTTAGAAGACTGTGGGCAGACATTACAGTGAAAAGGATGTTTAGGGAATGTATAAAAGAGCAAAAGTAGAGGAAATGCCAAGAATTTAAGGAATACTGAAAACCAACAGATTAATAACAGACAGGACAACTAGATTGGTATTGAATATACAGGGGCCAAAAAAGGAATGCCTGATGAAAAGCATTAGGGGAAGGGCACCGGGCAGTACTATAAGAAGCCTAGGTCCAGTCTCTAATCGCAAAATGGAACAGGAATATTGATTGTTAATTAAAAGTGGAGGAGAAGAAAGAACAGGGACAGGCGACAGGTAAACAACAGAAGCAAATGTTTGGATGTGTTAGAAGAGCAGTACACAGAGAGCAGTCTGTGACTGACAGGTTAAACAGTGATGAAGTAGGGCCACTTTAGAACAGTGATGTGCGCAGGTCTGGATTATGCTTTCAGGGGGCCCAGACAGGGGGGACCTCCCCCTTTTGCCAGCAACTACCACATTGCTGTGCCCGCTGCGAGCCCAGACTGATTCTTAATATTGAATTATGGGGGATATTCAGAGATGGATGCAGATCTTGCTTCCGCAAAACCTGTGTCCATCTACTCACATGCTGGGGTTCGCCTAGCACAGCCACCCAGCATGTTTGGGGCCACCCTCAATGTGTCTGCAATTTAATTGCGAGCGCATCAAACAGAAATCGACCCCTGCCTGCGCAGACTATTTGCATAGGCAGGGATAATGTTGCAATGTTTCCATACGCAGGAAACGCAGGTGACGCAATATGACATCCTTAAAAATGGCCATGACACTGGCCAGATCTCCCCCTCCCCCCCCCAATCACCATGCGATCACAACCTTCCGGGATGCGATCGCGTGGTGAAGGTTCTCGTACGTGCACTATGGCTTGTGCGCGTGCGCAGACCCTATGGACGTGGCCGCTACATGTGATCGCACCGGCTGCGTCTATCAATGAATTGGGACCTATGTATGCACTTTCATATTTTAGGAAATCGGGGAGGGAGGGTTTCATGCTACCAGGGGAGGAGTGCAGTGAGTCTCATGCCGGCTGCTGTGTGATGTCCTATGTAACTGTAGGGCCAGGAACGGGTTTGAGTGTGTGGCGTAATTGTGGGATGCGTGGTCACGCCTCCTTATGCAAATGACAGGGAACAAAAAATGTCACCTATTTGGAGGGTGCTATCGTGCCCCCCCAGCCAGGGTAAAATCCAGAGGGGGGCCGCGATCACTGTAATTGCTCCTCCACTGCCCCCCGCACAGGCAGAAGAGACTGCTGCTGCTGTTATGCGGCAGCAGCCTTCCTGCACCACCACAGACCAGCTGGCTGGTGCACAGGAGGGGGGGGGGGGGGGGGCAGGGATCGGTGGCGGACATGGCTAATTACTACCCACTCCTCCCCCTTTCGGCGGCAGTGTGTGCGGCAACTCTCTCCCCTATCTCCCTCTCTCCCCTCCTCTCAGGCAGCTCCTGGACTGATAAGCTGGGGGAAGACGACAGCATCACAGCTGAGGCAGAGCTGCTCTGGCCGGTGGACCCCTAAAACTGGGGGGCTCAGGGTATTTACCCCCTTGTCCCCCCCCCCCCCCCCCTTTAATCCAGCTCTGGAAGTGCGATGAGGAAAGGTAGAGCTTTTCCTGTCATGGGACTCTACTCAGTAAGGATTGTAAATTATAATGCAGAATTTACAAACCCTTTGCTCGCATGCTGTGGTCCGACCATCGCAGGGCAAGGCCACCCAGAATGCAGCCCATCACCCACCCACTGCGTTCACACTGAAATTGTGATCGCACTGCAATTTCAGCATTATCACTGAGATTGTGGATGGCTCCTGCCGGCGCAGCCTGGCTGGAACGCCAGGAGGCCCACCGCCAAATTTTTGTCGGAGCAGCTGCATGTGACATCACGCAGTCACCCGCTCACACCCACGCCATGCCCGTTTCCCTGCTGCCGCCCCTGAAACACTCTGTACACGCCTTGGAAATGGAGCGTTTCCACCCCTCCCGCCCCGCGGACGCCTCTGTCTGTCAATCAGGCAGAGGCGTTCACAGTTACTGCAGGTCACCCGCAGTAAATGCAGGTGCCTTGTGCAGGACGGGCCCTGCGCATGCGCCCGCCGGGCGAACGCAAAAATTTTAATTAGACCCATACTCTGGTATAAGCCGGAGTTTTGACTATGTAAAGTATATGAAAAATACAAAGAATATATTATAAATATCAACTTCGTAACATTCTTGAGTAAAAAATCTATGACAGGAGATGCACTGCCTTTCCTGCCTATCTTTTCCATACATCTCTGATCAACACTCACCAAATTTCCAGCAGTATATATTGCTGCAACTGTGTATATTACCCACATGTACCCTTTGGCTTAAATACTGTGTGTAAATCTGGGTTTGGT
The DNA here is from genome assembly GCF_028390025.1 of Pseudophryne corroboree. Lineage (NCBI taxonomy): Eukaryota > Metazoa > Chordata > Amphibia > Anura > Myobatrachidae > Pseudophryne > Pseudophryne corroboree. The sequence continues at coordinate 201,238,466 of NC_086451.1, forward strand.
ACTAGCCAGTGCCTCCTTACCCATTTACCTCATCACACGTCCCTGCTTTATAAATGTGTAAAGGGTGCTCAGAATAGAAACTCATAACAGAGCCTGTATAAAAGATGCATTAAAAGAGCGTTTATTTCAGCACCATGGACCATAGAAAAAAAAAAAGAAACCCTTTTGTCTATACTTTAAACTAAGTTGCTGCATGACCAAGATGATCAAGCAGCAATGGTTGCTATGGTTCCCGGTGCTAAAGTTGTACACTTGTAAGCAGAGAAAACTAGGTTCAGGGCTACCATCAGAAATTGTGGGGCCCAGTATGTTCCACAATTTCATTTGCAGTGGGAGAGGCAGCCCCTTCTCTGTCTGGGCCTGGTACTGCAGTCCTTGCAGTTCCCCCCTGATGGTAACCCTGCTTGGATATGTTGGGACTTGCAGTTTTGTGAAAATTACTAAGAAATACTGGCCCAGATGTATCAAGCCTTGGAGAGAGATAAATTGTACAGTGATAAAGTACCAACCAGCTCCTAACTGTCATTTTTTGTCATTTTTTAAACACAGATGGTGACATGGAAATTAGGAGCTGAATGGTTGGTACTTTATCACCGTGCTATTTATCACTCTCCAAGGCTTGATAAATGGGGGCCACTGTACCAGACAACAGAATACTGAATGTAATAATGATACAAATAGATAGTTCAAGAACAAAATAGAATCATGGTCAGCAAGTGGATCTGCAACAATACATATACAAATTAACCAGAAGCTATATGTACCTTATACATAATCATATCAAACGAATGAATGAGACAATATAGGGGCTCTTATTAGCAACATTTTATTTACGTGTGGAATGCTGGCCTATTGCAGTGTGTTGCTGGGGAAACGTGTTGTGTGCCTTTTCTTGTCTGGATAAACCCCACCCTAACCAGCACCATTTTATGCCAATGCTCTGATTCAGCAGCTTGCATTTTGTAAATCACTGTTTTGAGAGGCATATAGTGGAATAGTAGTGGAGGGAATGCTGGTTCTTATACACATTATTGTATGACCCAATACATACCTCCCAACTGTCCTGAATTCAGTGGGACAGCCCGGTTTTCCTGGGACTGTCCCACCTGCGGCTGGCAGTGTCCCGCAGTGAGGGGGGGGGAGTTGGGGGGAGGACACACATCGCTGCTCTGCATGGAGCAGAGTAGATGAGATGCCATGTGTATGCTCACGGCATCTATTCACAGTGATGGGGGGAGACTGGTGGCAGCCCAGCATCTCGGAGAGTGCTGGGCACAACCCCACAGTGACGCAAATCGGGGTGTCCCATGAGGCTCTGCCCCTTTGCCTGAAGCTCTACTCCTCTTTCCTGAAACTCCGTCCCCTTTCGGATATCGGTTCCATATTTATAATCTACAAAGGTGGGAGGTATGCCCAATACAGTATGGCCTCCTATTGTTTAGAGATAGAACCATCATTAGCAGAGGCTTCTTGACATGGTTGGTGGCTTATTGTGTATTTACAAATATGTGTAACTGATTCTTCTGCATATTATTTACATGTAGAATGCTGTCTATTTTTACCAGTTTATCACAGTGTGTTGCTGAGGGAAAGCTTTTTTGTGCCTTTTCTTATCTAGATCAACTGCTCCCTTTCGAGCACCTACTGTTTGTAAGCCAATAAATTGTTTGAGCAACTTGCATTTTTTTTTTGGTATCACTTAATTATATGTTTCAATGTACTCAAAAAATCCCTTGGTTCTGTAGCAGCATATTGCCCAGCATACAGTCCTAAATCAAGGGGTGCCCATACACCAGACAATATTATGAACAATTTGGCCATTTCTGACGGATTGCAACTACAAATCGTTCATAATAGTGCAGATCGTTCAGTGTCTGTAAATGATAACGATCACGATGCGCGGTCCCACTGGTTGTTGGTCGGAGATTCTGATCTTTCCTGCTGCAGGGAAGATCTGAAGCTATTGTCAACAACAGCATGCTCCTGGATGTAGCCACTCCCAGATCTTAAAAATAGGATTTTAATACCTACCGGTAAATCCTTTTCTCCTAGTCCGTATAGGATGCTGGGGACTTCAAAAGGACCATGGGGTATAAACGGGATCCGCAGGAGCTTGGGCACACTAAAGACTTTGACTGGGTGTGAACTGGCTCCTCCCTATATGCCCCTCCCCCAGACCTCAGTTATAGGAACTGTGCCCAGGAGAGACGGACATTTCGAGGAAAGGATTTTTGTTAACTTAAGGGCGAGACACATACCAGCCCACACCACAAACATACCGTACAACCGGAGTAGCAGGAAACCAGATAACAGTATAAACTTACAAAAGCAACAAGCTGAATATAACCAATACACAACACACGTGTAACCAAAAAATAACCAGTAACACAACAACTACTGCAAGGAACAGTCCGCACTGGGATGGGCGCTCAGCATCCTCTACGGACTAGGAGAAAAGGATTTACCAGTAGGTATTAGAATCCTATTTTCTCATACGTCCTAGAGGATGCTGGGGACTCCAAAAGGACCATGGGGTCTATACCATAGCTCCAGAACGGGCGGGAGAGTGCGGACGACTCTGCAGCACCGATTGAGCAAACATGAGGTCCTCGTCAGCCAGGGTATCAAACTTGTAGAACTTAGCAAAGGTGTTTGAACCTGACCACATAGCTGCTCGGCAAAGTTGAAGTGCTGAGACCCCTCGGGCAGCCGCCCAAGATGAGCCCACCTTCCTGGTAGAATAGGCCTTTACAGACTTCGGCAATGGTAGCCCAGCCGAAGAATGAGTTTCTGAATCGTATTACAAATCCAGCATGCAATAGTCTGCTTAGAAGCAGGATTTCCAATCTTGTTGGAAGCATACAGGACAAACAGAGCCTCTGTTTTCCTAGTAAGAGCCGTTCTGGCGACATATATCTTCAAGGCTCTTACAACATCAGGAGATTTTGGAACCGCCACAGCATCCGTAGCCACAGGCACCACAATAGGTTGGTTTATGTGAAACGAAGAAACCACCTTCGGCAGAAATTGTTGACGAGTCCTCAATTCCTCAGAATGAAAGATCAAATATGGGCTCTTGTGAGACAAAGCCGCCAACTCGGACACTCGTCTAGCAGATGCCAGAGCCAAAAGCATGACCACTTTCCAAGTGAGAAACTTTAACTCAACCTTACGCAAAGGTTCAAACCAGTGAGACATAAGAAACTGTAACACCACTTCAAGATCCCACAGTGCCACGGGTGGCACAAATGGAGGATGTATATGCAGCACTCCCTTCACGAAAGTCTGAACCTCAGGAAGGACAGCCAATTATTTTTGAAAGAAAATAGATAAAGCCGAAATCTGCACTTTGATGGAACCCAATTTCAGGCCTGCATCTACGCCTGCCTGCAAAAAATGGAGGAAACGACCCAAATGAAACTCCTCCGCAGGAGCTGCTTTGGTTTCACACCAGGACACATACTTCCTCCAAATACGGTGATAATGTTTTGCTGTAACTTCCTTCCTAGCTTTAAGGAGAGTGGGAATGACCTCCCCAGGAATACCCTACCGAGCTAGGATTTGGCGTTCAACTTCCACGCCGTCAAACGCAGCAGCGGTAAGTCCGGAAACACGCAGGGCCCCTGCAGTAACAGGTCCTCTCTTAGAGGAAGCGGCCAAGGATCTTCTACAAGCAATTCCTGAAGATCCGGATACCAAGCCCTCCGTGGCCAATCTGGAACAACGAGTATTGCCTGAACCCCTGTTCCTCATACGATCCACAGCACCTTTGGAATGAGAGGAAGCGGAGGGAACACATACACCGACCGAAACACCCACGGAACTACCAGGGCGTCCACTGCACTGGCTTGGGGGTCCCTTGACCTGGAACAATACCATCATGTCTATCAGAGGAATTCCCCAACGCCTTGTCACTTCTGCAAATACTTCTTGATGAAGAGCCCACTCTCCCGGATGGAGATCGTGTCTGCTGAGGAAGTCTGCTTCCCAGTTGTCCACGTACGGAAGGAAGACTGCGGACAGAGCGCTCACGTGCTGTTCCGCCCAGCTAAAGATTCTTGTGGCCTCCGCCATTGCCGCCCTGCTTCTTGTTCCGCCTTGGCGGTTTACGTATGCCACCGCTGTTATGTTGTCCGACTGGATCAGGACAGGGAGACCCTGAAGAAGGTTCTTCGCTTGCAGCAGGCCGTTGTAAATGGCTCTTAACTCGAGAACATTTATGTGGAGACAAGATTCCTGGCTTGACCATTTCCCCTGGAAATTTCTTCCTTGCGTGACTGCGCCCCAGCCTCAGAGACTTGCATCTGTTGTCAGCAGGACCCAGTCCTGGATTCCGAATCGGCGTCCCTCTAGGAGGTGAGAACCTTGCAGCCACCACAGGAGAGAGATCCTGGCCCTGGAAGATAGACTTATTTTCCGGTGCATGTGCAGGTGATACCCGGACCATTTGCTTAGCAGATCCCATTGAAACACCTGGGCATGAAACCTGCCAAACGGAATGGCTTCGTAATCCGCCACCATCTTCCCCAGTACCCGAGTGCATTGATGAATCGACACACTTGTCGGCCTCAGTAGCTCCCTGACCATGTTCTGGATTTCCAGAGCTTTGTCCTCCGGAAGAAATACTCTCTGTAGTTCCGTATCTAGGATCATGCCCAGGAAGGGCAGCCGTGTCGTCGGAATTAACTGAAACTTTGGCAAATTTAAAATCCAACCGTGATGTTGCAGAACCGTCAGGGAGAGTTCCACATTCTTTAACAATTGTTCCTTTGACCTCGCCGTTATCAGGAGATCGTCCAAGTACGGGATAATTGTAACCCCTCGCTTGCGAAGGATCACCATCATTTCTGCCATAACCTTGGTGAAAACCCTCGGGGCCGTGGAAAGCCCAAACGGCAACGTCTGAAATTGGTAATTACAATCCTGCACCGCAAATCTCAGGAAGGCCTGATGCGGAGGATAAATCGGGACATGTAAGTAGGCATCCTTTATGTCGACTGACGCCATAAAATTCCCCCCTTCTAGGCTGGAGATCACAGCCCGAAGAGATTCCATCTTGAACTTGAAAGTTTTCAAGTATGGATTGAGGAATTTTAGGTTCAGAATCGGTCTGACCGAACTGTCCGGCTTCGGTACAACAAAGAGGCTCGAATAGAACCCTTCCCCCCCGTTGGGACGGTGGAACGGGAACAATGACCCTCTGTTCACACAACTTTTGTATCGCAGCCTTTACCACTTCTCTTTCGGGAAGAGAAACTGGCAAGGCCGACACGAAAAAGTGGCGGGGGGGGGGGGGGGGGGGCGGCATCTCCTGAAACTCCAGTCTGTACCCTTGGGATACTATGTCTAAGACCCAAGGATCCAGGGCCGATTGAACCCAGACCAGATTGAAGAATCGGAGATGGCCCCCCACTGATACGGACTCCCGCAGGGAAGCCCCAGCGTCATGCGGTGGACTTGCTAGAGGCGGGGGAGGACTTTTGGTCCTGTGTGCCTGACACTGCAGGCGACTTCTTTCCCCTTCCTATACCCTTTGAGGCGAGGAAGGACGAGCCCTTACCTCTTTTGTATTTATTAGGCCAAAAGGACTGCATCTGCTGATGGGGTGTCTTTTTCTGTTGTGTGGGAACATAAGGAAGAAAAGATGACTTACCCGCAGTAGCGGTAGACACCAGGTCAGCCAGGCCGTCACCAAACAAGACACTACCTTTAAAAGGGAGAGCTTCCATATTCTTCTTCTGCATTCCATTGATGAATCCACAGCGCCCTCCTGGCCGAGACTGCCATGGCATTGGCTCTTGATCCCAAGAGGCCAACATCCCTCGCTGCATCCTTTAGGTAATCTGCAGCGTCCTTGATATAACCAAGAGTCAAAAGAATATTATCCTTATCAAGGGTATCCATATCAGAAGCCAAATTCTCAGCACACTTAGCAATAGCACTACTCACCCATACACACGCCACAGCAGGTCTGAGCAATGCACCAGTATTAACGAAAATGGCCTTCAATGTCGTCTCCAACTTGCGATCCGCTGGGTCCTTGAGAGCAGCTGTGTCCGGAGACGGAAGCGCCACCTTCTTGGACAAACAGTATAGAGCCTTGTCCACATTGGGAGATGACTCCCATATGTCATTGTCGTCAGAGGGGAAAGGATATGCCATCAAAAGTCTCTTGGGAATCTGCCACCGTTTGTCAGGCGACACCCAAGCCTTTTCACAAAGCGCATTCATTTCATGAGAGGGGGGAAATTTTACCTCAGGCCTTTTCCCTTTAAATAAACAAACTCTTGTGTCAGGAACGGCAGGTTCCTTAGATATATGTAAAACATCTCTGATGGCTATAATCATGTACTGAATACTCTTGACAACACGTGGATGTAAAGAAGCCTCAATGAAATCGACATCGGAATCAGAGTCCGCGTCGGTACCTGTATCTGCCATCTGGGTAAAAGAACGCTTTTGTGACCCTGAGACGGTCTGTACCTGAAACAAAGCCTCCCCCATGGATTTCCTCCATGTTTATGTCTGCGAATCAGATTTATCCAGTCTATTAGATAATAAAGCCACATTTGCATTAAGTGTACTTAGCATAGTCATCCAATCAACAGTCGGCTGTGCCGACAGAGTCATACCTAAATCCCTCTCTGCACCTCCAATAACTTCCTCCGGGGAGGAACACCCAGGCTCAGACATGTCGACACAGAGTACCGACACACACACACTGGCCACAAACACGGGGACAGACCCACAGGGAAGCCTGTAGAGAGAAACACAGAGCGAGTATGCCAGCTCACATCCCAGCGCCCATATACTAAAAGAAATAATATATGTGAGCAGTGCTGTCTATAATATTATGAAAGCACAAAACTTGATGTGCCCCCCCCCCTCCCCCGGTTTTTCCCTCCCTGTTACGTGCATGAGCTTGGAGGTCCAGGCCAGCGTCTCTGCAGCACTGTAGAGAGAGAGAAAATGGCGCTGGTGAGCAATATGCGGCTAAGCCCCGCCCCTTCCCGGCGCGCTGTAGCCCGCTCAAATTCTAATTTTTTTATCCTGGCGGGGGTACTCTATACGGTGCCCGGACACCGTATAATCCGTTCTGCCAGCCCACCGACCCCAGTAACTGCTGCCCAGGGCGCTCCCCCCTAGCGCCCTGCACCCTGCGAGTGCCGTTGGTGCGCTGTACCTTGTTACTGAAGTCTTCTGCCGTCACTGAAGTCTTCAGTTCTTCCAATACTCACCCGGCTTCTTTCTTCTGGCTTCTGTGAGGGGGGGGGAGGGTGACGGCGCGGCTCCGGGAACAAGCAGCTAGGCAAACCAAGTGTTCAAACCCTCTGGAGCTAATGGTGTCCAGTAGCCTAACAAGCAGAGCCCTTAAATAAGAAGCAGTGGGTCTGACTTCTCTCCCCTCAGTCCCACGATGCAGGGAGCCTGTAGCAAGCAGGTCTCCCTGAAAATAAAAAACCTAACAAAAGTCTTTCTAGAGAAACTCAGTAGAGCTCCCCTAGTGTGTGTCCAGTCACTCCTGGGCACAAAGTCTAACTGAGGTCTGGGGGAGGGGCATAGAGGGAGGGGCCAGTTCACACCCAGTCAAAGTCTTTTTAGTGTGCCCAAGCTCCTGCGGATCCCGTCTATACCCCATGGTCCTTTTGGAGTCCCCAGCATCCTCTATGACGTAAGAGAAAATATATTATATGTATTGTACTATGGCCCTCATTCCGAGTTGATCGCTCGCTAGCTACTTTTAGCAGCCGTGCAAACGCATTGTCGCCACCCACAGGGGAGTGTATTTTCTCTTTGAATTGTGCGAACGCATGTGCAGACGAGTGGTACAAAAACATTGTGTGCAAAACAAGACCAGCCCTGTAGTTACTTATCCTGTGCGATGAATCGACGGAGGTCTCAGAATTGATGTCAGACACCCGTCCTGCAAACGCTTGGACACGCCTGTGTTTTCCCAACCACTCACAGAAAACGCTCAGTTGACACCCATAAATGCCCTCTTCCTGTCAATCTACTTGCAATCGGCTGTGCGAATGGATTCTTCGCTAGAAGCACTGCACAGCAATGATGCTGTTTGTACCCGTACGACGCGCATGCGCAGTTTTGCCATTTTTTAACCTGATCGCTGAGCTGCGAAAATCGGCAGCGAGCGAACAACTCCGAATGACCCCCAATATCATTTGCACAGGACAGCCGAGGAGTTGCCGGGGAGTTCAAGGGAAATCGTTAACGAGAAATCATCATTTACAGGTCGTCTAGCATATGGGCACCTTTAGAGATACGCTTCTATAGATCAGGGCAGGCCGCACACATTCATAGCCTAGCAAGGTAAACTAAGCCATATCAATTCAGTACATGGAACCAAGTGCAAGTAGTAACCCCTGAAGCAGAAACTATCATCAGGAAGGAAATTAATCTCTTTGCCTTTTAAACTCCCAGGACCCAATGAAAATATAACCACACAGAAGTGTTCAGCCAAGCAATCTGTGCTGGGTACGTAAGCTCTTTCGTGAGCAGGGTCTTCCCTAGCCTTTATTTTCATGTCTTCCTTTAGTTTGTCTACAGTAGTTTCACAACAGCTGGAGGGCCGCAGTTTGGACATTCCTGGTCTACAGTGTACATCCCTGTTTTATGTATGTCCTGTTTTTCACATTATGGCACCTTCTAAATCAAGAACTGTAATAATTATACTAATAACTTCCCCAGCAGCACACATATTATACTAGACACCATGGGGTTATTTTTAATTAAAGCATTTTACTGGCACCACTGTATACACCGAGAAGGGAATTCAGAAGAATGCATATGTAAAGCAAGTTACAAAATTAAGTCAAACAAGATATTTTAAAATAAACTTAAATAGAAAACACAGGAAAATGTTTTTACACAAAACTGCTGTCCAGTCTCAATGTAATATATATTTATATATGTAAACATCATATTGCCAACACAATACATAAGGAAGAGTAATATAAAATTCTAATGTCAAACTTTTTTCGCAGGTCTATGAAAAGGTGCAAAATTGTCAATGACTTTTTTTATTTTACAGTGCCCCCACTTCCCATTACGCAATACTGTAGTGCTCCCTGGTACATGTTACGCCATACAGTGCCAGGGCCATCCTAATGTATATGCATAATGGGAACCTACCCAAGGCCCCACAATCCTAGGGGCTTTCAAGCATGGGTGGGTAGTGGTCACACAATCAGAGCAGCAAGGCAGCATTCTCTACCTGCCTCCCAGCCTACAGCCAGACAGTTAATGGCTGTCAGTATGCTGATTGGTGGATGGCTAGAGCTATCCACCAATCAGAGTGCTGACAGTCATTCACTGTGTGAAAGCATGTGGAGAGACAGGATAGATAGATAGATAGATAGATAGAATAAGGCAGCCTAATAGCCATTATTTATTTACCTTTTAGAGCAACAAGAGAGTCTGTGGTGTGTGTATATATATATATATATATATCTCCTATATAATAGCCCTGTGATTTTCTGTGCCTGGCCCTCTAATGCTGGGCGTGGCTAGGAGCTCTCATTGGGTTAGTGGCAGGTCTATCACACCCAGTCCACACCTGATTGGGTGAGAAACGCCCTCCCACACAGGTTACATCCAATGGGAGGCTCTTCCCTTTGCCTGCTGTGTTTTCACAGAGCAGGATTAGCAATGGGGCTGATGGAGCTGCAGCTGCAGCCCCTCACCCCAAAATAGTCCCACTGCATCTGCAGCATCACACCCTCCAACAATTTACACATAAACACTGATGCACATTCGAAAAGGGGGCGTGGCCACGGGTACAGCGCCGTGACCACGCCCCTTTTCCTATACTTTCAATGGAAGCTTGGAGAGTCAAAAAACGGTACAGACCATAAAGAAAAGGGTAGATGCTAGAATCAAGTGGGCTAAGGGACCTTTTCCGTAAGGGGGAGGAGTTACGATGCAAGGGGGAGGAGCTAGGCCAGCGGGATAGTTCCTCTACTATCCACGCCACCAACTATTACCTTTAGTAATTAGGTGGTGAGCGAAGCGGAGCGAGCCACCGTGCCCGAAGCGTGGCGAGCGAAGCGTGGCGAGCGAAGCGAGCCCGCAAGGGTACTTTTCGCGTACCCTGTTCGCCCGTAGCTCCTCCCCCTGGTGAAGTAGCTCCTCCCCTCAATACGTCACAAGGTCCCTTCAGCCCCTCCGATATAGAACCAACCTAAAGAAAAGGGACTGTACTTGCCAGAAAGGTGCAGCTGGAGGGTGTGTCACTGCACCTGCAGCAAGTCTCTGCGCTGTAGAGAGGGGGAAAACATCCTTTCTCTGACGTCCTAGTGGATGCTGGGGACTCCGTAAGGACCATGGGGATATAGCGGCTCCGCAGGAGACAGGGCACAATAATAAAAGCTTTAGGATCAGGTGGTGTGCACTGGCTCCTCCCCCTATGACCCTCCTCCAAGCCTCAGTTAGATTTTTGTGCCCGGCCGAGAAGGGTGCAATCTAGGTGGCTCTCCTGAGCTGCTTAGAATAAAAGTTTAAGTTAGGTTTTTTTCTTTCAGTGAGACCTGCTGGCAACAGGCTCACTGCTACGAGGGACTTAGGGGAGAGAAGTAAACTCACCTGCGTGCAGGATGGATTTGCTTCTTAGGCTACTGGACACCATTAGCTCCAGAGGGAGTCGGAACACAGGTCTCACCCTGGGGTTCGTCCCGGAGCCGTGCCGCCAACCCCCCTTACAGATGCCGAAGTTGAAGAGGTCCAGAAACAGGCGGCAGAAGACTTTCAGTCTTCATAAGGTAGCGCACAGCACTGCAGCTGTGCGCCATTGTTGTCAGCACACTTCACCAACAGTCACCAACTGTCACTGAGGGTGCAGGGCGCTGGGGGGGGCGCCCTGGGCAGCAATGTATAATACCTTTTTATGGCTAAAATACATCACATATAGCCCTTGAGGCTATATGGATGTATTTAACCCCTGCCAGATCTCACAAACTCCGGGAGAAGAGCCCGCCGAAAAGGGGGCGGGGCCTATTCTCCTCAGCACACGGCGCCATTTTCCTGCTCAGCTCTGCTGTGAGGAAGGCTCCCAGGCTCTCCCCTGCACTGCACTACAGAAACAGGGTTAAAACAGAGAGGGGGGGCACTTATTTGGAGATATGATTACATATATAAAAATGCTATAAGGGAAAACACTTGTATAAGGGGTTGTCCCTGTATAATTATAGCGTTTTTGGTGTGTGCTGGCAAACTCTCCCTCTGTCTCCCCAAAGGGCTAGTGGGGTCCTGTCCTCTATCAGAGCATTCCCTGTGTGTGTGCTGTGTGTCGGTACGTGTGTGTCGACATGTAGGAGGACGATGTTGGTGAGGAGGCGGAGCAAATTGCCTGTATTGGTGATGTCACTCTCTAGGGAGTCGACACTGGAATGGATGGCTTATTTAGGAATTACGTGATAATGTCAACACGCTGCAAGGTCGGTTGACGACATGAGACGGCCGGCAAACAAATTAGTACCTGTCCAGGCGTCTCAGACACCGTCAGGGGCTTGTAAAAACGCCCATTTACCTCAGTCGGTTGACACAGACACAGACACGGACACTGACTCCAGTGTCGACGGTGAAAAAACAAACGTATTTTCCTTTAGGGCCACACGTTTCATGTTAAGGGCAATGAAGGAGGTGTTACATATTTCTGATACTACAAGTACCACAAATAAGGGTATTATGTAGGGTGTGAATAAACTACTTGTAGTTTTTCCTGAATCAGATAAATTAAATGAAGTGTGTGATGATACGTGGGTTTCCTCCGATAGAAAATTATTGGCGGTATACCCTTTCCCGCCAGAAGTTAGGGCGAGTTGGGAAACACACCTTAGGGTGGATAAGGCGCTCACACGCTTATAAAAACAAGGGGCGTTACCGTCTCCAGATACGGCAGCCCTCAAGGAGCCAACTGATAGGAAGCTGAAAAATATCCTAAAAGTATATACACACATACTGGTGTTATACTACGACCAGCAATCGCCTCAGCCTGGATGTGCAGCGCTGAGGGGGCTTGGTCGGGTTTCCTGACTGAAAATATTGATACCCTTGACAGGGACAAGATTTTATTGACTATAGATGCATTTCTATATATGCGAGATGCGCAGAGGGATATTTGCATTCTGGCATCAAGAGTAAATGTGATGTCCATATCTGCCAGACGAAGACACGACAGTGGTCAGGTGATGCAGATTCCAGACGGCACATGGAAGTATTGCCGTATAAAGGGGCGGTCCATCGGACCTGGTGGCCATGGCAACAGCTGAAAAATCCACCTTTTGTTACCCCAAGTCACATCTCAGCAGAAAAGGACACAGTCTTTTCAGTCTCAGTCCTTTCGTCCCCATAAGGGCAGGCGGGCAAAAGGGCCAGTCATATCTGCCCAGGGGTAGAGGAAAGGGAAGAAGACTGCAGCAGGCAGCCCATTCCCAGGAACAGAAGCCCTCCACAGCTTCTGCCAAGTCCGCAGCATGACGCTGGGGCAGTACAAGCGGACTCAGGTGCGGTAGGGGGTCATCTCAAGAGTTTCAGCACGCAGGGGGCTCACTCACAAGTGGACTCCTGGATCCTACACGTAGTATCCCAGGTGTACATTGGAAATTCGAGACGTCTCCCCCTCACAAGTTCCTGAAGTCTGCTTTACCAACGTCTCCCTCCGACAGGGAGGCAGTATTGGGAACAATTCACAGGTTGTATTCCCAGCAGGTGATAATCAAAGTACCCCTTCTACAACAAGGGAAGGGGTATTATTCCACACTATATTGTGGTACTGAAGCCAGACGGCTCGGTGAGATCTGAAATATTTGAACACTTACATACAAGCGTTCAAATCAAGATGGAGTCACTCAGAGTAGTGATAGCGAACCAGGAAGAAGGGGACGATATGGTGTCACTGGATATCAGGGACGCTTACCTACATGTCCAAATTTGCCTTCTCACCAAGGGTACCTCAGGTTCGTGGTACAGAACTGTCACTATCAGTTCAGACGCTGCCGTTTGGATTGTCCACGGCACCCCGGGTCTTTACCAAGGTAATGGCCGAAATGATGATTCTTCTTAAAAGAAATATGGACGCTTTCCTGATAAAGGCAAGGTCCAGAGAACAGTTGGAGGTCGGAGTAGCACTATCTTAGGTAGTTCTACGACAGCACGAGTGGATTCTAAATATTCCAAAATCGCAGTTTTTTCCGACGACACGTCTACTGTTCCTAGGGATGATTCTGGACACAGTCCAGAAAAGGATGTTTTCTCCCGGAGAAGAAAGCCAGGGAGTTATCCGAGCTAGTCAGGAACCTCCTAAAACCAGGAAAAGTATCAGTGCATCATTGCACAAGGATCCTGTGAAAAATGGTGGTTTCTTACAAAGCGATCCCATTCGGTAGATTTCACGCAAGAACCTTTCCGTGGGATCTGCTGGAAAAATGGTCCGGATCGCATCTTCAGATGCATCAGCGGATAACCCTGTCTCCAAGGACATGGGTGTTTCTTCTGCGGTGGCTGCAGAGTGCTCATCTATGAAAGGGCCGCAGATTCGGCATTCAGGACTGGGTCCTGGTGACCACGGATGCCAGCCTGAGTGGCTGGGGAGCAGTCACACAAGGAAAAAATTTCCAGAGAGTGTGATCAAGTCTGGAGACTTCTCTCCACATAAATATACTGGAGCTAAGGGCAATTTACAATGCTCTAAGCTTAGCAAGACCTCTGCTTCAAGGTCAGCCGGTATTGATCCAGTGGGACAACATCACGGCAGTCGCCCACGTAAACAGGGCGGCACAAGAAGCAGGAGGGAAATGGCAGAAACTACAAGGATTCTTCGCTGGGCGAAAAATCATGTGATAACACTCTCAGCAGTGTTCATTCCGGGAGTGGAAAACTGGGAAGCAGACTTCCTCAGCAGGCATGACCTCTACCCGGGAGAGTGGGGACTTCATCGGGAAGTCTTCCACATGATTGTAAACCGTTGGGAAAAACCAAAGGTGGACATGATGGCGTCCCGCCTGAACAAAAAACTAGACAGATATTGCGCCAGGTCAAGGGACCCTCAGGCAATAGCGGTGGACGCTCTGGTAACACTGTGGGTGTACCAGTCAGAGTATGTGTTCCCTCCTATGCCTCTCATACCAAAAGTACTGAGAATCATAAGAGGGAGATGAGTAAGAACGATACTCGTGGTTCCGGATTGGCCAAGAAGGACTTGGTACCCGAAACTTCAAGAGATGTTCACGGAAGACCCGTGGCCTCTACCTTTAAGAAAGGACCTGCTCCAGCAGGGGCCTTGTCTGTTCCAAGACTTACCGCGGCCGCGTTTGACGGCATGGCGGTTGAACGCCGGATCCTGAAAGGGCATTCCAGATGAAGTCATCCCTACCCTGGTCGAAGACAGGAAGGATGTAACCGCAAAACATTTTCACCGCATTTGGTGAAGATATGTTGCGTGGTGTGAGGCCTAGAAGGCCCCTACAGAGGAATTCCAACTGGGTCGTTTCCTACATTTCCTGAAAACAGGACTGTCTATGGGCCTAAAATTAGGGTCCATTAAGGTTCAAATTTCGGCCCTGTCGAATTTCTTCCAGAAAGAACTGGCTTTAGTGCCTGACGTTCAGATGTTTGTAAAAGGGGTACTGCATATACAGCCTCATTTTGTGCCCCAGTGGCACCTTGGGATCTCAATGTTGTTTTGAGTTTCCTAAAGTCACATTGGTTTGAACCACTCACCAATGTGGACTTAGCATCGTCACCTTCCATGTGAGATATTTTATTAGCCCTGGCTTCAGCCAGGCGTGTGTCAGAATTGGCGGCTTTATCATATATAAAGCCCTTACTTAATTTTTCATTCTGACAGGGCAGAATTGAGGACTCGTCCTCAATTTCTCCTTAAGGTGTTTTCTGTTTTTCACATGAACCAACCTATTGTGGTACCTGCGGGTACTAGGGACTTGGAGGACTCCAAGTTACTTGACGTTGTCAGGGCCCTGAAAAATATGTTTCCAGGACGGCTGGAGTCAGAAAATCTGACTCGCTGTTTAGCCTGTATGCACCCAACAAGATGGGTGCTCCTGCTTCTAAGCAGACGATTGCTCGCTGGATTTGTAATACAATTCAGTTTACACATTCTGTGGCAGGCCTGCCACAGCCAAAATCTGTAAAAGCCCATTCCAAAAGGAAGGGGGCTCATCTTGGGCGACTGCCCGAGGGGTCTCGGCTTTACAACTTTGCCGAGCAGTTACTTGGTCAGGGGCAAACACGTTTGCTAAATTCTACAAATTTGATACCCTGGCTGAGGAGGACATGGAGTCTCTCATTCGGTGCTGCAGGGTCATCCGCACTCTCCCGCCCGTTTGGGAGCTTTGGTATAATCCCCATGGTCCTTACGGAGTCCCCAGCATCCACTAGGACGTCAGAGAAAATAAGATTTTACTTACCGATAATTCTATTTCTCGTAGTCCGTAGTGGATGCTGGGCGCCCATCCCAAGTGCGGATTGTCTGCAATACTTGTACATAGTTATTGTTACAAAAATCGGGTTATTATTGTTGGGAGCCATCTTGTCAGAGGCTCCTTCGTTGTTATCATACTGTTAACTGGGTTCAGATCACAGGTTGTACGGTGTAATTGGTGTGGCTGGTATGAGTCTTACCCGGGATTCAATATCCTTCCTTATTATGCACGCTCGTCCGGGCACAGTATCCTAACTGAGGCTTGGAGGAGGGTCATAGGGGGAGGAGCCAGTGCACACCACCTGATCCTAAAGCTTTTATTATTGTGCCCTGTCTCCTGCGGAGCCGCTATATCCCCATGGTCCTTACGGAGTCCCCAGCATCCACTACGGACTACGAGAAATAGATTTATCGGTAAGTAAAATCTTATTTTTACTGCAGCGTCCTATGGGGGTCATTCCAAGTTGATCGCTAGCTGCATTCGTTCGCTGTGCAGCGATCAGGCAAAAACTCTGCACTTCTGCGCATGCATATGCAGCGCAATGCGCACGTGCGGCATACTATTACAATGAACTATGTAGTTTTACACAGGGTCTAGCGATACTTTTCAGTCGCACAGGCAGCCGCAGAGTGATTGACAGGAAGAGGGCGTTTCTGGGTGTCAACTGACCGTTTTCAGGGAGTGTTAGGAAAAACGCAGGCGTGGCTGGGCGAACGCAGGGCGTGTTTGTGACGTCAAATCAGGAACTGAATGGTCTGAAGTGATCGCAAGCGCCGAGTAGGTCTGAAGCTACTCTGAAACTGCACAAAATATTTTTGGACCCGCTCTCCGATCCCTTCGTTCGCACTTCTGCTAAGCTAAAATACACTCCCAGTGGGCGGTGGCATAGCGTTTGCACGGCTGCTAAAAACTGCTAGCTAACGATCAACTCGGAATGACCACCAATGTCTTGCTGCCAGTCCACCTGCCCCCTCCGGCATCAACAATCCCCACTCCCTAGCCGCGACGCAGGTGGAACAAAAGCTGCTGCGGCCACCGGCATAGATGTGTATGAAAGCGGCGCAGCGGAAGACTTTCATAGGCCTCCCTACACCGCATACTCTCTGAGCCCCGGAGCCTCCTCTGCGTGTGATGTCACAGAAGTGCCTCCCCGCCACAACCGCGCCCAGATCCCCAGAGGCCCTGACTCCGCAACACAGCACCTGGGCTGCCGGCCTGGAAGCCCCGAGATGGTTAATGTAGCGGATAGAGTGCGTGATATCGCGGAGGGTAATGTCTGGACGCTGAATCAATGTAAAAGGTGACAGTGCAGCACAGTACAGTGGGTGTGCAGTCAGGGTCGTTGCTAGTGTTCGGCGCCCCCCTGCAAACTATAAATTTGCACCCTCGCATACTTTACAAACGCACAGCGCACATAATGACCCCTGTAGTAGAGACACTTACACATATAATGCCCCCTGAACCAGTGACGCTTACACGTCACGCCCCCCCCCCCCCCTGTACCAGTGACGCTTACACACGTAATGCCCCCTCTACCAGTACTGCTTACACACATAACGCCCCCTCTACCAGTATCGCTTACACACGTAACGCCCCCTGTACCAGTGACGCTTACACACATAACGCCCCCTGTACCAGTGACGCTTACACACGTAACGCCCCCTGTACCAGTGACGCTTACACACATTATGCAGACAGTCACACATACACACACACACACACACACACACACGACACATATATATACAAACACACACACACTGCACAGCACTCTCACCTTTTATATTGATTCAGCCAGTCACTCAGTTCTGCCAGCCAGTCTCTATTGTTATCACCAGTGTCCCAACGCGCCGCATTACAGGGAAGTAGATGCACTACATAAACTACAGCTCCCAGCAGCCCTTAGCGCCGAAGCATTCCGCCCCTTAGGGCTGCTGGGACCTGTAGTTTATTGCGTACATCTTCTTCCCTGTAATGCGGCGTGTTGGGACACCGGCGCAAACAATAGTGACTGCCTGCTGTGTGAGTCTCCAGGAGAGCCACTGCCAAAGGGAGGACAGCAGCTTAGCTGCTGACAGGAGGAGAAGCATTACCCGCCCCTCCCCCACTCACAGTACCTCCGAGCCCAATCCGCGGCACCCCCACACTCCCCCTAAAGCACCCGTGATAGCTCCGAACACCCTCCCCCACCCGCAGCGACCGCGCACCCGTACCTCCAGCCGCACCACCGCAGCCACACCTCCCCCACCTGGGGCAACCCCGCAACTGCTCCTTCCCCACCTGAAGCGGGTCCGTGCCACCACCCGCAGCACCCACGCACCCTCCCCCACCTGCGGACCCACCACAACCGCCCCTCCCGTGGCACCCCAGGATCCCATCCGCCTCTTCCCCGCACCCCCTACTTCCCCAACCAAAGCACCTACTAGGTGATTCACCAGGCCCTGCGTGCGCTGTTCACGCCTTTGCAAGGGGCTACGACCCCTTAACCATTGCACGCCCTTTGTCCGTGCAATATTTAACCACTCACACAATTATGATTGGATGTAATACTTCATATAATAAAAATATTCCACGCCACAAGGGTGTGCAAGGGTTAAGGGGGCGTAGCCCCTTACGACGGTGTGAAGAGCGCCCGTAGGGCGCGATGAATCACCTAGTGTGTATATATATATATATATATATATTTATTGAGTATAGAGGGAGAATACTGCACCACTTGTGATACTAACAACAGACAAATACATGCGTTGTGACACTCCCAAAAATATAGGGCGTCTGCTGACCCCCAAATAAACAGGGATGGTAGTTCCCTTAAATATAAAGTTTAGCAGCAAAAAGGGATGGGGGATAAAGCGACCAATGGTGTCTGAAATAAATTAATCTGACAGTATATATATATATATATATATATATATATAATAGTTTTTAAAAATGTATTCACAAAAGAAATCTAAAAATAAATGATGTACATATCTCTTTAAAAGAATGGGACAAAAAAACATACACAATCATAAAAAGATAGATAAAGTGCAAGATGCAATAAATGTGACCACGTGATGAAGTCTGTGTGACGAAACGCATTGGGCAACCTCTCAGTGACCACATACTCAGATAAGCTAAATCCTCTTACATTTATTGCAAGAAGAAGCACACTGGCAGAAATGTGCGCTTTTCATTTGATGAAAATTGCACACTCATCCATACGATGATACACAGCTTCCCGCGGCTCCTGTGTGAACACGCACACAAGACCAGTGCAGAGCCCAAAAATGCCTTGTGGCAGACCATTACGACACTGTGATGTAAAAAATGTGAATAACAAGATTTAACAATGTAAAGAGGATGTTGAAGTCGAAAAATGGCTATGTAGATGCACGGGGGGTGCAGGACAGGAGGTGGAAGAGCAGTTCCGCTGCATTACACCAGCTACGAGGAGGAGCTGAAACAAGTGATTTCCCCCCCACCCTGAAATTTTGCCTGGCACACACAGAGGACACAGACCATTCACCAGGCCGCAGGCGTCCTATAAGTAAACTGACAAATGTCCCCCTTTTAACTGTACCAACCTAAATCAGTGTGAACTTTTCTTTTAATAACCTCTTCATATGGAGGTATATAATATATATTTCTCTTACGTCCTAGAGGATGCAGGGGTCCATATTAGTACCATGGAGTATAGACGGGTCCACCAGGAGCCATTGGAACTTTAAGAGTTTAATAGTGTGGGCTGGCTCCTCCCTCTATGCCCCTCCTACCAGTCTCAGTTTAGAAAATGTGCCCGGAGGAGCCGGTCACAGCTAGGGGAGCTCTACAGAGTTCTCTTAGAAAAAAGTTTTTTCTTTCTTTTCAGAGTTTGTTATTTTACAGGGAGGCTGCTGGCGACAGCCTCCCTGCAGCGAGGGACTGAGGGGGGGAGCAGTGTCCGCCCTGCGGGGTCTTGAGCCACTGCTCCCGCTGACTGGACATTGAGCTCCAGAGGGGTCCAATCGCGCCCCGCCGCAGGGGAACGCTCGCCCCGGCAGCCAGCCGCCACCCCCTCAGGGAACTGAAGTGTGGCGAGTGAGTCACTGTCCCCCCTTGCAAGCAGGGGGACAGTGTGAAGAGGGCGGCTGGAGGGTAGGAGCGCCCCTGGAAGGCTCAGCGGTACTGCGGTGCGGCGCTGGGAGGGCCCAGCTCTGGACCCTACACTGTCCACTACAAGCCTGTCGGGGTCTGCAGATCCAGGCCAGCACGAATCCTCCAGCCAGTATAATTTTTCAAAGAGCGGGAAGACTGCGCCATTGAGGGGGCGGAGCTTCTCCTCAGAGCGGACCCAGCACTTTCAGCGCCATTTTTCCTGCCTGCACTCACTACCAAGTGGCTCCAGGTCCCTCCAGAACAATCTCCAGCTATCTGTACAGTACCATGGGGTTTTAGAAGGGGGGGGGGGGGCTGTATAAAGGCTGTGTCACCTATTAAGAGACACAGTCAGCGCTGGTTAGGGACTCCCTATACCTCTAATAGCGCTGTGTGTGGGTTGGCTCCAATCTCTGTGTCTCTCTGCCGTTCTTGGGGGTAAACTCTGTCTACATAATACCCTGTGTGTTTGTAGGGTGTTTGAGGGTGTGTGACAACATGTCTAGGGACACTGTTTCATATGCTGCAGAGAATTTGTCTTCCCAGGAAGACTCCATTCCATGTACTCAGGATTGCACTGTTTTAGCACAGATCCCAGCTAGAGAGCCAGAATGGTTAGTCTCTATGAGGGGGACTATTTCTCAGATTTCCGATAGGGTTGCTAGGTCTGAGCATGCCACTCAGGTCCTCCAGTCCTCTATGGTTGTATGGTCTGATACTGCCTCCTTGGGGCCCCCTGCGGTACATTCTCACAAACGTGCACTTGCAATTATGCAGGATGACACGGACACAGACTCTGACGCTGCAGACGGTGATGGGGATGTGTTGAGGGGGACAGCATCACTTGCCAAGAGGGTGCAGTTGATGATTGAGGCTGTTAGGGATGTTTTACACATTTCGGACACAGCTCCGGAACAGGTGGAGGAGGCCTTCTTTACAGATAATAAGAAGCCCCCCCTCACCTTCCCGGCATCCAAAGAATTATATGCTATCTTTGAAAAGGCATGGGAAACTCCGGAAAATAAATTCCAGATTCCCAAGAGAGTCTTGTTGGCTTTTCCCTTCCCAGAGGAAGATAGGAAGAGATGGGAGTCCCCACCGATAGTCGACGCCTCTGTCTCTAGGCTGTCCAAACAGGTGGTATTACCGGTCCCGGGATCTACCGCGTTAAAGGACCCGGCAGATCGCAAGGTGGATGCTATGCTGAAATCCATTTACACGGCTTCAGGGGCTATATTGTGGCCTACTAAAGCCTGTGCTTGGATTGCTAAAGCTATTGCCAGGTGGTCAATCACTCTGCAGGAGGAATCGACTACGCTGGACAAAGGTGACGTTGATTTATTTTTACATAATATTTAGGATTCTGCAGGGTTCCTGGTGGATTCCATGAAAGACCTGGTTTCCATGTCCGTCTTGGCTCGCAGGGGTCTCTGGCTGCGCAACTGGTCTGCGGACACGGAATCCAGGAAGTGTGTGGAGGGCCTACCATACAAAGGTCAGGCTCTTTTTGGGGAGGCGCTGGATGCGTGGATTGCCACGGCTACCGCGGGTAAGTCTCCTTTTCTCCCCTCAGCTGCACCGGCTACGAAGAAGCCTTTTTCATCTACCACGTCACAGTCCTTTTGGCCCGCGAGGCCTAGAAAGAATAAGCCTTTGAACACCTTTTTCAGAGGTGGTCATGGCAAAGGAAAGAAGCCTGCTCCCACAGGTTCCCAGATCCAGAAGCCCGGTTCTGATACCCCTAAGTCCTCTGCATGACGGTGGACAGCTAGGCCTGGGGGAGGGTCAGGTAGGGGCAAGACTCCGGCAGTTCATCCACGTCTGGGTGTTGTCAGGTCTGGACCCCTGGGTCCTGGATATAGTGTCCAGAGGGTACAGACTGGAGTTTCAAGATCCCCCGCCTCACCGTTTCTTCAAGTCAGGCTTGCCAGCCCTGCTGGCAGACAGGACAATTCTTCTGGAGGCCATCAGAAAATTGGTGGTGTCGGAGGTAATTGTTCCGGTCCCACTTCAGCAGTGGAACAAGGGTTATTATTCGAACCTTTTTGTGGTAACAAAACCGGATGGTTCGGTACGGCCTATTCTAAACTTAAAGTCTTTGAACCCTTATCTCAGGGAGTTCAAATTCAAGATGGAATCTCTGAGAGCTGTCATCTCAGGACTTCACCAAGGTGATGGCGGAGATGATGGTTCTCCTCCTCAAACAAGGGGTGAACATAATCCCATATCTGGACGATCTCCTGATCAAGGCGTCGTCCAGGGAGAGGTTGTTTGCGGTCCATCGCGCTCACGACACAGATGCTCAGGAAGCACGGTTGGATCCTGTACCTTCCAAAGTCTCATCTGGAGCCGACAAGGCAGCTGTCGTTCCTGGGAATGATCCTCGACACGGAAGTGCAGAGGATATTTCTCCCGGTGGAGAAAGCGTTGGTGATTCAAACAATGGTCCGGGATGTCCTAAAGCCTACCCGGGTATCGGTTCATCAATGCATACGCCTTCTGGGGAAGATGGTTGCCGCCTACGAGGCTCTGCAGTACGGCAGGTTTCATGCTCAACCTTTTCAGCTGGACCTCTTGGACCAGTGGCCGGGCTCTCACCTACACATGCACAAGAGGATATGCCTGTCTCCGAAAGCCAGGATTTCACTCCTCTGGTGGCTGCTACTTCGGCAACTTCTGGAAGGGCGAAGGTTCGGAATTCAAGACTGGATCCTTTTAACCACAGATGCAAGTCTAAGAGGTTGGGGAACAGTCGCTCTGGGGGAAACTTTTCAGGGACGATGGTCGGATCAAGAATCACTCCTCCCAATAAAAATCCTGGAACTCAGGGCCGTGTAAAACGCCCTTCTGAAAGCTGCACACCTTCTACAAGATCGGGCTGTTCAGGTGCAGTTGGACAACATGACCACAGTGGCCTACATAAACCGACAAGGCAAAATGAAGAGCAGGGCTGCCATGTCAGAGGTGTCAAAAATCCTCATCTGGGCAGAAAGGCATGTGATGGCAATGTCGGCAATCTTCATTCCGGGCATAGACAACTGGGAAGCAGACTTCCGCAGCAGACACGATCTCCATATAGGGGAGTGGGGCCTCCATCCGGAGGTGTTCGAGGAGATAACCGGTTGGTGGGGGGTTCCTTACATAGACATGATGGCCTCCCGCCACAAAAAGAAGCTACGGAGGTACTGTTCCAGGTCAAGAGACCCACAGGCAGTGGTGGTGGACGCACTGGTAACACCATGGGTGTTTAAGTCAGTGTATGTGTTCCCTCCACTTCCTCTGATACCAAAGGTTCTTCAGCCGTGAGAAGAACAAAGGTTCTGGCAATCCTCATTGCTCCGGACTGGCCAAGAGGGCTTGGTACGCGGATCTGATGGAAGATCCACGGCCTTTACCTCTACGGGAGGATCTGCTCCTGCAGGGGCCATTCGCTTATCAAGACTTACCGCGGCTACATTTGACGGCATGGCGGTTGAATGCCAGATTTTAGTTCGGAAAGGTATCCCGAGTGAGGTCATATACAGGCCAGGAAGGTGGTAACGTCTAAACATTACCATTGCATTTGGAAGAAATATGTTTCTTGGTGTGAGGCCAAGAAGTTTCCGGCGGTGGAGTTTCAACTTGGACGTTTTCTCCTTTTCCTGCAAGCAGGGGTGGATATGGGACTGAGATTGGGCTGCATCAAGGTCCAGATCTCTGCTTTGTCCATCTTCTTCCAAAAACAATTGGATGTTCTTCCTGAGGTTCAGACCTTTTTGGGAGGGGTTCTACACATCCAGCCTCACTTTGTGGAACCTACGGCACCATGGGGTCTTGATGTGGTAGTGCGGTTCCTGAAATCTGCTTGGTTTGAGCCTCTACAGGAGGCCGATCTCAAGTTTCTCATGTGGAAGGCGGTCACCTTGTTGGCCTTGGCTTCTGCACGATGCTTGTCGGAATTGGGGGCTTTATCTTGTAAAAGCCCCTACCTGATCTTCCATGAGGACAGGGCGGAACTTAGGACTCATCCACAGTTCCTACCTAAGGTTGTGTCGGCTTTCCATATCAGCCAACCTATTGTGGTGCCAGTCGCTACTGACTCCTCAATTACTTCAAAGGCCTTGGATGTGGTGAGGACTTTGAAGATTTACGTGAAGAGGACGGCTCGTCATAGGAAAAGTGACTCTCTGTTTGTCCTCTATGATCCCAAGAAAATTGGATGTCCTGCTTCTAAGCAGTCGATTTCGCGCTGGATCAGGTTCACTATCCAGCATGCCTATTCCACGGCAGGATTGCTGTGTCTGAAATCTGTAAAAGCCCACTCTACTCGTAAAGTGGGCTCTTCCTGGGCGGCTGCCCAGGGTGTCTTGGCGGTACAACTCTGCCGAGCAGCTACTTGGTCTGAGTCGAACACGTTTGCCAAGTTTTACAAGTTCGATACTCTGGCCTCTGATGACCTCAAGTTTGGTCAAGCAGTGTTGCAGGAGCCTCCGCGCTCTCCCTCCCGTACTGGGAGCTTTGGTACATCCCCATGGTACTAATATGGACCTCAGCATCCTCTAGGACGTAAGAGAAAATAGGATTTTGGTTACCTACCGGTAAATTATTTTCTCGTAGTCCATAGAGGATGCTGGGCGCCCGTCCAGCGCTGCGTTTTCCTGCTTTGGTTTTATAGTTCAGTTCTACCTGGTTCCTAGGTAAGTTCTGCGTTATTTACAGTTTTCAGCTGTTGCTGAGTTTTTCCAGCATGTTGGACGGATTTGAATGTTGTGTGAGCTGGTATAAATCTCTCCATTATCTGTGTTATTCCTTCTCTCGAAGTTTGTCGTCTCCTCGGGCACAGTTTCTAGACTGAGTCTGGTAGGAGGGGCATAGAGGGAGGAGCCAGCCCACACTATTAAACTCTTAAAGTGCCAATGGCTCCTGGTGGACCCGTCTATACCCCATAGTACTAATATGGACCCCAGCATCCTCTACGGACTACGAGAAAAGGATTTACCGGTAGGTAACCAAAATCCTATTTTTTTTTTGTTTAAAATTTAACAGCGTTGCCTGTAAATAGATTTAAATATTGATTATATTATCCGATACGGTAATAAATATATATTCAAACTAAAAAAAGGTATGCAATTAAAATTAACAATCATTTAAATGTAAAAGTAAACATACATATATTTGCCACTATCCCTGAAGAAGTTAAGTTTCAGAATGTAAATCCTGTAAATGTGATCCCTTCAATTGGATGAGTGTGAGCCACCCTTGAGTAAGGGCCATTTGCATATATGTGCAATGTGCGCCCTAGAACCACCAAACTGTATAGTTCTCACTGAAAATCCATTAGCACATAATATATTGTATTTATTATTCTAAATGATGTGTATTCAGCAATAGGTACATGTATTTTAAAGCATGAAACGCCAATGATTTTTACATTTTTTGTTTCCACAGCTGCTGCACCAAGGAGAAAGGCTCCTGCAAAAAGGCTTCAGCCACAAATGGGCAAAGAGGAGGCTGGTGCTTGCAAAACAGAAAAAACACACATTACAACCATCCCATGGGTCAGCAGGCCTCTGTAATAGAACTGTAATGTCACATAACATTAATTCCATTAACAATGGGACATTAAGGTCAGCAAGCATTAAATAATGTAATTATGTCACAAACATATCACTGATTTTTTTTCCAATAAATTATAGTATAATGCTTAAAACACACTGATACGTAAATCATAAACTTTAAAAAAAAACATGGCATCCAAAATTCCTTTAAAAACCATGCCTGCATTGTGGGGAATTTATTAATTTAGTCTCTACTGAATGCTCCTGTGCTCAAGCATGGACATCTGTAACTCATGCATTAGGAGGTCTAAATTACTAGGAACAGTGTTTTCTGCAAGTATGTTTACTTACCATTAATTCCTCTTTTCAGGTCCTTCTCATGTATGGCTGCCTTCACCAGTTGTCCCACTCTTAGCACCTGTGGTCCCATCAAGACCCGTCTGCCTGATGGATTATTCCGATGAGGAGGAGAAACCCATGATCGTCCCATTAATCCACCAGCCAACAACACTCCGACGCAGCACCAGGTCCAGACACAGCCCACACCTCAATGCACTCCAAGTGTCAAGGAAATGTGCTAGTCCCTCTACTCCTTCAGGCAGGCCCAGATGGCATGCATGGTCCCCCCAAACAAATCAGTCTAATGCCATCACCCATCAACTAGGGAACCTCAATCGGGTGACCACTATGGCCCAGGGGGACCAGGATGGCCACTGACCTCAACATGCGAAGATTTGAGATGACCCAGGCCTTCAGGGCACAAACAGAGGCGCTAATCAGCCTCCAAAGGGCCACAAGGACAGTTCCCTGTGTCCACCATAAGCTCCCAGACTACATCCTCCCAAACACACCAGTAATTCCATATAGGCCAGTGATGGAGTACCTTGGCACTCCAGCTGTTGTTGAACTACACATCCCAGCATGCCCTGCTACAGTTTTGCTATTTGGCCATGCTAAAACTGTAGCAGGGCATGCAGGGATGTGTAGTTCAACAACAGCTGGATTGCCAAGGTTCCCCATCACTGTTAGGCGCACACGGGAAAATGCGCCTAAAGGGACAGGAAGGGGTAGAGGGAGTTCCATCTCTAAAAAAATAGTTGCTGCTTTTTTACTATTATATTTCTGTATGCTTAGTAATTTTTTTTCTTTTTGTGTTAAGTAAAATGTTTAAAAAAAATATTGTGTCTATATTGCAAAAGTCATTTATATGTGGAAAATGGGGTTACATTTTGGGTAATGGGTTTTTTAACTTAAATGTGGGTACACCAATTAGGGGGTATAGTTTGGGTAATGGGTTTTTTACTTAAATCTACATACACTATTTAGAGGTTAAATTAATGCTAATGGGTTTTCTAACTTAAATATGTACTTAGATATGTTTAATTAGTGTAAATGTGCTTTTAAGTGTGGAGGGTGTAGAGCAGGAATGGGGAACCTTTGGCCCCCCAGCTGTTGTTGAACTACATATACCAGCATGCATTGCTACAGTTTTGCTATTTGGCAATGCTAAAACTGTTGCAGAGCATGCTGTGATGTGTAGTTCAACAACAGCTGGAGGGCCGAAGGTTCCCCGTTCCTGGTGTAGAGCATGCAGTTACATGCAACGCACCACAGAGTTCAAAGACAAATACCTCCACAAACATACTATAAGGGACTTTATTAACTGTAAAACATCAGGAGTGTGTCAAAGTAAAAAATATTACATAGAGAGAACATACAGACTCCACACATTATGAGTCGCTAAGCTTGCAAATACGCGCAGCAAGCACAGCAATATATGGTAACATTCGCATTTACACAGACATGCCACAAAGATAGATTCGACACATATTTCATACAGCACATAATTATAACATATCAAGCGCCAGACATCATAATGATTTAAAATTGTATAATGGAGTAACGTCATGTATGTGTATTATTGGAACGAAGCAAGATGGACATGTTGTATTTGGTATTAAAGCAACCAGATTAATGTGTATATCAATTTGATGCCTGTTATTAAGTTGTAGCTCATTGCAACAAGTAGATATGATTAAATTAAGGAATATGAAGCCAAAATTCTAAAGTGAACAAAAGATCTTTTGAAGACTTGAAACTAGCTCCACAGCATGGCCCTGGGGGCAGATACATGTGCCAGCAACACAGGACAAAAGCCCTCACTCTGACCAATGAACTGTTGAGTTCTTGAGAGGTC
This sequence comes from Pseudophryne corroboree, assembly GCF_028390025.1. NCBI lineage: Eukaryota > Metazoa > Chordata > Amphibia > Anura > Myobatrachidae > Pseudophryne > Pseudophryne corroboree. The sequence goes on from NC_086451.1 coordinate 201,265,771, forward strand.
TGGCCTCTGGACTAATAGAAGGAGACCGAAATCAACAGACTGAAAACTCCCACTGAGTGATATAGGCGGTTTCTAGGACTTAGAGAGTTAGTTGCTGTTTTGTCCCAGACGATGGTGGAGATGCTGCCAGTCCGGTGCCTGCATGATTTTACAGAAAGAGAGAGTGATATGGAGGGGAGACTTTATATGAGAAAGATATGGTGATGTATTTGCTGGCCTGTAACTGAATGTATTTGATTTAGTTTGTATTAACTGCTTACTGTATAAATTGTAACCATGTAACTATATATATATACTGTACATTGTGATATATTGAATACATATCCTTTTAATAACAAATATATACATCAATGAGCTTTGGAACTCAGATAATGTGTGGGTGTATTGTTTTCTCTTAAGGGATGTAGTGTTTTGCGATGTACAGCGCACTTTTATCGTATATGGTAAAAAGATGCGCCTGGCGTCCGCAGTATATATTAGAGCAGGCATTTTAAATATTTGCTAGAAAGCAATTTGGTATTTACAAGTGGTATATTGCCTCACCTGCCCTTGTAATAAACGTTATGTGGGCATGACAACCAGAACATTAAAACAGAAAGTGCTGGAACATGTTGGGAGCATAAGGAATTCAAGGAGTGATCTTGATAAATTTATATCCCTTACATCAGTTGCAAGACAATTTTATGCACAACATGAATCAAATTCCAGTGGCCCCGAAAGTAATTGGGTTGGAAAAGGTACCACTGGGAATTAAAGGTAGCAACTTGACCCAGGAATTATTGAGGAGAGAAAGTTATTGGACTTTCATGTTGAGAGGTTTACATCCAGAAGGACTCAATTAATACATAAATTATAATGCGTTCTTAGCTTAATACATTTGGAATTTTAGGTTAGACTCCAGGATACAGTAACTATAACATATTTAGAATAACAAAATGAGACATGTACACTTTATTAACTAGAATATGGTAGCAATATATTTTTGAAAATGTATTGTCATCAATAGTTATTATCATAGTAAATTCTTTGCATTTTTGTATATTAACAGATTGGTCACTATATGTGGTGGATATCACATATCAGAATCACGTGTGTGTATATATATATATATATATATATATATATATTATATTTATCACTATTGGTTTTTCTTAATTTGTTATTTTTTCACTCTTTTACTTATTTATTATTGTGGTTTTGGATTTACACTATTTATTACACAGTAACCACATATCACTGAACGATACCTGATGTGAAATTATTACAATCGGCTATCTGATTGTTCATTGTATAGAGATGTCAAATTAGATATCTTTATATGTATTTTCATACATATTTATATTTTTTTTTACTATTTATATATGAAATACACAGCACTTTTTATTATTTATTATCCACTTAAGTATGGACACAATCAAGTATGTAATAGAAACATCTTAATGTATATAATTGTTTTTTTATATATTTTATATAAATATATATATATATATATATATATATATATATACCAAACAATACTCTCCTCCTGCGCTATTTTATAGGTATTAGATAAAGTGAGATAAGAAAGTTTCTTAAGAAGGGCAGCCTGTTTCACTGAGTTCCTTGTTAGACTGAACTAGGTACAGAAATGTGGAAAAAAAGAGGAAATTGGCGCCCAGGGATTAGTATAACCCGTAGAATGTACAGAACCCTATGGGTTTCACAAATATTACTGATTTTAAAACAAAAACATGAACTGTTCCTTCATAAAAGTATATTAAAATTTACAGAAACAAAATGACATGTCCATCATGTTACATAGACATTATGATGTAATTTCTCTTATAATGATCCATCACTGAAATTGTGGAGGAATGTAGACACTTTTAAGCAATATCTTAAATCCTTCCTCATAGGATATTCAGAGATCACATCAAGTACAAAAACCCAACGCGTTTCGTCTAGTAACTAGACTTCATCAGGGGTATGTCTTTTGATATTAACGTCAATCTAAAAGTACTCAGTCAAGGTGGTCAATCAGAATTGTTCGAAGGATGACTTCAAAGCATCACTAATAGGTACTGCTGAGGCTTCAAGCCGGCCTCGTAGATTCAGTATTCAGAATTCATATAATTCCTATGTTTAGCCTTCAAAGGAATAGCGGAATCAGCAAATTCATGCCAAAATGGACCTCATGGATCAACTATAGGCGTGAAATATGGATACGGATATGTTGTCCTTACAGTTTCACACAGGTAAAGACTTTCCCAAGAACAGCCAGTTGTGATCCAGTATCCATGCATTGCATGGTTGACCACCTAGACTGAGTACTTTTAGATTGACGTTAATATCAAAAGACATACCCCTGATGAAGTCTAGTTACTAGACGAAACGCGTGGGTTTTTGTACTTGATGTGATCTCTGAATATCCTATGAGGAAGGATTTAAGATATTGCTTAAAAGTGTCTACATTCCTCCACAATTTCAGTGATGGATCATTATAAGAGAAATTACATCATAATGTCTATGTAACATGATGGACATGTCATTTTGTTTCTGTAAATTTTAATAAACTTTTATGAAGGAACAGTTCATGTTTTTGTTTTAAAATCAGTAATATTTGTGAAACCCATAGGGTTCTGTACATTCTATGGGTTATACTAATCCCTGGGCGCCAATTTCCTCTTTTTTTCCACATATATATATATATATATATATACATATTATCACATTATATTACAAGTAGTAGATTTACTCTGATTATGTTAATCACTTATTAATATGTTTCAAATAAGATGTATGTAGTTAACGAGAAAGAATATATATTCTGCCTTCTACATTATTTAGAAACACTGTTCTCCCAATGTGGCTGTACAAGTATCCTTAATGATTAACTGGACTGTCACTCATTCTCTCCGTAGTGTTGCCAGTTTAAGATAGGTAACCTGCTCCCAGTATAAGACACAAGGAAGATTAGAATATTGAAACCTGGATTGGCAATTTGGGATGTCAATCATTGACATCCTGGCCAATCGCACCGCACATTCCCGCCGGACACCTGCCACCGTGACATCTATGTTATGTGAACCAATCCAACCGGCTGTGTGAGCTGCCAATCAGTGATGACACTTGCTGATTCATGCACAGCTCCTTTATTACCCTCTTCAACCCGGAACTCGGGTTTGCCTCTGATCAAGCTTATACGCGAAATGCGCCTAGGCTAGCACGCCGCCCACCTTCTGGGTGCCGTGCTTTTTAACAATCACACTACCTCACCATTATGTTGTCAATAATCACGGGTTTTTGAGATAGGCTGCCAATAAGTGCTTAACAGTAGGGAATGCATAACGCCTAGGGTTTGCATTCCCATTAGAACAGCGCACCACAGGACAGTAGTGTGGAGATATATATATACAAATCCATTGAATAGGGATATTGACTCTTACAAATAATAATTGGTAATAGTTAACCTTGTGCTGTGATTATAAGGTGTCTAGTATCAAGATTGATCCCACAATGTATATATCCACATGCTGCAGGAGCATGAGATGTGGGGAATGTAACTACACCATGACAGCATAATATGAACTGTGGATATATATATAGATTCTTAAGAGTATTAATATTGACTGAAGTATAAAGCATTAAAGCATTGATTGCTGAGCATAAATGCATATTGTGTTGAACACTGGGAACAATAAGGTACCCAGTAAATAAGAATTTACTTACCGATAATTCTATTTCTCGTAGTCCGTAGTGGATGCTGGGGACTCCGTAAGGACCATGGGGAATAGCGGCTCCGCAGGAGACTGGGCACATCTAAAGAAAGCTTTAGGACTAACTGGTGTGCACTGGCTCCTCCCCCTATGACCCTCCTCCAAGCCTCAGTTAGGAAACTGTGCCCGGACGAGCGTACACAATAAGGAAGGATTTTGAATCCCGGGTAAGACTCATACCAGCCACACCAATCACACCGTATAACTTGTGATCTGAACCCAGTTAACAGTATGATAACAGAGGAGCCTCTGAAAAGATGGCTCCCAACAATAATAACCCGATTTTTGTAACAATAACTATGTACAAGTATTGCAGACAATCCGCACTTGGGATGGGCGCCCAGCATCCACTACGGACTACGAGAAATAGAATTATCGGTAAGTAAATTCTTATTTTCTCTAACGTCCTAAGTGGATGCTGGGGACTCCGTAAGGACCATGGGGATTATACCAAAGCTCCCAAATGGGCGGGAGAGTGCGGATGACTCTGCAGCACCGAATGAGAGAACTCCAGGTCCTCCTCAGCCAGGGTATCAAATTTGTAGAATTTAGCAAACGTGTTTGCCCCTGACCAAGTAGCTGCTCGGCAAAGTTGTAAAGCCGAGACCCCTCGGGCAGCCGCCCAAGATGAGCCCACTTTCCTTGTGGAACGGGCTTTTACAGATTTTAGCTGTGGCAGGCCTGCCACAGAATGTGCAAGCTGAATTGTACTACAAATCCAACGAGCAATAGTCTGCTTAGAAGCAGGAGCACCCAGCATGTTGGGTGCATACAGGATAAACAGCGAGTCAGATTTCCTGACTCCAGCCGTCCTGGAACATATTTTCAGGGCCCTGACAACATCCAGCAACTTGGATTCCTCCAAGTCCCTAGTAGCCGCAGGCACCACAATAGGTTGGTTCAGGTGAAAACGCTGGAACCACCTTAGGGAGAAACTGAGGATGAGTCCTCAATTCCACCCTGTCCGAATGGAAAATCAGATAAGGGCTTTTACAGGATAAAGCCGCCAATCCTGACACGCGCCTGGCCTAGGCCAGGGCCAACAGCATGACCACTTTCCATGTGAGATATTTTAACTCCACAGATTTAAGTGGTTCAAACCAATGTGACTTTTGGAACCCAAACTACATTGAGATCCCAAATTGCCACTGGAGGCACAAAAGGAGGCTGTATATGCAGTACCCCTTTTACAAACGTCTAAACTTCAGGGACTGAAGCTAGTTCTTTTTTGGAAGAAAATTGACAGGGCCGAAATCTGAACCTTAATGGACCCCAATTTCAGGCCCATAGACACTCCTGTTTGCAGGAAATGTAGGAATCGACCCAGTTGAATTTCCTCCGTCGGGCCTTACTGGCCTCGCACTACGCAACATATTTTCGCCAATTGCGGTGATAATGTTTTTGCGGTTACATCCTTCCTGGCTTTTGATCAGGATAGGGATAACTTCATCCGGAATGCCTTTTTTCCTTCAGGATCCGGTGTTCAACCGCCATGCCGTCAAACGCAGCCGCGGTAAGTCTTGGAACAGACAGGGTCCTTGCTGGAGCAGGTCCCTTCTTAGAGGTAGAGGCCACGGATCCTCCGTGAGCCTCTCTTGAAGTTCCGGTTACCAAGTCCTTTTTGGCCCATCCGGAGGCACGAATATAGTGCTTACTCCTCTCCATCTTATCAATCTCAGTACCTTGGGTATGAGAGGCAGATGAGGGAACACATACACTGACTGGTACACCCACGGTGTTACCAGAGCGTCTACAACTATTGCCTGAGGGTCTCTTGACCTGGCGCAATACCTGTCGAGTTTTTTAATCATGTGGACGACTTCTGGGTGAAGTCCCCACTCTCCCGGGTGGAGGTCGTGCTGAGGAAGTCTGCTTCCCAGTTGTCCACTCCCGGAATGAATACTGTTGACAGTGCTATTACATGATTTTCCGCCCAGCGGAGAATCCTTGCAGCTTCTGCCATTGCCCTCCTGCTTCTTGTGCCACCCTGTCTGTTTACGTGGGTAAACTACAAGAGAGAAGGGCGCCTCCCTGAGCCTATGTTGAAACGCTGCCTGCCGCTCTCAAAGGAATAGGGTATTAGCGATCCCTAAACAAATGGAAACCAAAAAGAACTGAACAAGAGAGCGCAGGCAGACTTAACGAAAGTTCACAATTTTAATAAAACAGTGATCACAAAATACGGTATACATATATTAAGAACAATAAAATTCCGTACTACAACTCCATATATTCCACACAGTCCAGTGCACTAATAAGCTGGTATAGTGACAATATGAATTGATGGTCCTAAAATTTAGCAGCTGATGTTTGAATGCTGAAAATCTGGATATTATCCATGTAACAGTCTCATACTTGTATTGATTTGTTCAAATAAAAGTCAGATGTATACAAAGTAAGTGCACTGTTGGTTATAGATCGGACATCTGTAAATTACCTCCAATGGACATAGCACCAGTTCCGTTCAATTTAATATAGCCTCATATCAGGATAATGACGCTTACCGCTTCCTTGATGTGCGTATAGCACTAGCAAGTGTTCGGGTGCCTGCTGGTTCCAGCGGCTATATCCACTGCTCACTCCTTGCTGTGTCGTGTCAGACTCCTAGCCGCTCACCGCTCCTACGGATCATCTGACGGTGCTGTGATTAACCGAGATGCCGTTGATCCGAGGCGATGAGCTGACAGCCACGGTCCCCGTATTGCAGAAGGGACCAGTGCAGGTGGCTCTGCTCGGGCAGATTTTGACCCGACAGTGGTCAAAATCTGCCCGAAACGACCAGACTGTGCCGGTCGAGAAACGCGTCAGGGCTGTTTTAGGATCCGACTACCTCTCATCTAACCACCTTTACCTCTCACGGATTTCACCCGTTCCAGCTCTACTCCACTGTCGGGTCAAAATCTGCCCGAGCAGAGCCACCTGCACTGGTCCCTTCTGCAATACGGGGACCGTGGCTGTCAGCTCATCGCCTCGGATCAACGGCATCTCGGTTAATCACAGCACCGTCAGATGATCCGTAGGAGCGGTGAGCGGCTAGGAGTCTGACACGACACAGCAAGGAGTGAGCAGTGGATATAGCCGCTGGAACCAGCAGGCACCCGAACACTTGCTAGTGCTATACGCACATCAAGGAAGCGGTAAGCGTCATTATCCTGATATGAGGCTATATTAAATTGAACGGAACTGGTGCTATGTCCATTGGAGGTAATTTACAGATGTCCGATCTATAACCAACAGTGCACTTACTTTGTATACATCTGACTTTTATTTGAACAAATCAATACAAGTATGAGACTGTTACATGGATAATATCCAGATTTTCAGCATTCAAACATCAGCTGCTAAATTTTAGGACCATCAATTCATATTGTCACTATACCAGCTTATTAGTGCACTGGACTGTGTGGAATATATGGAGTTGTAGTACGGAATTTTATTGTTCTTAATATATGTATACCGTATTTTGTGATCACTGTTTTATTAAAATTGTGAACTTTCGTTAAGTCTGCCTGCGCTCTCTTGTTCAGTTCTTTTTGTTTACGTGGGTGACTGCCATGATGTTGTCCGACTGGATCAACACCGGCTGACCTTGAAGCAGAGGTCTCGCTAAGCTTAGAGCATTGTAACTGGCCCTTAGCTTCAGGATATTTATGTGAAGTGATGTATCCAGGCTTGACCCTAAGCCCTGGATATTCCTTCCCTGTGTGACTGCTCCCCAGCCTCGCAGGCTGGCATCCGTGGTCACCAGGACCCAGTCCTGAATGCCGAATCTGCGGCCCTCTAGAAGATGAGCACTCTGCAACCACCACAGGATGGATACCCTTGTCCTTGGTGACAGGGTTATCCGCTGATGCATCTGAAAATGCGACCCGGACCATTTGTCCAGTAGGATCCACTGGAAAGTTCTTGCGTGGAATCTAACGAATGGGATTGCTTCGTAGGAAGCCACCATTTTTTCCCAGAACCCTTGTGCATTGATGCACTGAGACTTGGTTCAGTTTTAGGAGGTTCCTGATTAGCTCGGATAACTCCCTGGCTTTCTCTTCCGGGAGAAACACCTTTTTTCTGGACTGTGTCCAGGATCATCCCTAGGAAACAGAAGACAAGTCGTCGGAACCAGCTGCGATTTTGGAATATTGAGAACCCAATCGTGCTGCCGCAACACTACCTGAGATAGTGCTACACCGACCTCCAACTGTTCCCTGGATCTTACCCTTATCAGGGAATTGTCCAAGTAAGGGATAACTAAAATTTCCTTCCTTCGAAGGGATATCATTTCGTCCATTACCTTGGTAAAGACCCGGGGTGCCGTGGACCATCCCTACGGCAGCGTCTGAACTGATAGTGACAGTTCTGTACCATAACCTGAGGTACCCTTGGTGAGAAGGGTAAATTTTGACATGAAGGTAAGCATCCTTGATGTCCCGAGACATCATGTAGTCCCCTTCTTCCAGGTTCGCAATCACTGCTCTGAGTGACTCAATCTTGAATTTGAACCTCTGTATGTAAGTGTTCAAAAATTTTAGATTTTAGAGTCGGTCTCACCGAGCCGTCTGGCTTCGGTACCACAATAGTGTGGAATAATACCCCGTTCCTTGTTGCAGGAGGGGTACCTTGATTATCACCTGCTGGGAATACAGCTTGTGAATGGCTTCCAAAACTGCCTCCCTGTCAGAGGGAGACGTCGGTAAAGTCGACTTTTGGAAACGGCGAGGGGGAGACGTCTCGAATTCCAATATGTACCCCTGAGATATTACCTGAAGGATCCAGGGGTCTACTTGCGAGTGAGCCCACTGCGCACTGAAATTCATTGAGAACGGGCCCCCACCGTGCCTGAGCTTGTAAAGCCCTAGCGTCATACTGAGGGCTTGGCAGAGGCGGGAAGGGGTTTCTGTTCCTGGGAACTGGCTGATCTCTGCAGCCTTTTTCCTCTCCCTCTGTCACGAGCAGAAAAGAGGAACCTTTTGTCCGCTTGCCAACAAAGGACTGCGCCTGATAATACGGCGTCTTATTTTGAGAGGCGACCTGGGGTACAAACGTGGATTTCCCAGCTGTTGCCGTGGCCACCAGGTCTAAAAGACCGACCCCAAATGTCCCCTTTCAAAGGCAATACTTCCAAATGCCGTTTGGAATCCGCATCACCTGACCATTTTACTGGTAGAATTGGACAACGCACTTATACTTGATGCCAGTCGGCAATTATTCCGCTGTGCATCATGCATATATAGAAATGCATCTTTTAAATGCTCTATAGGCAATAATATACTATCCTTATCTAGGATATCAATATTTCCAGTCAGGGAATCCGACCATGCCAACCCAGCACTGCACCTCCAGGCTGAGGCGATAGCTGGTCGCAGTATAACACCAGTATGTGTGTAAATACCTTTTTTGGATACCCTCCTGCTTTCTATCAGCAGGATCCTTAAGGGCGGCCATCTCATGAGAGGGTAGAGCCCTTGTTCTTACAAGCGTGTGAGCGCCTTATCCCCCCTAGGGGGTGTTTCCCAATGCATCCTAACCTCTGGCGGGAAAGGGTATGCAGCCAATACTTTTTAAGAAATTATTAATTGTTATCGGGGGGAAACCCACGCATCATCACACACCTCATTTTATTTCTCAGATTCAGGAAAACTACATGTAGTTTTTCCCTCACCGAACAAAATACCCCTTTTTTGGTGGTACTCGTATTATCAGAAATGTATAAAAACATTTTCCATTGTCTCAATCATGTAACGTGTGGCCTTACTGGAAATCACGGTTGTCTCTTCACCGTCGACACAGGAGTCAGTATCCATGTCGGCGTCTGTATCTGCCATCTGAGGTAACGGCCGCTTTAGAGCCCCTGACGGCCTATGAGACGTCTGGACAGGCACAAGCTGAGTAGCCGGCTGTCTCATGTCAACCACTGTTTTTTTATATAGAGCTGACACTGTCACGTAATTTTCAACAGTACATCCACTCAGGTGTCGACCCCCTAGGGGGTGACATCACTGTTACAGACACTCTGCTCCGTCTCCACATCATTTTTCTCCTCATACATGTCGACACAAACGTACCGACACACAGCACACACACAGGGAATGCTCTGATAGAGGACAGGACCCCACTAGCCCTTTGGGGAGACAGAGGGAGAGTATGCCAGCACACACCAGAGCGCTATATATATACAGGGATAACCTTATATAAGTGTTTTTCCCCTTATAGCTGCTGTATGTTTTAATACTGCGCCTAATTAGTGCCCCCCTTTCTTTTTTTAACCCTTTCTGTCTGCAGGGAAGAGCCAGGGAGCTTCCCTCCAACTGAGCTGTGAGGGAAAATGGCGCCAGTGTGCTGAGGAGATAGGCTCCGCCCCCTTTTTGGCGGCCTTATCTCCCGGTTTTTTGTATATTCTGGCAGGGGTTAAATGCATCCATATAGCCCAGGAGCTATATGTGATGCATTTTTTGCCATGTAAGGTATTTCTGTAATGTTTTATTGCGTCTCAGGGCGCCCCCCCCCAGCGCCCTGCACCCTCAGTGACCGGAGTATGAAGTGTGCTGAGAGCAATGGCGCACAGCTGCAGTGCTTTGCGCTACCTTATTGAAGACAGGAACGTCTTCTGCCGCCGATTTTCCCGGACCTCTTCGCTCTTCTGGCTCTGTAAGGGGGCCGGCGGCGCGGCTCCGGGACCCATCCATCCAGGCTGGACCTGTGATCGTCCCTCTGGAGCTAATGTCCAGTAGCCAAGAAGCCCAATCCACTCTGCACGCAGGTGAGTTCGCTTCTTCTCCCCTTAGTCCCTCGATGCAGTGAGCCTGTTGCCAGCAGGTCTCACTGAAAATAACAAACCTAAACTAAAACTTTCACTAAGAAGCTCAGGAGAGCCCCTAGTGTGCACCCTTCTCGTCGGGCACAGAAATCTAACTGAGGCTTGGAGGAGGGTCATAGGGGGAGGAGCCAGTGCACACCAGTTAGTCCTAAAGCTTTCTTTAGATGTGCCCAGTCTCCTGCGGAGCCGCTATTCCCCATGGTCCTTACGGAGTCCCCAGCATCCACTTAGGACGTTAGAGAAAAAGGCCTTATTTCCATTATATGACAATATACAATCCACCCAAATAATCTGATTTGATACAAAATATACAGGTGGATAGTATATGTCATAAGTATAAGGTACCTGTTATATATTATATACAAAAATTATTTAAACACTATGAGAGTGCAGGACATTGAAAAAGTTGGAGAATAAATATATATTGCTTCATTAAACTATCACATTGTCCATAAGAAACAATATGTAGCGACCTTGTGTATCTGAGCATCCTATGTACTCCCATATAGGTGTCCCTATGAATGTGAGCATTTTGCTGGGACCTGTACGACATATGGATGGTTCAGTGATTATTTTGGGACAGCATAGTGTTACAATACAAGAATGAATTATTGTAGACAACTAGAATGATACTTTGTATCGGTTATGTAACACTTTGTTTAGACACATGTATCAGAATACAGTCTGTATGGTAAGAGCATAAAAATCTCCAATAAATGTCTAAAAAAACATCTCATGTAATATATGTCAGTGTGAATTGAATTAATCATAATTAGATTTACCTACTGGAGAATATATATACCCAATATACTAATATGGTGCAAATCAGTAACACTTAGGAAAATACTAATAACATTTACAGATAACAATCTTGTCATGAGGCTATATGGAATAAGGTTTTGGCTAGTATAATTGAATATGGCAAGACCTATCAATATTGAGGATAACCAATTATTCTGTACAAACAGTTAATTGGAAAATAAGACTTGAAACTAGTACAGTATGTGTTTTTTTCTTTTTTCTTTATTTTGATTTTCACGATATCACTTTAATAACACTTTTTCACAATACTTTGCAACCTTTAATAAAAGTATTTTAAACAGACAAATAAAGATTGTATTAAAAAAAAATTGGGGGAGCTCTACTGCATTAATATATTCATAATTGTATACATCAAATGTGCACAATCAGTCCTATGAGTGCCCCAAATTGGAATACTTTTCTGATACAGTATATGATTAATATATTCCAGGGAGCACCTTCTCCTAGAAATACTATGAAAGTGATAAGACATTTCTTTATGATTTAGAATAATTGGTATGGGATAAGTCTGATTGAAATCAATTACTAAGAATTTTGTTCTGTGTGGACTACCCTTTACAATATATATATATATATATATATATATATATTTATTTATTTTTTGGTATAATTTTTCAGTTAAGTGTTACATTGAACTCCCCTATCAAAAGCTGGTCTTTTTTTTTTTTTGCGATTTTTTTCTTACTAATTTTGTGTGAGTTTACAACGTGCACCCTATTACAGTTTGGCATTATTACAATGGCAAAACATCTGGATGCAAGTTTGGGCCATGTGGGTTGTGGAAATGCGAGAAACGTGAGTTTGCATGTTGTCGCAGCTTATTACATGTGCAAATTCTAAAAAAGTGCAATTTAAGTGTTAATCTGCACTTTTTGGGAATTTGAACCCTATTACACTATTACATTTAGCCCCTTCTCTTACTCAAGGACTTCATAGCCTTTCATTTCACTTTCCGAAAACCTATTATTTTAATATTTTTTTTAAATAAAATATTCCTTTATAAGGTTGAAAAAAAGTTATATGAACATTCCAAAACTTACAATATATATAATTATGTGTACAAGTCTATGTAATAAAAATCTGTACTAAAATTAACCTGTTTATAACCCTCCTATAATAGTTATTTATTTTGCTCAGGCAGTGTACGTGTACGGCTGTGTGGCTTTATGGAAGAGATGTCATGACGTCTCTCCCATAGTTCCGAGGAGTGGGCGGCCATGTGTGTATGTAAGTGGCGCAACTAGGGGGCATATCTAATGGGGCATAACTACAGGAGGCATATCTAGTGGGGCATAACTACAGGGGCATATCTAATGGGCATAACTACAGGGGGCATATCTAATGGGGCATGACAAGTGACTGGGGGCATATCTAATGGGGCATAACAACTGACTGGGGGCATGCCTAATGGGGCATAACTACAGGGGACATATTTAATGGGGCATAACTACTGATAGGGGGCATAACTACTGGGGGCATATGTACTGGGGCATAAATACTGGGGGCATATATACTGGGGCATAACTTCTGGGGACATAACTACATGGGGTATAACTACAGGGGGCATATCTATGGGGGAATATCTACTGGGGGCATAACTACTGACTGTATGCCCCCGAAGGATTTTATAAATATCCAAATGGCCCTTGGCAGAAAAAAGGTTCCCCACCCCTGATCTAGGACAATTCATTGCAGAGGATGTAGTGTATAAGTTTCCTTGCTCCCAACTAACAGGCATCCTTCTTTTATCATAAATTATAATAGGTTATAGTTAAATAATACAAAAAAAATAATACAAAAAAAAAAAATTCATCCTAAGGCGCTGCAAATTGGAGCAGCAGTGGACAGTATAGATAGGTCACCAACCTACAAAGACAATATGTAACAGAAAAATACAATCTCACTTTCTGCGCTCCAAATGTCCCCTTGTTTTAAACGGTCCTCACAGCGATGTCATATTGTACATGAAAAAGAAACAAAAAATACAATAGTGTAATCCTGTATGAGCATAAAAGTTCTTTCCACTGTGTTAAGGGAGAACTAGGTGATGAAGATGGTCCCAAAAGAGAAATAAGACGTCCACCTTCTTATAGGGTCACCCAAAGTAATGCCGTGAAGATACGGTAATGGATCCTTACGTATATACTTACTTGAAAATGGAAGATAGAAAGCACATAAAGGTTTCTTTTCCGTGTAGGTTATTTCCTCTGTGACACTGTATACTGGAGGATGAGGCGGCAAAAAATCACACCGTGGACGGAGGAATGTGAGGAGTGTGACACATTCCTCTGTCCTATAGTTAAATAAGTAAACGCATGATAAGTAATGGAAATGTATACCTCCTTAACTGTAAACATTATCGGAAGGGATTTACTGAATAGGTGGGGTAAGGTATTTGTAAATTAAATGATGTACCCTTTATGGGTAACAGAACAAAGTGAATAAATAGAACATGTGTAAATAAAAAAAAAATGGTTATACTGCCAAAATACTAATACATATGTGTCCTCATACATCTTTGCTGCAGTCAAGCCAAAAAGCCCCCTCTTGGCACGCCATGTCGCGAGATAATGTTCTAGCATCGGGTATCTTTTTTTGCAGAAAATGCATCTGATTCACAATACAATATGACTAGGATGCACGAGGACACGGTGCTAATTAATATGACACTTGTATATCTGTGTGCCAATGAGTCTCTGAATCTGTATTAGAAGTGCTACAATGTAGCAGCCGCATCTTTTTTCCAGTGCAAGTTCTGTTCTGCTCCATATACTCAGTAACACACAATATACAAGTATCTTATATCACATTAATCAGCACAGTCTCTTCATGCATAATAGCCACATTGTGTTGAGACTAAGACACATTTTTGTCAACAAAGACGCCCAACATTAGCAGAGTTGACCAAGACCTGGCGGCTCACTTACGCCACGCAATTTGTGCTACATGGCATATTGAGACTGGGTGTAAGAAGACACATCTGTGTGTGCCACTCCTGAATCTGTTGGCAGTTTTGGAACCTATAGCACACATCTCTGCTAATAACAGATACAAACAGTTTCTCCATATACAAATAGGTTTTATTTACCTTTAAATAGTCTTCAGTCATGTAGATTTGTTTTGTTTAATGGGTCTATAAATAAACATCAATTAATGAAGGGATCCTTACCTCAACCTGCTGGCAGATTTGAATGAGTTTTGCCATCTGAGTTTCAAGTTCAGTGCTGTGCTTGTCTAGACTGGTGAGGTTTGACTCCAGAGTTTGCTACAAATCAGAGAGAAATAGTAATATCAAAAAATATGCACATGTATCACAGAGCAGATAACATTCAGATGTGTCATACACATTAGGGCTTTGCCTAATTTACAGAGTAACCCCATATTCTTTAGCATAGTGGCCACTGCTGATTATTTATCTGCACAGTTAGTTTCCCTGCTATTCTGTCAATCATCTCCCCATTTATCTTGATTTCTCTATATCAGCCAATATGAATATATTTTATATGTCCTTGGTTCAGGTTAGAAATGAAGTGGTAAATTTACCAAGGTCAGAATGTTAGTTTCTTATTTGTACAAGATTCTGCACAGAGCTTTTTAACTGTTTGTTAATCCTATGTATAAATTGTAAGGTGAAATGGCGGTTAAGTGAACATACAGTTCCCTTTATACTTTATATTCCATTTGTTTTAATGTGATTCTCAAATATAAAAATGTCCATAAAAATTGTTACATGGCAAAAGGCATTTGGTAAGGTTATCAAAGAACAAAGCAATATGCTTAGTATGCTAACTTCATACATATTGCAAAACGGTCTCGCTCAACTCCTCACTCCATAACAAGTGTAAGCATACAACACAGTGGCTAAAGGAGAGCTGAACACAAGTAATTACACGCTTTCTGTGCACAGAACTAACTGCCAATGTTCTCCCATATGCTGATTCCAAACATCTGTGTGTCTGCACTGCCATCCTGGTTCCATAGCCATTATCTTTAGCAGTGTGTAACAGCCCTATCCTTGGTGTGAGATACCCACCTATCTGAAATCAGAAGGATCTGTGTGTACATACCAGTCAGCATAGCATACAACTCTGTCTACATGCGTTTGACATGCCCTTGCTAAATGTAGCCTACATGTGAATGCCCATTACCACTCTGTTACACTCAATCAGCCACAAATGGAGAGGTGATTGAGGTGTGTATGACTGAATTGTCGGTAGGTACATGGGTATGCACAACTTAAAAAAAATGCAACAGCTGTCTTAAAAACTGCATGCAGCATGGATGGTGTAATGGGTAACATTAATACCTCACAGCACTGAGATTTGGGTTAAATTCCCACCATGGCAGCAGCTGTGTGGCGTTTGTATTTTGCCCCGTGCAAAAAATATTAAGCTTGGCTAATTGTCAACGGACAAACAAATGATTCCTAGTATATGTATGCAGTGGGGTTCATAGACTGTAAGCTCCCCTGGGACAAGGACTGATGTGAATGGGCAAATATTCTCTGTAAAGTGCTACAGAGTATGTCTGCTCTATATAAATAACTGGTATCAATAAACTATACGTCGGAACCCACGGTGTCTATTACTTCTTGCTGTTAAGCCACTTATATGCTCTGATTTCAAGCAGTCTCTGTGCCAGATGCGTTAGACACAGTAAGAAAGCCATACAATACAAGTGCTAGCAGACCTTGACAGATAAAACCATGTCTCAAGTTGGAACTGCCCTCAAATTACATTAAACTTGTGTTCGTTATTTTCAAGCTGTCTTTTCATATTTATCAACTGCAGTCATCTGAAATGTTTAAGCCAATTTGGGGACGTTCTTTAAACAGAATGATGGCAGTAGTAATCCTTTGGAGTGCAGGCCTGTTGGCAGCTTTAACTGCAGCAAGTGAGCTCTCATGGGGGGTAATTCCAAGTTGATCGCAGCAGGAATTTTTTTAGCAGTTGGGCAAAACCATGTGCACTGCAGGGGAGGCAGATATAACATGTGCAGAGAGAGATAGATTTGGGTGTGGTGAGTTCAATCTGCAATCTAAATTGCAGTGTAAAGATAAAGCAGCCAGTATTTACCCTGCACAGAAATAAAATAACCCACCCAAATCTAACTCTCTCTGCAAATGTTATATCTGCCCCCCCTGAAGTGCACGTTTTTGCCCAACTGCTAAAAAATTTCCTGCTGCAATCAACTTGGAATTACCCCCATGGTCCACTCTAAAAATGTCTTCCAATTGCAGTTGTTAGAAATTTGGTTATTTACTGAAGCTTGAGCATGTCATCATGGAGAGAGACTTTCTTACATATGCAATTTGATAACCCGTATCAATGGAGAACCTATATATGACAATGCAATCATATAGTAGAAAGATTATGGGGGTAGGTGTAGAAGTTGTCCAAAGCAACAAATCTAACCATTGTTTCATTGTCTGTGCTAGATAAATGACAGAAGCTGATTGGATGATTAGACAACTTGTCCATTTTATCTTTCTTTAAGGCTTGATACTGCTCTTCTTGAGGGAAAGATGTAAAAGCCTTGGTAAGAGATAAAGTAACCAATCAGCTTATAAATTTCATCTTACACAGTCTTGGAAAATAGGATTTTGGTTACCTACTGGTAAATCCTTTTCTCGTAGTCCGTAGAGGATGCTGGGATCCATATCAGTACCATGGGGTATAGACTGGTCCACCACGAGCCATTGGCACTTTAAGGGTTTGAGAGTGTGGGCTGGCTCCTCCCTCTATGCCCCTCCTACCAGACTCAGTCTAGAAACTGTGCATGAGGAGACGGACATCTTCGAGTGAAGGATTTCACACAGATAGTGGCGAGATTCACACCAGCTCACACATACAAGGCACATCAAGCTAACTAGGTTGAAACGCAGCAACCGCTGAAACATTACTTACCAAGTAACAATGCAGTACTCAACTAAACTGAAGTTGTACTGATCCAAATAACGATAGCAGGAAAACAAAGCGCTGGGCGGGCACCCAGCATCCTCTACGGACTATGAGAAAAGGATTTATCGGTAGGTAACCAAAATCCTATTTTCTCTTATGTCCTAGAGGATGCTGGGGTCCACATTAGTACCATGGGGATGTACCAAAGCTCCCAGAACGGGAGGGAGAGCGCGGAGGCTCCTGCAGAACTGATTGACCAAATTTCAGGTCCTCAGTGGCCAAAGTATCGAACTTGTAGAACTTTGCAAATGTGTTCGACCCGGACTAAGTAGCCGCTCGGCAAAGCTGTAAAGCCGAGACACCCCGGCAGCCACCCAGGAAGAACCCACCTTATGAGTAGAGTGGGCCTTAACAGATGTAGGATATGGCAATCCTGCCATAGAATACGCATGCTGGATAGTGAACCTGATCCAGCGAGAGATTGTCTGCTTAGAAGCAGGACACCCAAGTTTCTTGGGATCATACAGGACAGAGAGTCCGATTTTCTGTGACGAGCAGTCCTCTTCACATAGGTTTTCAGAGCCCTTACAACATCCAAGGACTTTGATGAAATTGAGGTGTCAGAAGCAACTGGTACCACAATAGGTTGGTTGATATGAAATGCCGACACAACCTTCAGAAGAAACTGCTGACATGTCCGAAGCTCAGCCTGATCTTTATGGAAGATCAAGTATGGCTTCTACAGGACAAAGCCCCCAACTCCGACACACGTCTAGCAGAAGCTAAGGCCAACAAAGTGACAGCCTTCCACGTGAGAAACTTGACCTCAACCTCCTGTAGAGTCTTAAACCAGTCCGACTGAAGGAACTGCAACAGCACGTTAAGATCCCAGGTTGACGTAGGCGGCACAAAGGGAGGTTGGATGTGGAGAACGCCCTTCAAAAAAGTCTGAACCTCCGGGTGGGCAGACAACTGTTTCTGGAAGAAAATGGATAGGGACAAAATTTGGACCTTTATGGACCCCAACCTCAGGCCCATATCCACACCTGCTTGCAGGAAGAGGAGAAAACGTCCCAGTTAAAACTCCACCGTAAGAAGCATCTTGGACTCACACCAATATACATATTTTTTCCAAATGCGATGGTAATGTTTAGACATAACTCCTTTCCTAGCCTGTATAAGGGTAGGAATAACCTTGTTCAGAATGCCCTTCCGAGTTAGTATCTGGCGTTCAACCTCCATGCTGTCAAATGCAGCCACGGTAAGGTCTTGATAGGCGAACGGTCCGTGCTGCAGCAGGTCCTCCCGAGATTGAAAAGGCCTCGGCTCTTCTAGCAGGAGATCCAGAAGATCCACGTACCAAGACCTTCTTGGCCAGTCTGGAGCAATGAGGATCGCTTGAACCCTTGTTCTCCTTATGAGCTTTAGCACTCTTGGAATGAGTGGGAGTGGTGCAAACACGTACACCAACTGGAAAACCCATGGAGTCACCAGGGCGTCCACCGCCACTGCTTGTGGGTCCCTTGACCTGAAACAATATCGCCGAAGCTTCTTGTTGAGATGAGAGGCCATCATGTCGATTTGAGGTACACCCCAAATATCTGTTACCTCCGTGAACACCTCCGGATCGAGTCCCCACTCTCCTGGATGGAGATTGTTTCTGCTGAGGAAGTCTGCTTCCCAGTTTTCTACTCCCGGAATGAAGATTGCTGACACCGCCAACGCATGTTTTTCTGCCCAGAGGATGATTTTTGCTACCTCTGACATTGCAGCTCTGCTCTTCGATTCCACCCTGTCGGTTGATGTAAGCCACTGTCGTTACATTGTCCGACTGCACTTGAATGGCCGGATTTCTCAGAAGATGGGCCGCGTGGAGAAGTCCGTTGTAGACGGCTCTTACTTCTAGAACGTTTAACGGCAAGCCGGCTTCCAGACTTGACCACCTTCCTTGGAAGGTCTCCCCTTAAGTGACTGCGCCCCACCCTCGGAGACTTGCATCCGTGGTTAGAAGGATCCAGTCCTGAATCCTGAACCTGCAGCCCTCCAGAAGGTAAGGTAGTTGCAACCACCAGAGGAGTAAAATCCTGGCCTTTGGTGACAGACGTATCCTCTGGTGCATATGTAGATGGGATCCCGACCACTTGTCCATGAGATCCAGTTGGAAGGACCGAGTATGAAACCTCCCATACTGTAGAGCCTTGTAAGAGGCCACCATGTTTCCTAGAAGGCAAATGCACTGATGAACCAACATCTGGGCTGGCTTCAGGACATCCCGGACCATTGTTTGTATCACCAACGCTTTTTCCTCTGGAAGAAACACCCTCTGCACTTCCATGTTGAGGATCATTCCCAGAAAGAACAACCTCCTGGTTGGTTCCAAATTTGATTTTAGAAGATTCAGGATCCAACCGTGTTCCCTGAGCAGGTGGGTCATGAGAAGGATGGACTGTAACAGCTTCTCCTTGGATGGTGCCTTTATCAGCAGATCGTCCAGATATGGAATTATGTTAACCCCCTGTCTGCGGAGGAGAACCATCATTTCTGCCATCACCTTGGTGAAAACCCTGTGCTGTGGAGAGGCCAAATGGCAGAGCCTGGAACTGATAGTGACTGTCCACCAGTGCGAACCGGAGATAAGCCTGATGTGGCGGCCAAATCGGAATGTGGAGGTACGCATCCTTGATATCCAGAGATAACAGGAATTCCCCCTCTTCCAGACTTGATATCACCGCCCTTAGAGACTCCATTTTGAACTTGAACTCCCTCAGAAAGGGATTTAGCGATTTTAGGTTCAGAATGGGCCTGGCCGAACCATCCGGTTTCGGTACCACGAAAAGGTTTGAATAGTAACTTTTGTTTTGCAGATGAGGAGGGACCGGTACAATAACCTGTGCCTCCACCAACTTCTGGATGGCTGCCTGCAGGACAGCCCTGTCTGCCAGCAAAGCTGGCAAACCTGATTCGAAGAATTGGTGAGGAGAGAGATCTTGAAATTCCAGCCTGTACCGCATGGACACAATATCTTGCACCCAGGTATCCAGGCCCGATGACACCCAGACGTGACAGAAAAGTCTGAGTCTCGCTCCCACCAGCCCCACCTCAAGGGCGTGCAGTCCACCGTCATGCGGAAGACTTCGGAGTAACTGAAGCAGGTTTCTTTTCCTGGGAACCTGCCGCAGCCGGTTTCTTGGATTTGGGCCGGACTCCCCTAAATAAGGTGTTGGACGGTCTGGCCTTTCATGGCTTGGCAGCCCGAAAGGGCAGTGATGCAGTTGAAGAAAAGGGTTTCTTTGTAGCAGGTGCAGCTGAGGGAAGAAAAGGTGACTAACCTGCCATAGCCATGGAGATCCACGCATCTAACGCTTCTCCAAAGAATGCCTGACCTGTGTAGGATAGGGTCTCCACACTTCTCCTGGATTCCGCGTCGGCAGACCACGTCGCAGTCACAGTCCTCGACAAGCTGATACAGACATGGAAGAAATTCCAGCAGCCATGGAACCCAGGTCTTTCATGGATTCTACCAGAAATCCTGCCAAATCCTGAATGTTACGTAAAAACAATTCAACATCACATTTCTCCATAGTATCCAAGTCTTCAAGTAACGTGCCTGACCACTTTACTATAGCTTTGGCAATCCGAGCACTGGCAATAGTGGGACGTAGTATTGCCCCAGAAGCCGTGTACATGGATTTGAGCGTATTATCAATTTTACGATCAGCCGGCTCTTTCAAGGCGGTGGATCCTGGAACAGGTAAAACCACCTTTTTTTGAGAGTCTGGATACAGACGCGCCAACAATGGGCAGGTGTTCCCATTTTTTTCTATCCACAGGGAAATGAAACGCCACCAGGACCCTTTTAGGGAATCTTGATTTTTTCTTAGGGTTTTCCCATGGTTTTTCAAAAATAGCATTTCATTATTTTGACACAGGGAAGGTTAGCGAGCCTTTCTTAATTTCAGTAAAGTAAGCCTCCACAATCTGTACAGGTGGTGTATCAGTTATATTCAACACATCCCTAATGGCCTCTATCATCAACTGCACCCCTTTTGCAAGAGATGCTGCCCCCCGCAGCACATCCCCATCACCGTCCTCAGTGTCAGTATCTGTGTCATCTTGCATAATCTGTGCAAGAGTACATTTTTGGGAATATACAGCGGGGGGCCTTTAGGTAACAGAACTGGGCCAGACTGCCATAGAGTAAAGCCTGAGTTGCAGATTCATTCTGTGCAACCCTAGTAGAAATCTGAGAAATCATAGATTTGATAGAGGATAACCACTCAGGCTCCCTTGCTGGAATCTGTGCTAAAACAGTGCAATCCTGATTACATGGAATGGGATCATTCTGAGAGGACATATCCTCTGCAGCATATGACACAGAGTCCCTGGACATAGCTTAATGGAGACCACAGACACTCCACACACACAGTGGAGGGTAGACAGAGTTTCACCTCCAAGAATGGCAAGAGAGACACAGAGACTGGAGCCAACCCACACACAGCGCTTTTTAGGTAAAGGGAGAACCCCCCAACCAGCGCTAACTGTGCACCTTAATAGGTTACACGACCTGTATACAGCCCCCCCCCCCCCCCCCCCCACACACACACACTTCTACAACCCCCTGGTACCGTGAGAGATAGCTGGAGTTGTTCTGGAGGGACTTTCTCTTCACTGACAGTGATGTGCAGGCAAGAAAATGGCACTGAACGCTGCTGGGTCCGCTCCCAAAATGGCGCTGTCTTCCCGCTCCTGAGGAATTATGCTGGCAGAGATCCTGGGACCCCGACAGACTGTGTGACCAGTGTAGGGTGTAGGTGCTGGCTCAGGGCGCCCCTCACAGCTATGTACCGCTGAGCTCCAGAGCGCAGTTAGTACTGCGCTCCATAACCCTGTTGCCACCATCTTCACACCCGCCCCCCCGCTTGCTAGGGGGGTCGGTGACACACTCGCCACCAATCTTCTGGCTCTGTAAGGGGGTGGCGGCATGCTGCTGGGGTGAGCGATCCCCTGTTGTGGGGAACGATCAATCCCCTCAGGAGCTCAGTGTCCTGTCAGTGGAGATAGTGACTTAGACCCCGCAGGGCGGACACTACTCCCCCCCTTAGTCCCATGAAGCAGGGAGGCTGTTGCCAGCAGCCTCCCTGTAAAATAATAAAATCTAAAAAAAAACTTTTTTTAAAGAAGCTCTGTAGAGCTCCCATAGCTGTGACCGGCTCCTCCGGGCACATTTTCTAAACTGAGTCTGGTAGGAGGGGCATAGAGGGAGGAGCCAGCCCACACTCTCAAACTCTTAAAGTGCCAATGGCTCCTGGTGGACCCGTCTATACCCCATGGTACTAATGTGGACCCCAGCATCCTCTAGGACCCAAGAGAAATAACAGAAGCTGACAGGTGCGGAGACAGCTGATCTTCCTCACAATCCCTATCACTACTACTTGCTAGTGTACATGTGCGAAGTAACAGGGGTGAAGGGATCCTAAAGGATAGAGGATAGAGAGGTGCAAGAATCAGAGCCATCTGAAGATGGTGAAGGTTTCCGCTGTCAAGCTCTGAAAATATAGTGTTTTTGGAGCTTGTTGAATTTAGGTCCTCCAAGGGATAATGGGTCTGATTAATGTTTGTAAGTAAAGCAAAAAAAAATAATAAGAATTTACTCACCGGTAATTCTATTTCTCGTAGTCCGTAGTGGATGCTGGGAACTCCGTAAGGACCATGGGGAATAGCGGGCTCCGAAGGAGGCTGGGCACTCTAGAAAGATTTATGACTACCTGGTGTGCACTGGCTCCTCCCACTATGACCCTCCTCCAAGCCTCAGTTAGGACACTGTGCCCGGACGAGCAGACATAATAAGGAAGGATTTAGAATCCCGGGTAAGACTCTTACCAGCCACACCAATCACACCGTACAACTCGTGATACTATATCCAGTTTGACAGTATGAAAACAACTGAGCCTCTCAACAGATGGCTCAACAATAACCCTTTAGTTAACAATAACTATTTACAAGTATTGCAGACAATCCGCACTTGGGATGGGCGCCCAGCATCCACTACGGACTACGAGAAATAGAATTACCGGTGAGTAAATTCTTATTTTCTCTAACGTCCTAGTGGATGCTGGGAACTCCGTAAGGACCATGGGGATTATACCAAAGCTCCCAAACGGGCGGGAGAGTGCGGATGACTCTGTAGCACCGAATGAGAGAACTCCAGGTCCTCCTCAGCCAGGGTATCAAATTTGTAGAATTTTGCAAACGTGTTTGCCCCTGACCAAGTAGCTGCTCGGCAAAGTTGTAAAGCCGAGACCCCTCGGGCAGCCGCCCAAGATGAGCCCACCTTCCTTGTGGAATGGGCATTTACAGATTTTGGCTGTGGTATGCTTGCCACAGAATGTGCAAGCTGAATTGTACTACAAATCCAGCGAGCAATAGACCGCTTAGAAGCAGGAGCACCCAGCTTGTTGGGTGCATACAGGATAAACAGCGAGTCAGAGTTTCTGACTCCAGCCGTCCTGGAAACATATATTTTCAGGGCCCTGACAACGTCTAGCAACTTGGAGTCCTCCAATTCACTAGTAGCCGCCGGCACCACAAAAGGCTGTTTCAGGTGAAACGCTGACACCACCTTAGGAAGAAATTGGGGACGAGTCCTCAATTCTGCCCTATCCATATGGAAAATCAGATAAGGGCTTTTACATGATAAAGCCGCCAAATCTGACACTCGCCTGGCTGAAGCCAAGGCCAATAACATGACCACTTTCCACGTGAGATATTTTAGATCCACGGTTTTTAGTGGCTCAAACCAATGTGATTTTAAGAAAACTCAACACCACGTTGAGATCCCAAGGTGCCACAGGGGGCACAAACGGGGGCTGAATATGCAGCACTCCTTTCACAATGCCTGAACTTCAGGTACTGAAGCTTATTCTTTTTGAAAGAAAATCGACAGAGCCGAGATCTGTACTTTAATGGAGCCTAGACTTAGGCCCATATTCACTCCTGCTTGCAGGAAATGTAGAAATCGACCTAGTGGAAATTCCTCTGTTGGGGCCTTTTTGGCCTCGCACCATGCAACATATTTCCGCCACATGCGGTGATAATGCTTTGCCGTAACATTTTTCCTGGCTTTAATAAGCGCAGGAATGACTTCTTCCGGAATACCCTTTTCCTTCAGGATCCGGCGCTCAATCGCCATGCCGTCAAACGCAGCCGCGGTAAGTCTTGGAACAGACAGGGCCCCTGCTGAAGCAGGTCCTGTCTGAGCGGCAGAGGCCATGGGTCCTCTGATATCATTTCCTGAAGTTCCGGGTACCAAGCCCTTCTTGGCCAATCCGGAACCACGAGTATCGTTCTTACTCCTCGCCATCCTATTATTCTCAGTACCTTTGGTATAAGAGGCAGAGTAGGGAACACATAAACCGACTGGTACACCCACGGTGTCACTAGAGCGTCCACAGCTATCGCCTGAGGGTCCCTTGACCTGGCGCAATATCTCTTTAGCTTTTTGTTGAGGCGGGACGCCATCATGTCCACCTGTGGCCTTTCCCAACGGTTTACCAACAGCAGGAAGACTTCTGGATGAAGTCCCCACTCTCCCGGGTGTAGGTCGTGTCTGCTGAGGAAGTCTGCTTCCCAGTTGTCCACTCCCGGAATGAACACTGCTGACAGTGCTAGTACGTGATTTTCCGCCCATCGGAGAATCCTTGTGGCTTCTGCCATTGCCATCCTGCTTCTTGTGCCGCCCTGTCGGGTCACATGGGCGACTGCCGTGATGTTGTCTGACTGTATCAGTACCGGCTGGTTTTGAAGCAGGGGTCTTGCCTGACTTAGGGCATTGTAAATGGCCCTCAGTTCCAGAATTTATATGTAGGGAAGTCTCCTGACTTGACCATAGGCCCTGGAAGTTTCTTCCCTGTGTGACTGCTCCCCAGCCTTGAAGGCTGGCATCCGTGGTCACCAGGACCCAGTCCTGTATGCCGACCACAGTAGAGACACCCTGGTCCTTGGAGACACGGTTATCATTTGGTGCATTTGAAGATGCGATCCCGACCACTTATCTAAGAGGTCTCACGGGAAGGTCCTCGCATGGAACCTGCCGAATGGAATTGCTTCGTATGAAGCCACCATTTTTCCCAGGACTCGTGTGCAACGATGCACCGATGACAGCTCCTTGGCTTTCTCCTGCGGGAGAAACACTTTTTTCTGTTCTGTGTCCAAAATCATCCCCAGGAACAGTAAGCGAGTGGAAGGAACCAGCTGTGACTTTGGAATGTTCAGAATCCAGCCATGCTGTTGTAGCACCTCCTGAGATAGTGCTACTCCGACCAGTAACTGCTCCCTGGACCTTGCCTTTATAAGGAGATCATCCAAGTATGGGATAAATAAAAACTTCCTTTTTTTTTTGAAGGAGTATCATCATTTCTGCCATTACCTTGGTAAACACCCTCGGTGCCGTGGACAGTCCAAACGGTAGTGTCTGGAATTGGTAATGGCAATCCTGTACCACAATCTGAGGTACTCCTGGTGAGGAAGGTAAATAGGGACATGCAGGTAAGCATCCTTGATGTCCAGGGATACCATGTAATCCCCCTCGTCCAGGCTTGCAATAACCGCCCTGAGCGATTCCATCTTGAACTTTGTTATGTAAGTGTTCAAGGATTTCCATTTTAAAATGGGTCTCACCGAACCGGCTGGTTTCGGTACCACAAACAGTGTGGAATAGTAACCCCGTCCTTGTTGAAGTAGGGGCACCTTGACTATCACCTGCTGGGAATACAGCTTGTGAATTGCCTCTAGCACAGCCTCCCTGCCTGAGGGAGTTGTCGGCAAGGCAGATTTGAGTAAACGGCGGGGGGGAGACGCCTCGACTTCCAGCTTGTACCCCTGAGATACTACTTGAAGGATCCAGGGATCCACCTGTGAGCGAGCCCACTGATCGCTGAAATTTTTGAGGCGGCCCCCCACCGTACCTGGCTACGCCTGTGGAGCCCCCGCGTCATGCGGTGGACTCAGAGGAAGCAGGGGAAGAATTTTGATTCTGGGGACTGGCTGCTGGTGCAGCTTTTTCCCTCTTCCCTCGTTTGACCCGCCTGCTTTTTTGAAGCCGAAAGGACTGTACCTGATAATACAGTGCGTTTCTTAGGCTGTGAGGAAACCTGAGGTAAAATATTTTCATCCCAGCTGTTGCTGTGGATACGAGGTCCCAGAGACCATCCCCAACCAATTCCTCACCCTTATAAGGCTCTATGTGCCTTTTAAAGTCAGCATCACCTGTCCAGTGTCGGGTCTCCAATACCCTCCTGACAGAATGGACATTGCAATAATTCAGGATGCCAGCCGGCAAAATATTCCTCTGTGCATCCCTCATATATAAGACGACGTCTTATGTTCGCAAAATAGTATCCCTGTTTGAAAGGGGTACAGACCACGCTGCAGCAGTCTGCAGGTCTCAGTCTAGTACCTGAGTGTGTAATTACAGACTTCAGGATAGCCTCCTGCTATTTATCAGCAGGTACCTTCAAAGTGGCCGTATCCTAAGACGGCAGTGCCACCTTGACAAACGTGTGAGCGCCTTATCCACCCTAGGGGATATCTCCCAGCGTAACTTATCCTCTGGCGGGAAAGGGTACGCCATCAGTAACTTGTTAGAAATTACCAGTTTCTTATCGGGGAAACCCACGCTTTTTCACACTTCATTCACTCATTTGATGGGGGAACAAACCACTGCCTGCTTTTTCTCCCCACACATAAAACCCTTTGTTTTTAGTGGTACTTGGGTTAATGTCAGAAATGTGTAACACATTTTATATTGCCGGGATCATGTAACGGATGTTCCTAGTGGATTGTGTATATGTCTCAACCTCGTCGACACTGGAGTCAGACTCCGTGTCGACATCTGTGTCTGCCATCTGAGGGAGCGTTGATGGCCTTTGAGACGTCTGGGCAGGCGCGGGCTGAGAAGCCGGCTGTCCCATAGCTGTTACGTCATCCAGCCTTTTATGTAAGGAGTTGACACTGTCGGTTAATACCTTCCACCTATCCATCCACTCTGGTGTCGGCCCACAGGGGCGACATCTCATTTATCGGCATCAGCTCCGCCTCCACATAAGTCTCCTCATCAAACATGTCGACACAGCCGTACCGACACACCGCACACACACAAGGAATGCTCCAATGAGGACAGGACCCACAAAAGCCCTTTGGGGGGACAGAGTGAGAGTATGCCAGCACACACCAGAGCGCTATATAATGCAGGGACTAACTGAGTTATGTCCCCTATAGCTGCTTTTATATAATTTATACTGCGCCTAAATTTAGTGCCCCCCCTCTCTGTTTTAACCCTGTTCTGTAGTGTAGACTGCAGGGGAGAGCCAGGGAGCTTCCCTCCAACGGAGCTGTGAGGGAAAAATGGCGCCAGTGTGCTGAGGAGATAGGCTCCGCCCCTTTTTCGCGGACTTTTCTCCCGCATTTTTATGGAATCTGGCAGGGGTTAATATACATCCATATAGCCCTGGGGGTTATATGTGATGTATTTTTGCCAGCCAAGGTGTTTATATTGCTGCTCAGGGCGCCCCCCCCCCCCCCCCAGCGCCCTGCACCCATCAGTGACCGGAGTGTGTGGTGTGCATGAGGAGCAATGGCGCACAGCTGCAGTGCTGTGCGCTACCTTGGTGAAGACTGATGTCTTCTGCCGCCGTTTTTCCGGACCTCTTCTTGCTTCTGGCTCTGTAAGGGGGACGGCGGCGCGGCTCCGGGACCGAACACCAAGGACTGGGCCTGCGGTCGATCCCTCTGGAGCTAATGGTGTCCAGTAGCCTAAGAAGCCCAATCTGGCTGCAAGCAGGCGAGTTCGCTTCTTCTCCCCTTAGTCCCTCGCTGCAGTGAGCCTGTTGCCAGCAGGTCTCACTGAAAATAAAAAACCTAAATCTATACTTTCTTTCTAAGGGCTCAGGAGAGCCCCTAGTGTGCATCCAACCTCGGCCGGGCACAAGATCTAACTGAGGCTTGGAGGAGGGTCATAGTGGGAGGAGCCAGTGCACACCAGGTAGTCATAAATCTTTCTAGAGTGCCCAGCCTCCTTCGGAGCCCGCTATTCCCCATGGTCCTTACGGAGTTCCCAGCATCCACTAGGACGTTAGAGAAAAAAGTTTCTTTGTGTCTGGAACAAACCATATTGCCATGCAAGGAGAGCAAATAAATGTATATTTTTTTTTGTTAAGGGTAAATACTTGCTGCTTTTGCATGTAGCCCACAAAGGGAGACTGGGGCAGAGTCTCAAGATAGTATGGTGCACTGCGCCAACACAGCAATTTTGAGGGGGGTTAGACCGAAGGTGAAAGACAGAATACGTAAGGGGAGGTTTATGGATGTCTTTGCAATGACGGAGGAAGCAAAGCGCAGCTTAGACGCAGCTAAGGCAGCATGCCCAGCAGCAGAAGATGTGCGTAGAGATTATGCGCATTGGGCGGAGAGTTTGTACGTTTTTGCAGCGTGCTATATAGAATCAAGGC
This sequence comes from Pseudophryne corroboree, assembly GCF_028390025.1. NCBI lineage: Eukaryota > Metazoa > Chordata > Amphibia > Anura > Myobatrachidae > Pseudophryne > Pseudophryne corroboree. Next base: position 201,294,563 of record NC_086451.1, read on the forward strand.
CGAGCGAGGCTATAAAGATCCTACGCTACATGCATATGGTACATAACATGTACATGACAGCCAGAGCATGGGTGTGGAGGCAGTACGATGATAAGTTTAGGAAGAAACAAGAGGGGATGAAAGTGATTAGCTTTTGAGTAAAAGACGTCGAAGTTTGGCTGGAAGTCACCAACCAGGCGGCGCAAACAACAGAACGCAGGCAGCCCTTTTTGCCAAAGCCAGGTGCCAACGCCTTGGCGAGAAGGAAGTGATATGCGTTCAATTTCGCACTTTGCAACAGATGAACAACTTGTCGCTGTAGGCACGCATGCATGCGCAGTAACTCAAATCACCCAACAAAGAATTGCAATCGAGCCACGGGGAAAGGAGGCGCTAAGCAAGGCACTCTCCCCAGTCAATAATAATGCCCTAGCTCGTTGGCTAGTCCGCTACCCGTGCAAAGAGGAGGCGGCCTTTTTGGGAAGGGGTTCGAAGAGGGGTTAACATTACCATTAATTTGGCCAGTATCAGCAGTGGCTAGGAGAAATCGAAAATCAGCAATAGACTTTCCAGAGGTGGTCAGGGCTAAAGTGGATGCAGAGATACAGCTGGGACGCATGTGCGAACCATTTCCCTTACCACCTCGCGATAGTCTATGCATCTCCCCATTAGGAGTAGTACTAAAGTAGGAACCGGCAAAGTTCCGTCTGATTCAGCATCTATCTTTCTTCCTTCAGGTACATGGGTGGTCATTCCGAGTTGTTCGCTCGCAAGCTGCTTTTAGCAGCTTTGCACAAGCTAAGCCGCCGCCTACTGGGAGTGAATCTTAGCATAGTAAAATTGCGAACGAAATATTCACAAAATTGCGATTACACACCTCTTAGCAGTTTCTGAGTAGCTCCAGACTTACTCGGCATCTGCGATCAGTTCAGTGCTTGTCGTTCCTGGTTTGACGTCACAAACACACCCAGCGTTCGCCCAGACAGTCCTCCGTTTCTCCAGCCACTCCCGCGTTTTTCCCAGAAACTGTAGCGTTTTTCGGCACACACCCATAAAACGGCCTGTTTCCGCCCAGAAACACCCACTTCCTGTCAATCACACTCCGGTCACCAGAACGAAGAAAATACCTCGTAATGCCGTGAGTAAAATACCTAACTTCTTAGCAAATTTACTTGGCGCAGTCGCAGTGCGGACATTGCGCATGCGCACTAAGCGGAAAATCGCTGCGATGCGAAGAAATTTACAGAGCGAACAACTCGGAATGACCACCATGGGACTTAGAATAGGGGACCAGTATTTCATAGACAAATGTTTACCCATGGGTTGCTCAATTTCTTGCACATACTATGAGCACTTCAGTACATTCCTAGAATGGTGCATAAGGGCCGGCATGGGACAGAAATGAGTACCGCATTATTTGGACGACTTCCTTCTAGTGGGCCCCAGGGGCAGCCAGGTGTGCAAAGAGCTTTATTCTCGACACAAGCTCTGGTTTAGGTTCTAGGGGTACGGATAGCTGTGGAAAAGAGTGAGGGGCCCACTACGAGGCTAACGTTCCTGGGTATAAAGGTTGACGCAATTAGGGTTTTGTCGGTTGCCAGCAGAAAAAGCAGGAAATCTGAGAAACAGGCTGCAGGGCAAAAAAAGTCAGGCTTAAGCAGATACAGTCGCTGCTGGGGTCATTAAATTTTGTGTGCAGGTCATTCCAATGGGAAGGGTTTTCTGTGACAGGCTCGAAAGAGCAACCACTGCATATCAGGCAAACTTAGGCAGGACATGCACGTATGGTTTCTAAGCGATCTCAACGGAGTCTGAATGTGTCTGCCCAAGTCAGTTCCTAATGCAAAGTTGCAGTTGCACACCGACGCCTCCGGATCAATTGTTTTTGGAGCCTACTTCAAGGGCGAGTGGTGTGCGCAGCCATGGCCAGAAGCGTGGCGGAAAGCGGGGTGGACAAAAAACATGCTGCTTCTAGAGCTGTTCCCAATAATAGTACCTGGGGTGGAGAATGAGATCGCAGTTGCGCTATCAAGGTTTCAATTGGATAGATTTAGAGCGATCGTGTCTGACGCCATCGCGGATCACTTACAATGTCCCGATTATATCTGGCAGATTATCAGGCCGGACTAGCAAGGCTAGCACGAAGAGCCTTAGCCCCACGATTGATGAAGATGTATGAGGCGGCTTACGGTGATTGGCAGGCATTCCGGATAGGCAAGGGGGACCTGGTAAGAATGCGCATGAAGAATTGTTAGAGTATGTCTGGCAGTGGCACAGCAAGGGCCACTTCAAAGCGGCAATGTCCGTGGCATTAGCAGGAATAGCATACTTCTCAAAGCTGGAAGTCCTTTTTGTTATCAAAAGTGCTGAAGGGTTGGGCAAAGGAGCAAGCATCGGCCGTTCCCTGCTAAAGGCTTTAATTGGGGTGGTCAAGTGGATTGCATTAGACGAGTATGAAACAGGGCTCTTCCGGCTTGCTTTCTCCCTCGCATTCTTTGGTGCGTTCAGAGTAGGGGAACTAGTGGAGGGCGCCCAGAGTTCAAAAGATTCTGGCCTCCTTGCAGGTAACATCTCGGTGCGGAAAGACAGGTTGCTCTGCAAAATACACAGGTCAAAGACAAATCAGTTGGGCCACGGGTGCTGGGTAACAGCAGAAAGGCAAGAAGAGGAGGCCATGTGTGCAGTGGCTCTAGCAAGTTTGTATGAGCAAAGACGCACACAAGGCCAGTGGCCCAGTGGCTAGTGCATCGCAATGGGTCACCGCTGACCAAATTCCAGAGCACTTTCAAGAAATGTCTTAGCGCTTTGCAGTTACCTAGCACAGAATATGGTAGCCATTCTTTTAGAATAGGGGAGCAATCTGTGCAGCAGCCGAGGGGTCATCAGCAAGTGCGATAAAAAGCTTAGGCCAGTGGAAGTCGGCAGCATATGAGGTTTACTTGCGAGCCAAAAAGCAAGAGTAGGGGGCATGCGCGGTGACTTTCTGAAACCCAAGGCCTTAGGCTGCCCGCCACGTTGGGGGAATGAAAGACTTTCCAATTTTGCCCTCAAACAAAAGAGGTTTTGTGGTTTTCACCTTCATATTGGTCGCATGAAAGTTTACACTCTAGGGTTACAATGCGTTGCTGAGCTGACGTAAAAAAATAGGTAACAAATATGTGGAATTCTTAATTTCAGGAGGGCCTGCAAAGGACTTGCTGGTGTGGATCGTCAGCCACTCATACATTTACTGGGCCAGTAGACATCGGGCAGTAGGGAAGATATCACAGTGGTGGGGAGGTGGAGTGGTTAGGAATCAGGGGCTGATACAAAAAAACAGGAGTCAAAAGGTATACCGGATAGGATAGTCATACACCTAGGGGGCAACGATCTAGGGAAAGGCAAAGGGATCGAGCTAATCAGGGCAACACAAGCAGATATGCAGTGGATAAAAGTGCGGTGGCCTATGACGGCGATGACGTGGTCAGAAATAGTTCCAATGGCACAAGGGAGGGTGGGCGTAGAGAGTTAGATGGAAAGTGAACAGGACCGTAGTTTATGATGGGGGAAGGCGACGTGATCGTTGAGCACTTGGCATTAAGGTTTGGGGAGGAAGGTATGTTCAGGCAGGATGGAGTGCACCTGACAGAGGCTGGTCTAGCAATATTCATAGAGGACATCGCTAAGTGCGGTCAGTAGGTAACATGGGGTTGCAGTGGGTGGCGGGCCTTGGTTCTGTGAACCAGGCATTGGTGCAAGCAGTGCTCCTCGGCGGTCTGTAGTAGTGTAACAACGGTTGGCCGGCACTTCTCCCAGATAAGGGGCGAGTTTGTCGTGGCCTCAAGATCCGACCCGGTCGTCATCTTAAGGGTGTACTGGTGCTATGCCAGTATGTTGGGAAGTGGCACTGCTCAGCTAAATTGCACAAGGAGTTACGGTCCCGCAGCATTGGTTATTTAGGTCAAACTTAGGAATGAGGCCATAGCCGAGGGCACGCACTGCTTTCTTGCCACCCACTCTTAGAGTACCAATTCAAATTTGATCAATAAATTTGGCTGTGACCTCTTTAAATCGCAATTCAGTTGTCCGAGTCATTATTGTATGAAAAGGTGGTGGGGTTTGTTTAGTGGATGAGGGTAAGAATAAAGCCAATGGACGGCTTAACCAAAGACTCAAAAAGTGTTGCACAAGAAGAATCAGACACTCAAGTAGATCTTAATGCACCCTAAATTTAGACATTATCCTAACTACAAAATATATGGGGGGAGGAGGGACCTTGGACTGCACACCCTAATTACAAACATAATGAGATGTGCTATAATTCTGAGACTTGTAGTTCCACACAGAAAGACAAAAATAATGCAGATGCACACTCTATAGTTCCAAGCACTGCTTGTCAGAAAAAAAAAACAACCAGTCAGCAAAGGCCAGTTGCTCCAAGGCAACACACTAACGAGAAGCTAACATGTTAGTAAGTGTCAATAAGAAAGAAGCATAAGCTATGTGTTAAGGAGCATAGGCGACGATTCCGTGGGTGCTCCCGGGTCCGAGCACCCACGGACAATTAGGAGCACACATGGAACCAGCTGCTTCCCCATTATAGTTACTGCAAGCCACCGCAGCCCCCGCAGTGGATTGAGTTGGGCTGGGAGCTGCAGAAGTGCTTCCGTACAATGCAATGTAAAAAAAAAAACCCCACCAAAAATGTCCGCCGCCAGGGAGGAGACAAACACTAGAGGTCACATTTGACCTCTAGCGCATGTCTTCTTGGCGGCAGGCATTTTAAGGTTTTTTTTGCACTGTACGGAAGCGCTTTCAAAGCCCCCAGCACGTCTCAATCCACTGCGGGGGCTAGCGGTATTCTTACTGATGCCCGCATCCACCCCCTCATACAATGAGAAGTGCGTATACCCTCTCATACAATGAGGAGACCCCTGGTAACGCACAGGAAACACCTGACAACGCGCAGGAGACCCCTGGCAATGCACATGAAACACCTGGCAATGCACATGAAACCCCTGGAAACGCACAGGAGACCCCTGACAACACACATGAAACCCCTGCGAGCATGGAATCTACAGCATGAAAACCCTGACAATGTGTATGAAACCCTTGGCAATGAGCATGAGACCCCTGATAACAGACAGGTCATTTAAAAGTAATTAGAAGCCTTACTGTGTGGCATCATTTGTAAGGGGCATTATTGTGTGTGGGGCATAAAATGGTGTCAGGGCCATAACAGTGTGGCACATGTAATTGACATTACAGTGTGTGGCATAACGCATAATGGGTGTTACGGTGTGTAGCATAACGTGTAATAGACATGACAGTGTGTAGAATAATGTGTAATAGACATTACGGTGTATAGCATAACGTGCAATAGACATTACAGTGTGTGGCATATTGCGTAATGGGTATTACAGTGTGTGGTGTAATGTGTAATGGGCATTACAGTGTGTCGTATAATGTGTAATGGGCAAGGTGTGTGGCATAATGTGTAATAGGCATTAGTCATTGCCGCAGCTGCCCGTTCATTCCCGCTGCCGCCTCCCGCCAACCACACTCCAGCAAAAACATAAACCGGCACCTATGTTAAGGAGTATTACTTAGAATGCTAAAAAGTGTTATATTAGAAAAAAATTATAATAGGGTGCTAAAAAAGTGCTGAATTTTATGTTACAATGTGATGCCACAAAGCAACCAGGCCACACCAACTCAGGGGACCCCACGCCCCAGACTCATCCCTAAAACTGACAAATTGTAAAAACTTATTCGAGTGATTCTCCAGAAAGTAAACATAATGGGGGTAATTCAGAGTTGATCGCAGCAACAAATTTGTTAGAAGTTGGGGAAAACCATGTCCACTGCAGGTGGAGCGGATATAACGTGCAGCGAGAGTTAGATTTGGGTGGGTTATTTTGTTTCTGTGCAGGATAAATACTGTCTACTTTATTTTTACACTGCAATTTAGATTTCAGTTTGAACACACACCATCCAAATGTAACTCTCTCTGCACATGTTATATCTGCCTCCCCTGCAGTGCACATGGTTTTGCCCAACTGTTATCAAATTTGCTGCTGCGACCAGATCTCAGCCCTGTGTTTCTAGCAAAGTACAGAGCAGCACTGCTTTTCTAGCTTTGCAGAGCAGTTTAGTAACAAGATTTTCCTTTATGAAGTGAGATTAATTAAATATTTATCATGTGCAAATGCAAGCAGTCATTCTACTGCGCAAAAGAGCTGGCTGTCTTCAAGCCTCATCCTATAATTTTAATGGGACTTGATTTGCATCTCTGTGTTATTTACAGTATATAGCCCTATTCTCCCATATGACTCAAAGTCAATTTACAGACCTCAAACATATTATATAGTGCAAGGATTTAGTATTACAGCAAACAAAAGAGTTGCACAGAATTAATGAAAACACTAAAACTTAGGGGCCCTACACACTCGGCGATGCGCCGCCGAGGTGCCCGACGGCCGATACGGCCGACGAGCAACCCGGCGGCGGGGGGGCAGTGACGGGGGGAGTGAAGTTTCTTCACTCCCCCCGTCACCCGGCTGCATTGAAGTGCAGGCAAATATGGACGAGATCGTCCATATTGGCCTGCATGCACAGCCGACGGGAGATCAGCGATGAACGAGCGCGGGGCCGCGCATCGTTCATCGCTGGAGTCTCCACACTGAAAGATATGAACGAGTTCTCGTTCATTTATGAACGAGATCGTTCATATCTTTCAGAATATCGGCATGTGTGTAGGGCCTATTAGAGAGCACAGTAGCATACTGCCAGGTTGGTGCAGGCATTTTGGGTAATAAATACCATGGGTTGTATATTCCACCAATAAAAGTTACCAGGTGAGGCAGCCATATTGGGCGCACTACAGTACAAAGGATTACCATGAGAGGATTTGTTTATGCCTGGAAGAGATGACACAAAATGGGTGGTTGCAGCGTCCTAACACTACAAAGTAAGATCCTAACACAGCCGTCAGGTCCATGTATTTTTCATCTCATCTACGAACAAACCAGGTGAGGAAGCCATGTCGGGCACACTGTGAAGGTTACACTGGGGGAGATAAGCAATACAAAGACCCAGGACACATATGGGAAAACTGACACGTGTGGAGTAGTATGAATCGGTCCACATGCAGTACATGTTGCCCACAGGGGAACGATGTGAGGCAGCCATCTGCAAACAGTGGAGGTATAGCACACAAATATAGCATACCGTAGGCACAAGTATATGCTAAAGAACAACAGCAGTAGCTAGGGCAGAAAATAATAGTAGACAGAGTGAGAGTAATATTGTAGGAATAGCACAGACAGGTGGTCCATAAAATGAGCTTTAAAATACAGTAGACACGGATGCAGTCAAACAGATTGGGCACAATCCAGCAAAGTAGCTAGCAGGCAGCAGTAGGATCGACAGTGGATGGAGTCCAGGTGGGAAAGGGCACTGATGTAGCTGAGGTAACTACAGTACTAGGGGGGTAATTCTGAGTTGATCGCAGCAGAAACTTTGTTAGCAGTTGGGCAAAACCATGTGCACTGCAGGGGGGACAGATATAACATGTGCAGAGAGAGTTAGATTTGGGTGTGGTGTGTTCAATCTGCAATCTAAATTGCAGTGTAAAAATAAAGCAGCCAGTATTTACCCTGCACAGAAACAAAATAACCCACCCAAATCTAACTCTCTCTGCAATTGTTATATCTGCCTCCCCTGCAGTGCACATGGTTTTGCCCAACTGCTAACAAAATTCCTGCTGTGATCAACTCATAATTACCCCCTTGGTCATTAATTGGCTGATTCAGAGTTGGAAGCAAAGAAAAAAACACAAGAGCATCTTTGCACCTGGACAATCCATGTAGCAATGCATCAGGTGCAAACACATTCATACATTCATTTAATTTTCCATGCAGGGTACATACTGGCTTCTTTTGCATGTGGCACAAACAGGACAGCTTTAGTATTATACTGCAATTCAGAGTTCATCCAGGACACACCCCTGTTAACTCTAAATCTATCTACACATTTTACATTTGCCCCACCCGTAGTGCTTCATAGTATTGCCAAGGTGTAAATGTATGCCTTTATTCTGTTTATGAATATATATTGGAATCAACCCAAAGTGGCTGAAGAAAAAAATAACAGCTGTAAATACTAGTAGTTTGCCCTAAAGGTGGGTACACACTAATAGATATATCTGCAGATCAATTGATCTGCAGATATATCTATGGACGGATCGAGCAGTGTGTTCAGCATACACACTGCTCGATCCGTCGGGGACGGACGTCATGAACTGGGCGGGCGTGTACACACGCCCACCCAGTTCAGCTGTCAATCACCGCCGGCCGTCGCAGCATGTGTACGGGCTGTCGGCCGACAGCCCCGTACACACACAGCGACGCGCCAATATATCGGTAGATATATTGGCCGTCGGCTGTGCTGCGTGGCCGACGCGATACGTCTGTGAACGACGGAGTTCACAGACGTATCGGCCGTACACACTGGCCGCCGGTCCCGCGATATATCGTCCGTTCAGGAGAACGGCCGATATATCGACCAGTGTGTACGGGCCTTTAGACCGAGCAATCTACAGTATAATTACGGGCTAGTAAGTATTGAACCAATAAATCTTGATATTATTTGCAAAATTGCAAATATATTAAAAGTTCCCATATGTTCTTGTTAGAAGATAATATTAAGATATTGTAAATCCGCATGTTATTTTAGCAAAGTGCAAACAATTGTCCTGTTTTCAGCTTTTACATGGCAGTTTTTTTAATAAAATTTTCTTATTGAAGCATTAAGGGTCAAATACACAGACAATGTAAGGATTAACATACAAATAAGATACAGTAATAGTCACAGAGAATTATGTGTTACATAGAATATGTAGAGTAATTGAGATAATCAAGCAATAAACCAATAGTCTCTATTATTTAGATGTCAGTTATAATAGAGATTACGATAACATATCAAAAACTGTGAGAACGCCATCTCCCGCAGCCCAGCTCCTGTTACGTTCCTGGTGCTCAGAACTAGAGAGCTGTTGCGTAGTGAGTCCAGAGCACCAGGAGGTGACGCTGAAATAAGGTGTGGTGTGGAAATAGCCCCTAGCACCCTACCTCCATTGTTTCACCCGTGTGGTCAGTTCACGCCTGAGTGACTATGGTTTCTTGGGCCCACAGCAGCCGCGTTTGAAGGGCGGATTAGGTCTGCCCAACTCCGATGCCCCCAGGTCTTAGAGTGAGACAAGGCGTGAACCGAGACAGGATAATAACAAGGGGACCTCTAACTAAAGCAAACAGAAGGCTAGGGGCTACTAACAACCCTAAAACTAAATATATGCGCGGCACGCCACCAAAGGAAAAGAACAACAAAAGATACCACTATCCACACCCCACACAGCACCGTCGTGTACCGGGGAGGACAGTGAAAAGCGAAAACCTCCGCAAAACCACCAGTACAAAATAAACGCAAGGACTAAGCGGCCTAGGCCGCAACACGTGGCAGAAGCCGCTACTCACGAAACCGGGAGAGAACCCCAATAAGCGAGAACCCCCAGATGACTGCAACAGGTTCACTTGGACTAGAAGGATTCCCAGGACCGGCTTCAGAACTCCAGAACTCAGGAGCACAGGGAGCAGGATCGACCAGATACAGCTGACCAGGAACAAACTTTGCAAGGCAGGAACAGCATACAGGAAGCTATCACCGGCGAGGCTGCAGTGTGCTGGCTCCCATAAAAAGGCCCTGCTGGCCAATGACAGGAGGGCCAGCAAGACCAGCCCCCAGACCCTAATTACTAGTTGCCGTGCAGCTGCCCTGCTGCACGAACAACTAATCAATTGTATCTGGCAACGGGGAACGCGGTCCGCCAATGGCGTCCCCGTTGCCATGGACCCAGCGGCTGTGGACGCCCGGCATCCTAGCGTTGTCAGGGACCTGGCGGCTACAGTACGCACGGCGTCCTGGCGCTGCTAGGCGCCGGGCGGGCAGGGAGGGAGGTGCGGTGGCCGTGAGCGTCGCTCAGAAGCAGACCGAGCGGCGCCGCGGACCGCGGCACCTAACAGCTCCAAGCATGCAAAACCTCAACCAGTAATGTTTGCTGTTCAAGGCCAAGTAACATTTCACAATTGTATTGGGGGATCATTGGCTGCAATTTGTAACATATACCATGACGAATTCTGTAAACTGTGATAGATTTGGGTCTTCATTGGGGTAGAGAGTGTTGCTATGTAACTCTTCCACATAAGAAAGATCTTTTTCAGTTTTATGTTCTTTGTCTAAGATAACCTCAACCCAATTCATTCTAAACAAATATTGCAGTTTAGCCTTAAAAAGGGAAAGTGAGGGTGAGAGAAGATGCAACCAAGTCTGTAAAATAGTCTTGCAAGCTACTGCACTTATTGCCAATAAAAGGCACCTTGCATCCTGTGTAATGCAGGTATTGGGGGAAGTATCCCAAACAGATCCCATTCTGGTGTGAAAGGGATATAAATGACTAATTTGTCTATTGAGTAGTTGCAAACGTGAAGCCAAAAGCCTCAGATTATGGGACATACCCAGAGGCAATGGTATAGGTCTACAGACTGAGTTCCACAATTGTAGCAATTAGAGGTTAGCGAATCTCCTATCAGAAATCTTCTATGCGGATATTAGTAAACCCTATGTAATATGTTTAGGAACACTGCAGTGTAAAAAGATAGGGCAAGAGCGTGCAGGCCTTAGGCATGAGATCGAAGTAGATCAATTGCTGATACATTGGAGAGTCAAGAAACGTAGAAGAGTTATCAGGTAAAAATGTGGTCCAGAGGCAAGAGTACATTGTTGAAGTTGCTCTACCTGTTAGTGATAGATTTTGTAAAAGGGTATCTAATGGATTGTCCCAGTCTGAGGTGGAGAGATCCTGCACGACAGAGCAAATGTAATCTTGTAAAAATGCAAGGGTGCAAGCTGCCAATGTACTGTAGGAAAACGCTCCCTAGCATCATGGAACGTGAGAGGTCCCTTGGGGGACTTAGGGGTCTATTCGTGAAGCAGTGAAAAGTGAGCAGAAGTGAGCCAGTGGAGAAGTTGCCCATGGCAACCAATCAGCTGCTCTGTACAATTTTATAGTATGCAAATTATAAATGTTAATTCAATGCTGATTGGTTGTGATGGGCCACTTCTCCACTGGCTCACTTCTCCACACTTTTCACTGCTACATGAATAGACCCCTTATTAGCTTTTACACTTCTTTAGTAAATGTATACACAGAAACATAAATACATACATACTGTAGTTCTCTCTCCCCCGCAAGAGTTTTGATATATTGTAGAAAGAAAACTAAAGCCCTGTTTAACAGTGACTTCATTAACTAAAAAGGTGTTTCATTAGAAAGTATGCAAGTTATTTCTGAAGTATCTATTATATTCAGTAAAGCTGAAAATAATATAACATGCAAAGCAATGTTACAATAGGCACAGTGATTTAATAACATGCATAGTAATGCCTCTAGTGAGGAGGTTATATATCCAGTTTCTTCAGTACCCACATCTGTCTTATGAAGTGAAAATCACTCAAATAGAAATGTTTACTTTCTCAAAAACGCATAAAATATATGAATGTATTTACATAAAATCAGGTCCTCTTCAACGGATCTGTCATTTAGCATAGCACATGCCACATTATACGCTGTTTATCTGTCCACTTTGCATTTTGCAAGATTTATAAAGGCAGAACAGAGCTTAGCAGAGTAAAGATAATCCATTTGGAAGTATTTCTACATTTCTGAACACAGTAGACTATATAACACATCAATAATTCAAGTGACACAGAATTCCCATTAAATGATATGATTTCTAGTAAGAGGAAAGGTTTCATAGAGAAGTTGTTGCTTTGCCCGGAATATCATGTAAATGATATCTTATTAATAATAGTTAAGGCCTTTCAGGAATAGACTTCTCTATTATGACCAATGGAAAGCTTCAGGCAGGGACAAATTATGACATGTGCAGGGGTTATCTGAGAAGATCCAGTGCAATAATTTCACCCATATTATAAACGGTATTCGGTTGATAGACAGTGTCTAGTTAGACAGTCAATAGATAGACACCATATGTTAGACAGACATTAGGTCGACAGGTTCAAAAGGTCGACAGGGTCAAAAGGTCGACGTGAAAAGTTAGACAGTACAAAAGGTTGACAGGGTGAAATGGCAGACAGGGTCAAAAGGTCGACATGAAAATGGTCAACGTAAAATAGGTAGAAACAGGTTTTGGGTTTTTTTTTACATGTATTTAGACCTTTCATACCTTCTCTATCCATATCGGCATAGAGTCAGTTATAAACCTTGTGGCGAACGCAGCGAGCCACCAAGCCCAAAGCGTGGTATAGCCTTTCTACAAATGGGGGGACACAGATGACAAAACTATCCACACAATCCCCAAAAATTCAAAAAAAAGTTGTCTACCTTTTTTATGTCGACCATTTTCATGTCGACCTTTTGACCCTGTTTACCTTTTGACCCTGTTGACCTTTTGTACTGTCTACTTTTTTCATGTCTACCTTTTGACCCTGACGACCTTTTGACTGTCTAACATGTGGTGTCTATCTATTGACTATCTAAAACAGTGTCTAGTGTCTATCTGTTATACCATACCCATTATAAACTGTGCAGAAAGAATGAAATAAATTGTACAAAGATACAACTAAACCAAAAAATATTACCAGATTAATTACCCTATATAAACAAAAAGACTAATAAAAAACCATGTTAATATTTTATGACATCCACATATGAATATAATGTATAAAAGGTATCAGTTGTACCTGACTAGTAACCATCTGCAGATAAAATATATATCTTACTCATAACATCCCAATATTACCTTGAAACAACTCCTGCAGCCACTCTTCATCCTATCTAGCAGGTTTCTGTTATCCCTCAAAAAGTTTTTAGCAGTGTCTTGTTTATGACAGTTACAGACATTTTAGTTTCTTTATATTGTAGATATCTATGAATTGGTTGTGAGACTGCTCTGCTCTATATTATGTGGGGATAAGCCTTCATTTTTCTGTATCCTTGGCATGATCTGACTAGGGCCGTAACTAGGTGTGTGCGCAGTGTGCTCTGCAATAGCACTGCAGGGTAGGGGGCACTGTTGGCAATTATCAATTATCTAATTACTTTCACTGGCAGCTTCCCCCCTTTTTGAAGTCTAGCATCTCCTGACTGCCCCTGTCTCCTTTCCCCACCCTCTTGTAGCTAATACCTATACAGCATTTATGGATATGACTTGATAGATCTTTGTTGTTCAGTCGCACTGTCCTTTATTGCATTTCAGGATGCTGATGTGCCCGTGATTCGAATCCGTTGCCTCTGACATTGCAGTCGGATACTCTGTTCATTGCGCTATCTGCTCTTGCATAGAAAGCTAGAGAATTCAAAGCTGGAGAGTTTTAGCTATTTGAAGCTTACCTTGTACTTTGTGAAGGGGAGATCAGCATTATGGCTGGGCAGATCTATGTGGTGTGTGGCTGCAAGTGATTGGATATGTGGCTGCACACTGCATGGATCTGCTCAATTATGCTGCAGGTACGGGGTACAGTTAGCTTCATATAGTTAGAAATCTCATAGTTTTATGCGGGATCAAGTTGCTCGGCGGGTAGGGTGTTTGGCTGGAATGCAGCAGGTTGTGGGTTTAAGTTCTGGGTGTAGCAGTATATTGAAATGTGTTATTTAATGAGGGGTATTGTGGCTGAATGGCAGCGAGCTCTCGGGTTGAGTGCATGAATGTGATATAGAGTAGATTTGTGCCCAAATCTATTTTCTTGCAGTGTTCTATAAAAATGTGTGTGTGGGAAGGGGCATCATAGCATGGGCTTTCTCTGGGATCAATTTTGTCATGCACATTCCTCGCCTTATGTCCTTATTGGAAAAAATGGGGTGCGCAACTCTCTTTCTGGCACAGGGCACCAAAAAGTCTACTTACGGCTCTGGCTCTGACTCTGTGAGTTTTACTAGAACAGGTCAATATTATTTCGGTGCTCTGAAAAAGCAGCTGTCTAATTAGCCCTACCACTACTACTGTCACCTAACTAGTAGTGACAAAGTTTATACTGCTGGATTCTTTCAGTATTAATGCACAAGCATTAACTGAGTTTATGACACGGTGAGGTACCTGGGAGGCAGAGAGATCTGAATGGTTCCCTTTTTCAAAAACAGTTCTCATCAACAGGAAGGAGCAGGACCCAGCAGATGAATGTCATCTAAATTGCTTTCTGTTCCCACAGTCATGCTCCAAAAACAATCAGTTTTCAGAGCTTGATAAATTGTCATCCCCATATCAGTGCATATGGAAGCGTGCCACTTTGGGTCTGTAAGGGAAGCAGGAGACATTTGTGATGCCCTGCATAGTCAAAATTATGATTTGGTCAGAGGTTTTATATTGCCAAAAACATGGATAAACTAAGGTTTCTGCATATATAACAGGGCGTTTGATATACCTGGGAACATTGTTGCACTTGCAAATAGAAAGAGAGACCATTTTTACTCAGACTGGCTGGAAATGTCCAGGATATGGAAGTGCCATGAAAGGTCTCACAGTTCACATGGCACACCAAGTCCCTGTTGTATCAAGTTTGCTGGAGCAAAGCAACATTCACTGATCACAAGTCCTGTTAATATTTAGCCTCAATTCAAACGTGTACAGCCTTTTCTGTTGTTAAGTCTGAGTTCCATTTATTTCTGTATACCGTATGTAACAAACTCTCTCCAATGTATAGTGTTGCAAAATTCAGCTAGGTGGATGCAAGTACTTTCTCACCGCTGACAGATGGCTATATTTAGAGTTACTGCAGTTACTGGCACGTTACTGTGTACAGTTATTGGCACGTTTCTTTGCCTTAGGCTAGTTCATCAGAGTAATGTCCACTCTTCCCTGTCCCAACCTTTTAATGATAAAGTCAATACATTGTCACCTAAATGCAAATAAATGATAGCTTAGCATATTCCGCCTCTAGAGTAGTGGCTGGTTTCTACATTGCAGTTTCTAACCCTTCTACTTTTTTGTTTCATTCTGACCTAGTGGATGCCTGGACCAAAGACCCTGGCCTAGTGTTAAACTCTGCAATCTCTTTTGATGCCTGGCTTTATATGATCCATGCCAGTTCACTTCTGTTACCTGTGCACCTTCATTATCAGCATTGTCAATATTCCATGTTACTTTATTTCTATCCTATATACAATATCTGTTACATAAGAAATACGTCATTCCTGCTTCCGGTGACTCCAGTCTTAAAACTACTGATGCCTGGTTACCTGCATTATCTGTACAGCTTGATACAGTAATTCACTCCTACCAGCCTTGCTTCCAACTATTGAAAGCATTAACCTCCGTACCCTTGATATTAATATAGCTTTCCAATACCATCCCAGCTCCAGTCTCTCAAGGACAAATGCAGGGAAAGGGGGTGCCTCAAACTGGTGACATGTGTTGGTGTTCCAGGACCAAATTAAATTAGTTATAGTAATATAATAGGCAAAACCAGTGTTGATGGCGGTATGTCCATATGTAGACAAACAGAAGAGCAACCCTGTCCCTCACCACAAAACTGACTTTAAGAATGACAGGTAAGCACAATTTACTTAAAACAATTTTTGCTGAATTTCTCTATTAGAAACTTTTGGCCTAGGTGGGGCAATGAAAAAAAAGCTGATACTATAGGGTACCGTGATTCAAGAACATTTGGGAACCACAGTAATACTGTATTAAAAAAAAAATAACACTATAGATCTTAACGTGAGTGCGACGGAACCCCAGGGGTTCGGTGAGTCAGTTTCAGAGGTTCGGCGGAGGTGTGTGTCCATTCCGTTCACCAGGGTTGCCAGGTGCATTAATATACTTTTCTCATACGTCCTAGAGGATGCTGGGGATGACATCAAGACCATGGGGTATAGATGGGTTCCGCAGGAGACATGGGCACTCTAAAGACTTGTCATTGGGTGTGAACTGGCTCCTCCCTCTATGCCCCTCCTCCAGACCTCAGTTTTAGAAATGTGCCCAGGTCGACTGAATGCACTCTGAGGAGCTCTACTGAGTTTCTCTGAAAAGACTTACATTGTTAGGTTTTTTTATTTTCAGGGAGATCTGCTGGCAACAGACTCCCTGCTTCGTGGGACTGAGGGGGTAGAAGCAGGGCCAACTTCCTAAAGAGTTTCATGGCACTGCTTCTGGCTGACAGGACACCATTAGCTCCTGAAGGGTACTGAACGCTAGCCGTGCCTAGATGCTCACTCCCACATCACGCCGTCACCCCCCTCGCAGAGCCAGAAAACAGGTGAGTGTGAGAAGAATGATCTTCAATCAAGTAAGTGATGGCTGAGATGTGGCGCGGCTGGTGGGAGCGCAGCGCGCCATTGCTGCCCACACACACAGGCACTGCAGGGTGCAGGGCGCGGGGGTGCCCTGGGCAGCAAGAAAAATACCTCAAACTGGCTAAAAGGGGGCATAAGATGCCACTGGCACAGCCCTATCCCCGCCAGTATAAATATCAGGTAGTTTACTGAGTGTAAGGACGCACCACTGTGGGGGCGGAGCTTCTTCCTCAGGCAGCCAGCACACTACTCAGCACCATTTTTTCTCTCTCTCCTCAGGCTGCAGAGAACACGCTGGTCCTCTCATCCACTTCTGACAAGTACAGGGTGCTATTAAGGGGGGGCCACAAAGCGATTGTGGTGCATTTGATAGTGTATATTACTATTTAAAAGTGCTGTTGGGTTGTGGACATACTGTGTTCACAGGCAATACTGGCGCTGGGTTGTGAACTGGCTGCTCCTATCCTGTGTCCCTCTGACAGATTTTACTGTGGGTCTGTCCCCAAAATAAGTCCCAGTGTGTCTGTGAGTGTGCTGTACACGTGTGAGGCATGTCTGAGGCAGGGAGTTCCTCCCCGGAGGAAGCCATTTTAGGGACACAGAGTTGTAATGTGGTGGCGCTAACGGCACACAAAGAGCCTGCATGGGTGAAATAGCTACGTGACAGTATGCATCTGATTAAACGTAGATTAAATAAGTCTGAATCTAAGGCTGCATGCTGGAGAAAATCTGTGGAAGATGTGATTTTTCAGGATGCTGTTATTCCTTATGCGGGCGGCCCCTCTGGGTCACATAAGAGACCATTTGCAAATGTTGTAAACACTGATACCGACACGTATTCTGATTCTTGTGTCGACGATAGTGAATCCAGAGAGATAGATCATAAATTGGCAAAAAGTATACAATATATGATTGTGGCTATAAGGGACGTGCTGGAGGTTACAGAAACCACTCCTGTACCTCAGGAGAAGGCTTATTTATGTAAGGAAAAGAAATCCAAAGTCACGTTCCCTCCTTCACACGAACTAAATGCTCTGTTTGAAGGGATGTGGGTGAATCCTGACAAAAAAAATTGTATTCCCAAAAGGATTCACATAGCTTATCCTTTCCCGGCTGAAGACAGGAAAAAATGGGAGTCACCCCTGTGTTAGACAGTGCACTTTCCAGGTTGACAAAGAAGGTAATTCTTCCTGCTCCTGACACAGCTTCTCTTAAAGAGCCGGCAGACCGCAAAATGGAAACGACCTTGAAATACATTTATGTTACCAATGGTACACTGCTCAGGCCCACTATTGCCTGCACATGGGTGAGTCGCGCTATTGAAAAATGGTCAGAAAGCGTGTCATCAGAAATTGACACAACTGATAAAAGTGAGATACTCCTTAAGTAAGGGAATATCAAGGATGCTGCCGTCTACATGCTGGAAGCAATGAAGGATATTGGACTCTTGAGTTCACAAGCCGCTACCATGGCAGTATCGGCTGGGCGGGCATTGTGGATTCGCCAGTGGAACGCGGATGCAGATTACAAAAGAAACATGGAGGCTCTCCCATATAAATGTGAGGCCTTATTTTGCGATGGCCTGGATGCGTTAGTCTCGGCGGCTACCGCAGGTAAGTCGACATTTTTGCCCTCTGCGCCTGCACTGGCAAAAAATACCTATCACCCACAGATGCAGTCCTTTCGGGCCAATAAATACAAAAAGACGAGAGGTTCCCCCTTCTTTGCAGGAAGGGGAAGGGGAAAGAAGCCCACACCGGCTCCAGGTTCCCAAGAGCAGAAGTCTACCCCTAATTCTGCCAAATCCCCAGCATGACGCTGGAGCTCCCTTGCGGGAGGCCGCTCGGGTGGGGGCACGTCTCAAACTCTTCAGACAGGATTGGATTCTGTCTGGCCTGGATCCCTGGGTGTTGCAAATAGTATCCCAGGGATACAAACTGGAGTTTCAAGATGTTCCCCCATGCCGATTTTTCAAATCGACCTTGCCAGTTTCTCCGCCAGAGAGAGAAGCAGTAACAGCGGCAATCCAAAAATTATGTGAAGACCAGGTCGTAGTCCTGGTACCGTTGTCACAACAAGGGCGGAGTTTTTATTCAAGCCTCTTTGTTGTTCCGAAGCCGGACAGCTCAGTCAGACCAATCCTAAATCTAAAAGATCTGAATTGCTACCTGAAAAGGTTCAAGTTCAAGATGGAATCACTTCGGGCGGTGATTGCCAGTCTGGAGGAGGGGGACTACTTGGTGTCGGTGGACATAAAGGATGCTTACCTGCATGTTCCCATTTATCCTCCTCACCGGGTTTATCTGAGATTTGCGGTTCAGGATTGCCATTACCAATTCCAGACGTTACCTTTCGGTCTCTTCATGGCGCCGAGGGTATTCACCAAGGTGATGGTGGAGATGATGGTCCTCCTTCGTCAGAAAGGAGTCAATATAATCCCTTATGTGGACGACCTCCTGATAAAGGCGAGATCAAGGGAGCAGTTGTTACGAAACATATCACTCTCCCTGTCAATACTCCAACAACACTGGTGGATCATAAATTACCCAAAGTCACAGTTGGAACCGACGACAAGGTTGTCTTTCCTCGGGATGATTCTGGACACAGAAGTTCAGAGAGTATTTCTTCCGCTGGAAAAGGCTCTGGAAATCCAGAAAATGGTAAAACAGATATTGAAACCATCAAGTGTGTCAATCCATCAGTGCATTCGGTTGTTGGGTAAGATGGTGGTAGCCTACGGGGCCATACAGTTTGGCAGGTTCCATGCCAGAGTTTTCCAGTGGGATCTGTTGGACAAGTGGTCGGGGTCACACCTACACATGCACAGAAAGATAATCATGTCGTCAACTACCAGGATTTCGCTCCTGTGGTGGTTGTATAGCTCTCATCTGCTAGAGGGACGCAGGTTTGGGATTCAGGACTGGGTTCTGGTAACCACGGATGCAAGTCTCCGAGGCTGGGGAGCAGTCTCTCAGGGAGAAAACTTCCAGGGACGTTGGTCACATCAGGAAGCCTGCATTCACATAAACGTACTGGAGCTAAGAGCCATTTACAATGGCCTTCAACAAGTGGTACATCTTCTTCAAGACCGTCCCGTGCAGATCGAGGCAGACAATGTAACAGCAGTCGCATACATAAACAGGCAGGGCGGAACGAAAAGCAGAGCAGCAATGGCAGAGGTGACAAAAATCCTCTGCTGGGCAGAAAAACATCTACAAGCTCTGTCGGCAATATTCATTCCGGGAGTAGACAACTGGGAAGCAGACTTCCTCAGCATACACGATCTCCATCCAGGAGAGTGGGGCCTCCACCAAGAAGTCTTTGCAGAGGTGACAACTCTTTGGGGAGTGCCTCAAATAGACATGATGGCATCTCGTCTCAACAAAAGCTTCAGAGATACTGTTCCAGGTCGAGAGACCCTCAAGCAGTAGCAGTGGATGCACTGGTGACCCAGTGGGGTTTTCCATCAGTGTATGTCTTCCCTCCACTTCCGCTGATCCCAAAAGTACTCAGGATCATAAGAAAAACAAGGGTTCGAACAATCTTCATTGCCCCAGAATGGCCAAGGAGGCCTTGGTATCCAGATCTTCAGCAGTTGCTCATAGAAGATCCTCGGCCTCTTCCTCCTCGGGAGGACCTGCTGCAGCAGGGGCCGTGCGTGTACCAGGACTTACCGCGGCTATGTTAGAAGGCATGGCTGTTGAGCGCCGTATCCTAGCCAGGAAGGGTATTCCCAAGGAGGTCATCCCCACTCTTATTCAGGCCAGAAAGGGAGTAACGTCGAAACATTACCACCGTATTTGGAGAAAATATGTGTATTGGTGTGAATCTAAGAAAACTCCTACGGAAGAGTTTCACTTAGGACGTTTTCTCCATTTTTTGCAGGATGGTGTGGAGGCGTGCCTACGATTGGGATCAATCAAGGTCCAGATTTCGGCCTTGTCAGTGTTCTTCCAAAAACAATTGGCCTCTCTTCCAGAGGTTCAGACCTTCGTGAAAGGGGTTCTGCACATCCAGCCTCAATTCGTGCCTCCAGTGGCACCATGGGATCTTAACGTGGTATTGCAGTTCCTTCAATCGGATTGGTTTAAGCCTCTACAAAAGATAGAGTTGAAGTTTCTCACTTGGAAAGTGGTGATGCTTTTGGCTTTGGCATCCGCACGGCGCGTGTCTGAATTGGGGGCCTTGTCTCACAAGAGCCTTTACCTGATCTTCCATGAAGAAAGGGCAGAGATGAGGACTCGCCAACATTTTCTTCCGAAGGTGGTTTCATCTTTCCACATAAACCAACCTATTGTAGTGCCAGTAGTTACTGACACATTCACTGATTAAATTATCTATATGTGGTTAGAGCTTTGAAAATCTATGATGCTAGAACGGCTCGTATACGGATAACAGAGGCTCTGTTTGTCCTGTATGCTCATAATAAGATTGGCTGTCCTGCTTCCAAGCAGACTATTACACGTTGGATCAGAAATACGATTCAGCAAGCTCATACTACGGCAGGATTGCTGTTACCGACGTCGGTAAAGGCCCACTCCACTAGGAAGGTGGGCTCATCCAGGACGGCTGTCCGGGGGGTCTCAGCATTACAACTTTGACGAGCAGCTACTTGGTCAGTATCAAACACATTTGCTAAATTCTACAAGTTTGACACCTTGGCCGATGAGGACCGAAAGTTTGGTCAAGCGGTGCTGCAGGGTCATCCGCACTCTCCCGCCCGTACTGGAGCTTTGGTATAGACCCCATGGTCTTGATGTCGTCCCCAGCATCCTCTAGGATGTATGAGAAAATAGGATTTTGATACCTACCGGTAAATCCTTTTCTCCTAGTCCGTAGAGGATGCTTGGCGCCCGTCCCAGTGCGTACTTTACCTGCAGTTTAGTTATTAGAGTTACACAAGTTGTGTTATCTTGGTTTCAGCATGTTGCTGCAAATGGTTCATGCCTGTTGGCGTGTGTTATGTTGAATGCCATGTGTGCGGCATGGTTGAGGGTGTGAGTTAGTAGATATCTCACCACTAGTTAAGTAATTCCTTTCCTCGAAATGTCAGTCTCCCTGGGCACAGTTCCTACAACTGAAGTCTGGAGAAGGGGCATAGAGGGAGGAGCCAGTTCACACCCAATGAAAAGTCTTTAGAGTGCCCATGTCTCCTGCGGATCCAGTCTATACCCCATGGTCTTGATGTGGTCCCCAGCATCATCTACGGACAAGGAGAAAAGGATTTACCGGTAGGTATCAAAATCCTATTTTGGCATTCCAACAATACTTTTATGGCATTTTCAATGTTTCATCATAAGAAACTGAAGGCTATTGACGAATGGCAAAAAATGCCATACATGGCACGACCTGGCAGCCCTGCCGTTCACCCCACTCGTATGATCCGTGACGTCATGCTCGGCATGGCTATCATTGGCTGCTTGCTTGGCCTTGATATCTGTGCTGCAGGGAACTTGGTGCGCTCAGTAGTCGACTTGTGACTGTCGTGATTGTACGTCATTTGTGATTTCCTTTTTAATATTCCAATCCCTTCGTACTATGTCGAGCATAATAAGAAAGTGGGCGGACGAATACGTACAATATGGATTCACGTATATAATGGAATGTGATGGAAGCCAGCGTCCTCAATGCATGATTTGCAATGTCAAGTTGGGCAATCCTAGTCTAGCACTGGCAAAACTAAGGGAACACTTCCTAAAGCTGCACGGAGATGGGAAATACAAGAACACAACGCTTGCTGAATTCAAGGTGAAGAGAGCCAGATTCGATGAAAGGGCTGCTCTGACTGTTCTCGGCTTTGTACCCATCGACAAATCGATCTTAACAGCATCATACAAAGTTGTGTACCTGATCGCAAAGCAGGGAAAACCACACACCGTTGGTGAAATACTCATAAAACCAGCTGCGTTGAATATGGCGAATATCATGCAGGGAAAAGCTGCTGAAAATAAGTTGTCCCAAATTCCTCTTTCAAATGACACCATCAGCAGCAGAATAGATGACATGAGCAATGACATCTTAGCTCAAGTAGTTGAAGATCTGATTTCAAGCCCAGCAAAATTCAGCCTCCAACTCGACGAGACCACCGATGTTTCCAATCTAAGCCAGCTTGTTGTATTTGTGCGCTACAGATGGAGCCTCCGTTATTTTGGCTGGCTGAGGCGTTAGTCGCAATCGGGCATGCGCAGCGTGCCTGGGCACAAGGAGGCGCACCTAGTCGTAGGGAGGCACACAGAGTGTTTTGGCGTTACCTTTGAGTGTAATACCTGCGATCATCCACCAGATGTCGCTTTTTAAAATCGCCAATGTGCATGCGTGTGGTCTCCATTAAAATACAATACTGAACTACAGCGTAAGAACTACTTTACTGGTGCATCTCATTACGCTACAATATGCTACAGTATGTCATACAGTATACCTTTATAACAGTATATATGGTACAGATGAAAATAGTACAGCATATACAGATGCAAATGAACGTGTTACATGTACAGTATGGTCTATTGATGTTAGGGATATGTGAGCATCCAAATCCCGTAGTATTAAGTATAATGGGGAGAGATAAAAGCTCCTCCCCAAGTTCTTGGATGCCAAATCATCGTGCATCTCTGTACAGTATTTTGTATTTGAGTACTAAATAGCACAAACAGCTTGTAACGTACAGCGGCAAGTGTTATCTTTCTAAGTATGATGGGGAGAGATAATAGCTCCTCCCTAAGTTCCTGGATGCCAAATCGCTGTGCTTAGCATCTCTGTACAGTAGTTTGTGTTTGAGTACTAAATAGCACAAACAGCTTGTAACATACTCTGCTATAATGGTTACAGCGGCAAGTGTTATCTTTCTAAGTGTAATGGGGAGAGATAAAAGCTCCTCCCTAAGTTCTGGATGCCAAATCACTGTGCTTTGCATCTCTGTACACTATTTTGTATTTGAGTACTAATTAGCATGAACAGCTTGTAACGTACAGCGGCAAGTGTTATGTTTCTACATATAATGGGGAGAGATAAAAGCTCCTCCCTAAGTTCCCGGATGACAAATCACTGTGCTTAGCATCTCTGTACAGTATATTGTATTTGCGTACTAAATAGCACGAACAGCTTGTAACATATTCTACTGGCTCAAAGAGCCCGAGGCTGATTATGCTTAGGAGGGGGGACCCCACGCATTTTTTTTAATGATTTTAAACTCTTTCAGACCCTTTTCCACAGATAAGCATGCATGGATCTCACTGATTCGTGCATGACTATCTGAACACGCCAGCAAAAAGCAGGTCTATTTGAAAGCTCCATATTTTTACGAATTCTATGCTTTACTGGCAGTGTTTGGCTACTGCCGGCAGTGATTGAGAATACAAATTCTTAGTAAATTACTGAGTTGTATAAAATAACAGTGTTTGGTCTATCCATTCGTATTTGTGTGGTCAGCAGTGTATCTCAATACGAATAGCCCCAACACTGTCGAGATTTATGTTTAGTAAATTCCTGAAATCATACTTTGTAAAAAATAAACTCGAATAAAATCGGGACCTTAGTAAATATACCCCTAAGTTCCTGGATGCCAAATCATCATACTTAGCATCTCTGTACAGTATTTTGTATTTGAGTAACGTACAGTGGCAAGTGTTATCTTTCTAAGTATAATGGAGAGAGATACAAGCTACTCCCTAAGTTCCTGGATGCCAATTCACTGTACTTAGCATCGCTTTACAGTATTTTGCATTTGAGTACAAAATAGCAAGAACTGCTTGTAACGTACAGCGGCAAGTGTTTTCTTTCTAAGTATAATGGGGATTGATAAAATATCCTCACTCCTAAGTTCCTGGGTGCCAAATTACCATGCTTAACATCTCTGTACAGTATTTTGTATTTGAGTACTAAACAGCACGAACAGCTTGTAACGTACAGCGGCAAGTGTTATCTTTCTAAGTATAATGGAGAGAGGTAAAGCTACTCCCTAAGTTCCCGGATGCCAAATCATTGTGCTTAGTGTCTCTGTACAGTATTTTGCATTTGAGTACTGAATAGCACGTACAGCTTGTAACATACAGCAGCAAGTGTTATCTTTCAAAGTATAATGGGGAGAGATAAAAGCTCCACCCTAAGTTCCTGGATGTCAAATCACCATGCTTAGCATCTCTGTACAGTATTTTGTATTTGAGTACTAAATAGCACGAACAGCTTGGAATATACAGCGGCAAGTGTTGTCTTTCTAAATATAATGAAGAGAGTTAAAAGCTCCTCCCTAAGTTCCTGGATGCCAAATCACTGTGCTTAGCGTCTCTGTACATTATTTTGCATTTGAGTACTAAATAGCATGTACAGCTTGTAAAGTACAGTGGCAAGTGTTTTCTTTCGAAGTATAATGGAGAGAGGTAAAAGTGCCTCCCTAAGTTCCTGGATGCCAAATTACTGTGCTCAGCATCTCTGTACAGAATTTTGTATTTGAGTACTAAATATCATGAACAGCTTGTAACGTACTCTGCTGTAATGGCTAGAAGTGTGCACACTTCTATTGAATGTGAAGGTATATTACAATAGATTACAAAAAAAAAATCAATAAAGTGAGTGTCAGAAAAATAAAATAAAAATACACTTGCGCTTTGGGAATCAAACCCAGGACTCTCAGCATGGGAGGCGGAAGACTTCACCACTTGACCGCACCACTGCATGGAAGATATACAAGCTCATGTGTAAAAGTACTGTAAGCAGCAATTCCTACCCATTGGTGTTTATTTATGCCGTTAAGGAACTTGGACGCTCATACTGCAGAACACGGTATTAAGCCACCACCACCCCCATCCCACTTTCCCCCTGGGACCGTGCACAGTTCATACAGTAAACGGGGAGGGAGGTCAGATTACAATAAATGTACAATGCTAAAGAAAAAAAGATTTATAGTGGCGCTCATGGAATCAAACATACAGTTTATAAAACATGCCCTTGGAGCCAATAAGTATAAAACATTTTACACGCAATTTTATACACATACAAAGTCCTATGGATAGGAAATAGACATATAAAAAAACTTAATTCACTATAAGAACAAGTTGATATCAAGCCGGTAGGTTGTAAGGGGTGTAGTAGGGTATGCCGGCGGCCGGGCTCCCGGCGGCCAGCATACCGACGCCGGAATCCCGACCGCCGGCATATCGACAGCTGGGTAAGCGCAAATGAGCCCCTTGCGGGCTTGCTGTGCTCACCACGCTGCAGTTGTAAGAATCCTTGTATGTATTGTATTTAATTGAAACTCTGAGTGATTTAAAATCCAATATTACTATTGTGTTACCTATTCGCATGGCACTGGAATAAAATGACAAAGAATTACTAAAGTTCATATAATATGCACCGCTAGGGATTCCATACTAAATACAATGTAGCAAGCAGCGTTACAATGAATCAGTTTACTTTGTAACTAGCGCAGCATGAGAAGGTTTAATTACCCCCGGTCCCGAGTGTCCTCGGGTTGTGTTACTCACGGGGATGGTAACACAACTGTATGTCTGATTCCATGAGCACCAGTATAAATCTTTTTTTCTTCAGCATTGACAATTATTAGGGGACAAAACACAGCCCCTAGAAGGCGAAAGTCAGAATTCAGATATAGGGGTATATGCAATTCCGGGCGAATTGCGGCAATTTTTCGCCCGTTTTTTAATTCGACACAATTCGACCGTCGAATTCCAGCAGGTGGGTGCCGGAATTCGACATATTCAATAAAAAATGGAGTCGACAGTCCCGCTGTCGAAAAACGTCCGATTTGACGTATTTTGATTAGATTTTTAAAAATGTTTTTAAAAAAACGGTAAAAAACCCGAAAAAAAATTCGCGTGGGGTCCCCCCTCCTAAGCATAACCAGCCTCGGGCTCTTTGAGCCGGTCCTGGTTTCCAAAATACGGGAAAAAAATTACAGGGGATCCCCCGTATTTTAACAACCAGCACCGGGCTCTGCGCCTGGTCCTGGTGCAAAAAATACGGGGGACAAAAAGAGTAGGGGTCCCCCGTATTTTTTGTACCAGCACCGGGCTCCACTAGCCGGACAGATAATGCCACACCCGGGGGTAACTTTTATACAGCGCCCTGCGGCCGTGGCATTAAATATCCAACTAGTCACCCCTGGCCGGGGTACCCTGGAGGAGTGGGGACCCCTTCAATCAAGGGGTCCCCCCCAGCCACCCAAGGGCCAGGGGTGAAGCCCGAGGCTGTCCCCCCCATCCAAGGGCTGCGGATGGGGGGCTGATAGCCTTGTGTAAAAATGAAAGAATATTGTTTTTTTTTCAGAAGAACTACAAGTCCCAGCAAGCCTCCCCCGCAAGCTGGTACTTGGAGAACCACAAGTATCAGCATGCGGGGGGAAACAGGCACGCTGATACCTGTAGTTCTACTGCAAAAAAAATACCCAAATAAAAACAGGACACACACACCTTGAAAGTAAAACTTTACTACATACTACATACGAGCTTTTAGCAGCTTTGCACACGCTAAGCCGCCGCCTACTGGGAGTGTATTTTAGCATAGCAGAATTGCGAACGAAAGATTAGCAGAATTGCGAATAGAAATTTCTTGGCAGTTTCTGAGAAGCTTGAGACTTACTCTGCCACTGCGATCAGTTCAGTCAGTTTCGTTTCTGGTTTGACGTCACAAACACACACAGCGTTCACCCAGACACTCCACCGTTTCTCCAGACACTCCCGCGTTTTTCCCAGAAACGGCTGCGTTTTTTCGCAAACACCCATAAAACGGCTAGTTTCCGCCCAGAAACACCCACTTCCTGTCAATCACACTCCGATCACCAGAACGAAGAGATTTCTTTGTTAAGCCGTGAGTAAAATACCAAACTTTTTATCAAATTTACTTTGCGCAGGTGCACTGCGAACGTTGCGCATGCGCAGTTTGCGACTAATCGCACCGATGCGAAGAAAAATAACGAGCGAACATCTCGGAATGAGGGCCATGGTTTTTCCCAACTGCTAACAAATTTGCTGCTGCGATCAACTCAGAATTAGGCACTTAGTGCACTGTACATACTTTAAAGTCAAAGAACTACATTATTCCTTTCACACATTAGTTGCATCTGCATACACTATTTTATTTTTTACTCTGTTGCTTTGTCTACGGGACTTGGACGCTCAAATTCAGTAACACGGCAATTGACAAGTTTTTTAATAAGTTATTTTTCATATGTATAAACTATTTTTCTTTTACTCTCTCCGTCTGACCATTGGTCACCATCTGTGTGTACAGTATGCAGTACAGGACTGTATATTAATATTACAGTCGTCACTGACCATTTGCCAGAGCTTGTACTGTAGATCAATCCGCCGCTATTCGATCTAAAGTACTGGATTAGTGGAGCATTAGCCATCCAGTGGTGGAGATGTGTATTGCATGCTGAGTATGTACTCGTGTCTCAACGCGCCTGTCTATGATTAAACTCAGCAACCTAAGATATCGCCTAGGCATGACTAAACCTCAGTTTAGGCGGAGAAACAGACAAGATTACGAAGGACCCATGTGTATGTGAAAGATGACAAGATAAAGGAAGATTTTTTATTTTGTAAGCATCTTACAACTAAGGCAGCTGACGTGAAGAAACTGGTGGATGACTTCTTCAGAGACAATGATCTTTCGTGGGATATGGTTTCTGCAATTTGTTCGGATGGAGCTCCAGCCATGCTGGGACGAAACTCTGGTTTTGGTGTGCTGGTGAAAGTCGCTGCACCACACATCATTGTTACGCACTGTGTTCTGCACAGACATGCGTTGGCAACAAAAACCTTGCCACCAAAACTGGCAGAAGTATTACAAATTGTAGTGGAATGTGTGAACTGTGGCCCTTATTCCGAGATGATCGTAGCTTTGCTAAATTTAGCACAGCTACGATCATTCACACTGACATGCGGGGGGACGCCCAGCACAGGGCTAGTCCACCCCGCATGTCAGTGCCGGCCCCCCACTCCCCCCCGCAGAAGTGCAAAGGCATCGCACAGCGGCAATTTTGCACTTCAAGAGTAGCTCCGACCAGCGCCGCTTTAGCGTGCTGGCTGGGAGCTACTCGTCGCTCTCTGGTCCGCAGCAGCTGCGTGTGACGTCACGCAGCCACCGTGGCTTGCCCCCCCAACGGTCCGGCCATGCCTGCGTTGGCCGGATCATGCCCCCTAAATGTCAGCTTAATGCCGCCGTCCAGCCCCCTTCAGCCCAGTGACCGCCTCTGCGGCACCAGTGCATGCGCAGTTCTGACCCGATCGCTGCGCTGCAATAAACAGTGATCTGGTCGGAATGACCCCCTATGTGCAAAATAGTTCTCTGAAGCACCGCATCTTCAAAGAGCTGTGTAATGAAATGGGCTCTGAATTTGAGGTAGTTTTGTACCATTCTGACATTCGGTGGTTATCCCGGGGAAAGGTGCTGAATTACATTTATGTCATGCGTGTGGAATTAGCCCTGTTTTTGCGAGAGCACCAACATTGTCATACAGATTGCTTCGAAAATTCTGAGTTCATTCTCATTTTGGTATACATTGCCGATATCTTCGATGCTCTCAATCATCTCAATCAACAGATGCAGGGGGGTGGAGTCAACATTATCAAAGCGGAAGAAAACCTGAAGGCTTTAAAAAAAAAGCTGCCGTTATGGAAACGAACCGAGAATGATAATTTCGCAAACTTTCCCCTGCTGGACGACTGTTTAAGTAAGATCAAAGATGAGTTTTGAATTGGAGACATTTCTGTACCCGGGGAACTGAATCAAGCAATTGCCATGCACTTAGATGAGCTCGCAAAGTGTCTTGATGGATACTTCCCCACCAGAGAGTCATATCCAGCATGGGTGAGAAAGCCGTTCACGTTTAGTGTTGCAACAGCAGATGTCAATGATGAGTACCTCAACAAAATCATTGAATTTCAGCAGAGTCAGGTTCAACAGCAACTCTTCAGAACAACAACGCTCTCAACGTTTTGGAGTCACCAAATCGTACCATACCCTCTTATTGCTAAGAAAGCCCTTGAGATACTCTTACCATTTTTTACAACGTATCTTTGCGAGCAATCCTTTTCAAGGATGGTAGACATAAAAACGAAGAAAAGGAACAAACTTTGTTGAGAAAATGATATGAGTGGCACTTGCCAAGGTGATGCCACGCATTTCTGAACTTGTCTTTAAAAAGCAACAGCAAAAGTCACATTGATTTGCACTAAATATTCGTTGAGTTATGTTTTTGTGTGACATTCATGTTTTGTTGGTTTTGTTCTTTGAACACAGTGATTTTATGTGCAACTGATTCATGGTTCATTTTGTGCACTAAAAAAACATATATCTCTACGTTTTGAATTTGAAAAAAAAATATATATATATTTTTCCAACTATGATTGTTGGATGATGGTTTGGTGCATGCATGTCTGAAACTTGTAGGCCTCAGTACCTCCAACCACTGCTATAGATGGTGAAGTACAGCTTCTAGGGGAGAATGTCTAAAAACTTTCTGTATCAAACATATAATTCTATTTATGACACCAATTCTTTAAATGCAGATAATTCAACATGAAATTTTGTTTGATCAGGGAAAATGAGCAAGACTGGTGTTATAGCTAAAATGGTGAGGGACTATGTTGTAGCTCTGTGTTATGCGTGTCAAAGGAATTACAACACAAAATTGGATTGCCTATAGAATAATATGTCAATTAAAAAATCTTGCAATACTAAATGAGGTAACCCCTATCTTAATTGTTAACAAACATAGCAAGTTGGTCTAAATTATACTTTTACTAAAATACAAAATGTTATCTAGTATGAAAACTAGGGTTGTGCGGATTCCATGATCTGGCCAAATCCTAAGGGTCTTTAGCAAAACTCAAACCTAATCCTGATTTCATGCAATATTAATGCTCATGCCACAAAGTTGTCTCTTCCAAGAGCTACAATTTCACTAAAGAATGTATCATTCCAGGCAATCCTACTTTATTTTCTTGTCAGTGAGAGTTCAGATTCACCTGGCAGAATCTCCTGTATGAGGAGTCGTATTCAGCCAAATTCTACATTTGAAATCCAGGGGATATATAATGAAAAATGTAAATTTAAATAATTTATGCAATAATTAATTTATTGTCTCAAATATTGAAGCATTCCCAAACAGTATATAACATGTATGTAAAACAATTTGGGCTGTTGCAAGCATGAATGAATAATAATTACCAGAGACAGAAATGTGTAAGTCAGTAGGTGGTGCCTCATGGGTAGATTACGCTCATCTTGGGACTTGAGTAGTACTCTACTGAGGTCTTTCTTGTTAGGGTTATTATAGGGTTTGAACTTTTATGCTGCTTATGGCAAAAAGTAGTATAGTAAGAGTCTGCCCTGTGCCACCTCTGCCCCTCGAACATGTGATGTCACAATGATGTTTCAGGGCCGCTGCGAACCAGAGCATCCCTAGTGATGCTATTTGTGGCTCTGCAATAGAGATACAGGGGTCAGGGTACCACCCCAGGCCAAAAGTATGTGTAACAGTGTAGCAATAGTGCCTTCCCTGTTATCTGTGGGTGACAGCACCACTCACCCAACCCGTTACAGCCCTGAAAACCCTTTAAAAGTCCATTAAGTATTCTTTATCTGTTATACAGTATTTTCTGAACAGCACTCTCCTATTTCCTCTTTCTTCACTTTCCACTTCTACTTTTTATCATAATCTGGCACACTTATGGCACACTGTAGCATGCTTAATAGTCCAAGCTCCCTCTTGAACCTTTCATTTAGACAATGGATAAAATTACAGAAGGCATTTAATACCACTACTTGCAGGTTTTGCTGCTGGTCTATATATGGCAACCATCTATGTAAACATAAACACATAGTGACAGTGATTCCATGTGTGCAAGTGTCAGTGTCTCTTTCCTGGTTTGATCGATTTGTTTGCAAGTAAAAGAACTTGAACAACTTAATGTAATAGACCTTGGCTCTAAACCCAACTACCATCATTATACATCCACTACACTAATCTCTACAGTTTGTTGTTATAATGTGCTTTAGCATCACATCAGCAAACAATAGCTATTGTCTACAGTAAACACACTGATCCTGATATTAAGTTGCGCACAGCTTTTTATGCATTGCTCCACATGTGAAATGGGTTTGTCTGGGTGTCAAGTGGTATGTAGCCAAGGTTGCTTCCTATTCTGAGTTCTGTGTAAGACAAGATTGTGCATATTTCAGGTGGATCTCGGATCTCTTGCTCCCAGCATAGGGTAGGTGTAAGCAGATATTGCTCCTAGAATATATATTCTATGGCATTGGGCTTTATTTCTATCAGAAAAAGCAATCACTGAATGACTCCAACTTACCAACCTCAAATCTATACAACAATTCTTAGGATTCACAATTTATTATTCCCATTTTTTTAAGGATATTCCACTCTTGTTACTCTAGTCACAGCCTACTAAGAAAAATTGTCACAGAGGGGTTCAAAATCTTTTAGCTTTTGAAACAGGTCATTGCTGTATATCTGCCCCTACTCTCAAGCAACTCAGCTCTTCTCGACCATTTTTTCTTAGGTGGATTTCTCTTTTGCAGGAATAGGTGCCATTCTTTGTCAATGGTCATCATTGTGGGTTCTTCTCCCAAAAATTGTTACCAGCTAAGAGCCATTACACTATAGGAGACCAAGAAACTTTATCCAAGAAACTTGCTTTGGAAGAATAAACCCATTTTTTACAAACTATAAAAAGTCCTTATTTATAGGTGGCTTTGTGCCTTAATCCTC
Source organism: Pseudophryne corroboree (assembly GCF_028390025.1). Lineage (NCBI taxonomy): Eukaryota > Metazoa > Chordata > Amphibia > Anura > Myobatrachidae > Pseudophryne > Pseudophryne corroboree. Next base: position 201,326,635 of record NC_086451.1, read on the forward strand.
ACCAAGCAAGGCGAGCCATATTTTCAGATTTAAATTGGTGATAACATTATGGGGGCAATTATACATCCCATCTACACTGCATTGGAGCTATTCAATTGTTTGCGCAAGTTGCCCATTATAATCCTTTCCATAAAGCTTCTTATTTATCACCAATCTTTGTTCTGGACTTTTGTAATCCCCCTCTTCCTGAATTTCCATCTTTACTATCTTCAGAGGTTCCTGCTGTTACTTTACTTTTTCACACATTCTCAGACTTCCAAACTCAAGTCAAGGAAAGATTAAAGAAATATTTTGCTCAGAACTAATTATTTTCTGACAAGAAAAGATATCCAGTTGCTTACTGTAATTGAAATGGTTGCAACAGGTTTAGTGAGGAAAAGTATAAGGTGAATGTAGGCAAGTTTCTAGAGAAGCACGGAGATACATTTGAAAGAAAGCACAGACAGTAATCTGAGAGAACGGGTGTGTCACATCATATTTTTTAGAATAGGAGTAACAACTGCATGCTTTAATTAATGATAGGATACCAATGCAGAGAGAGAGAGCAAGTGTGAGTGAGTGAGTGAGTGAGTGAGTGAGTGAGTGAGTGAGTGAGATAGTACAGATGTTATCTAGGGCTGGGATGAGACATTGGGGGTGATCCAGACCTGATCATAGATGTGCTACATTTAACACATCTACGATAAGCTTCCATGACATGCAGGGGGACGCCCAGCACAGGGCTAATCCGCCCCGCATGTCAGGGCCGCCCCACTCCCCCCGCACAAGTACAAAAGCATCGCACAGTGGTGATACATTTGTACTGGAAGAGTAGCTCCCAGCCAGCGCAGCTCCTGCACACTGGCAGGGAGCTACCCATCGCAGCCCGGGTCGCACCGCCACCCCCAACGGTCCGGCCATGCCTGCATTGCGAACACGCACAGCACCGATCTGGTCTGAATTAGCCCCAGTGACTGATATGTAAGGAGATAGAATCCAGTGGTAAATCAGTGCAGTAAAAGGAGTCTTCATCTTCATTTGTGGGATTAAATAAACAGAATGTGCCAAAGTGTGCAGTAAAGGAATAAACAAGTTTTGATTGTTCTTGATGTGGAAGAAATTGGGATCAGTGTTGGTAGTCCGATAGATTGGTGTGGGAGGGTTAAGAAGATATTTAAATGTGTCTAAAAAGTTATTTGAGATGGTGGTATTAGCAGTATGTTTCAGGGAATTGTGATAGATAACAATGTACTTCAAGGTACAGTTTTTGAAGGCAGCAAAAAGTCTGAGATTGTGACAAACAAACAACAAATGTTAATATCTGGTTTCAGAAAAGAAGTATTATTATGAGTGTCAGCAGGACTTAAAACATCAACAGTATTAAATGCAAAGCCAGGGAAGTTTTGCATTTTATATTATTGACATTTTAAATCCTACAGCCAAATCCTGCAGTCTTGCATATATGTCCCGAAATCTGAAATTAATACATATCCCATGATGATACTAGATCATCCTCAGTGGTATTAGATTAGAAATTTTAATTTCAAGTTTAGTGGCCATTGACAGAGCACATAAATATTTGTCTACTTGTGTGCAAAGCAATTAGTACAAAGCCGGGGTAAGGGGTCTCCTTCTTATTGGATAAGATAGAGTATCATAAAGAAGAAAGAGGGGATAAATAAAAAGTTTGGTACTCCAGATTAAAAAAAAACAAAACAAAACATTTTACATATAAAGTTCTGATGTACAGTTAAAACTGGATTCATTAATATTAACAGTTTACCAGTTTCAAAAGCATTATACAGGTAAATCGGCAGAAAATAGAAAATCTTGTACAGGTTGAGTACCCCTTATTCAAAATTCAAAATCCCACATTTTTGGGTCCCCTACTGAGATACTGTACAAGATTTTCTATTATCTGCCCAGTTACCTACTTTGGTGTCAGCGCTGCCAGGGAATACTTTATAATTCTGCTTAAATCTTCATTGCCAGCTCCGAAAGAAATCTGGGACAGTACTGACCATCCAGAACAGCCTCCAGCAAACACTGATGAAAGAAAATTTTGCCTTACAAAGAGCATCTGCTACCTCAGAATATGCTGGCTGTACTCTACATAACCGTTCTCCAGAAATAACTTCAAAAACATAAAGTAGCATTTATATAACACTGTAACGCACACTAAGGAACTCAAAACTCAACCTCTCTGTTGCACTGTATAGTTATCCATCATATTTTAATACAGTGATTTGCGGTCTGGCCCAAACCTCCATAACAGGCAGAGCAGAAATAGGAATATGTTCCTCTACAGTATATGCTGTCAAAACTTTACCTTACTGGATGTACACGACCTGTAATAGGTCACTCGGGGGTCACAAGAACAGCATACAGTATAAACTTGCATAAGATTATTGGGTAAAATTGCAGTTGTTAACTGGTTGATAGCCCTTCAATCTAACTACTTAACATTGCACTTAATGTGATAGTGTTTTTTTTTTTATTTTCTTGTACGCAGAAGGGCTCTATAACATGCATGGAAAGAAGAACAAGTTAGTAGGTGTTTCCATGTTGGCTATCGCAGATAAGAAGCGGATCGCTGATTGGCTGTATGACTCCATAAGGCTGTGATGGAGAGAAGGATGACGTTACTGCATACCGCATAAGGCCTTTGGAGAAAGGCACACATACAAGGTATGAAGGGATGGACTATGGTCTGAAACATGTTGGCTGTGGAGACGGCAAGCTGCAGCCGCCTGGGACCCCAAACAGGACTACACTTCAAGGAGGAGGTGATGTACCCGGACATTTAATCAATCCCTTCATACATTTACATGTGTCTTTCTCAAAAGACCTTACGCAGTACCCTATCCAATGGGAGGTTTTTATTTAATGTATACTGATAATAGCAAAAACAATTTTAAACTTTTAAACACTACAAGGAGCATTTTCCTATGAATTTTGTCTTGGAGGTGTTATCCGTACATAAAGAATGGTTGCCTGATGGTACATTTGGTGGGTGTGGATCATTAGACCGACAGTGTCTAGGTCGACAATGTTTAGGTCAACCACTATAGATCGACAGTCACTAGGTTGACAGGGTTGGAAGGCCAACAGGGTTTCTAGGTCGACATGTTCTAGGTCGACAGGTCAAAAGGTCGACATGAGTTTTTTCAAATTTTTTGGTGTTGTTTTCTCCGTACAATGACCGGGAAACCCAATTAGTGCACTGTGTTACTATTCCCAGTCGTAGTCCGCGTGGATCGTTAAGTATGAAAAAGTTCAAAAAAATAAAAAAAAATTAAAAACTCATGCCGACTTTTTCACCTGTCGACCTAGAACATGCCGACCTAGAAACCATGTCGACATTGTAAACATGTCGACATAGTGACTGTCGACCTACAGTGGTCGACCTAAACATTGTCGACTTAGGCACTGTCAATCTTCAGACCGGATTCCACATTTGGTATATACAGTATATGGAGACAATGAAACCTTTCAATGCATATTTACACCTTTTTCAGGTGTAATTTTTCTTTTATTTTAGTGCCTTTAAGGGATGTTAACAGGAAAACAGTGCTTGGTGGTCTTCCCGTGTGTGTTAAGAGGGGTGGGGATCCTGTGTTGGACCCTTGCTTCTGGACTAACAGCGCAGTTTATAAATTTTTTCACTGAGAGTAGAATACTAGGTGTGAGAAATACTGAAGACTCCATCTTGTGAGGTTCATGACTCACCACCCAAGTGAACACACGGACACACAGTTCTCATCACAGCTTAAATCACCAGTCATGAAATGGACATAAGTGGAGCTTTTATCACTTCAAGTTGTGGAGTAACTTGTTGTCATAGTTAAAGGAGGAAACAGAGTTCACAGAGTCATATCTCCCAACATTGTGAGTGTATAAATTGAGACAGGTGGTTTAAACATGTCATGTAGAGGTCATGTCTCTGCCACACATGTGGTGTGGCCACATCACAGAAAATGAGCCTAGGGCTGTAGACTGCCCCTTACAGTATGTCACTCTAATTACCCTTTCGCTGGGTGTGCACACAGTACTGTTAAAGTCTTCTTAACTTTCAGGAAAAGAGCAATACCTTAAATACACACATGTTCAGGCTGCAGCAACCACTAATCGTGTGTCAGTTAACCCTCTATGAAATACGTACACGTTGAATAAGCACACCGGCACGCTGTAAGCACAAAGTAGCTACACGTGCGGCGGAATACACTTAAAAAAACCCTAACAGGAAAGGAATGCGACACCAATTGTATATGCAATGTTGCAGGTCCAGCCCAGCAACAATTATTTACTTAAAAAGGGGGTTACAACAGAAATACAATAATACAAGAGAAGAAGCTACAACCAATGGATACATATGTTTGTTCGCCTGCACAACCTGGTTCTGGTTCTCAGTCACTCTGAATAGATGACCTTCAGAGAAAGAGACTGAGGCCAGCCAGGAGGCATGGTTTTATACAATGGTCCAAAGCATGAAACAAAGGAAACTGTAATCTCTTCATCCATAGGTTAAAGGGCTGGTCATTTACAGTACATGAGGGGTCATAGGTCGGTTTGAATAGGTGGGCGATGCCTGGTCCAGGTGCACTTGCAGATCCCTCTGAATATCAACAGTACAGTACATACAGTGTGATATTAATAATATATTCCTGCGCATATCTATGCGCAGGAGCGTGCTACTTTCTGCAAACTGCCATCGGAATATTACCCTTGAAATACTGTACAGCTGGATACCAAACACCACCTCCTAACCTAATTCTGTCCCCTCATATCCTGTAAAGTTGGATATCTCTATTGTTCCCTTTCCAAAGTAAATGTAACTCGCTGGTGTGGTGCATGTAGGCTATGTGTAAATTATGTAGTATGTGGATTAAATATGGAATATGTCTTTTTGGCTTTTCCATGCGAATGCGTATGCTACCGTATTTACTCATACCACGCGCTAACACGCAAGACCGCGTGAGCGATTATACGTAACGTGCGAGTATGCGCACGCACGGCAGAACAAGCACCCGCACGGAGGCCATCTGTGTGGTGTTTGTATGTGATGCGTGTGGCTATAATATTTTCGACTTCGGCAGTCCACCATTTGGCAGTCAATAATAACTGCCACACATAACTAATAAAACTGAAAATATTACATATACATTATATACAAAAATAAATGTATCCGGAGAAGATTTGTAGGTGGGAAATGTATAGCCTAGTGGGATAGGAAAAAGCATGTATGTATGAATTAATGTCTGAGGTGCATGTATCATCGTACCGTATATGTTCTAAGTAAACTTCGAGGTATTGCGAAGTATACATTAACTCCTTCTCATCCCGTATTAAACGTCTGTAAATGGGCAAACAAACACTACCGAGCTCTTTCTAGCAAAGGCCATTATCCCTCACCTTTCCGGCTTCTTATACCAACAAATGGGGAGAACATTTATCTGATGATAAATGGAGGGGAAATGTATGTATATGCTACTATATGTGGATAACATTTATCGACTATGTATGCCATTAACTGAAGACTGCAGAGATGAAGATAAGACACATAAAAATACATTCACATAAATTTTGGGTATGGTTGAAATCTTTTCCGGTTGGATGTTTCTGGGCAGAGGGGGAAACAGAAAGAAATGGTGAAAGAAACAGGCAAAGAAATTCATTTGCAATCCTTATCATAACACTGTTTCTACAGATGGGTCATAAATCAAATCTGCTGCTGTGACAATGCCCTCGCTCCTTAGACTCATCAAATTTGTGCTGTGTTTGCGCCGCATCAAAATTCGAACACATCTGAATATCAGACCAATAATTATGATGACACCCAGGATACAAAGGAGAAACTTTCCTACACTCGTAATTACATTTTGCGCCCACTCTCCTAATCCAGAAAACCATTTGAGTGGGTTCAACCATGAGGCCCAGCCGGTCAATTCATTACCCACATCTGTCAAGGTAAGGTTGTGTTTCCGTCGGAACTCCCACTTTAACTGCAAGATCTCCTCCATCTTTTGATCGATGATCTCCTTGGGGTCGTCAGTGCTATTCGTAATATACGTACAGTACTTCACATCATATTGAGTTGCCAGAGTAACACAGTACCCACCTGTCACAGCCGTAACATAATTAAGGACCATCCTGTGCTGGACCAGCTCCTTATTGTAGGCTTGTAGCTCCCTACCCGTATACCTGAAGGTGTCGTCATACATCTCAGTGATATTATCTATCAAGTTTGCAAGCGCATGGATATCTAATGCAAGAAGGAACTGAATCCCGGTGGATTCATGGATCAAATCAGAGGCTGCGTGCTCTGTCCTATGAGGTGTCTCTTGATGATGTGTTCATAATGGGTATGAGTATAAGGAGTCTGAGAGTTGCGGTGAATGTCTTTCATTTTGTCGTGTGCTATGGTCATGACCTCTGGTAGTACTCTCCCAATATAATACAACCCTCCAGAGCTCGGAGTAAGCCACTTGTACGCTTTCCTCCCACATATGAAATAGGCATCATCTGGAAGAACATAAGGGACAAAATGCAACAAAACTATATCACATATCTTCCTGATAAAGAAACCGGTCCCTAGTTCTCTCATTTGCTCAGTACAAGTATCGGGCTGGATGATGTGGGCACAATACCCCTGCGACACTTTTCCAGTCTACATGGTTCTGATCCCACGTGTATACCTATACCGAAAATACTTCCCACTTGTGGCTATCTTACGTACAAGTTCGGAGTCGATAGGTATCTTATCAGCTCTGTGTGAAAAGGTCATTGTCTGGCTATTATTCCATGTGACTTCCCAATTTCCTGGTTTCTGGAAATTGGACACATTAAAACACAATAGTGACTTATCTACGTGGTACTGGTGGAGCTTCAAGCTAGGGGGCATAGATATATTGAATTTCTTGTCCACCGGTCTCCCACCCCGTAATTCGAGTACCTCATCTATCATTAAAGGGTATGGCACTAATCCCGACTTACTCTGTCCTTGAGGTACCTGTGAGCACACCCAGCATTCTGTTTGGTTTAAGACCATACCCACTAATGAGTGGTAATCACTCAAAGGATGTCGGCCAATGTCGATATTACTGTTTGACTGACATCTCTGGATGCACCCATCTTCGACTATGTTTTCGCAATGTTTACATATACAATATTCATCAGACAATAACCCTTCACATTGCCTCCGAGCTCCGTGACTATCAGATCTCTTACTGATACCAGCCTTTACTAGAGTGATATGCTGCTCCTGGGGTCCTATGAATACGTACTCTCCATCAGAACCCATTCCAGATACTTGCTCGACGTCTCGGGGGACCTCACAAAAACAGATTGTCCTGATCAAAAACAGAGTCACAAGAAAAAGCCAGAACACAGTATCTTGGTGTGGATCCATTTAGTTACGGAACAAAAATAGGAAGCGAGAAAAAGAAAAATAATGCAGCGGGGGGGAAAGAAAAATGGTACGACAACCGTCCTTGATTTTGTTGTTCTCCGCGCTCAGGTGCCGTTCAACAGTCCTGCCTCTCAGCTTTCCCGGAACAAATTCTCTAGTGATACGAGGTTCTCTTCACCTTTCTCTTTGTAACAAGTTTTCTCCGGGTCAGCAACCTTCTTGCAGTGGGACGAGTGGACCCAAGTCTCTCTCTTGGCGACCTTTAGTGCTGTTGTGCTGGTCAACAAAAGTTGATACGGTCCTTCCCAACTGTCTATGAGGAAACCTGAGCGTAAAAAATTTAGAATCCCCAGGCTCAATGTCATGACAATTACTGCTTGGTAGGTCAGGAATCGCCAGTTTTAGATTCCTTTGCTGGTGTCTCAGTTGTTGGCTCATCCTAACAAAATACTGCACAGTTATTTCGTTATTGCACTTCAAATCATCCTGGGGGTCTATCATTACATGGGGTTGTCGCCCAAAAAGAACTTTGAAGGGTGATAAGTTAAGCGGTAACCTGGGAGTGGTTCTGTTGCTGTACAACACTAGTGGCAATGCTTCTGGCCACAACAACCCAGTTTCAGCCATCACTTTGCTCAGCTTGTTCTTAATAGTGCTGTTCATTCTCTCCACCTTCGCACTTGCCTGTGGCCGGTATGGAGTATGCAGCTTGCTATTAATACCCATCAGTTTGCACATGACCTGAAAGACTTCAGCTTTAAAAATAAGAATTTACTTACCGATAATTCTATTTCTCGTTGTCCGTAGTGGATGCTGGGGACTCCGTCAGGACCATGGGGAATAGCGGCTCCGCAGGAGACAGGGCACAAAAGTAAAAGCTTTAGGATCAGGTGGTGTGCACTGGCTCCTCCCCCTAAGACCCTCCTCCAAGCCTCAGTTAGGATACTGTGCCTGGACGAGCGTACACAATAAGGAAGGATTTTGAATCCCGGGTAAGACTCATACCAGCCACACCAATCACACTGTACAACCTGTGATCTGAACCCAGTTAACAGCATGATAACAGCGGAGCCTCTGAAAAGATGGCTCACAACAATAATAACCCGATTTTTGTAACAATAACTATGTACAAGTATTGCAGACAATCCGCACTTGGGATGGGCGCCCAGCATCCACTACGGACTACGAGAAATAGAATTATCGGTAAGTAAATTCTTATTTTCTCTGACGTCCTAAGTGGATGCTGGGGACTCCGTCAGGACCATGGGGATTATACCAAAGCTCCCAAACGGGCGGGAGAGTGCGGATGACTCTGCAGCACCGAATGAGAGAACTCCAGGTCCTCCTCAGCCAGGGTGTGCCCCTGACCAAGTAGCAGCTCGGCAAAGTTGTAAAGCCGAGACCCCTCGGGCAGCCGCCCAAGATGAGCCCACCTTCCTTGTGGAATGGGCATTTACATATTTTGGCTGTGGCAGGCCTGCCACAGAATGTGCAAGCTGAATTGTACTACACATCCAACTAGCAATCGTCTGCTTAGAAGCAAGAGCACCCAGTTTTTTGGGTGCCTACAAGATAACAGCAAGTCAGTTTTCCTGACTCCAGCCGTCCTGGAACCTATATTTTCAGGGCCCTGACAACATCCAGCAACTTGGAGTCCTCCAAGTCCCTAGTAGCCGCAGGTACCACAATAAGCTGGTGCAGGTGAAACGCTGACACCACCTTAGGGAGAAACTGGGGACGAGTCCGCAGCTCTGCCCTGTCCGAATGGACAATCAGATATGGGCTTTGTGAGACAAAGCCGCCAATTCTGACACTCGCCTGGCCGAGGCCAGGGCCAACAGTATGGTCACTTTCCATGTGAGATATTTCAAATCCACAGATTTGAGCGGTTTAAACCATTGTGATTTGAGGAATCCCAGAACTACGTTGAGATCCCACAGTGCCACTGGAGGCACAAAAGGGGGTTGTATATGCAGTACTCCCTTGACAAACTTCTGGACTTCAGGAACTGAAGCCAATCTTTTCTGGAAGAAAATTGACAGGGCCGAAATTTGAACCCTAATGGACCCCAATTTGAGGCCCATAGACACTCCTGTTTGCAGGAAATGCAGGAATCGACCGAGTTGAATTTTCTTCGTGGGGCCTTCCTGGCCTCACACCACGCAACATATTTTCGCCACATGTGGTGATAATGTTGTGCGGTCACCTCCTTCCTGGCTTTGACCAGGGTAGGAATGACCTCTTCCGGAATGCCTTTTTCCCTTAGGATCCGGCGTTCCACCGCCATGCCGTCAAACGCAGCCGCGGTAAGTCTTGGAACAGACAGGGTACTTGCTGAAGCAAGTCCCTTCTTAGCGGCAGAGGCCATGAGTCCTCTGTGAGCATTTCTTGAAGTTCCGGGTACCAAGTCCTTCTTGGCCAATCCGGAGCCACGAGTATAGTTCTTACTCCTCTACGTCTTATAATTCTCAGTACCTTGGGTATGAGAAGCAGATGAGGGAACACATACACCGACTGGTACACCCACGGTGTTACCAGAACGTCCACAGCTATTGCCTGAGGGTATCTTGACCTGGCGCAATACCTGTCCAGTTTTTTGTTCAGGCGGGACGCCATCATGTCCACCTTTGGTCTTTCCCAACGGTTCACAATCATGTGGAAGACTTCCCGATGAAGTCCCCACTCTCCCGGGTGGAGGTCGTGCCTGCTGAGGAAGTCTGCTTCCCAGTTTTCCACTCCCGGAATGAACACTGCTGACAGTGTTATCACATGATTTTCCGCCCAGCGAAGAATCCTTGCAGTTTCTGCCATTGCCCTCCTGCTTCTTGTGCCGCCCTGTCTGTTTACGTGGGCGACTGCCGTGATGTTGTCCCACTGGATCAATACCGGCTGACCTTGAAGCAGAGGTCTTGCTAAGCTTAGAGCATTGTAAATTGCCCTTAGCTCCAGTATATTTATGTGGAGAGAAGTCTCCAGACTATATCACACTCCCTGGAAATTTTTTCCCTGTGTGACTGCTCCCCAGCCTCTCAGGCTGGCATCCGTGGTCACCAGGACCCAGTCCTGAATGCCGAATCTGCGGCCCTTTAATAGATGAGCACTCTGCAGCCACCGCAGAAGAAACACCCTTGTCCTTGGAGACCGGGTTATCCGCTGATGCATCTGAAAATGCGATCCGGACCATTTTTCCAGCAGATCCCACTGAAAAGTTCTTGCGTGAAATCTGCCGAATGGAATCGCTTTGTAAGAAGCTACCATTTTTCCCAGGACCCTTGTGCAATGATGCACTGACACTTGTCCTGGTTTTAGGAGGTTCCTGACTAGCTCGGATAACTCCCTGGCTTTCTTCTCCGGGAAAAACACCCTTTTCTGGACTGTGTCCAGAATCATCCCTAGGAACAGCAGACGTGTCGTCGGAAACAGCTGCGATTTTGGAATATTTAGAATCCACCCGTGCTGTCGTAGAACTACTTGAGATAGTGCTACTCCGACCTCCAACTGTTCTCTGGACCTTGCCCTTATCAGGAGATCGTCCATTTTCTTTGAAGAAGAATCATCATTTCGGTCATTACCTTGGTAAAGACCCGGGGTGCCGTGGACAATCCAAACGGCAGCGTCTGAAACTGATAGTGACAGTTTTGTACCACGAACCTGAGGTACCCTTGGTGAGAAGGGCAAATTGGGACATGGAGGTAAGCATCCCTGATGTCCAGGGACACCATATAGTCCCCTTCTTCCTGGTTCGCTATCACTGCTCTGAGTGACTCCATCTTGATTTGAACCTTTGTATGTAAGTGTTCAAATATTTCAGATTTAGAATAGGTCTCACCAAGCCGTCTGGCTTCAGTACCACAATATAGTGTGGAATAATACCCCTTTCCTTGTTGTAGGAGGGGTACTTTGATTATCACCTGCTGGGAATACAGCTTGTGAATTGTTTCCAATACTGCCTCCCTGTCGGAGGGAGACGTTGGTAAAGCAGACTTCAGGAACCTGCGAGGGGGAGACGTCTCGAATTTCCAATCTGTACCCCTGGGATACTACTTGTAGGCTCCAGGGGTCCACTTGCGAGTGAGCCCACTGCGTGCTGAAACTCTTGAGACGACCCCCCACCGCACCTGAGTCCGCTTGTACGGCCCCAGCGTCATGCTGAGGACTTGGTAGAAGCGGTGGAGGGCTTCTGTTCCTGGGAATGGGCTGCCTGCTGCAGTCTTCTTCCCTTTCCTCTATCCCTGGGCAGATATGACTGGCCTTTTGCCCGCTTGCCCTTATGGGGACGAAAGGACTGAGGCTGAAAAGACGGTGTCTTTTTCTGCTGAGATGTGACTTGGGGTAAAAAAGGTGGATTTTCCAGCTGTTGCCGTGGCCACCAGGTCCGATGGACCGACCCCAAATAACTCCTCCCCTTTATACGGCAATACTTCCATGTGCCGTTTGGAATCTGCATCACCTGACCACTGTCGTGTCCATAAACATCTTCTGGCAGATATGGACATCGCACTTACTCTTGATGCCAGAGTGCAAATATCCCTCTGTGCATCTCGCATATATAGAAATGCATCCTTTAAATGCTCTATAGTCAATAAAATACTGTCCCTGTCAAGGGTATCAATATTTTCAGTCAGGGAATCCGACTAAGCCACCCTAGCGCTGCACATCCAGGCTGAGGCGATCGCTGGTCGCAGTATAACACCAGTATGTGTGTATATACTTTTTAGGATATTTTCCAGCCTCCTATCAGCTGGCTCCTTGAGGGCGGCCGTATCTGGAGACGGTAACGCCACTTGTGATAAGCGTGTGAGCGCCTTCATTTAATTTATCTGATTCAGGAAAAACTACAGGTAGTTTTTTCACACCCCACATAATACCCTTTTTTGTGGTACTTGTAGTATCAGAAATATGTAACACCTCCTTCATTGCCCTTAACATGTAACGTGTGGCCCTAAAGGAAAATACGTTTGTTTCTTCACCGTCGACACTGAAGTCAGTGTCCGTGTCTGTGTCGACCGACTGAGGTAAATGGGCGTTTTAAAGCCCCTGACGGTGTTTGAGATGCCTGGACAGGTACTAATTTGTTTGCCGGCCGTCTCATGTCGTCAACCGACCTTGCAGCGTGTTGACATTATCACGTAATTCCCTAAATAAGCCATCCATTCCGGTGTCGACTCCCTAGAGAGTGACATCACCATTACAGGCAATTGCTCCGCCTCCTCACCAACATCGTCCTCATACATGTCGACACACACGTACCGACACACAGCACACACACAGGGAATGCTCTGATAGAGTACAGGACCCCACTAGCCCTTTGGGGAGACAGAGGGAGAGTTTGCCAGCACACACCAAAACGCTATAATTATACAGGGACAACCTTTATATAAGTGTTTTCCCTTATAGCATCTTAATATATAATCATATCGCCAAATAAGTGCCCCCCCTCTCTGTTTTAACCCTGTTTCTGTAGTGCAGTGCAGGGGAGAGCCTGGGAGCCTTCCCTCCAGCAGTTCTGTGAGGGAAAATGGCGCTGTGTGCTGAGGAGAATAGGCCCCGCCCCCTTTTCGGCGGGCTTCTTCTCCCGTTTTTCTGACAACCTGGCAGGGGTTAAATACATCCATATAGCCCCAGAGGCTATATGTGATGTATTTTTAGCCAGTATAGGTACTTTCATTGCTGCCCAGGGCGCCCCCCCCAGCGCCCTGCACCCTCAGTGACCGTTGGTGTGAAGTGTGCTGAGAGCAATGGCGCACAGCTGCAGTGCTGTGCGCTACCTCATGAAGACTGAGAAGTCTTCAGCCGCCGATTTCTGGACCTCTTCTCTCTTCAGCATCTGCAAGGGGGTCGGCGGCGCGGCTTCGGTGACCCATCCAGGCTGTACCTGTGATCGTCCCTCTGGAGCTAGTGTCCAGTAGCCTAAGAAGCCAATCCATCCTGCACGCAGGTGAGTTCACTTCTTCTCCCCTAAGTCCCTCGTTGCAGTGAGCCTGTTGCCAGCAGGACTCACCGAAAATAAAAAACCTAATAAAACTTTTACTCTAAGCAGCTCTTTAGGAGAGCCACCTAGATTGCACCCTTCTCGGCCGGGCACAAAAACCTAACTGAGGCTTGGAGGAGGGTCATAGGGGGAGGAGCCAGTGCACACCACCTGATCCTAAAGCTTTTACTTTTGTGCCCTGTCTCCTGCGGAGCCGCTATTCCCCATGGTCCTGACGGAGTCCCCAGCATCCACTTAGGACGTCAGAGAAATGGGTACCCTATTACTTTCAATCATTCTAGGGAAACCATATCTGCACACAAATTCCTGCACAATTTTCTTTGCAGTGAACACAGCAGTATTTGTGGCAGCGGGGAATGCTTCTACCCAGTTTGAAAAGACATCGGTACATACTAACACATACTTCAAATTCCTAAAGGGTGGTAACGGTATGAAGTCGATTTGTATTACCTGAAAAGGTCCGTCTGTAGGAGGGATATGGGATGGCTCCGTTGGTATTGTCTTACCAATATTCTTCCTCAAGCAAGTAAGACATGTCATTGCTTTCTTAACCGGATGAGAAGAGAAGCCTTGTGCACTCCAGTAGGCTCTTACCAGTTTGCACATACCTTCCTTACCCAGATGAGTCAGACCGTGTGCCGCCTCAGCTAGGCTTTGGAGATATGCCCTGGGGGCCACTGGCTTAGCGTGTCCATCTGTCCAAAGTCCTGAGGACTCCTGACCATATCCTTTCACCTTCCAGACTGCCTTCTCTTGTAGGGAACACACATTTTGAATATTTTGAATGTTGTGTATTTGTTGTGTGGAGTAAAACCATCTCTAGAAGAGAGAAGAGAGGGGAATAAAAAAAGAAAATGTCAGGTTTGCATTCACCAACAGGCTGTCACACCATCATGCATATCAGTGTCCGTACACAATCTCCCTTCACCAGTATTCCCATTCTCCACCCTTTGTGCATGACAAGGCACACTGCAGTAATACTGGTGCCATTGTGCTGGTGAGATGTACTGGATTCGGGCAGCACTCTGAATCACCGATAAGGCATGTGGCATATGACTTACAATCGGGTCCATGTATTGTACCCTCCTGTAGGTGAACAAAAAATGTGAAGAGGAAACCTTTGAAGAAAAATCACATAGACATTGGTAACAGATAAGTTTGTAGAGGTAAAGAAGATTTTATAAAAATGACAACTGGATTGGGCATTACGGGGAATTGGTTCCCTACTTGGTCTACTCCCCTTTAAAGTTTCTGCTTGTTGTGTCACTGTTGGGACTATCCCAGCCATCAATCCAGTGTCCAGTCTATCCTAAGTTCATAGGGAACCCGGTATATTGCTAGATCATTTCCTCTACCTGTGATGGACATGAATCTAGAACAGTGGAATGCAACATTAGTCTTTGTGGGTGTCTAACATAATTTGTACTTCCTGAGCAGGAGCACACTATATGCATATCATATTTAACAAAGTCTCTGTCGATTAAGTTAGGCAGGGGCCACTGTTGCTAGGAGAAAAAAGAAAAGGTTTAGCATCATAGAGACCCAATCATAACTTTTGCAGGTTTTGTCAAAGGGTAATGTTGCATTTATTTTGTTCTTCCCATTAGCCGAATGTGTTTTCTATATGGCTTTTGAATCCTTACTATATGTCCCTTGGTCCCGTCTATGTGTTTAATAATGTGGCTCGTGTTCTGGTCTAGGGGGTCTATATTGACTATGTGTCCTACTACTCCTACAATCCCTGGCAAAATGTCCTTTCTTTCTACAAATGTAACATAGTTTTGATCTTTTCCAAACATCAGGGGTCTGGGGTTTAGGCAGATGGGACTTCGCCGTATGTGACTATATACCTACAGTCCTCAACCTCTCCTCCTGTTGTTCTCTGCGTCTGGAGATATTCTTGTGATGTTCAATAGCGCACTCTCTGAGATTATCTACTGTGACCCCTCTCCAATTAGGCAAAGAAGTCTGCACCCTGACCCTCAATGCCTTATTGAGCCCGTCCATTAGCACAGAGACAGCTACCTCCCTGTAATTCGCATTGTTCCCTATATCCGATACCCCAGTGTATCTAGCCATTATTTGTAAGGCCCTAGGGAAATATTCAGATGTCATTTCATTTTCTCTCTGTTTTATGGAGAAAATTTTGCTCCACTTAACAAAAGTAGGGAAATACAATCCTAGTTGTATGTTAATTCATTCCACGTTTTCCTGATTGTGTTCGTCAGTCAGAGGACCGTCTGACTCTATTTTACAATCCGTGATAAAAAATATTTGGGTGTCAATTTTAGGGGGTAGGCACGCTTTTAAAAGTGTCCGCCAATCTTTGTTTGCAGGTTCATGGGCATTCTCCAGATCCTTGATATACTTCTGACATCTGGCTGTCTCCGGGGATCAGGGAATTCTGAAATGATTGACCGCAGTCCTGATCTGGTCCACGGGCAATACAATGCATTATTCCTGGTGAGGGTTACTCCCTGGCTACCGGTTCTCCCATTGGGAGTTGCTATTACCAAGACAGGATGTAACCCAACCATTCCATTCCTAATTGGCTCACTGTGAGGTGTTACTGTTTCTGTGTAATGAACAGTCTCACACTTACCGGTGGCTGTGATCTCACCAGTCCTTTCAGTGGTAGACAACGTCACTGCTCTTGTTGGTTGGGCCGGGCACACCTGAGTTTCCTGCAAGGTGACTGCCTGGATGAGGGCTGAGAGTAGGATGGATGCATCATTTTAACTTAGGACAGGGTACAATTTGCAAGAGTTAGGGTTAACACATTGATTCTGCATTTTACTATCATTTACAGATGTACCATTGGTTGAGCCAATTTCTCCCCATCGACATGTCGGTGATGGTGTGCTCGCAATCGCTTTCCCATTAGGTTTGGAACCTGCTGTGCGAGCCAGCTCCCTTTGCACCTCCCCCTCTTGTTGCCATATATTTAAACAGTCGTTATGTCTGATCCTTTGTTCCTTAGACTCGATCAGACATATTCTATTACCTACATTCTGCAGTACCTCTGATTCAAAGCTACCCACCCGAAGGAATGATGCTCTATATTTAGCAGTCATACGTACCCATTCATCGCAATAAGCCTCCGCGTGTGGACCATATTTCCCATACATTATAAACCGAGCTGACCCCTTTGGCCATAGCTTTCCTGCCTGAACCCTGGCTGTTGAACGTCTCTCACTTAAACACCTGGCTCCCATTGCGGGCTTCTTATCCCAAACACGAAACTACACAATGCAAGCAGACAGTGAAATTTCCCCGAGCGCCTTCACCCGCTCTCGCCCACGCTGGCCAGTACAATGATACACTGTTGATAGTGGATCGCGATGTACCCAACTTCGGGCTCCTATCAGTCCTTACATTTTCTTTCTGTAGAGGTTCTGTTGGAATAATTTCCTGAGAGGCAGCGAAAAATTCCTTTTCGGTATCTTTCCACTGCAATTTTTGGAGGGTGAAGAACAGAAAACTTCAATAACTATTGCTCACCCTTTCCAATGGACTTCCACCAGGGAGATTTCCTGATGTAATCAGCGAAAAAACCCTTGTTTACACAATCACGTCTGCGTATGCTTTCCACAGCGCATATGACACAATAGTATCATGTTGTGCTATGTAGAACACACGGACGTGCGGTTCAATCACACGGCCTATAGATACTTGTTATTTATATGCCCTACGATCGCGGGAGTCGAATTCACAAGCTGCGCACCTCAGCCGGAGCGTGACACAAAACCTTAACTTCAATCCACAATTCTATATTCACAATTCCATCTCATGCTCCTGTTCAAGTCTCTTCACGACTTGCATACTTCTCTATTTATGTATTCAAGTAAGGTTGCGGACCTTACGCCACCGAGCCTCTACTAACTCAGTGTTTCCACGGGAACCCGATTTCCCTGGGGTTCAATACATCCACTCCTACTTTCACTCACTCAGATACACAGTGTTTTACTTTTCTGTACAGAAAATATCACTCCCTTTGATTGATTGCTTTACCCCAGAGGTAGTACAGTTTAAACAAAATATTATATTAATCTGCTTTTGAAATCGGATAGTTACAGATGTATCCACATTTATCTTGACGGTTAATAGGATTAACTGAGACTGGCCAGTCGGACTTAATCCCCTGCTGTAATGACTTAATCCCCTGCTATTCCCCTGCTGTTCTCTGTATTGTATTGCAGTTGAGAACAATAGCTGAAGGGTTTATGCTAATAAATCATGTTGTGACTAGGCACAGAAAACTACTCAAGATAACGGTGGATACATCTGTATGTGCTACAGTATTAAATGTATACTATCCCACATTAAATTGAACAGCTATCATGTGGTTATACCTTGCGCCCCCAACTCTACGCAACCTTGCGTAAACACGTGACCGTGCGTGTCTACGCCATGTGCGCTCTTCTGTACGCTGTCCTCATGTATAGTACAAACGTGCGTTCGCAATTCAATAAACCACACTCTCGATAAATGTGAGCAATAAAACTACTATCGCTCACTAACACAACATACAATTGTGTTTTACAATTACTACCTTAACACACTATCAAATATATATATATAGCAAACAAATATATCCGATTTCACACAGATCTATAATGACTGTTAACCTATGGCAACAATATGTGAGAAAGCATGCAAGTGTCGGTACGCTTTGTGTACGCTTTCGCACCAAAATTACACACAAATTTAAACAGCTTTTTTCCTGTTTGTCCCTGGGTTACAGCATAGCACCTCTAAGACTAGACAGTACAGACTGATCTAACAACACCACCTGGTTTCAAACACAATGCAAGATTACTTAATATGCGTCTCCACCCTTTGTTGTAGATCAAAAGTCTGTTTATGGTCTGCAAGTCTGTGAGTGTGTGATGAACCGGACAGAGCTCCCAAATGTTAAAGTCTGATTAACTTTCAGGAACAGAGCAATACCTTAAATACACACATGTTCAGGCTGCAGCAACCACTAATCGTGTGTCAGTTAACCCTCTATGAAATACGTACAAGTTGCATAAGCACACCAGCACACTGTAAGCACAAAGTAGCTACACGTGCGGCGGAATACACTTTAAAACCCCTAACAGGAAAGGAATGTGATACCAATTGTATATGCAATGTTGCAGGTCCAACCCAGCAACAATTATTTACTTAAAGAGGGGGTTACAACAGAAATACAATAATACAAGAGAAGAAGCTACAACCAATGGATACATACGTTTGTTCGCCTGCACAACCCGGTTCCGGTCCTCAGTCAATCTGAATAGATGACCTTCAGAGAAAGAGACTGAGGCCACCAGGAGGCTTGGTTTTATACAATGGTCCAAAGCATGAAACAAAGGAAACTGTAATCTCTTCATCCATAGGTTAAAGGGCTGGCCATTTACAGTACATGAGGGGTCATAGGTCGGTTTGAATAGGTGGGCGATGCCTGGCCCAGGTGCACTTGCAGATGTCCTCCACTAGGTTCCCTCCAAATACTGAAATACTGTACAGCTGAATATCAAACACCATTTCCTAACCTAATTCTGTCCCCTCATATCCTGTAAAGTTGGATATCTCTATTGTTACCTTTCCAAAGTAAATGTAACTCGCTGATGTGGTGCATGTAGGCTATGTGTAAATTATGTACTATGTGGATTAAATATGGAATACGTCTTTTATTATGTTATGGCTTTTCCATGCGAATGCGTATGCTACCGTATTTACTCATACCACGCGCTAACACGCAAGACTGCGTGAGCAATTATACATAACGTGCGAGTATGCGCACGCACGGCAGAACAAGCACCCACACGGAGGACATCTGTGTGGTGTTTGTTCATGATGCGTGTGGCTATAATATTTTCGACTTCAACAATACCCAATCACCTCTTGTGTGCTATGCTGTGCAAAGTTCAATGGGATATACCTATCAACTGCCATGCAAATGGGGTCAATTAAGATATATGATCAAATTGATATTATACCCAGTATCCTGCATGTAGGAATGAGCACCAAGCAAAATTGCTTTTGATCTGTAAGGTTATCAGTGGCGGTTTTTACACCCCCCACCCACCTAGTAATATCTGCCACCCAGCTCAGTGTCAGTGAAGCCAGATGCAGTCCATGAAACTACACTGGCTTCACTATGACTGGCAGTAACTTCTATTATAAGTCCTACCTGCCAGTCACAGACATGACAGCCAGTCCCATTGGGAGATGTTTCCTCCCTTTGGGAATGCCAGACCGGGCTGCAATAGGCAGAGAGCTAGCTTCCTGTAGGAAGCCAGCTCCCTGTCTCGTCACCCCTAGTCAGCTTCTATGGGCTAGAGAAAGAAATTAATAGAGGCGCTCATTGCATTTAGACACCATAATATCCTGAGTTCTATTCCAACCAAAGAGTCAAATGGATTATAGAATGGATGTTTAATTATCACCAATAAATCAATAACAACTTATTTAGAACAAGCTCATAAATAATTAAAATGTATAATCCCTATCCTCACTGAATTGCCACATGTATCAACATAAGAATCACATAGGATGCATAAATTGTTGCAATAAATACTATAAGCAATGAAGCTGGCTGAAGTAGCTAATAAAAAGTTCAGGTGTAACAATCTGTTACAATGTTGAGGGAACACTGTTGCCAAAACTGCTGTATATAGAAGTTCATTTATTGAGTAAAACACAGTTGTTAGGTGTGTGGCCAATATAGGCTCTGTGATGTTAAACCGTTGGAAGGATAACTTCAGAATACAGGTGGCCGGCGTATTTATGGCAATTAAACAATAGATTACCTCTCCATTAGGACTGGTGAACCCGAGCATCCTTGGGTGAGTCCAGAAATTGCCCAATGTTTTGTGGAGCTGGAGGTTTCGTGGCCTGTGTGTCCGTGTGGAACAGGATCGCGCTGTTGTTAGCTCAATTCCCTGGGGGTGCTTCACCCGCTGTTTGCTGCAGAGTTTATGGAAAGAGCATAAATGCGGCTGGTTGAATGAAAGCCGCCACACGGATCCAGCTGTATCTGAGAGTTTTCCACGACTCCCTGGATGTGCACCGTCCGCCGGTGGTCAGAAGAAGAGAGGCTGATGGGCCGGCCACGACAGCCGCACGGAGCTAACACTGGCGGCTTTGTCCTGTATAGGGACGCGTAACGCCCGCTGCTGCAGCCGGTGAAGTTTAGGCAGTAGTAGCTATGTCCCAAAGCGTGCGGGTATTGAGTGAGAAAGGGGAGGAGTTCTGACGCGTTTCGTCACGCAACCCGAACGCTTTCGTCACGCAGCCGAAAGTCCGTAGAAGCAGTGGTTCTGTGCATGCACAGTATCGTCACCGCTACTGCTCATGTGCCGGGTCCCGTCCTCTGTGAACTGTACATAGCACAGGTGCCGGGACCCAGGTAGCAGCCGCTGCAGCCCTCCTCCTCCAACAAGGTAGGAGCCACTGCTGGTGACTGCACTGGCTCACTTATTGGAAGTCCTACCTGCCAGTCACCTGCAGGACAAGCAGTCTCATTGGGAGGTATTTACTCCCTGCGGGACCGCCAGACCAGGCTACAGTTAGCAGAAAGCTGGCTTCCTGGGCTCAGCCGATGCACTCCATAGAAGAGGTTTGCACATGCGCACTCAAGTTGCTGCTTATGTGCATACGCTGGTCCCAGCGCCAGACAGATTAATTTGGCAGGCGTAAGGACCCACCTGTATGGGGAACGGCTCTCTCCTCTCCCTCTCCGGCATGGGCAGCGACAGCCCCCCTGCCCGAAAAAGGTAGGGCAGCCGCTGGTGGATATAATTCTAATACTCTATTATTAAAGCATCAACCAACTCTCGTTCTGTATGATGTCAGCATCTATTTCTATTCCACAGTTCTTTTTGAAATGTAATTTTAAGGGAATGCTTGCTGCTGGGCATGCATTAAAGCACTATACTATCACATGATGATAACAGAATATCTGAATTTAAAATACTTGCCTTTAAAAATGATTAACATGTCACTTGCACAGAATAGCCTCTAAAGCTAGGAACTATCTCAGAAAACTTTTCACATAAGTTTAGATTTAGTTAGCACATAAAAAATGTTATTGCCATTTGGGTTTTGTCATGCTATCTTTTTGAAGATTTACTGAATATTGATTACCTTTCAAGAAACAAGATTATACTGTATTTTCATTCATTACTTATTTTAAATAAACAAGTTAAAAGCATCTAATGTTTAATATAGAAGTGGATCATTTTGACAGGAATCTTAGATCACTGTTCTCCTTCTGGGTTAGATTCTCATTTTGTGATTAGAGTACCTTGATATTTCTACTGCCCAACTCTTGTAATGACATTGTGCCCGGATATTGCAGCCCTGTTTTCACTGACACGGTCACACAAGTGGCCCTGTCATCGCCTATCACAAGATCAGCATGCTTATCTCCACAATACTGGCTTCCTAACAGGTGCTATACTAGGTGACCAGGGGATGAAGATGGAATACATAAAGGTTGGCCCACGTCAAAAGCTCTTTCACACATAAGAGCTGATACTGAGTTGAACACAGATCGCCTTTAGAAGCGCCTACATTGAGGTGCTGGAAATTAAGGTGTGTCTTTACCTCTATGCAG
Source organism: Pseudophryne corroboree (assembly GCF_028390025.1). Taxonomy (NCBI): domain Eukaryota; kingdom Metazoa; phylum Chordata; class Amphibia; order Anura; family Myobatrachidae; genus Pseudophryne; species Pseudophryne corroboree. Next base: position 201,348,619 of record NC_086451.1, read on the forward strand.
AATTGTACACACAGTTGTACATGTCTGCTGTATGCATTGGATAAAGCTCATCACATCGGGTGTACACGTGCACCACCTTGCATGCTTTGTGCAAATAATACAGATGTGTCCACTTGCATCTAGCCTCCCTGCACGTTAAACAGCACAGAGTGTCTTTTTGTATGACTTTTCCATTAAATATGCTCGGAGCATATCGGGAATCACTGTTTCTGGGATACCCTTGTTTCTTAAGAGCATGCACTGAACAGTCATGTTGTTACACACAGCCGCAGTAAATTGGGGTACACAAGCTGAAGAAGACCGTAGAGGCAATGGCAACAGATTGTTGGCAAGCAACAGTCGAAGATCCGAGCACCATGTCCAACGAGACAAACGGGATGATGCTTGATGCATTTCAGCACCCATGGCAGGAGGGGAAAAAGTGGAAAAGGTATACAGGATGGTACTGCCATGGCATTGTCAGAGCATCTACCACTTTTGCAGCCAAAACCCACCTCCTGGAGCAGTATCGGGACAACTGGTGACTGCACCGGGAGTCCATGTGGTCTGACGCCTGCCCCAACGTTGGACCAGGTGTTGGAACATGGGGGGCCCATTCTCCAGGTGAAGAGCCTGGTAACTGAGATAGTCTTCCTCCCAGTTTTCCACGCCCAGGATGAACACGGCAGAGATTTCTACAGCATGTTTCTCTGCCCACTGCAGGATGCAACTGGATTTGTGCATGGCCGTGTGGCTTTGCATTTCCCCTTGCCGACTGATCTACACTATGGCTGTGGCATTGTCCAACTGCACTTGAATGGCCAGTCTTGTCAGAAGGGGAGATGCTGCTAGCAGGGCATTGTAGACTGTTCTGAGCTCCAGAACACTGATTGCAAATTGTGCCACCTGGTGCAACAAGTGGCCCTGGAATTGGCGCGGAGACTGGCATCTGTGGTTAGGAGGATCAAGCCCCAGATGTCAAAGTGATGACCCACCAAGAGATGGACGAAGGAGGTGAACAGTACCAATCAGACTAATTCTTGAATCACCTGGGCTTTGTCCACTGGGAGGAGCATGCGCTGTAGGGAAGTGTCCAGAATCATCCCCAGTACCTGGAGATGCTTAGGCGGCACCAGGTTGGACTTCTGGAAGTTTATGATCCAGCCATGTTGGATGAGAAATTCATGCGTTAGGATCATCTGCTCCAAAAGTTTTTCCTCTGACAGAGCCTTGATGAGGAGGTTGTCCAGGTAACGGACAATGGTTACTCCCAGGAACTGGAGATAAACAATCATCACAGTCATCACCTTGGCAAAGATTCTGGGTGTCAACAACAGTCTGAAAGGCAGAGCTCGAAACTGATAGTGAGAATCCTTGATGGCAAAGTGGAGTAACGCCTCATGCGGTTTCCAGATTGGGATGTGCAAGTAAGCATTCTTGATGTCCAGATCTGCAATCACCAAGTGTAGGGATTCCATTTTGAACAGGTATAAGATTAAATTAAGTTATAACAATTTCAGATTCAAAAGAGGCCGGACTTTACTGTCTGGCTTTGGAACCACAAAGAGATTTGAGTAGAAACCCTGCACGCGTTAATGCACCGGGACTGGGATTAACACTTGAGTCCAGCAGCTTGGTGATTACCTGCTGAAATACCACCAGCTAAAGCTTTAAGACCGGCAGACTTGTGGTGAAAAAATGAACTTAGGAGGTGACACATATTCTATCTTGTATCCGTGGAACACAAGATTTCAAACCCATACATTGAAACAAGTCTAAACCCAAACTTCCAGAACCGAAATAGGTGAGCACCCACCATGGGAGCACCCAGGTGGGATCATAGCCCGTCATGCCATCTGTTTGTTAGCAGGCTAGCAGTCCTGATGATAGGAAGGACCGGGTTGATGACCCCTGGTTCTACCACCTCCAGCTGCTGTTGAAGCCCCTCTTGCTCTTCCAAGAAATCTGGTGGGGATCCAAAAAGGAGCGAAAGGAAGATCCTGAATAGGACTGACAAGGGCACTGACACAGTAGAGGGCAAGAAGGTAGGCATCTGTTGTCTGAGAAATCCTTCTGTCCAGTTCTGTACCAAATAGGATATTCCCAGCCCATTTTGATTCTGCGCCAGCTTTCCAGGCCTGAAGCCAGAGGTCTTGGAGAGCCATAACCAACGAAGCAGAGCTCTTGAAGCCTATCAAGCCAATATCCCTGGAGGCATCTCTCAGATAGATAGCAGACTCCCAGATGTACTTAGCTAGCATGATCAGATTGGCTTGTGGTTTACCAGACTGCAGGCCTTTGACTAAATACTCTGACCATGCTTCAAAATCCTTGTGGACACAAGGGTGGACTAACACTGACATGAGTAAAACTCCCGCTGCTGTGTACAAGGATTTTAAGGCTGTCTCCAACTTATGGTCCAAACCATCCTTTAAGATCATAGATCCTGGAACAGGCAGCATAATTTTTTTTGAAAGGCAAGATACAGATGAGTCTACAGGCACAGACCCTCCTCCACCCCCTTCCGTGCTGACTCCAATACCTATGGGAGGCCGCCAACTCCATAGTGAGGTCTGATATGACACTAGCCAAGGTGGTTACCCAAGGTGGAGTAGCATCCTGAACAGTTGGGTCTACAGGATAAGAACCCCCAGACTTACAGGAGTCACACAGCAGCACCCTGTCAGAGTGGGATTGTAAAAGGTTTGTGTTGCACTTCATATAGGTAAACAGTTTCTGAGAAGCCTTGGATGCTGTACTCTTGTCTGTCATAGCTACACAGATAGAAGGATCCACACAGCAGACTGTCTGAAGAAAAAATTCCTGTGCACTGTACACATACACTGCAGCAGTGAAACAGACAGAATAGCAACAGGGAAAGAGTAGTATCACACACCTTCCCTTAATGTATCTATATCGCCCACCTCCAATCCCAGCAAACCCTTGCAGTGCACTCATAGTCCCTTTTGCAGCAGCAGATCTGTATGCTGGATCTGGAACTGCATTCTATAGCTGTGCTGGATATGAGTACTGTTGGAGGCTTGGAGAGTGCTGCGCTGTCCTGCAAGAGCAATCAGCGGTGCACTGGTGGAAGATGGCAATGCCCATGTGATTAAGCATTCCAGAGGAGCCGGATGGCAGGGACTGAAGGAAGCCAGGCAAATAGTCATGCCAGAAAAACCTGATCGAGCATGTATTTCACTTGCTGAAGACAATACTAAACGCAGAAAGACCAAGAGGCAAACAACAACTGAAGACATATGCAGTAAAGGCCTGGCAAGGCATAACAAAGGAGGAAATTCAGCATTTGGTGATGTCCATGGGTCCCAGACTTCAGGCAAAGGATTCTTGACAAGTATTAAAAATTTACATTTTATTTAGGATTATGTTAATTTGTCCAATAATATTTGAGCCCCTGAAAGGGACTCGGTATAAAAATGGTTACAATTCCTAAATGTCTAATATGATTTTCAACCCCTTGAATTAAAGCACTGGACATGACTTAGAAGAGTTTACAATTAGTGGAATGAAATATGTCAACAATCCTTGTTTTTATGGTCGAACGCACTGGAGACCCCAGCTCTGCCCACTAAATGCAAGTGAAATCGCAAGACCCATTCTGCTCTTGTGCATACCTCCAAACATCGTATTTGTATTCAAACCATTAGGGTATCGTACAATATGAATCAGGCCCACAGTGATTGATATACTGTTTCTTTGTCATTGGCCCTCATTCCGAGTTGTTCGCTCGGTAAATTTTTTCGCATCGCAGCGATTTTCTGCTTAGTGCGCGTGCGCAATGTCCGCAGTGCGACTGCGCCAAGTAAATTTGCTATGCAGTTAGGAATTTTACTCACGGTTTTTTCTTCGTTCTGGTGATCGTAATGTGATTGACAGGAAGTGGGTGTTTCTGGGCGGAAACTGGCCGTTTTATGGGTGTGTGTGAAAAAACGCTACCGTTTCTGGGAAAAACGCGGGAGTGGCTGGAGAAACGGAGGAGTGTCTGGGCGAACGCTGGGTGTGTTTGTGACGTCAAACCAGGAACGACAAGCACTGAACTGATCGCAGGTGCCGAGTAAGTCTGAAGCTACTCAGAAACTGCTAAGAGGTGTGTAATCGCAATTTTGAGAATCTTTCGTTCGCAATTTTAAGAAGCTAAGATTCACTCCCAGTAGGCGGCGGCTTAGCGTGTGTAAAGCTGCTAAAAGCAGCTTGCGAGCGAACAACTCGGAATGAGGGCCCTTGTTCTCTCTATTGTGATGATTTATACAAATTTGTATTAATGTGTTTATGGGCCTAAATAAATGTGCATTGTACTGTTAGTTATATCCTGCAAAATTCCGTTCATGGTACATAAAGGTACAGAACACATTTTTTATTTAAATTAATCTTATACTTATTTTTTCCTTGGTGTCCATGCAATCTTGGAGGCCCTAGCATTGCCTCGGTCACCAACAGCAGGCAGCCTAAAGAGATATTTATATTGAAATTGTGCCCAGATTTGAGAAAGACATATTTTATGGGGATAAATGCAAAATGCGTTTACATTCAACACTAAATTAGCCCCATAATCCCTGATCCATATAGTAATAATGGCACAACAAGTAGACCAGCAATATCCAAAATTGCTTCCACAGTGTGCCTCTAAAGGAAATCTTGTTTCAAAGTCACTTCCACAAGTATTAAGTTATCCTTTCATCTAATACTGTAAAACTGCCCTTTCACTCGCAAAACAAAAATATTGTACTTCCCTTGTCTAACATCTGCCCAGTCTTCTAAACCTAGATGTCTCTTGATGATTTCTCTGGCCAACTATACTGCCACTTCCTCCCCTGCAGACCATGATTTTGCCACCTACTTCAATTGCAAAACTAACTTAGGGGGATATCCCCGGTAAAACATTGGGTCCGAAAAACGGCAGTTTTTCGGACTTTTTTCCTATGTTTCACCGTTTTGTTTTTTTACAGGCTATCCAGATGGATCGGGGTAAAAAAAAAAAGCTTCTCCCGAAAACACACAGGTTCAGTGAAACCTGTGTATTTTCGTGTGAAACAGCCCCGTTTTCAGACGACACGTTTCCGGGGATTCTGCTTCGCCTGCCAGAGGCAGGTGAAACAAAATCCCAGATAAGCCGGCGCGTGCCACGGCTTATCGGGGCTAATTAGCTAGCCCCCGACGGGACAATTAGCCCCGGTAAATTACCGGGGCTAATTGGATATCTCCTTTAATCTGACAAGTCCATGTACTCATCTCACTCTACAGCCTGAAACTTTGCTCATAATTCCTACCATGTTCTCCACACTATGGTCCTGATTCAGGTCCTGTTGAATCTGCAGTGCATACCACAAAGTATTGATATTCAGTACTTGAGGCAGATCCGTACTGCGTATGTGCAGTATGGATCTGCAACGTTGGATACAGATTGGCTGCACACTACCGTTTGGTGGCTGGAGTCGACGCTGTTTCACAAGATCAGGCCCCATTGCAAGTTCACATCTAGCTCACCACTTACATATGTCTCTCTCTAACGGCACATTTCAATTAACCTGCAAACACACAATTTGCTCACCGATCCTGAAAAAAAAAAATCTCTCAATTTAGCCTCTTTCTCCTCTTTCACTCTTTCCCTTTGCCTCCGAAACAACATACAGTAAGTGACTTACTTACAACCAACTGTATAATTTTCTCTCACTCCATTCTTGGCTCTCTGCAATTGTGGTTCCACTCCAAACATTCCACTGAGTTTGCATTCAAAATATTAATCAATGATCTACTTACAGCAGATTCATCCTGGACCTATATGCTGCTTTCAGCACTGCCGTTGATGCTCTTCCAGTGTCGGACTGGGACATGAAGGGCCCACCGGGAAAATGTAGTGGTAAAGGCCCATGTTAGTGTAACACCCCACTGGTAGTAGGTATGCAAAATCTGCAGTCACTGTGTATAGTGCATCTCACTTACTCTGCCCCGGCTGGTCATGGGTTCAGGCACGGATACCAGAGGGCGCCCTGAATAATCAGGTGTTTAATTACAAGTGCATTGTGGGTGTGGACTACAGGTGTCGGTGCAGCGCATAAAGAATTGGGCGCCAGGCCATCTCAGAAAAACAGCATAAAGTTTATTTTAACATCAAACAGGGATATTGCAGGGATAACTTGTGAACACTCCTCCAGCACAAAGCATAACAGTTACAGTGGATCACATATCAGGGCACCTCCTCCAGCGCATCGCTTAGTCGCAGCGGCATATACAGATGTGTCCACTTACATCTTTGACTTTTTTACAAATTTGGCACAACATGCAAAACACGGCTAAGCTGTTTTTCACGAGTAGTGAGTGGATGAATTTTTACATTTTAGTTTGCCATAATAGAATATGTATAAAGTAATATATTAAAGTAGCAAATTAAGAAAAATCACAAGGCATGGCTAAATCTCTTAGTCTATGGCATGCAAAACTGTGCCTTACATGGCGGGATATAGCAAAGATGTATGTGGACACATCTGCATATGGCGAACATCAGTACGTACCAGGGCATTCTGTGACCAGTAGTGCTACACATCAGGTTGCCGTCTCTCTCTCTCTCTCTCTTACTTAGCGAGGATTCTTTTCCATGGGGGGCTTCTAATCACGCTGCGTGGCTTTCCGACCACTTCACCCAGATACCTCTCGAGATTCTTTTCCATGGGGGCTTTAAATCACGCCGCGTGGCTTCCGACCACTTCACCCAGATACCTCTCGAGACTCACACCTTTAGCACACTTTTCTCCTGGCATCACCCTTTCACTGGATTCTGCATACTGCTGCTCTCACACTGCGGTGTCTCCCTCTGTCAAGTGCCTTGCTGTGGCTGGCATCAGTCCCCACCAAAACATGTGGGGAGCCCTCACTGGGGCTACATCTTTCTGGTTAATCCACCACACTTCTGCTAGCTAATACACGTGCTTCTCCTCACTGTCTCCTCACTGTCTGTCTGCTCTCTGTTCTCTGTTGTAGTTGTGCCCTCTCTCACTGCAGGACAACCTTTTTATAACCTTGCATTCCCAGGGACACATTCCATCTGGGATCTCCCGCTCTGAGTTTCCCGCTCTCAGTTTCCCGCTCTGAGTCTGCAAATGGGTGAGTCATGCCCTCTGCATTTTGCAGACTGATCTGTATTGCTGTGAGCTGGGCTGTTAACTCCTTCTGTGCTGCAAGCTATAGGCTGCTGGCTCAGTTCTATATTACACAGCCATGCTGGCACCTGTAGTGCCACAGTTGATTTGTGCTTGCAGTTCCAGGGTATTACATTAGGGCTTGGCAAACCATTAGTGTATGGTCTGGGCCCCTTGATAAATATATATATATATATATATATATCTCATGTAAATGTACGGCACTCTGGACGCTTTGAATCAGCTAAACGTTAGCCCCTTCTTGCTGTCGTTTAAATTTATTACATTTTCCTCAGGACATACACACACATAACAAAAATCACTCACCTTATAACCCCCACCACTGTGCTCAATGCGCGGGCCGGAGCGGGGGACCGCCTCCCGGTCGGGTCCGTCGGGCGGGAGCCTCCCGTCAGTCTGTTTGAGAGGTAGATGTTGATCGGATTTAATTAAATGCCAGTGTTTTTTGGCCACTTGCATAATCCTATCTGAAGAGGTATTGTATGTGGTGACCCAAGGTAGTTTGGCATTGGTAGTTGCTCTTTCTTTAGGATGAAGGAGGACTTCCTGTCCATTTGAAGAACTTTCTGCTTGGTCATCAGCATATTCTTGAAGCTATAACCTCTCTGTGCAAAACGTTCTATTAGCTCGTCCATTTGTGATGATGCCTTCAGACTATCACTGTTGATCCTAAATATTCTCATCATTTGTGAGTAAGGGAGTCCAGCCTTAAGTTTTCTCAGATGGCAACTGTTCCAGTGCAGGTAGGAGTTACGGTCCGTGTCTTTGGTAAACACGGTAGTGATGATTCAAGAATCTACAATAGAGATCCTGACATCTAGGAAATCTATACTTTGTGAGTCCATTTTGACAGTTAATTTGACTGGACTGTCAAATCTGTTGTGTTCGACGATGACTGACTCTAGCCGTTCCTTAGGCCCTTTCCAAAACAGGAGCAAATCGTCGATAAACCTGGAATAAAATACAATGTGTCCTCTTCAGATAGGATTATGCAAGTGGACAAAAAACACTGGCATTTCATTAAATCCGATCAACATCTACCTCTCAAACAGACTTACCTTATGCCTTGTTACAATAGATCCAGGAGTCTGCGGGATCTTTTGTAAAGTCAGACATCTCGGGCTTTACTAAATCTCCCAGTAGTAGTTTTTTACCCCCTCAGAAAACAGGTTGCTTCAAATGCACCTATGTAACATGTAATTACATGATCACGGGGAACACTTTTTGTCATCCGCATCTAGGCACTAAATTTCATATTAAATATCACCTGACATGTGAAACCACACACATAGTATGTCAGATAATCTGCCCCTGTGGCAAAACCACACGAAAATTCAAAGAACGCATGACAGCCCACAGGTCCTCCATTAGATGAGCCTTGCAAAAAGGAAGTAGTGATAAGCCGGTGGCACGACACTTTGTGTTAGCTAAACATGCTCTAACCACCATCAGATACAGAATGATAGATCACATACCTCCATCATTACGTGGAGGAGACCGAGGGGGCGCCTTACTGAGATGTGAATCCAGGTGGATTCATAAACTGGACACTGTAACTCCCAGGGGCCTTAATGATATGATACCATTATCTTGCTTCTCCTAAACATCATCATGGTTTTAAATAGCAATATAGATGATTATGTAATCAATGATTACCTCTCTTTAAATTCTGCTCAATAATATCTTTACACATATTTTTACAGTCAGATTCCCTATGACATAGTATTCATTCATATTGTTTTAGGTAACAATTAATGGCTAATTTATAAATTTAAATTTATATTTGTATACGCAGCATGTAAACATATATGTGATACTTATAAATATGATCAGTATTTGTCTTAACCAACTGTTACATGTATAATAGGTAATGCACTAAGCAGTAAGCATATTGAGTGCATTGGTATTTATGAAATCAGTTTTACTGTCCACAGCGTATGCAGCATCACATCACTATGGAAACATGACACTGGACGTGCGTCCCGTCATACGTGATGACGTCACTTTACCATGCCACAGCTGACGGGAGGCTCCTGCCCGACGGACCCGACCGGGAGGCGGTCCCCCGCTCCGGCCCGCACATTGAGCACAGTGGTGGGGGTTATAAGGTGAGTGATTTTTGTTATGTGTGTGTATGTCCTGAGGAAAATTTAATAAATTGAAATGTTGACAGCAAGAAGGGGCTAACGTTTAGCGGATTCAAAGCGTCCATAGTGCCGTACATTTACATGCTACAGTCACCTTCCACCAGGAGGAGAGTACAGGCAGCGGACCAAGTTATGCTTGCTTACCAGTGAGTGCCGGACTGTGATATATAGATATATATATATAGTCCCTCTATTGCTGAATAAGCAAATAGCACGTCACTCCAGGTTACTGAAAAAGGATTTTAATAATCCATGACAAATTCCATAGTCATACAGTGATTAAATGTGCAGCATGACAAAATCTGTGCAGTCATGCTGCACATTTAATCACTGTATGACTATGGAATTTGTCATGGATTATTAAAATCCTTTTTCAGTAACCTGGAGTGACGTGCTATTTGCTTATTCAGCAATAGAGGGACTATTCAAATACAGCACGGGCACCCAGGTCACTGGTTTTCTCTATATAAGGAGTGCCGGATGATTTAAAGATATATATATATATATATATATATATATATATATAGTAAATACTGCTAGTGCATGTATGATAATGTAACAGATTAATAACAGCAATGTACTGTAGTTGTAGTGAATACACCATGGTCCTTTGCAGTATAAGGTAACCTATGTATAGTGTAAAACTCAAGTGCTCAGTCTGGAACCTGATCCCTAGAGGAGGGGGTGGGTTTCCCCTGTGGGCCAGTCCGACCCTGTGCTCTTCTATTTCTTAGCTTTCACTCATTTGCTTTTGTGACAAAATATTTTCTAGTTTACTTCCTAGCCACTCTTGAAGGGGTATATTTATTAAAGTGCAGATTTACAAAAGTGGATATGTTGCCCATAGCAGCTAATCAGATTCTAGCTTTTATTTTTTAGGTGCTACATATATTATAAGTAGAATCTGATTGGTTGTTATGGGCAACATCTCCACATTTGTAAACCTGCACTTTCGTAAATGTATCCCTTAGCTTCTCTGCAACATCATCCCCTTTTCTCCCACTATATATTGTGGTACCACAAGGATCTGTTCTTGAGTCTTTGCTCATCTCACTGTACAATTCTGCACTTAGGGAACTAATTAAATTGACCCATTTTACCATCACTAAAATGCGTCCATTGATAATACCCTAAACCAGTGGTTCTCAACCTCGGTCCTCAAGTACCCCCAACAGTTCATGTTTTCCAGGTCACCTAGCAGTTGAATAGGTGTATTCATTACTCACTGACACATTATAAAAGACCCACAGGTGGAGCAAATTATTTCACTTGCAATCCTGTGAGGAGACCTGGAAAACATGAACTGCTGGGGGTCCTTGAGGACCGAAGTTGAGAACCACTGCCCTAAACTACATCTCTTCTCCGGATCTCTCTCAGCCTTTTGTATTTTCTTATGTAACTGTTTATGCTTTCTCTACATGAATGTCCCAAAGCTACCTAAAGCTCAATTTCCCAAAACAGAGCTTATCAAAATCCTTTCTCCCAGAGTCATCGCCTCCTCTTAAATCTCTCCCATCATCAATTCTGACAGTCTAACAAGGCTGTATAACAGTTGATGTCACTCTAACGGGTCAATCCAATTAACTGCTAGATCATTTGTGGCACAAGTAAGTGTGGTTGAATGCTGCACTTACAGTACTACCAGTCTTGCAGATTTTTATTCACAGCCCTATAGGGCTGCATATAAAAATTTGCCAGTCTGGAGTGAGATTGGGCCGCAAGGGAGGCAAATTGCTGTGCTGTCGCCTGCTTTTCAACATCCCTGCAAAGGCAACTCACCCCCTTCGCGGTTAATTGGATTCACCCCAAATGTTTTATTGCTCACATCCAGTCTCTCTCCCATTTCTATTACCTCCACCTTAAAATATGTCCAGAAAACATTTTCTTACCCAATACAGTATGTTACCAGAACTCTTATTCGTTCTCTCATGCTCTCCTGCTTTGACTACTGCGTCCTTCTACTATCTGGACTATCCTCAGCCATCTCTCAACCTTTCAAATGGTATCCGTTCAATTTGCTGGCTGTTGGGATGCCGGGGTTCCGGATACTGATGCCGGAATCCCGCCAGCTGACAATGTCGCCAGCCAGAATCTCGGCACAACAAGACTATTCCAACTCGTGGGGATACACAACACCCATAGAGTGAGACTAGATCATGTGGCGAGAACTTCTCTAAGTGCTGCAGCTAGTCTGGGTCCGTAATGAAGTGAATAATGGGAGCGCTTAAAATAAATAAATAAAAATTGATTAATGAATATAATGTATTAAAAGTGTATAGATTAAGAGTGTGCAATACGTGTAAAAGAAAATTAATTAGTGTAATGTTTACAGCTCCTTTATGAATCTGTAGTGAGCAGCAAGTCCATGCATAGAGAAAGCGGGTTCCGTTATATACAAAACAATCAACACTAAAATCAAGCGCACTGTCACTCTAATCCATATGCAGCCAGTAACATAGGGCTACTCACCTCTATTAGATTAAAAAATCAAACAAAAAAAGAAAAGACTGGTATTACAGCGCATATAGATTAGAACTAAAAAAATGTTTTTATTAAAACACATATAAACATGTATATATATTTATATCTATGCACTTCGTACCACCGGCCGGTCAATCTACTCATTCAATAGTAAATTTATAGGCAAACTATATACAGCATACAATATAGCCTATTATCTCCTTAGCCACTTAAAGTTTTAGCAACATATGTTACTGTGATCACTAAAATGTATCTCTTCCAATGTTTACTGAGACAAAATAGCACACAGAGTTCTTCTTTGTGTAACTATAGAACAGTCACTTTGGATAGTCACTTTTCTCCACAATAAATATGTGCTCAAAGACTGTTTGACTGTCCCATTTTTGTAGACAGTCCGTTTTTTTTTTTTTTTTTTAAATTCTGTTTATTAGATTTTCAATAAAGAAAAGGTACATACAATCCAGTAAAAGATATCAATATCACAAATGACCAGAGGTGATACCTCAGAAGGTCCCACACAATGAGATAGGTCAATCAGGCTTTAAACTGTTACATACATTGGGCCATCAGTGTGGTCATTAGAAATGTATACATTTACATAATTGATATCCAAAATACATCTTGAACCTATAAACAGGAAGGTGGGGGGAAAACAAAACACAGACACAGGTAAGATAGGGAGGGAAGAAATAGGAAGGTACGAGAGAGAGACAGAGGGCAAGCATCTTTAATTGTCAACAAACATAAGTGTTATAGCAATCGCTGGGGGGGGGGGGGGTTACGTGGGGGTGAGGGAGATACTTTTATGGAGAGAGTATTCGGTACGGTCAAATAGTGTGAATATGGAGTTTTGGGTTTCTGAGTCAAGAGAGAGTATGAATAAGTCCCATTTCTTGTGGAATGTGACCGCTCCAGTGATGACATTAGACAAAGCAGATCTCCTGTCGAAATACATGTGTTGCAACATCTTTTGGTGCACTTCCGAGAGCGATGGGGAGGTGCGTTTTAACCAATGTGTCAGAACTATTTTCTTTGCTACTGTAACTATAACTGTCAATAACGGGGTGAAGGCATATCTATTCAGGCCAAGATTCCAGCTCGTAAAGTCCGCCAGTAAGCAGGCTAGGGGGTCAAGATTTGGAACAGATTTGAAAATGCGTTTGGGGTCAGATATGAATAATAATAATAATAATAATAAAGTGAGTACTACCACCAGCTCGATAATGCCAAGATATAGTGGGTGCAGCAGCTGCCGGAGGAGTAATCATGGTGATAGAAAAACATAAATTGAGCAGTTCAGCAATGAGGTCCATACGGACAATACAATACGGTAACATATAGTGAGAACCAACCAGGATAACATATATGTTAATATGGCTACGTAACATAGCCAGCAAAAAATAACACGGAATAACTGTATGCAACTAAGTGGAGCCATAAACTCTTCACGAGAGTGACTAGAGAACACTCTTCTGTGTTAAGGGTAATAGAGAGGTTTATGGGAAATAATCAGGGGGGTAGGGACACGGGGTCACTGATGTCAGTTACATTGTCTCGAAGGAGTTCACGAAGATAGTCCTCAGCATCTCTAGGAGAGAGGAAATCTTTGTGGATCGTAAATCCGTAAACGGGCTGGGTAAAGCAAGCTGAATTTGCGGCCCTCATTGACTAGCTTCGAACATATCGGAGAGAAAGCCTTACGAGCCCTAGTCAGTTCCACGGAGTAGTCCTGGAAAATGAACAATTTATTTCCCTCCCACTGTAGATCTTTGACACGTCGGGATGCCGACCAAAACGCCATTTTGTGTAGGTAGTTTAGACATCTAAATAGCGTGACACGCGGCCTCGGTTTCGAAGGAGTCGGGGCAGGACCCACTCTGTGTGCCCGTTCAATCACTAAGTCACGGCATTCTTGAGTAATTCCCAACAAATCAGGTAGCGTGTTTCTGAAAAAAATGAGCAATCGCCGGCCCTTTAATGGATTCAGGTAAACCGACCAGACGGATATTATTACGTCTCGAACGATTTTCGATATCGTCTAACCTGTTCCATATCTGGTAGTTATCAGATGTTAATTCTTTCACACTGTGACGCATGTCAGCAACTTCATGCAAAGTAGCCCCCAGTTGATTCTCGGCCTGGGTCACCCTATGTGTAAGGGCTTTCAATTGGGAAGAGATATCTGTGACTGCCTGAGAAAGGAGCGGTGCCATGGTGGACCGTATTGCTTCCACCACATCCCCATAGGAAACGGGGGAGTCAGGAGAGCGGCATACCTTATGTGGGGAGTCTGACAGCTCAGTGGCTGTCTTTTTGGAAACAGGGGCTGCAGCGTCCGTGCCTCGCTCCGGCACCATATTCCCCTCAGAGCGGCGTTTCTCCTGACGCGGTGCGGGCTGTCCCGGCTGAGCTGCAGAGGTCACGAAGCGATCCATCGTGAAGCACCCGGATCGCAGTGCTGTGCTGGCGGTTTTGGAGGCTGTGAACAGCCATTAAAAGGTGTCGTTCGTGGGCGGGAAGCGGAGCTCCGGTGTTAGCCTGCTAGCCCAAGCGAACCCGGAACCGGAAGTCCAGACAAAGTCCGTTTTTATAGTGGAAATATATTTCCTTTAAAAAGTGTCTGGCCAGACAAGTGAATAAATGCAATCTCACTACTCCTTTTTATATGGATTCTTTCACCAAAAGCGTCCTCCCCGGCTGCTGGTGCTCTACCTTTATCATGCAGTCATCTCTGGGGAATCGTGAATGGAGTAAAGGATCCGTGGAGCGCTGTGGCTGGCTGACGAGATCTCCGTACACAGTGGTGAAAATAGCAAATAGCAACTATCCATTATATACAATGCCAGTGGCTAGGGCCGCACATAGGTTATCCAGAGGGATGTGAACTGACTACTCTGTCCCTAGCTCTAACTAACCTTTGACGGCTTCGATTCTCCCGCCGGCTGGTTCCCTCAGTCTTCAACAGTGAGTTCGAGCATCGCGTCCAGACGTTTGGGCTGCTAGCAGTCGGCGCAGTGCTTTGATGTCACTAGGCATCTTCTGCACAGCGTCTTGTGGGTGTTCAACGCGTTTTGGGCATGTCAGCCCTTTATGAAATATATTGCCCCTGATCTGGGGTCTCATATTTATAGTTAAATAGGTGTAAGTTTAATTTATATAATTAAGAACAATGATCTTTGATTAGATAAAAAAATAACAACAGGAGCGGGATACTTTACATTCCCTATAACCTGTAGGCATATAGGTATTAACCTGCATAAAAATCTATCAGGTATTGCACTTAAGAATGTGTATTTAAAAAAAATTGTGAAGATGATTTAAACAAATAGAAACAATGAATGAAGCAAAAATGGTACTGCAGATATGTTGCCACGTCTTTGTTACAAAAAAGCATTTAAATCAAAGTCAATATTTAACCCATTGGGTTGTAATGTTTGTAGGAAAAATATCCATTTAGTTTCTTTCTTTCGTAATTCTTTGCAATAGTCTCCACCTCTCCAATTTTGATGACATTTCTGAATTCCTGTGAATTTAAGGTCTGCTGGGTTTTTATTGTGGACATCCAGAAAATGTTTTGAAAGGCTGTGTTTTGTTAGTCCCTTTTTTATGTTAAATATGGCTCTGCAATTCTGGTTTTGATTTTTCTTTTTGTTTGTCCAAAATACTGGAGCCCACATGGGCATTCCAGTAAATAAATGATGCCTTCTGTGTCGCATGTGATTTTTTCTTTCATTTGGTATTCTCTGTTTGTGACATTTGAATGAAAGACTGTTGTGGGCTGTATGCTTTTCCTTTTAGTTGTTTTACAAGGTAAACAATTTAAACAATGAAAATATCCATTCCTTTCTCTGAGTTTCTCCTGTTTAATCGGAATAGAACTTTAAACAAGTCCTTGTCTCAAGTTCTGTGCTTTTCTGTATATAATTTTTGGTTTATCTTCAATATATGGTTTTATTTGTTTATACAAATGGAATACGTGCCAATGGTTTTTCCAAAATGGATTCCAAAATGTAATGTTGACTGTTGAATTGGGTGATGAAAGTGACATTATGATCATTATTTTCGGTTCTTTTTTTTATATTTAATCGGTTCTCTTCTATCCAGTAACACTATTTTGTCAATTTCTGTTGGTAATGATTCCTCTTTGTAGCCTCTTTGCTTAAATTTGTTTTTCATTTCTATACTCTGTGAAAGAAAGGTGACATTCTTTGTACAGTTCCGTCTCAATCTCCAAAATTGTCCCCTGAGTATGTTTTTCAGCCAGTTGTTATGATGATTGCTTGTCCTGGGCAATGTGTTATTCCCACTCACTTCTTTTTTGTGGGTTCTTGTGTGAATTTCTTTGTTTGCTATGAAGATCTCTAGATCCAGATATATAATTTGATCTTTGCTTGTGTGTGAAATTAATTCCAGGCCACAGTTGTTGTTATTTAGATATTTTATGAATTCTTGTAGGGGTTCTTCTGGTCCTTTCCATATGAATATTAAATCATCTATGTACTGCCTCCAAAAGATAATGTTTTCTACAAATGGGTTGTTTTGCCATATGTTTTCCTCCTCCCATTTCACCACAAATAAATTTGCATAGCTCGGCAGAAAAAAACAGCTCATCGCTGTCCCTTTGGTCTGGATGTAGAAGTCGCCCTGGTTCCAGAAATAGTTTCTGCGGAGTATGAAATTGATACATCTCATAAAAAAGTTGACCTGTTCGTTTGGCAAGTTGGTACCTGTAGAGAGAAAGTGTCTTGTCACCTCACAACCGAGATCGTGTCCTATACACGTGTAGAGGGACCTCATGTCACTTGTACACAAGGTATATTCTTCTCTCCACTCTATTGTCGTAAGTTCTTGTAGCACATTGAGGTTATCCTTCAGCTAGTTCTTTTGTGTTTGAACAAGTTCCTATAGATAAAAGTCGACATATTTTGCAAGGCTGGGTGCTAGTCTGGGTCTGCCAGAATCCAACTGGAATAATTCACACAATGCTACAAAGAACATAACAGCAATAGCCAACCCTAAACCCCAAATCTCATCATGTTGTGGCACAACTCTACATTACTTCCTAAATTATATATTATTTTTTAGGTATTTAGTCAACAACAACTAAACATCTTGCCAAGTCTGCTATGACAAGAACGACTGATCATGTACAATATGTGCACATTTGAGCAGGGGCACAGGTATAGCTGATAAAGTGACGTGTGTGTGTGTGTGTGTGTGTGTGTGTGTGTGTGTGTGTGTGTGTGGTGTGTGTGTGTGTGTGTGTAGGCTTTTTTACTCTTTTAGAAACACACAATTTTCCTTCCTCTCTTTCTTCAGCATTCTGCTACATATTTCTCCTCCACTCTCTCCTTTTTCATATTCCAACTCTAAATTTCCCCTCCTTAACTCCTGCTGTCTCTCCTGATATTCATTCTTTTGTAGCACCTCCCTTCACCAAACAAACAAAAAAATATTTAACAATACAAAACAATACAAAGGGGTCGATCCTATTAGCCGCAATGATCTTGTGGGAGCGAGTCATCGCAGCAGCGGCAGCACTTTACGGAAGCTCGAATTCGCACAAAACCGCTCGCTGCCCCATAGGGCTCCAAGCAATTTTGTGGGAATTCAACCTGTGAAGGGTACAAGATCGGTGCTGCTGCAGTCGCTGAAATGCCATGGCAACGGCATATCATACCCTTCGCAGCTAATGGCAGAAAACATAACCATAGTCTGCATTTATACCATAGACAAAGATACAGACTGGTAAGATACAGTATATCACTACAGCCATGTCAGTTTATAGACTTGTCTCAGATGTAAATTTATGTTAGGTGTGTTCTTTTGAGAGTGACAGAGATAAAACGGATATAGCTGAAAAGAGACAGATAGATATAAGGTATGAAATGATGGGATAAGGAAATGGGTGAGCAAATGGCCATAGTAGAACCAGGGGATGTAGAGCCAGAGTCCAAGCAGGGGTTACCTGTCTACATGGTGCATGGCAAGGTGATGTTTTACTTTGAATGTCATGGGTCCCAGATGCTGTGGTGTTTGTTCTCACTGTTGTTTTGAAGGCTGGTTAGTCCTTAATCAGGGACAAAAGTAGTGAGCACTGTAAGTCAAACTAAACAGTATTTTTAAACTTTACAGAGGACTAATATCATTACCTTTTCTTTGTTCAGGGCAGAGCGTGGGCAGTTTTATCTTTTATCAGACTTGGCAGTTGGTGCATGTCATGCATGTTGGATCAGCACTTGATTTTATTGTATAGATTATCCTTAGCATTATCTTTTTTACATATGCCCCACTGTATATTATAAGGGCACTATAGTGCCCAGGGCAGGCCCGAGCTTAATTTTTGTGGTAAGCAAATATAGATTTTGGCACCCCTTGATGGGATAAATAAGATTTTAAACCTACCGGTAAATCTATTTCTCCTAGTCCGTAGCGGATGCTGGGGACTCCGTAAGGACCATGGGGTATAGACGGGCTCCGCAGGAGATAGGGCACCTAAAAAGAACTTTGACTATGGGTGTGCACTGGCTCCTCCCTCTATGCCCCTCTTCCAGACCTCAGTTAGAGAACTGTGCTCAGAGGAGATAGACACTACAAGGCAGGATTTAGAAATCCAAGGGCTAGATTCATACCAGCCCACACCAAGCATACCACGTAACCTGGATCATACGAAACCAGTTAACTGTATGAACAATAACAGCAACGGTCCAAGACCGATTTCAACTGTAACATAACCCTTATTTAAGCAACACCTATATACAAGTCTTGCAGAGTTTCCGCACTGGGACGGGCGCCCAGCATCCTCTACGGACTAGGAGAAATAGATTTACCGGTAGGTTTAAAATCTTATTTTCTCTTACGTCCTAGAGGATGCTGGGGACTCCGTAAGGACCATGGGGTTTATACCAAAGCATCCAATCGGGCAGGAGAGTGCGTATGACTCTGCAGCACCGACTGAGCAAACGCTAGGTCCTCATCAGCCAGGGTATCAAACTTGTAGAATTTAGCAAAAGTGTTTCACCCCGACCAAGTCTCCGCTCGGCAAAGTTGTAATGCTGAGACGCCTCGGGCAGCCGCCCAAGAAGAGCCCACCTTCCTAGTGGAATGGGCCTTAACCGAATTTGGTACCGGCAATCCAGCTGTAGAATGAGCCTGCTGAATCATATTACAGATCCAGCGAGCAATAGTCTGCTTCGAAGCAGGTGCGCCAATCTTATTGGCAGCATACAGGACAAACAGAGCCTCTGTTTTCCTAATTCTAGCCGTCCTGGCTACATAAATATTTAAGGCTCTGACTACGTGCAGGGATCTGGAATCCTCCAGGTCACTTGTAGCCACAGGCACCACAATAGGTTGATTCACATGGAATGAAGAAACCACCTTAGGCAAAAATTGCGGACGTGTCCTCAATTCAGCTCGATTCACATGAAAAATCAAGTAGGGGTTTTTGTGTGACAAAGCCGCCAATTCTGACACTCGCCTTGCTGATGCCAAGGCCAACAACATGACCACCTTCCAAGTAAGAAATTTCAACTCAACCTTGTTAAGCGGTTCAAACCAGTGTGATTTTAGGAACTGCAACACCACGTTGAGGTCCCACGGTGCCACTGGAGGCACAAAAGGAGGCTGGATGTGCAGCACTCCCTTTACAAACGTCTGGACTTCTGGAAGAGAAGCCAATTCCTTCTGAAAGAAAATCGAGAGGGCCGAAATCTGTACCTTAACAGAGCCTAATTTCAGGCCCATATCCACTCCTGTCTGTAGGAAGTGGAGAAAACGACCCAGATGAAAATCTTCCGTAGGTGCATTCTTGGTTTCACACCAATACACATACTTTCGCCAGATACGGTGATAATGCTTAACCGTCACCTCCTTCCTAGCCTTTATTAAAGTAGGGATGACCTCTTCCGGAATCCCCTTTTTCGCTAGGATTCGGTGTTCAACCGACATGCCGTCAAACGTAACTGCGGTAAGTCTTGAAATACACAGGGCCCCTGTTGCAACAGGTCTTCCTTCAGAGGAAGAGGCCAGGGATCTCCTGTGAGCATCTCTTGTAGATCTGAGTACCAGCGCCACACTGCTCAGCAATTTCTCTCTTGATCTCGCTTTTATCAGGAGATTGTCCAAGTATGGGATAATTGTGACTCCATGCTTGCGCAGGACCACCATCATTTCCGCCATTATCTTGGTGAAAATCCTCGGGCCGTGGAAAGTCCAAACGGCAACGTCTGAAATTGGTCATGACAATCCTGTACAGCGAATCTCAGGTATTCCTGATGGGGGGCATATATGGGGACATGAAGGTACGCATCCTTTATGTCCAGAGACACCATAAACTCCCCCTCCTCCATGTTGGCTATTATCGCTCTGAGTGATTCCATTTTGAATTTGAATCTTTTTATGTACAGGTTTAGGGATTTCAGATTCAAAATAGGTCTGACCGAACCGTCCGGTTTCGGGACCACAAATAGGGTTGAGTAGTAACCTCTTCCCTGCTGGTGCAGGGGAACCTTGATTATCACTTGCTGTATACACAGCGTTTGAATTGCAGCTTACACTACATCCCTTTCCGATGTGGAAGCTGGTAGAGCCGGGGGCACCTCCTCGAATTCCAGTTTGTAACCCTGGGAAACTATTTCCAACACCCAGGGATTCAGATCTGATCTGACCCAGGTCTGACTG
This sequence comes from Pseudophryne corroboree, assembly GCF_028390025.1. Classification (NCBI taxonomy): domain Eukaryota; kingdom Metazoa; phylum Chordata; class Amphibia; order Anura; family Myobatrachidae; genus Pseudophryne; species Pseudophryne corroboree. The sequence continues at coordinate 201,369,083 of NC_086451.1, forward strand.
AAAAGTCGAAGACGTGCCCCCACCGGTGCGGACTCCCTCAGGGGAGCCCCAGCGTCATGCTGTGGGTTTTGGAGCAGCCGGGAAGGACTTTTGTTCCTCGGCACCTGCCGAAGCAGGTGCTCTTTTGCCTCTGCCCTTACCTCTGGCAAGGAAAGAGGATCCCCGACCTCTTCTGGACTTGTGCGACCGAAAGGACTGCATCTGATAGGGTGGTACTTTCTTTTGCTGTTGGGGAATATATGGTAAAAAATTTGATTTACCTGCCGTAGCTGTGGAAACAGGTCCGTCAGCCCATCCCCAAACAATACATCTCCCTTATAGGGTAGTACTTCCATATGTTTTTTGGAATCTGCATCACCCGTCCATTGGCGAGTCCTTAAGGATCTTCTCGCCGAGATAGACATGGCATTGGCCCTAGAAGCTAGCAATCCAATGTCCCTTTGAGCATCCCTCATAAATAAGACTGCGTCTTTTATATGGGCTAGAGTTAAGAATATAGTATCCTTATCCATATTATCAAAGTGATCTGTCAGCTCATCTGTCCAAGCTGCAATTGCGCTACACACCCATGCCGACGCAGTTGTCGGTCTTAGCACAGCACCCGTATGAGAATAAATACACTTTAAGGTAGTTTCTTGCCTGCGATCTGCAGGGTCCTTAAGGGCCGCTGTGTCAGGAGACGGTAGCGCCACTTTCTTAGACAAGCGCGTCAGGGCCTTGTCCACAGTGGGGGGTGATTCCCAAATCTCCCTGTCCTGTTTAGGGAAGGGGTATGCCATATAAATTCTTTTGGGGATCTGCGGTCTCTTTTCCGGAGTCTCCCAAGCTTTTCCAGAGAAATCATTTAATTCATGAGATGTGGGAAAATTAATAATTTGTTTCTTTCCCTTAAACATGTGTACCCTTGTGTCGGGGACCGAGGGTTCATCCTCAATATGCAACACATCCCTTATTGCCACAATCATACACTGAATGGTTTTAGTCACCCTAGGGTGCAATTTTACTTCGTCATAGTTGACACTGGAATCAGAATCCGTGTCGGTAGTAGTGTCTTGTGTTAAGGGACGCTTTTGAGACCCCGACGAGCCCTGTGAGTCGGTCCAATCCGAGGATTGACCCCCTGATGTCCCCCCTAATTCAGCCTTATCAAGCCTTTTATGTAAAGATGCCACACTTGCATTCAACATATGCCACATGTCCATCCAATCCTGAGTCGGCCCAACCGACGGGGACACACCACTCATTTGCTCCACCTCCTCCTTGGAGAAGCCTTCCGCCTCAGACATGTCGACACACACGTACCGACACCCCACACACACAGGGATTAACCTATAAGGGGACAAAACCCCAACCAGGCCCTTAGGAGAGACAGAGAGAGAGTATGCCAGCACACACCCAGCGCTTAAAAACACTGGAATATATATGACCAGATAGCACTTTTTATATATATAACCTTAATTCCCCCTCCTCTTTTTTACAGCCTGTGAAGTTCAGCACGGGAGAGATCAGGGAGCCAGCGTATCCTCATGCAGTTTCTGTGGAGAAAATGGCGCTGGTTAGTGCTGAGGATCAAGCCCCGCCAACCCGACGGGTGGCTTCGGTCCCAGTAATTCTATATAAAAAATGGCGGGGGATTTTAGGATTTACTGTCCCACAGCCTAATCCTGCTTTATATTGCCAAAAAATGAGGAAACTTGCTGCCCAGGGCGCGCCCCCCCCCCCCTGCGCCCTGCACCCCTCAGTGCCTGCTTGTGTGTGTGTACTGGGAGCAATGGCGCGCAGCTTACCACTGCGCGCTTACCTCATGAAGATCTGATGTCTTCTGCCGCCTGATGTCTTCTTTGCCTTCTCATACTCACCTGGCTTCTATCTTCGGCATCTGTGAGGAGGACGGCGGCGCGGCTCCGGGACGAACCCCAGGTGAGACCTGTGTTCCGACTCCCTCTGGAGCTAATGGTGTCCAGTAGCCTTAGAAACAGTGCCCAACTTGACAAGCCAGCTCTGCTTCTCTCTCCTCAGTCCCACGATGCAGGGAGCCTGTTGCCAACAGGACTCCCTGAAAATAAAAAACCTAACAAATTCTTCAAAACAGAAAAACTCTGGAGAGCTCTCTGCATTGTACCCTTTCTCCTCTGGGCACAGAATCTAACTGAGGTCTGGAGGAGGGGCATACCCATAGTCAAAGTTCTTTTTAGGTGCCCTATCTCCTGCGGAGCCCATCTATACCCCATGGTCCTTACGGAGTCCCCAGCATCCTCTAGGACGTAAGAGAAAACTCTTTAAAGGGGAGTAGTCTCACAAGGAAGAGGCATGGCCACACAATAGTACCCCCAAGGGTACAGGGAGATAGTGGTTGACAGGGGTGATAATGGGAGGAGATAATCTGTGACTGAGGAATAAGGGGAGATAATGTGTGACTGAGGAAACAGGGATGATATGAGATAGTGGGTGACTGGGGAGGCTAGGGTGACAGAACACTGTAATGTCACTGTCCTATACGCATTATACTGACCCAACATACTCATTACTCATACTCATTATACTGACCCAGCAACACTGAGGCATCACCGTTTTTTGGAAAGATTATACAGCATGTGTTACATGTGTGTCGGACCGCCCGGCATCTAGAGGGAGCCATGGCTGAGAAGGGAGCCGCCAGAGCCGGGGAGAATGCAGAGCAGAATAGGCTTCCGGGTAGACTAAGGGCTTGGTCAGGCTGCCCGGTGCCCTCCTAACTGTTGCGCCACGTACCCAGCATAGTGGTCGGGCTGGCCCTGGTCGTGCTATTATATTAAGGCTTAATCGAATAAACTGAATTTTTCCATATGGAATTTCTGAGTAGGGGGCATGGTGTTTGAGGGGCTACGTCAAAAGTTATTGGATACTCTGAGCTAAAATTTGGCATAGACGCACAGAACCATTGCTTGATGTTGCATGCTAAATTTCAGGGCAAAAACATAAACAAAAGGGGGAAACTTGCAGTAATCTAAAATTTAATATGTCTTCGACTTCCTGATTGGTCAAAAATGTCAATTTTCAGTTTTTATTTTAGGTATATTTGTGAAAGCATAACTCAGTGAAAAGGCCGATTGAAAACTTGGGGTTTGTCTTGTTACAAAGATCTTGTTTAAGTTTTCGGGCCTTTTTGGTTAAGTTTTTTGAGAAGTTAGTTTTATTTAAATTTAGTAAAATACTCTATGCCCCATTTTAAAGGTAGGAAATTTTAATTTGTTGCGCATGTCAACTAGAGCCTCTGGTGGGTGTACTGAAAGTGGCTTCACTTGAGTGGAGCAATATAGCCAACATTTCCCTGCATCCAGTTTTTATTCAGTTAAAACTGGAGAGGAATTACAAACACTTAGTTAACACAGTTGGGTGTTTTGGGATTGGGGGGAGCACATTGTGACAATAATTAGCGCTGGGATCGCTCTAATAAACGAGTGTGAGCTGTGCCAGGGATGGCTGTTAGTGTACGAGCTTAGTGACGTCATATAATTTATTCATATATTCATGGCACTGCAGCTGCATCATAGCAGTAGGGTAGCCAATCCCAGCCCATTTTTTTCAATCCCGTGATTCCCGGGATTGAATTGTATTTCAATCTAGCAATGTTATATGGAGGAGGGGGACGCGGGGAAAGTTAGATTTCAAGTTAAGAATAAAAATAAAATAAAGAATCCTGTTAAAAGTCCAGAGGCAGCGGCAGGCAGCAGTACATGTAGCAGGTAGTGAGTCCACTCCCTCAGACAGTGTGGCACAGTGACAGTGCCACTTACCGTCGCCACACTCGGCCATGGCACTGATTTGGAGGCTGCACCCCACCGCAGCACAGTTCAGGTTCAACAAATTGGCATTGGCAGCTTGGTAGGCTCTGGCTGGCTCAGGCTGGCTAAGGGTTTGCTTGCTTGCATTTGGGAGAGCAGCAGAGTCCAGGCACTCTCTCACAATGGGTGTTGGAAGCACTGACAGGCAGCAGCAGCAGCTGCAGGGCTCAGTAGCTGCACTCCCTCCTCCTCTCGTTCCTCAATCTTTAAATTCCTCCAAGTCCTGACTCCCGGCTAGGAGGGGTTTTATGAGCCCTTGTGCTTCTCTCCTATCTTAGGGGGTCATTCCGTGTTGATCGCTCGCTAGCAGTTTTTAGCAGCCATGCAAACGCATAGTCGCCGCCCACGGGGGAGTGTATTTTCGCTTTGCAGGAGTGTGAACGCCTGTGCAGCAGAGCGCCTGCAAACACATTTTGTGCAAAACAAGACCAGCCCTGTAGTTACTTATCCTGTGCGATGATTGCTGCGACGAGTGACACGGTAATGACGTCAGATACCCACCCAGCAAACGCCCGGCCACGCCTGCGTTTTTCCAAACACTCCCAGAAAACGGTCAGTTGACACCCAGAAATGCCCTCATCCTGTCAATCTCCTTGCGTTCGGCTGTGCGTTTGGAATCATCACTAGAACCAGTGCAAAACCACAATGGACTTTGTACCAATACGACGTGCGTGCGCATTGCGGTGCATACGCATGCGCAGATTAGCCTTGTTTTCACTGATCGCTATGCAGCGAACAACGGCAGCTAGCGATCAACACGGAATGACCCCCTTAGTCTGATGACCGTGGCTGCCTGTTTGAATGACTGTGACACTACAGTCTGTCATACTCATGCTGGCTAACGAGCAAGGCACAGCACATCCAGCCCATGCGCCGCTCGGCACTGCTGTCGCTGTGCTGCAGCAGCCTCTCCCTGCTTAAGTGGCCGGGTGAGCGTGGTTGAAGGGGCAGGCCGGCGTGGGGCTGCACAGCATAACCTTTGACTTCACGTCACGTTGTGCAGCCAGGGGCCGTGGCAGCCAGACAGTGTCGGAGTGAGTGATGCAGATGCTCAGCGCTGACCAGCATTTAAAAAAAATAACAGTGCCTGCACTAACTAATCCTGAAATCCTGAGATTTTTGCAAATATATGTAACTAGGATCTCTGAATTTACTACTAACATGAAGTTTTTTTTTATTTTATTGCTAATGCCCCTTAATGTGCTGGGAAAATTTGTTTTGTACTTTTCTTGTTTATAATAATTCCTCCCAAGCACCTGAGGGGTATTACTAATTTGATTGAGCAGATTCCATTACATACTATGGTATAGCTGGGTCAACATGGTGCTGTTTATTGGAAAATAGGATGAACCCCATGCCATTTTTACCCCGCTATTTTACAGTACCAGCCCAGGATGAGAAGTCTCTGGCTGGTTTAGGTTTCTTAATCAGAATCAGCTTATTTAGCCAGGTGTACTCACGTCCACTAGGAATTTTTTGCGGTACAGTGCATCGCCAAGCAGCAACATGAAGGGGTAATACATGGCATAGGTATGCATGTCTGGCTGCCAGGGCATGCTCATAAAAACGTAGTATTACTATTATATATTTAAAAAATGAAAAGTAAAGCTATGAAATTACATTTACAAAAAAAGCCTTACTGTTTTACATAACCAATTAAGGCTTCTTAAACATGATCTGAATCTTCAGCATTCAAACTCAAAAAAGCAATGAGTTCTGATAATTAAATAACAGAGGCTTTTCGGTTGGTCTAAAAAACATCGGACATTTCCTGGTCTAAATATCCCATCAGAAGTCTGATCTGAATTGCATTGTGAATGTAAAAGACGTACGCCATTACCTTGGCCGAGTTCCAGGAAATAGATGCACAACTTTTTCCCGGCCACCATTACATCCCTGCAATTGTATGCTACTACACCTGTGATTACTGCAGATTCAGCACTCTCACAGAGAGAGAGATTAAGGTCACTCACAAAATTTGTGTGCTCACTGAAATATACACCTTGGGGTATATGTAACAGGATAAGAGTTTGTCTGAGGTGCATGATGTCAGCCGAGAATGGACGTATTTTTAAAGCGGCAATCATTTAAGGTGGTTTTGCCTTGTAAAAGATTGCTGCTTTCAAATTACGGCCACTTTCGGCCAACATCCTGCACCTCCGGCAAACCTGGGCTCTATTTTATAGACTGTCTCTGCAACTGAAGGTCTAAGCAGTTATGTAGCAAATCCAACACACTCAGTGCCCCCATTTAGTCACAAGAACAATTCCACTAGGTTCCAACATCCTTCTCACTCCATACATCCGTCTCATTCAGTATACACATTCAGCTCCAACAATCATCTTGCTTAATTGCTAAAACTATCATACTCTGCCTATTGTCTATGCAACTATACATACTGTCTTCCCGCATCCATGCTGCTGTTTCCCTCCCATCCGAGCTGCTCTGTCTACCCCCTTTATTCACGCTGCTCTATCTCCCTAATCCACGCCACTCTGTCTCCTCCCTCCACCACTCTTAACCCATCTGCACAGCGTTGTCCTCTGTTCAGACCTTCAGTTGCATGAACTGCATGTGAGTATTCCAATGAGCACACAAATCTGTGAATTAGCAGCTCCACCATTTTGTGAGCAAACCCAATGGATGTGATGGTATACCATATCTGTATTGTGCAAGGAACACGTCCACAAAGGCAGCCTTAATTATTGGAATTTAATCGCTCTTTTGAGCCATCACGGGACATGTAAAACTGTAAGGTTTTATTGTGTATGGAATAAATATATATATATATACACACACACACACACACACACACACACACACACACACACATCAAAGCTCGATCCAGCACTCCAATAGTATAGAAGCTGTAACTGCTGCAGTGCCTTCTTAGGGGGGGGACAGCGCCTCCCTCACATAGACCAATACAATAGAAGCGGCACTCAGATACTCGGTAAAAGTGCAAAACAGCAAGATTTTTATTCAATTTTCGGGGTGTTACCCCCTTCATCCTGATATATATACACAGGTTGGGTATCCCTTATCCAAAATGCTTGGGACCAGAAGTATTTTGGATATCGGATTTTTCCGTATTTTGGAATAATTGCATACCATAATGAGATATCATGGTGATGGGACCTAAGTCTAAGCACAGACTGTATTTATGTTACATATACACCTTATACACACAGCCTGAAGGTCATTTTAGCCAATATTTTTAATAGCTTTGTGCATTAAACAAAGTTTGTGTACATACACACAATTCATTTATGTTTCATTTACGCCTTATACACACAGCCTGCAGGTCATTTAATATAATATTTTTAATAACAATGTGTATTAAACAATGTAACAAAGTTTGTGTACATTGAGCCATCAGAAAACAAAGGTTTCTCTATCTTAGTCTCACTCAAAAAATACTGTATTTTGGAATATTTGGATATGGGATACTCAACCTGTGTATATATATATATATATATATATATATATATATATATATATACACACAGTTGTGCTCATAAGTTTACATACCCTAGCAGAATTTGTGATTTTCTGGCCATTTGTAAGAGAATATGAATGATAACTCACAAACTTTTCTTTCACTCATGGTTAGTGGTTGGGTGAAGCCATTTATTGTCAAACAACTGTGTTTACTCTTTTTAAATCATAATGACAACAGAAACTACCCAAATGACCCTGATCAAAAGTTTACATACCCTGGAGATTTTGGCCTCATAACATGCACACAAGTTGACACAAACGGGTTTGAATGGCTACTAAAGGTAACCATCCTCACCTGTGATCCATTTGCTTGTAATCAGTGTGTGTTTATAAAAGGTCAGTGAGTTTCTGGACTCCTGAAAGGGTCTTTCATCTTTCATCCTGTGCTACACTGATGTGTCTGGATTCTGAGTCATGGGGAAAGCAAAAGAATTGTCAAACGATCTGCGGGAAAAGGAATAAAACAGAAAAGGGATATAAAAAGATATCCAAGCAATTGAGAATGCCAATCAGCAGTGTTCAAACTCTAATTAAGAAGTGGAAAATAAGGGATTCTGTGGAAACCAAATCACGGTCAGGTAGACCAAAAAAAATTTCAGCCACAACTGCCAGGAAAATTGTTCGGGATGCAAAGAAAAATCCACAAATAACTTCAGCTGAAATACAGGACTCTGAAAAAAAAGTGGTGTGGTTGTTTCAAGATGCACAATAAGGAGGCATTTGAAGAAAAATGGGCTGCATGATCGAGTGTGCCAGAAGAAAGCCATTACTACGCAAAAGCCACAAAGCATCCCGCTTACAATACTCCAAACAGCACAGAGACAAGCTTCAAAACTTCTTGAACAAAGTCATTTGGAGTGATGAGACCAAAATTGAACTTTTTGGCCACAACCATAAACGTTACATTTGGAGAGGAGTCAACAAGGCCTATGATAAAAAGTACTCCATTCCTACTGTGAAACACGGAGGTGGATCGCTGATGTTTTGGGGATGTGTGAGCTACAAAGGCACTGGAAACTTGGCCAAAATTGATGGCAAGATGAATGCAGCATGTTATCAGAAAATACTGGAGGAAAATTTGCGCTCATCAGCCCGGAAGCTGCGCATGGGACGTACTTGGATGTTCCAACATGACATTGATCCAAAACACAAGGCCAAGTCGACCTGTCATTGGCTACATCAGAATAAAGTGAAGGTTCTGGAGTGGCCATCTCAGTCTCCTGACCTCAATATCATTGAGCCACTCTGGGGAGATCTCAAACGTGCAGTTCATGCAAGACAGCCCAAGAATTTACAGGAACTGGAGGCTTTTTGCCAAGAAGAATGGGCAGCTTTACCATCTGAGAAAATAAAGAGCCTCATCCACAACTACCACAAAAGACTTCAAGCTGTCATTGATGTTAAAGGGGGCAATACACGGTATTAAGAACTGGGGTATGTAAACTTTTGATCAGGGTCATTTGGGTAGTTTCTGTTGTCATGATGATTTAAAAAGAGTAAACACAGTTGTTTGACAATAAATGGCTTCATCCAATCACTAAACATGAGTGAAAGAAAAGTTTGTGAGTTATCATTAACATTCTCTGACAAATGGCCAGAAAATCACAAATTCTGCTAGGGTATGTAAACTTATGAGCACAACTGTGTATATATATATATATATATATAGCATATAGACGGCGGCACTCCAAGGACTTGTTAGGATAGTAATAAATGAAGGTGACAGGCACCATGCGTTGCTGTTAACGTTTCAGTTTATTTGCTAAACTTTCGTCAGAACAATTGAATAAAAAACATTTCTTACCTTATATAGAAGAACACCCTGTGCATCTAACGATGTGTGTCTCGTGCAGGGCGCCGGGCCGGTGACGTCATCGTCCCGCGACGTGCGTCTCACGGCGCCCTGTCTGAGTAAGCCGTAACCATGGTTGCAATATAAACAATGTGTGATACCATCACCAACAGAAAACAGACCTGGGGCATGCATAGGATAAACAAAGGAAGAAAGATTAATGTGCCAATTGTGCATCACTGTATAAAATATATTATTAGTAGTTGTGTAACAAACGTTTAAAGCCATGACAGTGTAGCACAATATTAGCCTCGTCGATATAATTAAAGCAAACGCATAATGGATATTCATTAAAAAAATATAGTTATTTAGAGTCACTGATTCTCAGTCATGAGTGCATGCTCAATGCAAAGACCACCTAAGTATGGATAGTCAGGGTTAAAGAAAACAATTTAAATTAAGTTGCTCGTTAAGGCCCATAGGGGCAATTGTGTTCAATTTATGGATCCAAGTGGATTCCAATTGAAGTAATTTGCGTCCCCGGTCGCCACCTCTGATGTTGGGGGGAACCTGGTCAATCATTTTGTAACGTAAAGTTGCTAGACTGTGATTATGAGATTTAAAGTGTCTAGCTACTGGCTGCTCAGAGTCCGTTCCATCCAAGGCTTGGCGTATTGCAAGTCTATGATTCGCCATTCGCTCTTTAAATGTGCAAATAGTCTTACCTATATAATATAGGCCACAAGGACAACGAATGTAATAGACCACAAATTGGCTTGAACAGGTCAGCACATACCTGATGGGGATGTGCTTGCCTGTCTGGGGATGCGTAAAAAATGGACCAGTCTCTAAGTAGCTGCATGTAATGCAGCCTGTACATTTGTAGCAGCCAGGTTTTTTGGTTAGGAAATGAGTTTTAGTGGTGGTGGATTGTCCAGTGATGTAATTTTTTACCAGTTGGTTTTTCAGACTTCTTCCTCTGGTATAGCTGGGCATAATCTTCAGGTTCTTGAATCCCTTGAGGTCAGGGTCCTGGGAGACGATTGGCCATAATTGTTTGGCCATGCGCATGTTGTATTTGCTGTGTGGATGATATTGTTGTACAAAAGGTACTTTATCCTTAATGTCATTTTTGTTGGCAGCTCGATTGAGCAGTTCATCTCTGGGGAGAGCCAGTGCTTTGCGTTTGGAGTTCAGCAGATCCCTGCGTCTGTATCCTCTTTCTAAGAAGAGTGTGATCATATTATCAATGGCCTCAGTAGCTTTATAGTAAGTGTCAGAAATACGACAAATGCGGAGGAATTGTGAGAATGGCAATCCATTAATGCATGCCGGCGGATGTTGGCTGGATGCATGTAGATAGGTGTTGCGATCGGTAGGTTTCTGGTATAGGTTGGTTCGAAGAACTCCATCTTGTAAAGTGATCTGAACATCTAGATAATTTACGCTTTCAGTGCTGATATTGAAGGTAAATTTGATGTTGTCATCCATAGTGTTGATCTGTTGAATTGCGGATGCTAGAGCCTCCTCAGATCCGTGCCACAAAAGAAACAGATCATCTATGTACCTCGTGATCCAAATAATTCCTTTGGAGAATGGGCCCTCTGAGAGTAACAATTCTTGTTCTTTCTTGAACATAAAGGTGTTTGCGAAGGTGGGGGCCACACAGGACCCCATCGCACACCCCCGTAGTTGCAGGAACCATTTTCCATCAAAGAGGAAATAGTTCCGTTTCAATGTAAGTTCCAGAAGAGAAATGAAAAATGAAATTTCAGGACCAGCATATTCCGGATCACTCAGCAAAAGGTTCTTGGTTGCTAGAATTCCCTCATCATGGGGGATGTTAGTGTAAAGTGAAACTACATCTAAAGTGCATAAGATGCAGTCTGTGGGTAAAGATGTGATTTGTTTGAGTTTCTGTAGAAAAGTGGTTGTGTCTTTAAGATACATACTTTGTTTTTGTACAATTGGTTGAAGATGAATGTCAAGGTATTGTGAGATTTTATAGTATAGTGAATCTCTGGCGGAGATGATGGGCCTGCCTGGGGGTTGGGTGACACTTTTGTGTAATTTAGGGATGGTATAAAGTATCGGAGCTACCGGGTAAGGTTGTACTAGACAATCCCGTGTGGTCTCTGAGATAATTTTGTTCTGGCAGGCATCTGAAAGAATGTTGTCTAATTCAAGTTTGTATTGGGCAGTAGGATCTGAGGGTAATTTACAGTATACGGATTCATCTGCCAGTTGTGTGTATATTTCAGATTTGTAGTCTGAAAGGTTAAGTACTGCTATTCCTCCCCCCTTATCTGCTGGCCTTATCACTATATCAGTGTATGAGCGTAAATTATTGATTGCCTTTCTCTCCTCCGGTGTAATATTATGTCGGGTACATGGGGAATTTCTTGCATGTGTCACGGTTGTTTGGTCTAAGGTCTTGGAAAAACATTTAATGGACATGTTGTTAGAGAAAGGGTCAAACCTAGATTTAGGTTTGATCCTAAGTAGGGCTTCTGAGGTAGAGGGTGGTGTAGGAGAAATGGTTTTGTCAAAATGTTCCTTAATGCGGAGCCTGCGTGCAAAACGATAGGAGTCCACTTTCCACTGCATCTCATTAAAGTGGCCCGTTGGCACAAAGGAAAGTCCTTTATTAAGTACAGAAAGTTCACTATCAGTGAGGGTCCGGTCAGAGAGATTGAATACGGTTTCTATTTTTTTGATTTTGTTGTTTTTTTGGAAGTCCCTCTTCCACTGGCCGCTGCGCCTCGTGTGGCCGTTTTTGGAGGTCCGCGCTGTGCGCGGGTGCGAACCCCTAAAGGGGGTTTACCTGTGCTGGTAGAGGCAAATTCTTCAGTTTCGTATGAGGAAGAGCCCTCCCCACTGGAAGTGTCCGTTTCAAACGGGCGTCTGTTCCTCTGTCTTTCTCTGAATCTGGTGTTCCTGGGGCCGGCTGGATTTTGTACCCAGGAATAGACCCTACCCTCTTGGTAGTCGCGTTGAACAGTTGTTAATTTGTCCTTTTTGTACTTTACCAGTGCTCTACGGTGGGAGTCAATTTGTTCCGAGTGCTTGGAAATCCAGTTAGTGTCCTTATCGTCCTTTAGAGTCTCAAGATGTGTAGCTTCAAAGGTGGAAATGTTGTTTTTAATCAGGTTTAATTCCCTTGTGGCTTCCTCAATTTGTGGCTTCCTCAATAACTAGGAGTATTAAATCGAGACTGCATTTATTAAGGATTGCCACCCATCTCCTACAGAAGTCCTGATTATATTTCCCAATGGTGGGAATATTCTTTATTCTGAATCCCCTTGGTATGAGTTTATTCCGATGATAGTCGGTTAGGGTGACCCCGTGCATGAAAAAGTCCAATTCTTTCTTTTTTAGTTTGAGAATGTTATAGTAAAGTTGTTCATTGGAATCGTCGCCAAGTGATAATAGTAGATTTTCTTTAAAATAGATATCCTGTGCCTCTGCGTCCGAAAAGCTCAATATCTCTCCTGTCGGGAGAGGAATATTCCGATATCCAGTGTGGTCCTGTGTCATGGCCAACCAGGTCAGAAAGCCGAAAAAGTGGAAATCACCGTGCAGGTGAAAACGTGTAAACTCCACACCAGTAGTCCACAAGATGAAAGTTATAGATGTAGGTGCCTTGCTGTACAGGGATAAAGGGAAAACCAGGGTCCCAATGTTCTTCTCTGTACTATTGATATGCAATAAAGCTGGCACTCAGTATTCCTAAATAGTATTCGCCTCGGTGCCCTCCTCAGACGCCTTGCAGCAAATGGTGTATAGCATATAGACGGCGGCACTCCAAGGACTCCAAGTTTAGCAAATAAACTGAAACGTTAACAGCAACGCATGGTGCCTGTCACCTTCATTTATTACTATCCTAACAAGTCCGTGGAGTGCCGCCGTCTATATGCTATACACCATTTGCTGCAAGGCGTCTGAGGAGGGCACCGAGGCGAATACTATTTAGGAATACTGAGTGCCAGCTTTATTGCATATCAATAGTACAGAGAAGAACATTGGGACCCTGGTTTTCCCTTTATCCCTGTACAGCAAGGCACCTACATCTATAACTTTCATCTTGTGGACTACTGGTGTGGAGTTTACACGTTTTCACCTGCACGGTGATTTCCACTTTTTCGGCTTTCTGACCTGGTTGGCCATGACACAGGACCACACTGGATATCGGAATATTCCTCTCCCGACAGGAGAGATATTGAGCTTTTCGGACGCAGAGGCACAGGATATCTATTTTAAAGAAAATCTACTATTATCACTTGGCGACGATTCCAATGAACAACTTTACTATAACATTCTCAAACTAAAAAAGAAAGAATTGGAATTTTTCATGCACGGAGTCACCCTAACCGACTATCATCGGAATAAACTCATACCAAGGGGATTCAGAATAAAGAATATTCCCACCATTGGGAAATATAATCAGGACTTCTGTAGGAGATGGGTGGCAATCCTTAATAAATGCAGTCTCGATTTAATACTCCTAGTTATTGAGGAAGCCACAAGGGAATTAAACCTGATTAAAAACAACATTTCCACCTTTGAAGCTACACATCTTGAGACTCTAAAGGACGATAAGGACACTGACTGGATTTCCAAGCTCTCGGAACAAATTGACTCCCACCGTAGAGCACTGGTAAAGTACAAAAAGGACAAATTAACAACTGTTCAACGCGACTACCAAGAGGGTAGGGTCTATTCCTGGGTACAAAATCCAGCCGGCCCCAGGAACACCAGATTCAGAGAAAGACAGAGGAACAGACGCCCGTTTGAAACGGACACTTCCAGTGGGGAGGGCTCTTCCTCATACGAAACTGAAGAATTTGCCTCTACCAGCACAGGTAAACCCCCTTTAGGGGTTCGCACCCGCGCACAGCGCGGACCTCCAAAAACGGCCACACGAGGCGCAGCGGCCAGTGGAAGAGGGACTTCCAAAAAAACAACAAAATCAAAAAAATAGAAACCGTATTCAATCTCTCTGACCGGACCCTCACTGATAGTGAACTTTCTGTACTTAATAAAGGACTTTCCTTTGTGCCAACGGGCCACTTTAATGAGATGCAGTGGAAAGTGGACTCCTATCGTTTTGCACGCAGGCTCCGCATTAAGGAACATTTTGACAAAACCATTTCTCCTACACCACCTTCTACCTCAGAAGCCCTACTTAGGATCAAACCTAAATCTAGGTTTGACCCTTTCTCTAACAACATGTCCATTAAATGTTTTTCCAAGACCTTAGACCAAACAACCGTGACACATGCAAGAAATTCCCCATGTACCCGACATAATATTACACCGGAGGAGAGAAAGGCAATCAATAATTTACGCTCATACACTGATATAGTGATAAGGCCAGCAGATAAGGGGGGAGGAATAGCAGTACTTAACCTTTCAGACTACAAATCTGAAATATACACACAACTGGCAGATGAATCCGTATACTGTAAATTACCCTCAGATCCTACTGCCCAATACAAACTTGAATTAGACAACATTCTTTCAGATGACTGCCAGAACAAAATTATCTCAGAGACCACACGGTATTGTCTAGTACAACCTTACCCGGTAGCTCCGATACTTTATACCATCCCTAAATTACACAAAAGTGTCACCCAACCCCCAGGCAGGCCCATCATCTCCGCCAGAGATTCACTATACTATAAAATCTCACAATACCTTGACATTCATCTTCAACCAATTGTACAAAAACAAAGTATGTATCTTAAAGACACAACCACTTTTCTACAGAAACTCAAACAAATCACATCTTTACCCACAGACTGCATCTTATGCACTTTAGATGTAGTTTCACTTTACACTAACATCCCCCATGATGAGGGAATTCTAGCAACCAAGAACCTTTTGCTGAGTGATCCGGAATATGCTGGTCCTGAAATTT
Source organism: Pseudophryne corroboree (assembly GCF_028390025.1). Taxonomy (NCBI): domain Eukaryota; kingdom Metazoa; phylum Chordata; class Amphibia; order Anura; family Myobatrachidae; genus Pseudophryne; species Pseudophryne corroboree. The sequence continues at coordinate 201,384,120 of NC_086451.1, forward strand.
CATTTTTCATTTCTCTTCTGGAACTTACATTGAAACGGAACTATTTCCTCTTTGATGGAAAATGGTTCCTGCAACTACGGGGGTGTGCGATGGGGTCCTGTGTGGCCCCCACCTTCGCAAACACCTTTATGTTCAAGAAAGAACAAGAATTGTTACTCTCAGAGGGCCCATTCTCCAAAGGAATTATTTGGATCACGAGGTACATAGATGATCTGTTTCTTTTGTGGCACGGATCTGAGGAGGCTCTAGCATCCACAATTCAACAGATCAACACTATGGATGACAACATCAAATTTACCTTCAATATCAGCACTGAAAGCGTAAATTATCTAGATGTTCAGATCACTTTACAAGATGGAGTTCTTCGAACCAACCTATACCAGAAACCTACCGATCGCAACACCTATCTACATGCATCCAGCCAACATCCGCCGGCATGCATTAATGGATTGCCATTCTCACAATTCCTCCGCATTTGTCGTATTTCTGACACTTACTATAAAGCTACTGAGGCCATTGATAATATGATCACACTCTTCTTAGAAAGAGGATACAGACGCAGGGATCTGCTGAACTCCAAACGCAAAGCACTGGCTCTCCCCAGAGATGAACTGCTCAATCGAGCTGCCAACAAAAATGACATTAAGGATAAAGTACCTTTTGTACAACAATATCATCCACACAGCAAATACAACATGCGCATGGCCAAACAATTATGGCCAATCGTCTCCCAGGACCCTGACCTCAAGGGATTCAAGAACCTGAAGATTATGCCCAGCTATACCAGAGGAAGAAGTCTGAAAAACCTACTGGTAAAAAATTACATCACTGGACAATCCACCACCACTAAAACTCATTTCCTAACCAAAAAACCTGGCTGCTACAAATGTACAGGCTGCATTACATGCAGCTACTTAGAGACTGGTCCATTTTTTACGCATCCCCAGACAGGCAAGCACATCCCTATCAGGTATGTGCTGACCTGTTCAAGCCAATTTGTGGTCTATTACATTCGTTGTCCTTGTGGCCTATATTATATAGGTAAGACTATTTGCACATTTAAAGAGCGAATGGCGAATCATAGACTTGCAATACGCCAAGCCTTGGATGGAACGGACTCTGAGCAGCCAGTAGCTAGACACTTTAAATCTCATAATCACAGTCTAGCAACTTTACGTTACAAAATGATTGACCAGGTTCCCCCCAACATCAGAGGTGGCGACCGGGGACGCAAATTACTTCAATTGGAATCCACTTGGATCCATAAATTGAACACAATTGCCCCTATGGGCCTTAACGAGCAACTTAATTTAAATTGTTTTCTTTAACCCTGACTATCCATACTTAGGTGGTCTTTGCATTGAGCATGCACTCATGACTGAGAATCAGTGACTCTAAATAACTATATTTTTTTCATGAATATCCATTATGCGTTTGCTTTAATTATATCGACGAGGCTAATATTGTGCTACACTGTCATGGCTTTAAACGTTTGTTACACAACTACTAATAATATATTTTATACAGTGATGCACAATTGGCACATTAATCTTTCTTCCTTTGTTTATCCTATGCATGCCCCAGGTCTGTTTTCTGTTGGTGATGGTATCACACATTGTTTGTATTGCAACCATGGTTACGGCTTACTCAGACAGGGCGCCGTGAGACGCACGTCGCGGGACGATGACGTCACCGGCCCGGCGCCCTGCACGAGACACACATCGTTAGATGCACAGGGTGTTCTTCTATATAAGGTAAGAAATGTTTTTTATTCAATTGTTCTGACGAAAGTTTAGCAAATAAACTGAAACGTTAACAGCAACGCATGGTGCCTGTCACCTTCATTTATTACTATCCTAACAAGTCCTTGGAGTGCCACCATCTATATGCTATACACCATTCGCTGCAAGGCGTCTGAGGAGGGCACCGAGGCGAATACTATTTAGGAATACTGAGTGCCAGCTTTATTGCATATATATATATATATATATATATATATATATGTATATACAGGTTGAGTATCCCATATTTGCAGAGGTTTGCGATCAGTTAATTGCCACCCCACCAGAGTAAAAATATCCCCCGTGCAAATCTGTATACACCGTGCGAAAAGCTTTGCAAATGCTGGTCAGCTGCAAATTCGTTCACAACTCACTCACCATTTAATGATTTTTCCAGTCTGTTCGTAGCCCAGGACTTACTCCTACAGTGCAAAAGAAACAGGCTGATCGGGCTGGAGCTGAAATCACACACCCTCCCTGAAAACGCTTGGGAATGCCTGCATTTTTCCTGACACTCCCAGAAAACAGTCAGTTACCTCCCCCAAACTTCCTCTTCCTGTCAATCAGCCCGCGTTCGCAGTTTGCATTATGATCCGTACGCATGCGCAGTCGTTCGATAAACAGCCACTGTGCGATTTCGCACAACAGCGATCAGGTCTGAATTAGGCCCTATAACATACATTGATCAAATAGAAGTCATAGCCGATAACCATTACAATGGAAACAATTCAAAGTCACTAGACTTGGGACTGCGAGTAGAGGGTTTGTAGGATAGTAATGAATTTCCATGGGTATTCGAATTTGGCTAATGTGGTGACTAAATGTGGCCAGTGAACAAGCTTAAATGCCTTTTTGGGGTTTAGGGAGAGGATGACCTTGGGGTTAGGATTATTAGACATAAAGATTGCATGGCAGTTAAGACTCTTCTGACGTTGACCACAGAGTGGCGCCCAAAAATAAATCCAGTCTGTCCTTGGTGTATAATATAGGGAAGAGAACTTTCAAACATTATGCTATAATTTTTGTCAGAAGTTTATAATCAAAGTTCAATAAGGAAATCGGTCCATAAGAACAGGGCAAGGATAAATCCTGCCCGGCTTTAGGGAGAATTTTTAATACAGCTGAATTACAGTAAATAGGTAGTGCGTCTTGAGAAATAATATGGTTGAATACCTCAACAAGTGTTTCACCAATCTTAAGTAGGAGTAGCTTGTAGAAGTCTCCGCTTAAACCATCGGAACCTAGTGCATTACCCGACGTAAGACTTTTTATAGCAGTATTTACTCCTTCCAACATGATAGGAGACACCAAGGTGTGAGCAAGGTCAGAAGGTAACTGTGGGTATAAAAAGTTATATCCCACTAGGAAAAGCATGTACAGTAGCAGGATCAAAATCCATCATTGAGGAATAGGACTCATAAAAAGACCTCATAATATCTGCTATCTGGGTATTGGTTTTAGTGAGATGGCCATCAGAGATTTACGTGGGTGAACTACCATAGAAGGCCAGGTACCATTTAAAACATTAGTAAGAAGACGTCACGTTTTATTTCAAAACTTATGAAAGTTATAGTTCAGCGAAATTAAGTATCTATCTCCCATAGTTTGTAAAAATAAGTTGAAATGTCGGGTACAAGTTTCTAGATGTGCAGTGCATAGGTAGAGCAGGCACAATCTGTGTGATTGTGAACTGTAATCTCTGACTAAAGTTCATGTGAAATGTCAAGGCACAGAACCGTATATAAGCAGCACTGCACACCGAAGAAGTCAGCGTGTTGACTTCCTTCACAAACTCATTATGGAGCTCAGCAGAGGCCACTGGAAAGCTATGATCTTCTACAACTAGTAGAGTGGTCTGCAACAGCAGGAGAAATTTGATAAACTGCGAGCTTCAATAAATAAAAAATAATGTGCCTCCCTCTTTACAAAAAAGTGATCAAAGCACCAGCATCCACAATCAATGAGAGCTCTGTTTATAGACGGTAGATGTCGGGGATCTGCAAGGAACAATTTGGCATCATGCATATGCTTTGGGTGGTTCTCCATGGAATTGGATCACTAATAAATTGGTGACCAAGGAATTAGATCATTTTACAGTTTTTTTTTTTTTATGAAGCTCTACGGGGCATTGTCGTCTGCCTGAATCATATTACAACATGCACTTAAGTAGGGTTGCAGTTAAAGTAGCCACTAGCAAGGATTATGAGGTGCTAAAAGATGGGCAGCATAACAAATATGCTTTTGTACCTGAATCCTCGCGAATAGTCAGAGTGATTAGCGAAGACATCAAAAAATTACACTTTGGTTGTCTAGTGTAGACATCGAAAGGTGTTCATTTTATTTGTTTCTTGATAAATTGTATTCATATTTTTGGTGCAATTCCATTGAGTCTTTGTTTTTTTACTATCATCAAATAAATATTGATTGCAGATTTTTTTTAAGCTTTATTTATTGATAGATCAACAATTGACTGTATCCATGTTTAAAAAAAAATGCAAGCCAGCATAATTCAGATATAATCAGCATAACAAATAGGAAGAAAAAATATAGTACAGAAGAGTTTGTTGATCAATTGTTTTTAAAGAAACTGGAGGTGGGTGAGAGTCATAGCACAAGGGAAAACAAAGCTGTGTGGCATGCTGCTATAGGGTTTGCAAAATAAAAAAACATTCATTAGTAAGCATCAGTAACATTTTAAGTACATCTATAATTCATCATAACTTCTTGCATATGAGAAAAAAACCTAAAATATAACTCACACGTAAACGCAAGGAAAGGACACAGCAGCATCAGCGGTGAAGTGCATTTCCAAACAGCCAATAACAAGTGGTTTGTAATTACTGGCAACTATCATCATCATCATCATCATCATCCGTGATTTGTAGCTGCCCTTGAATACCCACAACTGTTATGGCTTTGTAAGGCATATGCTGTATGTGTCTATGTCCCAGTCTGTATCTCTGTGCAACTGCTTTAACATATCCTACCTGTACATGGTAGAAGACTCCATTCCTCCACCAGCTATTGTCTTGAGAAGGTGCATGCTGGCCTAAATTTTTAAATCTCACATCTGCATAAAATCACTTTTTTGGGCATACGTACAGAAATGTCATGCCAGATAAGCTAGAATTATTTACATAGTATACACACTGCATCAGGCCCTAAATGCATAGATTGAGGAAGGGATCAAGAGAATGCTAAGTGGATGTTGAAATGTGTTGTACTGTATACATGTCATCCAAACTTTAATGAAAGTCTTTTAAGAGTTATGCAAGGACACTGCTTGTAAACTCAGTCTGATAGATGTGTCAGAATCTGTTAGGGACAGCTTATAGTGTGGAGTCAAGTGTTTCAAATCAGCCTCTAGTTGGCAAATGTCAGTCACCACAGCATTCTGATTGCAACAGGCAGATGGGAGACTAATTGGGTGGAGTAGAATCCTAGGGGGCTTCCATTTCTAAAATCATATTTATCAGATTTTTTATGTCTTGCCATTCAGTATATTTTTATCATCAAGCAAATCAAAGTATGCTGTATTATCTCCTAATTTCCTCCCTCCTTGTTATGAAATATTAATCTGTCAAGTCCACCTCCGACATCAACAAGTGAGATTATTTTGTGATTGATTCCATGATATTAAGCTCAGCATATTGTGTTAAGGTCCTTTGGTGAGGACTGACTACCCCTAAGTGGTTATAATACAGTATGGTAAAGAGCCTGCAAGTTGAACTGTTTCTAAGCATATTGCGATAGTGTCTTAGCTGCACAAATTTTAATAAATTCTTGAATGAAGCATTGAATTTCCCCTACAAATCAACAATGGTGGGGAAACCATGTCTACACAAAAGATGTCAAAGTATTAAGAGCTTGCTGTTGTTGTTGATTGTTTTACTATTTTGAATGAAGGCCAAATGTAATAGAGTGAGAGTTTCAAAAAGTGAGAGATTTGGTAAGATTTAGCAGTTTTTTTTCAAAGTGGCAATCATTTACACAGCAAGATCAACCTGGTTTTGCAGTGTAAATGATTGCCACTTTAAAAAAAAAATGAAAAACCTTACCAAATCTCTCACTTTCTGAGACTCTCACTCTATTACATTTGGCCCATTGTGTTTCATCTCTATGAAGAGTTTGGGAAGTGATGAAACTGGATCTGCTAACATGAGGAGATTGTTATCCGCAGAAAAGGGGTATTTTGATATTGTTCTTTCTACTGTATTTCTGCAAATCTTTGATTAAAATGTTTCTTTTTGCAGCTACAGTAGTGACTCAATCAGTAGTGCAAAAATCAATGGAGAGATGGTGCACTTAGAAAATTGTAAAGTATGAAAAAGTTTTTAAAAATTAAAAAAAATGTGCAAAACCCATGTTGAGCCTTTTGCATGTCAACCTTGTTCGTGTCGGCCTATTCACTGTCGACCAACGGGTGTCTACCCAATGGGTGTTGACCCAGAGTCCGGATACCATTGCCACAGTAACAAACTGTCTTTGCAACATATATAGGGCCGGATGTAACTCGTACGTTTTTTTAAAGCAGCAAACATTTACAAGGCAAAACCTGGTTGGAACAGTATTGAATTATTTTAAAGTGTTTTTTTTTTATTATTGTATATGTATTGCCTAAAACACCGTCCGTGTGGATTGCATATGTATATGGATAAAATAAAATGCCTTTTAAAAAAAATAAAAAGTGTATATGCTTTGAAACGACAGTGCTTCATATAAAAATATTTTTTCTTGTTTCTCAATGGGGGTTGCTTATATTGTGATAAATGTGATGCTATCTGTCTGTCCAAAGAAGCGATTAATCGGGACATGTGTTTTCTACCAAAGACTTAATAATTTGCAAGCCTCTAACAGCGGTCAGACACAAATTACTATAAAGAGTTGATTTAGGGGAGGAATTCCATTACCTACTGTAATTTATTGCGGGCTAACTTATCCCCCAGGGCAATCCAATTAGCCCTGAAGTCAGCCCAATATCGGCACTTATCAGGGATTTTTTTTCAGGACCTCCTGAGGTCACCCCCAAAAAGCCCCTATAACTACCCTGTTTTCGCTATTGCGGTCCCGAAAATACATATTGTACGTTCATGAACTAATTATGGATTTTATATATTTTTGCCCAAAAACAGGTCTTTTTCCGGGTACTAATTGGAATACCCCCCCCCCCCATAAAAAAAGACGTGCCCTTGCTCATCCTTGCCGCTAGCTATGACAAACGTGGGCCATGTGCCGTGACTAACGTGGGTGACAGCGTGCACTCCGTACACACACACGATCCATAGGATTGCATGGGTTAGTATGCTCCCCGAATGAGTCACACATCAGCACGGCTAGTCATAATTGCGATGCAGCCGTGCGTGCAACCAATTTGCTGCTAAGCTTACTGTGGACGCATCTATATCAAGCAGTAATTATACTTGTGCGTAGGCTGTCCAAGAGTTATTATGTCAGACTAAGTTAGATTGTCTAATAAATATCATGATTAGGTTTCATGTGGTACATAGGGAAGTTTTTAGTATTTTGCTGTGCAGATTTTCAAGGGCCAAAAGTCACACAGGGCCAACAACACAAGCAGACCCATGAAGGTCTTAGATTCTTTAGGGGGTGGTTTCCATCCTGGTAGAAGTACAGTGGGAGATGGTCTGTCTAATATTGAATTTAAAACCACGTTAAAATGCCCACCAATTACTATACCCTGCACAACAGGGTGGAGAGTGTCCATAACCAGGAACTAACTTTCTGGGACTGATAGAGATTTGGTTATAACAAAAGGATATCTTTTGTATCAGGACAGCTGCTACAGTATGCTCAGATGACCAAGGTATACAAATCTAGGAAAATTACTGAACTGGCAGATGACAGTGTGTACTTGTCAGGTGAGCCTCTTGCAGAAAGCTCACTCTTCCAATATGTCAGGGAGAGAAAAGCAGAGAAGAATGGAAGGGAGGGTCAAATAAATTCAAAATATGTACTCTAGAAAGTCCTATTTATAAAAATAACTTTTTGTTTTTATAAAAAGTCTATTAAATGTTTGTATTGTGTGTACCTCCATCTGGAACAGATTGGTATAACTCTGCCAGGCCTTTACTTTGCAACCTTTTGGATAAATGGTCCATAGTAGCTATTAGAATACAGTAGTGGGGCTGTTATGGGATGCTGTGAGGACGATTCTTTTGTTCTGAGATAGTGTAAGAAAACAATGGTACTCAGGTGTTGCTTTGATTCAAAGCGTTCCTGCAGAAAGGCAAGAAATCGATACTTATTAAAAAAATTGACACACTCCTATATAAATTCTCTTGAAGATTATCTTTGTCAGAAGTTGCCAATTCTCTGTCAAACACTACTTTATCTATCTATCTTTATCTACATCTATCTTGATATCTATGGAGTTTGTCTGCATGCCAGTTTAAGCTATTTGATATTAATTTTGCCAATCGCCTACTTCAATTCCTTCTGGATTGTTGATTTAATATCATTAACCAATTTGATGATAACATTTTGAATATTAGGCTAGATTTCGGATTCTGCTGGAGGAGAAGGATTAAAGGACTAGAGCCGATTGGATTATTGTGTGGTAGCCATTAAGTTCTTTGTGGATAAGTGAGCTGTTTCACCTTAGGGGGCGTGTTGCTCCTCTTGATTAATGTTATTGTAGACTATATGGCCTGTTTACACTGCAGTAATACATTTAAGGATTGAACAGAAAAGATTATAGGCACAAACATGTTAAAATACAATTTCAGTGTAAAGGCCCAACAATTTTTCAAGAGATGAAATTGCAAGTAGATAGTCTTAAAATGTTAGATGTGGTTATAGTTAACAGTTGTTGTTGTTATTATTATTATTATTATTATTATTATTATCAATTTCTTAGATTGTGCCAGCATATTCTGTTGCGCTTTACAATTGGGAACAAAACAGTAATAAAACAAGACTAGGTAATAACAGACCTAGAGGTAGAGGGCCCTGCTCTCAAGCTTACAATCTATAGTGAAAGAGGCAATGATAAACACAGATATGTACTACCTATTACATGTTGGTCCAGCCAGATTGCAGAGGTTCTTGGTGGGCTGTATCATCTAGTCACACAAGAATGCTGGCCTGGGGTTAGCGGGATATGTGAGCGTAGAAATAGAAAATATATAAAGTTACGTGTGGACTTGTATAGAGGGGATATAATTGGGTAGGATAGCTTATAGATTGTATGTGGTTGGTTCTAGAATTTGATAAACTTCCCTGAAGAGGATAGTTTTGACTTCACTTTCCATGCTTCATACAGAAGATCATGGGCCAAATGTAAAAGAGTTTCAAATAATGAGAGACTTGGTAAGGTTTTGCAGTTTTTTTTAAAGTGGCAATCATTTACACAGCAAGATCAAGCTGGTTTTGCAGTGTAAATGATTGCCACTTTTAAAAAAAACTGAAAAACCTTACCAAATCTCTCACTTTCTGAAACTCTCACTCTATTACATTTGGCCCCTTGTGTTAGGACTGGTAAAAAAAACTAGTACTTGAGTTAAGTGGTGGGAGGCCGGTGGACAAGAGATTTAATATCTCTAGTCCTCCTAGTTTGAAGCTCCACCAATATCATGTGGATAGGTTCTTAGTATGCTTTCACATTTCCAATCCCCGAAAGCCGGGAAATTGGGAAGTGTCATGGAGTAATCAACCCATGACATTTTCATATAGAGCCGATAGAATGCCCAAAGACACAGAGCTTATACGCCAGATCGTCAACAGTGGAAAATATTTCTGGTATAGGTACACTCTAGGAAGTAGGACCATGCAAGTTGGAGAAGTATCACCAGGATACTGTGCACATATCGTACAACCTGATACGTGTACTAAACAGATGGGAGAGTTAGGGATAGGAGATTTCACATGGAAAATTTGTAACATGGTTATGTCATACTCCGTCCCATATGTTCTCCCCGATGATGCATATTTCATATGCGGGAGAAAGGCGTATAAGTGGCTTGCCCCAAACTCAGAGGGATTGTGTTACATTGGAAAAGTACTGCCTGAAGTAATGACTGTATCCCATATCAAAATGAAAGACATTCACCGTGGTGCCCAAGCTCCTTATACTCACACTCATTACGAGCACGTCGTTAAACGGCTCCTGATAGAGAGGACAGAGCATCTGGCCTCTGATCTGATCCATGAATCCACCGGGATTCAATTCCTACTCGCGTTAGATATCACTTGTACCGCCAGAGGAGTGATAAATTATAGATATATATCTGCGCTAGCAAACTTGTTAGACAATATCACCGAAATGTATGACGACACGTTCAGGTACACTGGGAAAGAGTTACAAGCCTACAAAACAGAGCTGGTTCAGCATAGGATGATTCTCAATTACCTCACAGCAGTGACAGGCGGGTATTGTGTTACCCTAGCAACTCAATATGGAGTAAAGTGCTGCACGTATATTACAAACAGCACTGAGGACCCGGCTGAGGTCATAGACCAAAAGATGGATGACATTTTGCAATTGAAGTGGGAGTTCCGAAGGAAACACAATCTCACACTCGCTGCTGTGGGTAATGAGCTGACCAGTTGGGTGTCATGGTTGAACCCACGAAATTGGTTCTCTGGTTTAGGAGAATGGGCTCAAGGTATTATAATGGATGTAGGGGAATTTCTCTTGTGTATTCTGGGAGTCGTCATATTAGTTGGTCTGATATTTAGATGCGTTCGGACTTTAACGAAGTGTAAAGGTAGTACCAGAGTGATGAGTCTGAGGAGCGAGGACACTGTAATAACAACAACTAATTTGATTTATGACCCAACGATAGAGATAATGTTGTGATGAAAATGTGATTCCACGGTCCGTTTCTTTCACCCGTTTCTCCTTTGTTTTCCTCCAAGGTACAAAGACATCCGCTTGGAAGAAGAATTTGACAACCTCTTTTATACAGACCATTGATGAACTATGTCACAGACCCCCAATATCCCTAGTGACTTTAACTTTTTACGAAAGCCCAATACTTTAGAGACTGTAATTTTATGGACACTGAAACAGCATTTGCTCGCTATTTACAACAAAAGCACCGAGAGACATCAGACAACATGTACATCAAGACAAGACATCAGACAAGACCTCAATCGGCGACTGTTTATTTAAACTCACATAGTTTACGACTGCATTTATAACGATTGTTTCTTATCTTCATCTCTACAACCTCCAGGTAGTATCTCACATAGTCGACAGGTGATTCTCTCATATCAGCATTCACATGTTCCCCCCCTTCATGTATCATCAACTAAATGTGCTCCCCCATTTGTTGCAACCAAAAGCCGAAAAGAGCTCGGTAGAGTTTGACAGCCCATCCACAGACCCTTAATAAGGGATAAGAAGGATTCAAATGTATACTTCGCAATACCTCGAAGCTTGATTTAAAACACGTACGGCACGATGATACATGACCCCTCAAACATGGATCTCATACACACATGCTTTTACTGTCTCACTAGGTCATACTTTTCCCACCTTCTCCTCTCCTCCCTTTTACCCAATCATAAAAAGGTATTTACATGATGACATATATTTTTCTGTTTGAACTGTTTTTGGAAGTGGCAGTTATTGATGACTGCCAAAGGGTGGACTGTCAAAGTCGAAAAATATCATGCTGCACGTTGCCATATATTGACCCCATGCGCTTGCCCGCTGCACGTGCACATTCTCTCCCGTGCGTGCGCATATTCGTAGTTGCGTGACGGCGCCTCCACGGTCGTGCGCTCAGGCGCGTGGTATGCGCATTTACGGTAGAGTTTGTGTGCGTCTGGCGGGCGACTCGATCGTTACATAGTTAATCCAAATAATGTATTTTATAGGTTATGGTCCCCTTAATAATATCAGTAAGTTTGTTTAGTGTAACTGGTTCATGGACAGAGAGATCCCTCTTTACATGATACGAAGGGTCAGACAGGTTTTGAGCAGTGGTGTTTAGTATGCAACGGTAGAGTATATTATTAGTAACATTCCGGTATTGGTTTGAAAGAGATTAATCGCTCCTGCGTATAGTTATGTTTATAAGAAGTTTATGGACATTTACTGTATTTGCAGTTCATTATCCATGCGGCGGGAATCCTGAGATTCCCTCCCACCTAAGCAGTATGAAATAGTCGCAACCCACCTGTTCAAATCAACCTATGACCTTTTGTTATAATGTGAAGACAGATTCCTATATCCAATGAACAATGAGATTGTAGGCCCCTTTGTAGTGTACTGTATGCTGTGTATATAAGAACAGCTAGTCTGGGCCAGCTCAGTCTACTCTCCACAACGGTTTTCATCATTGTCTAACTAGAGAGCTGGTTCCAGGACTGCGCAGCGATCATTCCCCAGTGTGTAAGTTTTTCTCTGTAACCAACTTATTCTCTGTTTGTATTTGCCATACTCTCTCTCTCTCTCTGTTATTGTTACGCTGTTGTATATTGTATATTTTTCAGTTATTCTGTTTAGGTGTTTTATGTTAGTACTGTAGTGTATAAGCTGTAACTGTTTTCCCCTTTTACATACCAAAATCATCTAGATAAAGGTTTTGGAACCTTACAAGGTATTGTGTGTTTATCATTACATTGCTAAGAGTAGTCGGAGCGTCTCAATCGCTCAAGCGGCTTTTATATAATAGAGGTTAATTAGCGTTACATTGTGCTAACATTACAAGACCAAGGTTTACAGTATAGGCTTAGCCTTTCATTGTGTTGCATACAAGGTTTACTGTGTGTCATCCTGTGAGCGTCTGCGCCGCTCGTGTTCCTCTTGTGGGCACAGCGTCCGCTATGCTAGTAGCGTAGCATTACGGTACTCGGACCGCCTATAGCGTGCTCGATACCCAGCGTAAGCCGTGAGCAAACGTGCCGCTCGTGCGTCTCGATCACGGCCTAGCGGCTGCTACGCTAAGTGCGTACCCTTATGGTACCCCGTACGCCCATTGCGTACTGAGTCTCTTACCAATATATAGTGAATGTTATAAGATAAATAATTAGCTTTATCACTATATAGTCATTCATACATATACAGTAACTATATAGTCATTCATAAATTCACTGATGCATAAAATATAAAAATGTGGTAGTGAGAAATATATTTCTATTATTGAAACCATGTTTACTCTTCTTCAAGTATGTAACTATTTAATGGTTTTAATTTATGTTTTTGTACTTTTAATAGATTTTCTAATAGTTATTAACTCCAATTTGGTGATCCTAGTTGATGTGGTCCTATTGTGTACGATTATTTATGCTGAATGTTTATTTCTACATACTATAAACAGAAAGTGTCAAACAGATGCTGAGGGACAGCTCGCTTCCTGTACAACATCTGCAAGTGAATATAACTCCCCTAGGTCTTGTGTATCTACATATAACCAAAGGGGCACTCTCACAGTGGTAGAGATAAAACAGTAAAAGGGCAAAGCGCCAAGCCAGACACAGAATAATTTGACAAAGTATAATATCCCCTTTATATCAGATGCAGTGGGGCTGAAGCAAGGTTTGCATTCATAAAAAACAAACAAGTGAGAGGTTTTCCCACATCCCACAATTACAGATCCCGCTGGCTGGGCGCCATATCTGACACATTTACTCCCACAGCAACAATAGCTGAAACCGATATATATGCACTGAGGAAAATGGCATTGGTAGCAGATACGCCAGATTCCCACAGGTGTGTACACCTCAGCCAAATCTTTCAGCAAGTACTCATATAGCCTTGAATAGGCTTATTACTGTTAGGATCTCCTGCTCTGTGCTGCCACGTCGCCATGGCATCTGGGAGGCAAGTGTTAGCGAAGTAACCTGAGCGCAGCTGATACTCCGGTCCGGGTTTTTACTGTGTAGTGGTTACAGGCTCTGTGCACGGCAGGGAATCCGGCGCTGGTTTTGTGCTCACAGTCTGTGAGGTCTGAGTGGGGCGTGGACAGCACCTGCTATATAAACCATCCTCTCAGGCTAGGCAAATGCTGCTGAATCTTTGTTTGTTAGTCAGTTCCAGAGAGTTAGCTAGTACTGTGTGACTTTGTATTTACTTGTTGCTTACTGCGAATAGGCCTTGGGATTCGGTACTTCATTCTGCCAATCCGGACCTAGCAGTAAGACTGGAGTCAGTTGTTTGACCTGCTGGGGTTCTTTTGCTATTCTGTGAACCCAGCAGGTTTGCGGCTGTACTCTCAGACCTGCTTGCTTAATCCTCCCTCACTGTGCAGGGCGTCCGGGTGTCAGTTTAGTGGCAGTAAGCTGAACCTGTGCCCTGCAAGTGGGGGTTAGGATTGTGGATACTCTCCTTGTGTCTATATTTCTATCTCTGACCAAGGAGGTTATTCCCACACCCACTGGTAACCCTTTGGGGTTTTTTCTGTTGCTCTTAGCAACATCATTTCAGGTGCTCCACATGTTAAATCACTACACCTCGCTTCATTGTCCGCTCTATTCCATCTGAGCATTCCTGACACTAGGGAGACACCCAATTCCTGAGCCTTTGGGCTTCTCCGTTCACTTTGTGTTTATTAGTTATTTCATCACCTCCTGTGTATGTTATGTTATACTGTCTGTGAGTTCGTTTGCTTCGCTTCCCTCTCTGTTCATACACCGGTATACTCCTGTTAGCACTGGTGTGCGTAACATATTCAGCAGCCCTACTCCTGTTGAAATTTTGTGGGAATATGGAGCATACCCCTCAAAATACTTTGCAACAGGTGGTCGATCAGGTGCAGGTCCTGACTCGACAATTTAATGAGATGTCCATTAAAATGAACACCCAGCAGGCCGCTAGCGGAGCTCCCGCAGCAGCAGCGGCAAGTTCAGGGGTTAAGGAGCCGAAAGTAAATCTCCCGGATCGTTTTTCTGGAGATCGCTCACAGTTCTTTTGTTTCAAGGAGAGCTGTAAGCTATATTTCAGGCTTAGGCCCCAGTCTTCTGGGTCGGAGATTCAGCGGGTGGGCATGATTTCCTTGCTACAAGGAGACCCACAGGTCTGGGCATATGGGTTACAGCCTGACTGTCCATCGCTTAAAAGTGTTGATGCTTTTTTTACGGCACTGGGCATTTTGTATGATGACCCTGACAAGATGGCTTCAGCCGAGGCTCAGATTACGGTCCTTAAGCAAGGGCGACGGCCAGCTGAGGTTTATAGTACGGAGTTTCGGAGGTTGGCTCATGATACCCAGTGGAATGACCCAGCCCTGAGAAACCAGTACCGAAGGGGCCTTTCTGACCAGATAAAGGACCAACTGGTACAATATCCCTCGCCTGATAGCTTAGATCAGCTCATGCAGTTATCCATCAGGGTGGATAGACGGCTGAGAGAGCGTAGGCTTGAAAGGGAGACCGCAGTTTCCTTTTTTCCCAAGGGAACCTCAGACTCTGAGGAATATTCCGAGGAGCCTATGCAGATTGGGGCTACCCGCCTCTCCTCGCGTGAGAAGACGCGGAGGAGACAGCAGGGTTTGTGTTTGTACTGTGGGAATAAAGGTCATGTTGTAGTATCATGCCCAGAAAAACCGGAAAACTTCAGGGCCTGAGGGTGATGGGAAATATCCTGTCAGGCCAGAAGTCAGAATTTCCCAAAAAAACTTTTCTCATTCCGGTGACTTTGGAGAACCTCGGTCAAACTGTCAAGACTGAGGCCTTTGTTGACAGTGGGGCCGATGGGGTTTTCATGGAGCGTCAATTCGCCCTGGAACACTCTGTTCCCTCAGTACCTTTGGCATCAGAGATTGAGATCTGTGGGTTAAACGGGGAACCATTGTCCCAGGGTAAAATTACCTCCTGCACCAGCCAAATTCCTTTGTTTATTGGAGCCACACACTCTGAAAAATTGTCTTTTTATGTGACTGTCTGTTCTTTTGCCCCATTGGTTTTGGGGTTACCCTGGTTAAGGGCCCATAACCCTCAATTTGACTGGGTCTCTGGGGAGATTCTAAGTTGGGGTAGTGATTGTTTCAGGAGTTGCTTGAGCCTTCCAGTCAGGCTCTCGCAGCTAAGTTTGCCAGGATTGCAAGGATGTTATGCAGATTTTGCGGATGTGTTCTCCAAAAAAGTTGCGGAGGTACTACCTCCCCATCGCCCCTATGACTGTGCCATTGATTTGTTGCCGGATGCTAAGCTTCCCAAGAGCAGGTTGTACTCCCTGTCACGTCCTGAGACTCAGGCTATAGCAGAGTACATTCAGGAGAACTTGGCTAAGGGATTTATCAGACCCTCACAGTCCCCAGTTGGGTCGGGGTTCTTCTTCGTGGGTAAAAAGGACGGTTCGTTGCGACCCTGCATCGACTTCAGGGAATTGAACCGTATCACGATTAAAAACTCGTACCCACTGCCTCTCATTTCGGTTTTGTTTGACCAGCTTCGTACTGCCACCATTTTTTCTAAGATTGACCTACGTGGTGCTTACAATCTAATCCGAATAAGAGAGGGGGATGAATGGAAGACTGCCTTTAATACCCACTCAGGGCATTATGAATATTTGGTGATGCCTTTTGGGCTCTCTAATGCCCCGGCAGTCTTCCAGGAATTCATGAACGATGTGTTCAGGGAATATTTGGATAGATTCTTAGTTGTTTATCTAGATGACATCCTAATCTTCTCTCATTCCCTGGAGGAACATCGGAAGCATGTACGCTTAGTCCTCCAGAAACTCAGAGACCACCAGCTTGGGGCGAAGCTGGAGAAGTGCGAGTTTGAAGTCCAGCAAATCGCATTTCTAGGGTATATTATCTCCTCAGAAGGTTTCCAAATGGAGGGTTCTAAGGTACAGGCAGTCCTGGATTGGGTGCAGCCCACTAGTTTGAAGGCGCTTCAGCGTTTTCTAGGCTTTGCGAATTTTTATAGACGGTTTATCGCTGGATTTTCGTCTATAGTGGCCCCCTTGGTGGCACTCACTAAGAAAGGGGCGGATGTTGCTCACTGGTCTTGTGAGGCCAAAGCGGACTTTGCCCGTCTCAAAAGGGCATTTGTCTCGGCCAAGGTGCTGCGACACCCAGATCCATAGCGTCCTTTTGTGGTAGAAGTGGATGCCTCTGAGATAGGTATTGGGGCAGTGCTCTCTCAGATGGGGGTGTCTGATAATCGCCTTCATCCCTGTGCTTACTTTTCCCGTAAATTTTCGTCTGCCGAGATGAATTATGATGTGGGTAACCGGAAATTGTTGGCTATAAAGGATGCACTCGGGGAGTGGAGACACTGGCTTGAGGGGGCTAAGTTTGTGGTCTCAATTCTCACCGACCATAAGAATCTGGCATATTTAGAGTCAGCGAAGCGGCTCAATGCCAGGCAGGCACGATGGGCTTTGTTTTTTGCTCGCTTTAATTTTTTGATAACATATCGCCCTGGGTCAAAAAACATCAAGGCTGATGCGCTCTCGCTGAGTTTTGCTCCAGTTCAAGAGACCACAGAGGAGCCATTGACCATTGTGTCCCCATCATGTATTAAAGTGGGCATTACCCAGGACCTCTTGTCATTAGTCCTTAGAGCACAGGAGCAGGCTCCTCCAGACCTTCCGGTAGGTCTCTTGTTTGTGCCTCCTAGGTTAAGACAGTGAGTGTTCCTGGAATTCCATGCCAAGAGGTCGGCAGGGCATCCGGGTATTGCCAGAACTCGGGAGTTGCTGTCTAGGGCGGTGTGGTGGCCCTCGGTGGCTAGGGATGTGGATCAGTGGGTTCGGGCATGTGACGTTTGTGCCCGAAATAAAACTCCTAGAGGGGTTCCTGTCGGCCCATTACATCCACTCTCTATTCCGTCTAAGCCATGGACCCACATTTCCATGGATTTTGTGGTGGACTTGCCCAAATCCTCGGGGATGACAGCCATTTGGGTTGTCGTTGACAGGTTTTCGAAGATGGCGCATTTCGTTCCACTGGTTGGGTTGCCATCGGCCAGACGCCTGTCTGAGTTATTTATGCAGCATGTTGTGCGCCTCCACGGGTTGCCACTTGATGTGGTCTCTGACCGTGGATCCCAGTTTGTGGCCAAATTCTGGAGGGCATTTTGTTCTGATCTCCAGATTTCTGTGAGCTTGTCGTCAGGCTACCATCCACAGTCTAATGGGCAGACTGAGAGGGTGAACCAGTCCTTGGAGCAGTTCCTCAGGTGTTATGTCTCCAAGTGTCATACTGACTGGGTTGCTCATCTGTCCATGGCGGAGTTTGCCTATAACAACGCGGCTCACTCTGCTACAGGGATCTCTCCCTTCCTTTGTGTGCATGGGCATCATCCTAAGGCCAATTCTTTTGACCCCCTGGATTCCACGCCTGGTGGTTCCTCTGTTGTTTCGGTCCTTAGGGGTATTTGGAGGAAAGTGAAGAAAGCCCTTGTGTCTGTGTCATTAGTGACCAAAAGGGTTTTTGATAAGCGGAGAAGACCCTGCAGCTTCAAATTAGGAGACTTCGTCTGGTTGTCCACCAAGAATTTGAAGTTGAGACAGCCATCTCATAAGTTAGGCCCCCGGTTCATCGGCCCTTATAAGATTACCAGGGTTATCAATCCGGTGGCATTTCAGTTAGATCTGCCCCGTTCATTGGGTATCAATAAAACATTTCATTGTTCCCTTTTAAAACTGGCGGTTAATAATCCTTCTTCCAGTGGAAGACCTTCTCCTCTTCTGATATGGGGTCAGAGGGAGTTTGTGGTTGAAAGGGTTCTTGACTCCAAGATGGTTCGGGGTCGGCTGTCATTTTTGGTGCACTGGAAGGGGTATGGCCCGGAGGAGCGGTCGTGGGTGCGCAGTTGTGATCTTCATGCCCCCAGACTGATACGCTCTTTCTTCTCGCAGTTCCCCGATAAACCCGGTGGTAGGGGTTCTTTAACCCCTCGTCAGAGGGGGGGTACTGTTAGGATCTCCTGCTCTGTGCTGCCACGTCGCCATGGCAACCGGGAGGCAAGTGTTAGCGAAGTAACCTGAGCGCAGCTGATACTCCGGTCCGGGTTTTTACTGTGTAGTGGTTACAGGCTCTGTGCACGGCAGGGAATCCGGCGCTGGTTTTGTGCTCACAGTCTGTGAGGTCTGAGTGGGGCGTGGACAGCACCTGCTATATAAACCATCCTCTCAGGCTAGGCAAATGCTGCTGAATCTTTGTTTATTAGTCAGTTCCAGAGAGTTAGCTAGTACTGTGTGACTTTGTATTTACTTGTTGCTTACTGCGTATAGGCCTTGGGATTCGGTACTTCATTCTGCCAATCCGGACCAAGCAGTAAGACTGGAGTCAGTTGTTTGACCTGCTGGGGTTCTTTTGCTATTCTGTGAACCCAGCAGGTTTGCGGCTGTACTCTCAGACCTGCTTTCTTAATCCTCCCTCACTGTGCAGGGCGTCCGGGTGTCAGTTTAGTGGCAGTAAGCTGAACCTGTGCCCTGCAAGTGGGGGTTAGGATTGTGGATACTCTCCTTGTGTCTATATTTCTATCTCTGACCAAGGAGTTTATTCCCACACCCGTTGGTAACCCTTTGGGGTTTTTTCTGTTGCTATTAGCAACATCATTTCAGGTGCTCCACATGTTAAATCACTACACCTCGCTTCATTGTCCGCTCTATTCCATCTGAGCATTCCTGACACTAGGGAGACACCCAATTCCTGAGCCTTTGGGCTTCTCCGTTCACTTTGTGTTTATTAGTTATTTCATCACCTTCTGTGTATGTTATGTTATACTGTCTGTGAGTTCGTTTGCTTCGCTTCCCTCTCTGTTCATACACCGGTATACTCCTGTTAGCACTGGTGTGCGTAACAATTACTCACCATGCAGCTTTGTTTTGTGCCAGTGAGAAAATGAAACCATTTACATGAAGCCTGGGGATTTGTGGTCTCCTCATACGTCCCATTACTATATTGGAAGGTATTCAATTTTTTTCACCCACTTCCTACACCCGTTTTGTTTTTGCTGATGGGCATTATATAATCATTTCAGCTCACTACCCCCAAGGTAGCGAGGGCGCCTGACCCTTTACGCAGCTAAACCTGATTATGATGGGCGCGAGATGCGCTATAACGTGGATCACTTTAGAAAGGAGATTGGGCGTGATACAGTATATCATTTGAATACCGCCCATTGAGTCTCCTATAGCTAAATAGCTTGGAACCAGAACTATTTGAGATGGTTACTTATTTTTCACCTGGTCATGTAGCTACCGTACCACTCATGCAGCGGCAAACCATCACTGGGGACTGGAACGCAACAAATGCCTGCCACAAGTACTGGGAGCCATTTCCAGGTGCTGTCCATGAACTTGCACTCAGGATGCCACTCTCCATCATAAAAATGCCCCTGCCCACAAGTCCAGGAAAGTGGTGGATTTTCTGGCCCATCCAGGAATTTGGTCATTCACTGTACAGTCTAGACCTGCCCCTCTGTGAGTTCACTCTGTTCCCACAAATCAAGTGCAAGATGCGTGGGATTCGTTTTGAGTTACTAGAAGCTGAAGTAGAGACCTTTATCCAGCATGTAGAAGTCATATCTGCTTCAGACTGGTCCAGCAGCTTCACGTAGTGGTTTGAGCGCATGCAAATTTGCATAGGCTCCTCTGGTCTATACTCTGAAAAAAATGTAATGTTCACTTTGTAAGTATAGTACTTTTTGTGTATCCGGAAACTTACTGTACACCACTTATATGGTTTGTTTATATGTTGGGTCTAATTCAGATTATTTTACTTTCACGTAACATATCTGAACTCACAGGGGGGAATTCAAATGTTTGAAAAGTCAGTTTGGTGTCTGTTTTTTCCTACCTAACAGACAGGAAAAAACAGACACCCAATCGACTTTTTAAACATTTGAAATCCCCCCATTATGTAGATAAGAAAGGGATTTTTTTGTACTATGACGTGTGAAAGAGTAATAACAAAAAATATACACAAAAATCCTTGAATATGATGTGACAATGGTTTACAAAATTCTTTTTATCCAGGGTCATATTTCTTTCATATTACAATTTACACAACAGCCCCTGATTTTGAAAAATAAAATCACCAGTACTCTACCATTTCAAACCAGGGTAGAATGTAATAGAGTGGGAGGCTGGTTTTTCATAAAGGGGTACGGGGCACAATTTTTTATGGGACTGTGCTGCCCAGGATAGGACTGCTGGACACGTTTTGGGGGGAAATTTCCTTTTTGTTAAAAAATAATAATAATCCAGGTATTTTAAAAATCAATGCAAATGTGTTTTCTTACTAATTTTAAGCACATTTTTGTTTTTTATTGGGATATAAATGCATATTTTTATCATTTTAAACTTTGCACCTTATTTCTGTGTAATTTATAAAATATATTTTATCATATTTTATGGAAATGCTGCTGATTGGTCGGCAGGTAAAATACTATTGTTTATGGTTTTAAGGTTACCTAGTGTGTTTGTGTCCTCAGAGCAAATACTGGAAACTTAAGGTGTGTACACACTGTGAGATTCGGGCTATGCCGGATTCTCACTGTGCGATAGGGACTGTAGTCGGTATTGCAAGTATAGAGGACAGTGCTTGCATTACTAGCTATGTGCGATTTTGGATAACTGTCAATTTTGACTATACTTTTACACTAGATAGTCAAAATGTATTTGCCTGCACAGTCTATCTAGGCTTGCGATACCGACCTCGCAGGACCGCGCATCGCTATCGCATCGAAATCGCAAGGTGACTTTCACCTAGCGATCTGCACTAACTTTCCTTGCGATTTAGACTATATAATCAAAATCGCAAGCAAATATCTCACCGTGTGTACACACCTTTACAATTGTACAATCACAGTCAATAATAGGATTTTAATACCTACCGGTAAATCCTTTTCTCTTAGTCCGTAAAGGATGCTGGGGTCATCATAGAACCATGGGGTATAGATCCGCAGGAGACATGGGCACTTTAAGACTTTGAAAGGGTGTGAACTGGCTCCTCCCTCTATGCCCCTCCTCCAGACTCCAGTTATAGGAACTGTGCCCAGGGAGACGGACATTTCAAGGAAAGGATTTATTGTTAAACTAAGGTGAGATTCATACCAGCTCACACCTCAAGCATGCCGCACAATTTGGCATTCAACAGAACACAAGCCAACAGCATGAACACTTGCAGCAACATGCTGACAAAAACGTAACACAACAAGTGTGTAACCACAACTAATAACTGCAGATACAGTATGCACTGGGACGGGCGCCCAGCATCCTCTATGGACTAAGAGAAAAGGATTTACCGGTAGGTATTAAAATCCTATTTTCTCATACGTCCTAGAGGATGCTGGGGTCATCATAGAACCATGGGGTTATACCAAAGCTCTAGAACGGGCGGGAGAGTGCGGACGACTCTGCAGCACCGATTGACCAAACTTAAGGTCTTCATCGGCCAAGGTGTCAAACTTGTAGAAATTTGCAAATGTGTTTGACCCCAACTAAGTAGCTGCTCGGCAAAGTTGCAATGCCGAGACCCCCCGAGCAGCCGCCCAGGATGAGCCCACCTTTCTAGTAGAATGGGCTTTCACCGATTCCAATAACGGCAATCCAGCCGTGGAATGAGCGTGCTGAATCGTGTTACAGATCCAGCGTGCAATGGTCTGCTTGGAAACAGGACACCCAACCTTGTTTGGAGCATACAGGACAAACAGAGCCTCTGTTTTCCTAAACTGAGCCATTCTGGCGACATAAATCTTCAAAGAAGCTCTGACCACATCCAGAGATTTTGACTCAGCGAAGGCGTCAGCAGCCACAGGCACCACAATAGGTTGGTTCATGTGGAAAGAGGAAACCACCTTCAGTAGAAATTGTTGACGTGTTCTCAATTTCAGCTCTATCTTCATGGAAGATCAAATAAGGGCTCTTGTGAGACAAGGCCGCTAACTCAGACACCCGCCTTGCCGATGCCAAGGCCAACAGGATGACCACTTTCCAAGTGAGAAATTTAAACTTCACCTTCCGTAAAGGTTCAAACCAATGTGATTGAAGGAACTGCAACACCACATTAAGATCCCATGGTGCCACTGGAGGCACAAATGGAGGTTGGATCTGCAACACGCCCTTCACGAAAGTCTGAAGCTCTGGAAGGGAGGCCAATTGTTTCTGAAAGAAAACCGATAAGGCCGAAATCTGTACCTTAATTGAGCATCCACACCTGCTTGTAGAAAATGGAGAAAACGTCCTAGCCGAAACTCCTCCATAGGAGCCCCCTTGGATTCACACCAAGAAACATATTTTCTCCAAATACGGTGGTAATGTTTAGATGTTACCCCTTTTCTGGCCTGAATAAGTGTGGGAATGACTTCACTGGGAATACCCTTACGGGCTAGGATTTTGCGCTCAACTGCCATGCCGTCAAACGTAGCCGCGGCAAGTCCTGATACACGCACGGCCCCTGTTGTAACAGGTCCTCGCACAGAGGAAGAGGCCAGGGATCTCCTATGAGTAATTCCTGTAGATCTGGATACCAAGCCCTCCTTGGCCAGTCTGGGACAATGAGGATCGCCCGGATCTTTGTTCTTCGTATGATCTTTAGAACCTTTGGAATGAGAGGAAGTGGAGGGAATACATACACCGACTGAAACACCCACGGTGTCACCAGTGCATCCACTGCAATTGCTTGAGGGTCCCTCGACCTGGAACAATATCTCTGAAGCTTCTTGTTGAGACGAGATGCCATCATGTCTACTTGAGGAACTGCCCAACAACTTGTCACCTCTGCGAAGACTTATTGGTGGAGGCCCCACTCTCCTGGATGGAGATCGTGTCTGCTGAGGAAGTCTGCTTCCCAGTTGTCCACTCCTGGAATGAAGATCGCTGACAGAGCGCTTGTATGCTTTTCCGCCCAGCGGAAAATCCTTGTGGCTTCTGCCATTGCCGCTCTGCTTTTCGTTCTGCCCTGACGGTTTATGTACGCTACTGCTGTTACATTGTCCGACTGGATCAGTACAGGCAGATCTCGAAGAAGATGTTCCGCTTGCAGAAGGCCATTGTAAATGGCCCTTAACTCCAGAATATTTATGTGGAGACAAGTTTCCTGACTTGACCATCTTCCTTGGAAGTTTTCTCCCATTGTGACTGCCCCCCAGCCTCGGAGGCTTGCATCCGTGGTCCCCAGGATCCAGTCCTGTATCCCAAACCTGCGCCCCTCTAGGAGGTGAGAGCTGTGCAGCCACCACAGGAGTGATACCATGGTCTTGGAAGACAGGATTATCCTCCGGTGCATGTGTAGGTGTGACCCGGACCACTTGTTCAACAGGTCCCACTGGAACACTCTGGCATGGAATCTATCAAACTGAATGGCATCGTAAGCCGCAACCATCTTCCCCAGCAACCGAATGCATTGATGGATTGACACTCTTACTGGTTTCAGAATTTGTTTGACCAGACTCTGAAGTTCCAGAGCCTTGTCCACTGGAAGAAAGACTCTCTGTAGTTCTGTGTCCAGTATCATTCCCAAAAACGACAATGGCGTCGTAGGAATCAACTGAGATTTTGGCAAATTTAGGTTGCTGAAGAACTGTTAGGGAGAGTGCAACGTTTTGCACCAACTGGTCCCTGGATCTCGCCTTTATCAGGAGATCGTCCAAGTATGGGATAATCATGACTCCTTGCTTGCGAAGGAGAACCATCATCTCCACCACCACTTTGGTGAAAATCCTCAGAGCCGTGGACAGACCAAACGGCAACGTTTGAAATTGGTAATGACAATCCTGAATTGCAAACCTCAGGTAAGCCTGATGCAGAGGATAAATGGGAACATGTAAGTAGGCATCTTTTATGTCCACCGACACCATAAAATCCTCTTCCTCCAGACTGGAGATCACTGCTCGGAGAGACTCCATCTTGAATTTCTTTAGGTAGAAATTTAGGGATTTCAGGTTTAGGATTGGTCTGACCGAGCTATCCGGCTTCGGGACCACAAATAGGCTCAAATAAAAGCCTTCTCCATGTTGTGACTGGGGAACCCTGACGATAACTTGATTTTGACACAACTTTTGTATTGCGTCGCATACTACCTCCTTGTCCGGAAGAGAAGCTGGTAAGGCCGATTTGAAAAAACGGCGAGGAGGAATGTCTTGAAACCCCAGCTTGTACCCCTTGGGATACTATTTGTAAAATCCAAGGGTCTAGGTCCGAATGAGCCCAAAACTGACTGAAGAGTTTGAGACGTGCCCCCATCGGTGCGGACTCCCGCATAGGTGCCCCAACGTCATGCGGTGGAATTGGCAGAAGCCTGGGAGGACTTCAGCTCCTGGGAGCCTGACAAGGCTAGTGATCGTTTACCTCTTCCCCTTCCTCTAGTAGCAAGGAAGGAAGAACCTCGGCCCTTTCTGTATTTATTGGGCCGAAAGGACTGCATCTGATAGTGATGCGTTTTCTTTTGTTGTGGAGGAACATAAAGGTAAAAAGGATGACTTACCCGCGGTAGCTGTAGACACCAAATCATCAAGGCCGTCACCAAATAAGGCCTTACCTTTATATGGTAGAGATTCCATACTTTTCTTGGAATCAGCATCAGTATTCCATTGGTGTATCCACAACGCTCATCTAGCTGAGACTGCCATGGCATTTGCCTTAGATCCCAAAAGACCAATATCTCTCGCAGCTTCCTTAAGGTATGCTGCAGCGTCCATGATATAACCCAGCGTCAAGAGGACGCTATCCCTATTTAGGGTATCTATTTCGATATTGTCTGCCCACTTTTTGATAGCACTACTTACCCACGCAGAAGCAATGACAGGTCTGAGTAGCGTACTTGTGGTCGCATAAATGGACTTTAACGCAGTTTCTTGTTTACGATCCGCAGGATCCTTAAGGGCCGCCGTGTCCGGTGACGGGAGAGCCACCTTTTTAGACAAACGTGACAGGGCCTTGTCCACGGTGGGGGGTGACTCCCACTTTTCCCTATCCGCCGAGGGAAACGGATAAGCTACCGTAATTCTTTTGGGAATCTGAAACTTTTTGTCAGGAGCTTCCCAGAGTTTTTCAAATAGCGTGTTCAGTTCATGAGAGGGAGGAAACGTTATCTCAGGTTTCCTTTCCTTATACATACAGACCCTTTTATCAGGGATAGCCGGGTCCTCAGTGATCTTTAGTACCTCTTTAACCACCACAATCATGTACTGAATGCTTTTTGCCAATTTTGGATCTAATCTGGAATCGCTATAGTTGACACTGGAATCAGAATCCGTGTCGGTATCAGTGTCTGCCAATTGGGCCAGCGTACGTTTCTGTGACCCTGAGGGGACCCGACTTTGCAATAAGATATCTTCTACAGATTTCTTCCATGCCTGGGTCTGAGACTCAGACTTATCTAGCCTCTTACAAATAAGAGCCACATTAGCATTCAAGGCGTTCAACACATTTACCCAATCCGGCGTCGGCGGTGCTGACAGGGTCACCCCCGCAGCCGTTTGTGTCCCTAATACAGCCTCCTCCTGGGAAGAGCCTTCAGCCTCAGACATGTCGACACACGTGCACCAAACACCCACAGACACACTGGGCATATAGGGGACAGACCAACAGTAAAGCCTGTCAGAGAGACACAGAGGGTATTTGCCAGCTCACACCCCAGCGCCCAATCAGCGGTTCTGAAGTGCCCAATAAACGCCCCAGACCCATAGCACTTTTTATATAAAGAATATTGCACCAAATTTAGCCAGATACAAATTACACCCTGATACTTGTCAGTGTGAAGGAAGGACCAGCGTCTCTGCAGCCTGATGGAGAGAAAATGGCGCAGAGTGAGCTGTGAGGACAAAGCTCCGCCCCCTTAATGGCGCGCTTCCGTCCCGCTTCTTGTATGATTATACTGGAGCGGGTTTTGGGACAGTGCCTCGGCACTAATGTCCCCTCTTGCCAGATGTCCACTGAGGATTTATTAGCTTCCCAGGGTGCCCCCCCCCCCTCCCCCCGCGTCCTGCACCCTGTAGTGCTGCCTGTATGTGGGAGCTTGGCGCGCAGCGGCCGCGCGCTGCGGTACCTCAGATAAATGCCGTCACTGAAGTCTTCTTTTCTTCATCTACTCACCTGTCTTCTGACTTCTTGCTCTGAAAGGGGGTGACGGCAGGCTGCGGGAGTGAGCATCTAGGCGTACCCAGCGATCAAACCCTCAGGAGCTAATGGTGTCCTGTAGCCAGAAGCAGAGCCCTTGAACTCACTGGAAGTGGGTCATACTCCTCTCCCCTAAGTCCCATGAAGCAGGGAGACTGTTGCCAGCAGCCTCCCTGAACATAAACGTAACAAAAAGTATTTTTTCAGAGAAACTCAGTAGATCTCCCTGCAGTGCGTCCAGTCTCACTGGGCACAATTCTAAAACTGGAGTCTGGAGGAGGGGCATAGAGGGAGGAGCCAGTCCACACCCTTTCAAAGTCTTAAAGTGCCCATGTCTCCTGCGGATCCCGTCTATACCCCATGGTTCTATGATGACCCCAGCATCCTCTAGGACGTATGAGAAATTTAGTTACTAAATAAAACACGAACATAATAAGCACAACTTAAATAAAGACATGCTTGGTGAAGGACTGTCCTTCTGCATCACAAAAAAAGAAAGAGTATGGGAAACAGAAGACAGACATGCTTGGGAGGCACAAGAGAACAGGACACACTGACACTTCTCATAACAAACTGACACTTCTCACCCTCTGTACCTTGTGGTTCAGACATTCTGTTAGAAACACAGAATATGACAGCAGATAAGAACCACTTGGGCCATCTGCATATACACACTAACAAACTAGGGATACTTTTTTTGCAAGCCAATTAACCTTCCAGTAAATTTTTGAATTGTGGGAAGAAACCGGAGTACCAAGAGGAAACCTGCACAAGTACGGGGAGAATAAACAACTCCACACAGTTAGGGCCATGGTGGGTATCGAACCCATGACCTCAGTGCTCTGAGGCAGTAACCCGTACCGTTCCTCCCTAAGTTGCATGATGCGTAACAGGAAACCACACCCTGACCTCCCTTTTTCTCATTCAAACAGAAATGAAAGGCGAATGTTCTCGCAATATTTGGATTAAGGTGTTCTTTCATGTAATAGTTTTGTGGCACATACGAAGCTGGGGTATACTTTCTATACACATGGGATAATAGGGCACATGTACACCATGCAATTTATTTGCCTATTACCTGTGGGTATTGTGTTTCAGCCTCTGAAACACGATCTCTGATACTTCATTAATATATTATTTATATTGTGTATATATAGGGTAATGCAGTTTGGTTTTGCCTTTTAAATGATTGTCCCTTTAAAACATTGGACAGACACACGGGGCTCTTGCTGATATCTGCATCATACAGGCTAGTACAATTACACCTATAACTTGGCCACTGTACAATATTCACCTTTTTGCTATTCCACCGTGCCAGTCCTGCTTTGATCTAGTGCTTGGGATCATAGTCCTGCCGAAAAGGTGAACTTTCTACCAAGCTTTAGTATTCACATACTTTCAACCACCACTGTAATGTGAACAGGGGGTTCTGTGTGGTATAATGTGAAAGGAGGGTAGTACAGTGTGTTTAACACATATGCAGTGCTCAAAAGAACTTACACAGTATACTTTTTAATATCATTGTGCAACACACTATATTGAATTTGGACCAAAATGTTCCATTTCTGTCTCATATGGCCAAAAATCCTTATCCAACATTTTAGCTGAGGTTTTTTTTTGGCAAATTCTAGACCAGTATCGTTCAAACTTTATTCTTAGAGTGCCATATAAAAAAAATAGGATTTTAATTACCAACCGGTAAATCCTTTTCTCGTAGTCCATAGAGGATACTGTGGTCCACATTAGTACCATGGGGTATAGACGGGTCCACTAGGAGCCTTGGGCCACTTTAAGAAATCAATAGTGTGCGCTGGCTCCTCCCTCTATGTGCCTCCTACCAGACTCAGTCTAGAAACTGTGCACGCTTAGGGAAGCTCCTGAAGAGTTTTCTGCATTTATTTTCTGTCTGTTGTTTTCAGACAGGGCTCATTGGCACCAGCCTGTCTGCTTCGTGGGACTTAGGGGCGGAACGGCCCAACCTCCTATAGGGTTAATGGTCCCGTTCCCCGATGGCAGGACACTGAGGGTCCTAGTCGCAAGCCCCACCACGGCGAGCATACAGTCCCGCAGCACGCCGCCACCCCTAACAGAGCCAGAAGTAAGAAGAGTGGTGAGTAGGTGTTCGGCGTCCCAGTTAGCGGGGTGCCGGCTGTAATGGTGGCATCAGGGTATGGAGCTGCGTCTCCAGGCTCAGTACAACATGCTGTATGTGTGTGTGTTTCCGCTGTGAGGGGAGAGCTGAGCTTTTTAACATTACCCTACACTGGCAAACAGCTTACAGGGGTTTAACCCATGGCACTGCATTGATCACCACCATACATTGTAAAACTGGCAGTCTTGTACACAGCTCTGCAATAACAGGCTGTGGTTTTGCCACCCACATCACTACCCGGTCACCCCCTTTTAGGCCACAATAAGTACTATTGATGGACTGGCCATTCCAATGTTAAATCTGCTTTCAGTAGGCTGGATTACAGCAGGTTGGTATTTGCGGCAGGGTCCTTGGTTTGGCTGCTCCTGCTTTAAATGTACTTGATGTAGTTTTTCTTCAGTATTGGCTTCCTTCTATCCACCCTCCTATACATTACAGTTGTATGCAGAGCTTATGATATAGCTGACAGTTGCACATTCACTCCACGCGCAGTAACTGAGCTTGGATCCTTCAAAGTGATAGCTGTGGCCTCCCCCAAAAAGTCTCCTTCCTGCTCTGATGCAGAGTTTTGAGGGCTGGCCTCCTCTATACAGTGTCTGGGTGGTAAGATGCAGCTTTCAATTGATTCAACAGTGCTAACTGGGATATGCAGATGGATATTATTTTATAGCCCTTTCCTATCTTGTGGAGTCTATACCTTTATCTTTTGTCTTTTTAAAATGTTTTCTGGTCTTCATTTTCACAGTTTTCCTTCAAATTCATAGTATGACCACTGTTATTTGAATTAGGGGTTTATCTATAAAAGCTGATTGGTTCACAGGTAGAGGCTAATTGAAGCCAAATGTTTTGACAATACAGTATATTTCATTGTGTAAATTTAGACCTTCCACAGCACAGGAGGTGAATATTTATGTGAGCAGCATTTTCTGGAACTTTTAAATAAGTCATAAAAAAATAATGAATAATGGGCTTGAAGTTACTTAAACAACTTACTGGTTCACTATAGAAATACTGCATGAAAACACTGCAAGTGTTAATACTAACACAGACAAATCTGTTATCTTTGTTAGGATGTTAACTACCTTTGCAATCCACTGGGGGTATCCAATTACCCGCGACAGTGCCGAAGCCACGAAAAACGGGTGTTTTCAAGTTTTTCATCCTTTTCAATTAGGTCCCACAATAAACACCCATTTTTCATGCAAAAATACATAAGTCCTGTGAAAAGCCACGGACCTATGTATTTTCGCAGCACATGGGTCTATGGGGCACTTATAGCAGATTATGCTCTGCCATATTCCCCCCGATAAGTACCGGCAAAGGGGATAAGCGCCAGTTTATCGGGGCTAATTGGATAGACCCTGGCGAATCAGTTAGCCACGGTAAATTACCAGAGCTAATTGGATACCCCCCACTGTGTGCTATTGTTACACATTTTGGCAAAATTGCACAATGTGTGCAAACTACAACGAATTTAAGGTGGACTAATCTAGTGAAATACAATTTGTATTCTTATTAGTTCTTCTGTTACTTGAAAATACACTACTGAGTTATTTATTGTTATGTTGTTTATTAATTATTATTATTATTATTGTTTATTTTGGTGCCAATAATGGGGGTCATTCCGACCCGATCGCTTGCTGCAGTTTCTCGCAGCGCAGCATTCGGGTCGGAACTGCACATACGCTAGTGCCGCAGTGCGCCAGCGCACAGCAGCCGTCGTTGCCTAGCGATTGCCTCTGAGGCAGAGGCGGTCGCTGGACAGCGGCGGTCCGGCCAACGCAGGCATGGCCACCCGTTGGGGGGGTGGGCCGCGGTGGCTGTGTGGCATCACACGCAGCCGCTGCGGGCCGGGGATTGACGAGTAGCTCCCGGCCAGCACGCTAAAGCTGCATTGGTTGGGAGCTACTCTTGAAGTGCAAAGGCATCGCCGCTGTGCGATGCCTTTGCACTTCTGTGAGGGGGGGGGGCGGCACTGACATGCGGGGCGGGATAGCCCTGTGCTGGGCGTCCCCCCGCATGTCAGTGTGAATGATCGTAGCTGTGCTGAATTTAGCACAGCTACGATCAACTCGGAATGACCCCCAATGTCGGTTATACACTAAACAATGTATGTACCTGCTGAGATCGCTAGCGACGTGACCCAGTGGGTTGCCGACATTGGCAACTGCATACACACTTGCCAATGTTGGCTGCGATGAAGCGACATCTGAAGGGAGGGTGAGCGGGCCATGCTGCATTTGGCCGCATGGCATCGCTAGCAAATTCTCCAGACTGAGCTGCATGTACAGCCGACTAGGGATGACGCTAGTGACCCACGGGAGCGCACATCGCTTACGATGTTACAATTGGTCCTTATCGGCAAATTCATTTGAAATGTTATCTAGTTTGTACCCTGCTTAAAAGTGTCAAACTAGTTAAACCCCACTTTGCATGCAATAGTGATGATCCTGGAATGTGACCTTGGAATAGCAATGAAATTGCCTTTAGGAATTAGAATAATTTGAATTTGTTTTGAACTAGGGATGAATTTTATAATCCATAGATGAGGTGTTCATAAAGGAATTGGTGCTCCCATATAGCTGAATACCATGTGTTTTATTTGCCAGAACCTACAGTATGGTGTTGATAGGTGTCGGCAGTGTGTGATGGAAGTCAGTCCACTGATTACTTAACCAGGCTTATTGGTTTATTAGCAGATAACATTATGCAGGGTAACACAGGATCAATGCAGGTATGCACATACAATAGGTACAAACAGATCTTGCTAAGAGCTTTGCGTTAATACAGGTGCTGTGCATTTTGAAGAACACACGTACATATACATTCAGTGGTGCCAGTGGCCCTTCAGGTGGTGACACAGTAGAATTTGTGGTGCTCTTCTGTATCATACAGGACATATAGGACAGAGACAGAAGAGGTGGCTAGTTTGCACATGCACATCAGCGTATTTAGGTCTCTGGCATCATACCCACCAGTTACACCTTCCCCCCTGTTTCACACGCACATGGATAGGATGCTACACTTGGGGACGTCCCAGGTGTAGTATGCAAGTATACAGATATCACACTGCTTTAGAAGGAACTACATATAACTTTACATGTGCCCGACAACAGAATAAATGTGTTTATTACACATTCTTATTAGAGATGAGCGGGTTCGGTTCTCTGAGAACCGAACCCTACCGAACATCACGTCCCAAGTCGGATCCGAGTCTGGCTCGGGACTTCCCGCCAGACTCGGAAACCGGAATGAGGCAAAACGTCATCATCCCGCTGTCGGATTCTCGCAGGTTTTGGATTCCATATAAGGAGCCACGCGTGGCCGCCATTTTCACTCCAGTCCTGGAGAGTGTAGCGAGAGGACGTTTCTCTCTCCTTAGTGTCTGTCTGTGCTGGAAAGTGGTGTGGCGACCTGCTCTGTCTTATGTGTATCATTCCAGTGCTGTCTTGTGCTGCATCAGTCCAGTGGTGGTGTCTTGTGCTGCATCAGTCTAGTCACAGTGGTGGTGTCCTCTGCTGCCATATGTCCAGTGCTGCTGTATAAGTCCAGTCCAGTGGTGCTGTGTTGTGCTGCATCAGTCCAGTGGTGGTGTCCATGTGCTGCTGTATAAGTCCAGTGGTACTGCCGTATAAGTCCAGTGCTACTGCCGTATAAGTCCAGTGCTACTGCTGTGTATGTCCAGTGATACTGCCGTATAAATCCAGTCCAGTGGTACTGCCGTATAAATCCAGTAATACTGCCATATATGTCCATTGGTACTGCCATATAAGTCCAGTGATACTGCCTTATAAATCCAGTGATACTGCCAAAAAAGTCCAGTGATACTGCCGAAAAAGTCCAGTGGTACTGCCGTAAAAGTCGTGATACTGCCGTATAAATCCAGTCCAGTGGTACTGCCGTATAAGTCCAGTGATACTGCCGTATATGTCCAGTGGTACTGCCAAATAAATCCAGTGATACTGCCATATAAATCCAGTCCAGTGGTACTGCCATAAAAATCCAGTGGTAATGCCGTATAAATCCAGTCCAGTGGTACTGCCATATAAGTCCAGTGATACTGCCGTATGAATCCAGTCTAGTGGTACTGCTGTATAAGTCCAGTGATATGGCCGTATAAGTCCAGTGATATTGCAATAAGGGGGTTATTCAAAGTTGATCGTAGCTGTGCTAAATTTAGCACAGCTACGATCATGTTCCCAGACATGAAGGAGGACGCCCAGCACAGGGTTAACCCGCCCCGCATGTTTGTCCGGCCCCCCCAGCACTAGTACTTTTTTACTTGATGAGTAACTCCCGGCCAGCGCAGCTCCTGCGGCTGACAGGGAGTTGCTCGTCGCTGCCCCTGGTCACAAAAGCAGCGTGTGACGTCACGCAGCCATGTGGGCTGCCCCTCACACGTTCTGGCTATACCTGCGTTGGCCGGACCGTGCCCCCAAAACGGCGGCCAAACGCCGCT
This sequence comes from Pseudophryne corroboree, assembly GCF_028390025.1. Lineage (NCBI taxonomy): Eukaryota > Metazoa > Chordata > Amphibia > Anura > Myobatrachidae > Pseudophryne > Pseudophryne corroboree. Next base: position 201,417,500 of record NC_086451.1, read on the forward strand.
GTGCCACCCCCTACCGCCCAGCGATCGCCTCTGCCTGTCAATCAGGCAGAGGCAATCGCTAGGAAACTACGTCATGCGCCGGCGCACTGCGGCGCCGGCACATGCCCAGTTCTGATCCGATCAATGTGCTGCAAACAACTGCAGAGAGCAATAGGGTCGGAATGACCCCCTATATGTCCAGTGCTACTGCCGTATAAATCCAGGAATACTGCTGTATAAATCCAGTCCAGTGTACTGCCATATAAATCCAGTGGTACTGCCGTATGAATCCAGTCCAGTGGTACTGCCGTATAAATCCAGTCCAGTGGTACTGCCAAATAAATCCAGTGGTACTGCCGTACAAATCCAGTCCAGTGGTACTGCCGTATAAATCCAGTACAGTGGTACTGCCGTATATGTCCAGTGGTATTGCTGTATAAGTCCAGTGATACTGCCGTATAAGTCCAGTGGTATTGCCGTATAAGTCCAGTCCAGTGGTACTGCCGTATAAGTCCAGTGATACTGCCGTATAAGTCCAGTGATACTGCCGTATGAATCCAGTCTAGTGGTACTGCTGTATAAGTCCAGTGATATGGCCGTATAAGTCCAGTGATATTGCAATAAGGGGGTTATTCCGAGTTGATCGTAGCTGTGCTAAATTTAACACAGCTACATTCACGTTCCCAGACATGTATAAGTCCAGTGATACTGCCGTATAAGTCCAGTGGTACTGCCTTATAAGTCCAGTCCAGTGGTGCTCCCATATAAGTTCAGTGGTGCTGTCCTGTGCTGTATATTATTTACTCCAAATAAAGATGTTATTAATACAAATAATTTTTACAGAGTTAACCCTGTGTGGTGTAGAGGTATGCTTTCCTGTGTTGCATTTTGTTATATACCTCCAGAAAAATAATGGAGAACAAAAAATTGGGAGGGTAAAATAGGGAAAGATCAAGAACCACTTCCTCCTACTGCTGCTGCTGTTTTTGCTGCTGGGAGTCGTTCATCATCCCAGAGGGGGAGTCGGAAGACCACTTGTACTACTGTACTTCAACTAAGCAAATGACTGTCCAATAGTTCTTTGTGAGGAAGATGAAATATGACAGCAGTCATCCTCTTGCAAAGCGGATAACTGAGGCCTTGACAGCTATGTTGGTGTTAGACGTTCGTCCAGTATCTGCCATTAGTGCAGTGGGACTGCTGTGCCACTCCTAGATGGGCCAGGTGTTTGTGCCGCACACTTGTGTCGCTTAGCGTAGTCATACAACTACCTCATTTCACCTCTTTAACTTCTTTGAATAATGTGCTGTTTGGGGACTAGTTTTTTAAATGCCATCCTGTCTGCCACTGCAGTGCCACTCCTAGATGGGCCAGGTGTTTGTGCCGCACACTTGTGTCGCTTAGCTTAGTCATACAGCTACCTCATTGCACTTCTTTTACTTCTTTGAATAATGTGCTGTTTGGGGACTAGTTTTTTAAATGCCATCCTGTCTGCCATTGCAGTGCCACTCCTAGATGGGCCAGGTGTTTGTGCCGCACACTTGTGTCACTTAGCTTAATCATACAGCCACCTCGGTGCACCTTTTAGGCCTAAAAACAATATTGTGAGGTGTGAGGTGTTCAGAATAGACTGGAAATGAGTGGAAATGAATGTTATTGAGGTTAATAATACCGTAGGGTCAAAATTACCCCCAAATTCTGTGATTTTAGCTATTTTTATGTTTTTTTCAAAAATCATCCAGATCCAAAACCAAAACCCGAAAGGGAGGTTTTGGCAAAACCTATGCAGATCCAAAACAAGAGCGGGGATCCAGATCCAAAACCAAAACCCGAAAAGTGCCCGCCGCACATCTTTAATTCTTATTTGTTTCAAGCTTCTTTTAAACACACCAAATAGTTCAGAAATAGTAATCAAATGATCTCTGATGACAAGTTGTCGTCTTTCCCCATTAAAACAAGTGGCTGACTGATACATTACACCCAGACCTCGTTTCCTGCCTTCCCTTCCTATTAAAGGTTGTTGAGAAAATGGCAGCAACACCCTTGAATCTTATCTTTGTGTTGATGACAGTCCAGGAATCAGCAGTGCTGAACCACTTATTTGCTTGTGAGTTTAAATTTATCTAAGGAGATCTACACAGATACGGTTTCACACAGATAAAAAGGAAGACAGGGTGGGAGGGAAGAGGACACAGTTCTGATTCAATCGCACATGGGGGGTCATTCCGACCCGATCGCTCGCTGCAGTTTCTCGCAGCGCAGCGATTGGGTCGGAACTGTGCATGCGCCGGTGCCGCAGTGCGCCGGCGCATGGCAGCTGTCATTGCCTAGCGATCGCCTCTGAGGCAGAGGCGGTCGCTGGGCGGGAGGGAGCGGGACGGCGGCGTTAAGCCGCCATTTAGGGGGCGCAGTCCAGCCAACGCAGGCGTGGCCAGACCGTTGGGGGGGGGGTCCGTTGCGACTGCATGATGTCACATGCACCCGCTGCAGGCTGGGGAGCGACGAGTAGCTCCCAGCCAGCACGCTAAAGCTGCGCTGGTCGGGAGCTACTCTTGAAGTGCAAAGGCATCGCCACTGTGCAATGCCTTTGCACTTCTGCGAGGGGGGCCGGCACTGACATGCGGGGCGGACTAGCCCTGTGCTAGGTGACATAGGTGTGCGCAGGGGGAGTGCCTGGTGCGCACAGGCACCCCCTAATGTCTGGCACCCCGATCTCACATGCCTGATGCAGCGATCACAGAGCAAGCTGATTACTGTCCCCTCTGCGCTGCACCCTGTCAGGACTGTATTACTGACCGGACGCCTGGGTTAATCAAAGGTGCCACTGCCACCGGCTTTCAAACTCCCGGCTCCACCTCCATGTACAAAAACAATGTGATGTGATGTGATTACGTCATGCTGCTCGCACGCCCACCCACCACACCCGCCACATGCCCACCTCTCTCCTTCTATGCTATGCCAACGCCAGCCACTGATAAGGAGCAGCATGCTGCCAGTGTTCCTCTTAGGAAGACAAATTCAATACTGCCAGGTGGTCTGCAGCAGCACTGACACGTCACTCGTTTTTCCAGCAGCCGCAGTACTAGTCTGCAACTGTCGATGTCAGTGAGTGACTGGCTTGTAAGTAAGCTGCTGCAGCTTGCAGAGGAAAGAGCTGGCTGAGGAGGAGCAGTGTAATTGCAGTTAGTGCCATCAGGGGTGTTTGTTTGGTGCACACCATAACATCTAACAATGTATCTGCTTTATTAGGATTTGTACAAGGGTGGATATTTTATATTGCATTGACCGTCAATAGATGGTGCTAGACACAACCTTCCGACGGTGCACCACCTAATAAAATGTGCTGCGCACGCCTATGCTAGGTGATCGTAGCTGTGCTAAATTAAGCACAGCTATGATGAACTCGGAATGACCCCCATGATCAATGTTTTCTGTTGTACGTATGCACTGGAGCTGCAGTGTGAATGTGCTGCAATGGTGTTGTAGACATCTGGGAGTGGTGACGGGGAGCAGCTCTGAAAATGGATGCATGTCGGCGCTGTTCTTGGGGAATGATGAAGGCAATGACTGTGTCTTCAAGGCAAATTCACTGGCCTCTACAATTTAGTTCCAGTGGACAGCCTGAGCAATGTTAGGGTTGCTCAGATATTCGATGGTCCATGCAATGGTCACAATGCTTCTCTGATGCAGTGCCGTCAGACGCAGGCAGCAGATGTGAGAAGCTATCGGTAGACGTCTTTTTACAAAAGACAGCTTCTGCGGCATTTGCATGTTTTCTCAGATCCGCTGCAACTGAAAGTGCAGCGCCAAGCCAATTTGTGTTCTCCTCTGCATTAAACCCAAAAACAACAGATTCAATAGCACCCAATAGCATTCAATAGTAGCTTATGTAAAATATTTGGATGAATACAGATTTGGCTATTTAAAAATCCTTTTCAGTGTAATTCTGGGTATATAAGCACAGGTCCTAATGTGGTGTGTATTGGTAGAGAAGGTTTAAATTAACATAATATATACTTAGCATATAAATATTTCCCATAAATGTTACCCCAAAAATGAATAATGTGCATATCAGTCTCAATGTAGCCTCATAACAGCGCAAACAGAAAGCTGCAGATATACAGGCACCTGTCTTCATCCTATCCCCACTGGTGCAACATAAAGTTTACATTGCTTAAAATACTTAACAGGCCGTTTGTGGGAAACATTGTGACCATCAGTCATGATGTTGATCCCAGGCTGCGACGCCGGTCGCAGAGCTGTGATTGCAAATGCAAATGTATAGATTACCAAAAGGTAGAATCAGGCGCCTTTGGGTGGGTTTTTCTAATGCTGCTGCTAAAATGTAGGTTTAGTCAAACCAACTGAACAATATATACAATAGGAAAAAATAGCAGCGCTAATGTTAGTGGATGGATGGTTGAAAAAGGTAAAAAATTAGTGGATGGATGGTTGAAAAAGGTAAAAAAGCAGTTATTAAAACAATCTCTAAAAACATTGCATACTGTAGCAGTCAATATTCTGGTCACCTCTAATACAATCTGCAGCTTCTCCTGCTTGTTGTTAAATATGGGGAAACAATCTATAAAAACAGCATACATAGCATACATTCACACAAACAGCATACATGCACACAGCATGCATACATACATACATACATACATACATACAAACAGCATACATGCACACAGCATACATACATACATACATACATGCATACATACATACATACATACATACATAGATACATACATACAAACAGCATACATGCACACAGCATACATACATACATAGATACATACAAACAGCATACATGCACACAGCATACATACATACATACACACACAGCATATATATATATATATATATATATATATATATGCAAACAGCATACATACATACATACATACATACATACACAGTATACATACATGCAAACACAGCACACATGCACACAGCATGCATACACAAACAGTATACATACATGCAAACAGCATACATACACACACACACACACACGCATACACATACAGTATACATACATGCATATACAGCATACACACACACACACACACAGTATACATACACAGCGTACACACACACACACACACACACACAGTATACATGCACACAGCATATATACACAGTATACCCACACACATCCATATACATACATGCATAAACACACAGTATACATGCAAACAGCACACATACATATACATACACACATAATATACATGCACACAGCATACAAACACCTATTAACAGGAAACACAGCCCCCCATCCCTGCACCCCACCTATACACATGCTACTCGCACAAACAGTGCTGGCCGGGTGAGGTTCATGCTGTACTAATTACAGCAGCAATTCATTTTACAGTGCCCCTCCTTTACCTCCTGACATACTGTACAGTATGTGAGAGACACACCTGGCTGCTGCAGATTCACTGTGAGTGCTGAACACCGCAGCCTCACCCGACTCTGTTTCAAACAAGCCCCGTGCATAGCCAGTGCCAGAGAGGAGCTGCTCGCTTCGCTGCAGCTCCCCCTACAGGCAGCCAGCAGCTAGCTTCTTACTGTCACACGGACAGTGTAAGGAGCCGAGGAGGAGCTGCAGCATTGTATATGAGCCTCTCCTTCTAAACCCCCCCCCCCCCCCACCCTGCGTGCGCGAGTGATACCTCCTACGGCATTTACATTTTTAGTCATGCCTGTGTGCAGCTTTGTAAGTACAAACACTGCTGAATGTGGGCCACAGTGTAGGAGCGTCAATGCGGCCGACAAGTCTTGGGAGCAGCTCAGTGTCTCCAGAGATGCTAGACTCGCCTCTGAGCGATGAAAATGGGGCTCGGGCTATGAGGCCGCACTCCCTTTTCGGCGGATTTTCACTGCACCGGGTGTCATACACTACAGTGATGCCCCTGGGTGTCAGACCTATTTTTTGGCCATCCTTGGACACAGTTTTCACTAGACCTGGCTATATGAAAGCATTGGTCATACTCTGTTACCTGAGGGTTACTCAGGAGACTGATGCTCACGCAGAGTGATCCGATGCTGTGTCTTTGGACGCAGCAGCATATCACAGAAGTCGGCTGGAGGTTCTATTTACGCAAGATGCTTCCTGCTCCATTAGCAAAATTTAGCACCGCTGCTGTGTACAGAGACATAGCGGCTGTGCTGCTGTGTGCATTGAATCAGGCCCATAGTGTTGTGCATTCAGACTAAATAATTCCACTGTGGCCTCATATGTTCAAAGGACATTACAGAAGTCTCATGTTTCATTCACATGTAAGTTTTGGAGAGAGAAAGACAGAGAGAGCCAGAGAAAAAGAGAGAGAGATGGGTTGATGGGTATCAGCGATGTTTAATGGAGGTCAGTCTGCATGATGAATAGCTTAACCAGGGATTGGTTTATTAACCAGGTGGAACAGCAGGATGTGAGACAAAGGCATAACGCATCAAGAGCCCGATTCAGACCCGATCACTGCTGTGCGTTTTCGCTCAACGGGCGATTATCAAACTACTGCGTATGGGTACGCACCCCAATGCACACGAGTGTCGCCAAACAGTGACAGGATGGTACGAAAATTTTGATTGCATGGCTGTTCACAAAGTGATTGACAGGAAGAGGACGTTTGTGGGTGGTAACTGGCCGTTTTCTGGGAGTGTCTGGAAAAACGCCGGTGTTTCCAAGCGTTTTCAGGGCGGGTGTGTGACGTCAGGGCGGGTGCGTTTTCAGGGCGGGTGTGTGACGTCAGCTCCGGCCCCGATAAGCCTGATTTCTTTGCATTGGAGGAGTAAGTATTGAGCTACGCACAAACTGCACACACTGCACAGAATGGTAAAACATTTGATGGTAAGTGTGATGCGAACGGTTTTGCAGGTGTCCACTGAGGGGAATTTTCGCACAGCGTACATATGAATCGCACACTTACACGGGGCAAATTTTTACTCCCCCTGGGCGGCGACTATCTGATCGCAGGACAGTGTAATTTGCAGCACATCGATCAGGTCTGAATTAGGTCCCATAACACAGTAACATGTAAGGAGAGACAGATCCAGCCAGGAGCGGGTTAATGCAGGCTGCGTGCGGTGTTGCTAGTGAGTGCACCCACTGGCGGCAGTGGGACTTGTACTGCGGTCAGCTGTAGGGGTCTGTCTCCTGGCACCGTTCCATGAAAGTTATGCTACAGTAGATCTGGGTTTTTCTGGTAGTAGAGTCCTGAACTAGAACATTCACTATGTTGACAAAGGTCTTTAGATGCCTGGAAGCAGCTTTTGCGTATTTTGCAATTTTCCTACAGCCTGCTGGAATGCTCGCTCATAAGTTGGGCAATTGTTGTCAGTGCTCTCCATTTGTAAATAATTCACTGTATAATGAGGAGCTTCAAATTGTCTGAAAATTACCTTGTAACCCTTTCCAGGCTGATGAGCAGCAACAATTGCTTCTTTGATATCAATGCAGATGTCTTTTCCAGTTGGCATGGTGTAAAAACAAACCTGAATGCACCAAACCAAACTGGCACAGGATCTGCTTTTATATAAAGGTAGTATCACTTCCTGATGATCAAATAATGAAGAGCATTCAGTTTGCAGAATCTGGCTCAAATTGACTTCCTTACTGATTCATTATCTGTCACATTAGATTTGATTTTTCAACTTTTAGGACTTTGTGATGTCTAAATGTTTATTAATTATGTAGTAATGGCATTATACATATATATATATATATATATATATATATATTTTATATATTTTTTGTTACAGGAATCACATACACCGAAGTAAAATTCATACGTTTTATTGTCACCACAGGCAGTTTACAGGCAATTGCAGGGTTCACAGGACAGATTTGTTCTTTACAGTCAATGTTCCCAGAGTCTTCCTATGCAGCAAACACAATTCCTAAGTGGTCCTAAGGGCCAGGACCAGAGCCGTAACTAGACTTTATGGTGCCCTGTGCCAGAAAGAGAATTTGGCGCCCCCCTCCCATTTTTCCAATATAAACATAAGGCGCATGCCTCGAACGGAAGGTGCATGACAAAATTGATCCAAGAGAAAGCCCATGCTATGATGCCCCTTCCCACACACACATATATAAGCATACACAACAGAGGTGGCACTCCTGGACCATTAACTTGGTGAAAACATCAACTGTGCTTTAATCAATGTTTCGGGGCACTTCCCCCCCATCATCAGGACACACATGACCATGGTGGGAAGTGCCCCGAAATGTTGATTAAAGCACAGTTGATGTTTTCACCAAGTTAATGGTCCAGGAGTGCCACCTCTGTTGTGTATGCTTATGGATGGCGTTTGCCAGCCCCTAGGAGAACACCCTGGCAAGTAAAAAGTTTGTGCTACCACTGGGAGTGTCGGACAGTTGGAAAAAAAAAAATATATATCTATATATATATATATATATATATATATATATAAAACACAACAGTATCTTTATCTTGCGCCAAGCTAGGAGCAGCACAACAGGAGAGATCCCTGTTGAAAGACCTCAATAGCATACAAAATAGAAACAATTTCCCAAGTGCGCTAAATAAAAATGTATCTACAGTTATTCTTCCAGTGCTGTTTCCGTGGGTAGGAATTGAATACTGGAGAAGGTTTGTGTATGGGAACCTGTAACGGACACCTCTCACCAAAATAGTCACCCAAACAAGAGGCCCAAGGCCAGTTGGTACAAAATTATTCTAATATCATACATTTGACAAATGCAATTTTTACACAAAGTTCATCATGTAATGTTCACAAAGATGTGTTTCTTTTTTTTTTTAAATAATGCCAGTAAAAGACAACCAGTATGTTTGTTGTATAGTCTTAACTCTAGATACTCCCTCACCTTTTTCAAGGTGCGAGCTCGAGAGGGAGTATCTTCACAAACTAGGTTGGAAACTTCTGACTGACAAACCCAACGCGTTTCATCTTATCGACTTCATCAGGGGTAACGAATATAAAAAAAAAAAACAGGCTTGCTTGCCATTAATGGATTTATATGTGGAGAATCACAACCTTGAATATAAGAATAATAAAATCTCTAATACTGGCTCCTAATAGGAGCTTTCTTGGTGGTTCCTTTCAGGAATCCTGATAATCCTAGATGGAAATTTCTACAGGCTGCCTTAAAGATAATTATACAAAACTCCTTTATGAACTATTGATTTAAGTTTCCTTTAGAGATACCGGCAGTCATGTTTTGGCAAACTGCCTGAATAAGATATACAGATCTTGTAATCAAGACTGTTTCTGATTCAGGTGTTGGCCCGTATAAAATATAATTCAAAAAGTATATAGCTGATTTGATAATCACAACGCAATGTAACTTCCTCAGTAAAGCTCACAGAATGGATCCTGGAGGATTTTGGCTGTGTGTGGAAGTGAGCTTGCACCTTGAAAAAGGTGAGGGAGTATCTAGAGTTAAGACTATACAACAAACATACTGGTTGTCTTTTACTGGCATAATTTTTTTTTAAATAAACACATCTTTGTGAACATTACATGATGAACTTTGTGTAAAAATTGCATTTGTTCAAATGTATGTTATTAAAATAATTTTTCACTAATTGGACTTGGGCCTCTTGTTTGGGTGACTATTTTGGTGAGGGGTGTCCGTTACAGGTTCGCAGACACAAACCTTCTCCAGTATTCAATTCCTACCCATGGAAACAACACTGGAAGAATAATTGTAGATACATTTTTATTTAGCGCACTTGGGAAATTGTTTATATATATATATATATATATACATATACACACACACACATACACTGGGGTAAAAAAGTATTTGGACAGCCAACGATTGTGCAAGTTGACCCACTTAAAAAGATGTGAGAGACAGAATCTGAAAAAAAAACAACAGGAAATCACATTGTATGATTTTTAAACAATTTACTTGTATATTCTTGTGGAAACTAAATATTTGGACACCTACCAAACAGCAAGATTTCTGGCTCTCACAGACCTGTTACTACTTCTTTAAAAAGTTCTTATATCCTCCACTTGTTACTTGTATTAATGGCACCTGTTTGAACTGGTTATCTGTATAAAAGACACCTGTCCACACCCTCAAACAGTCAGACTGCTACCTCTCCACCATGGCCAAGACCAGAGAGCTGTCTAAGGACACCAGGGACAAAATTGTAGAGCTGCACAAAGCTGGGATGAGCTACTCGACAATAGGCAAGCAGCTTGTTAAGAAGAGATCAACTGTTGGGGAAATTATTAAAAAATGGAAGAAATACAAGTTCACTGACAATCTCCCTCGACCTGGGGCTCCATGCAAGATCTCACCTCGTGAGGTATCAATGATCTTGAGAATGGTAAGGAATCAGCCCAGAAATACACGGGGGGGGGGGGGGGGGGGGGGACCTGGTCAATGACCTCAAGAGCTGGGACCACAGTCACAAAGGTTACCATTAGTAACACACTACGTCGTCATGGATTGAAATCCTGCAGCGCCCGAAAGGTACCCCTGCTTAAGCCAGCACATGTCCAGGCCCGTCTAAAGTTTGCCAGTGACCATCTGGATAATCCAGAGGAGGATTGGGAGAATGTAATGTGGTCAGATGAGAGCAAAATCGAACTTTTTGGTATAAACTCCACTCGCCGTGTTTGGAGGGAGAAGAATTAAATGGCATTCCAAGAACACCATACCCACTGTGAAGCATGGGGGTGGAAACATCATGCTTTGGGCTGCTTTTCTGCAAAAGGGACAGAACGACTGATCTGTATTAAGGAGAGGATGAATGGGACCATGTATCGTGAGATTTTGGGCATTCCATCAGTAAGAGCATTGAAGATGGAACGTGGCTGGGTCTTCCAGCATGACAATGCCCCCAAACACACCGCCCGGGCAACTAAGGAGTGGCTCCGTAAGAAGCATTTCAAGGTCCTGAAGTGGTCTAGCCAGTCTCCAGACCTCAACCCAATAGAAAATCTGTGGAGGGAGTTGAAAGTCCATGTTGCCTGGCGACAGCCCCAAAACATGACAGATCTAGAGAAGATCTGCTACAGTGTGTGCAAACCTGGTCAAGAACTACAGGAAACGTTTGACCTCTGTAATTGCCAACCAAGGCTATATTTTGTTATATTGAGTTGAGTTGTAGTATTGAGTTAAACTTTTTGATTGTCCAAATATTTATTTTCCGCAAGAATATACAAATAAATTGTTTAAAAACCATACAATGTGATTTCCTAGTTTTTTCTTCAGATTCTGTCTCTCACAGTTGAAGTGTACCTATGATGGAAATTACAGGCCTCTCTCATCTTTTTAAGTGGGTCAATTTGCACAATCAGTGGCTGTCCAAATACTTTTTTTCCCCACTGGGTGATTCCATGGTAACTCGGGTTACAAGTGACACTCTAAGTTGACATTTAAACCAATATTTTTACCACATAAAATATGCTTAGGAGTACTAAATAATGATTAGCCTACTAATAAATACATTCTTCTTTATTTCCAAATGTTCAAACAATGAAAAATAATTGCACATATATTAATACAAATTGTTTTTGTGTGGTAACTCAGGTTACACTAAAAAGACAGCTTTTTTTAAGCTCATACAATGTAATATTTCTGCTCTTATTGAGGTGTGAAGTTGCTATAATTTATTTATGAAAAAGCCACTAAATCATAGATGATGATATAACACATTACACATGTTTATGATAAGAAATGAATTATTTATAAAAAAAATTCCTGGTAACTCAGGATACATGAGGCAAAAATGTTGATGGAAGTGCATTCTCTGGGTCCTAGGTCTTTTGATACACATCAATTTCAGTATCAAAATCATACACCATTCTATTTCCTTGCATTACTAGCCTTGGAGTTGGTAAAAGATACAGGATATGATCATATGACACATATGATACATCAGAATCATCCACTTTAAAACGCATGCTAATTTTGCCAACCAGATTCCGACACATGATCTCAATTCACTCTGGCAGACAGCAACATATCGATATGATGTTTTGCGCTCTCCATCAAACTTAACAAGAACATACGTTCCAGGTTTGATTTCTTCAACCCTGGGCCTATCTGGTTCATGAACTTGGGCTTCATTTTCTGATGGAGAAGACCTGTACACTTCCTTGTAAAAGTTATTCTTGGACCTCTTGTTCACAGACTTAGCATGTTTTGTTAACATGTAGCCTTTGGGTTCAAACTCTTCTAAATGCAGGCAATGGACTTTAGAAATTCCAGGAAAAAAAGGTGCATTATCAAATGTCTTCAAATGCATTTCTGCATTTCTTTCAGAAGGAGTTGCTCTGTTTTCAGTTTTTCGCTGCCTGTGTTTTGCCACCTTGATTCTGTTTTTTTTTCCCCTAATTTTTTTCAAAATAGCTTCTCTTTTCCTTGCTGGTAGCGTTTTTAATGCATCTTTTCTGTTCTGACTGCTTTTTTTTTTTTCCGGCAAGCCTATGAGCTGCTTTGTACTCATCATATTTTCCTTCATCCTTCAATTTCTGTCTCCTTCTCATTTTTTCAGCTAATCTTAGTGCCATCTTACAGTGGGATGCGGTCAAGATCCCGCCGGACGGAATCCCGATGGTCAAAATACCGACACCGGAATCCCGAACGGCACAATCCTGACATATTCTCCCTCTGTGGGTGTCCACGACACCCATAGAGGGAGAATAAAATAGTGTGCCGAGCGTAGCGAGGCACCGTGCCCACAGCGTGGCGGTGCAGCGAGCCCACAAGGGGCTGCATTCCGCTCGCCACCCCTGTCTGGACGGTTGGTTCTATATCGGAGTGGCTGAAGGGACCTTGTGACGTATTGAGGGGAGGAGCTACGTCACCAGGGGGAGGAGCTACGGGCGAACAGGGTACCCGAAAAGTACCCTCGCGGGCTCGCTTCGCTCGCCACGCTTCGGGCACGGTGGCTCGCTTCGCTCACCACCTAATTACTAAAGGTAATAGTTGGTGGCGTGGATAGTAGAGGAACTATCCCGCAGGCCTGGCTCCTCCCCCTTGCGTCGTAACTCCTCCCCCTTACGGAAAAGGTCCCTTAGCCCACTTGATTCTAGCATCTACCTGTCGGGACTGTGCTGGTCAGGATTCCGGTGTCGGTATTTCAACCACCGGGATCCCGTCCAGCGGGATTTCGTACTGATCCCCTTACAGTAATACCCATTTTCCACTAGCTCAAAAAACACGGGTAAATGCACGGGGGCGCGTATTTACCCATGTTCTTTGCTAGCGGAAAAGGGTTCCCCTGCAAAAACCCGGATCAAGTGACCCGTGAATCCTACCCGGGTTAATACCTGGGTAGGACACGGGAATGATCCGGGTAGGGTTGTAGTGTAAACGGAAGCGACATGGCTTCCGTTTACACTGTATGGAAGGGCGTCACTGGGAGATCATGTGATCTCCCAGCACCGCCCCTGCCGCGTCACTAGCAGCATCACCAACCCGGCAATATGCCGGGTTGGTGAGCGCAGTGGGAAAGGGGGCTGAGCACGGGCCGCAGCCGGGTAGCACCTGTGTCAAGCTCCCGGCTGCGACCCGTGCTCAGTAGGGGAAAAGGGGTATAATTCTTATACAAAACAGATAAAGATAGCTTCATTATTTTTTTTAAAGTTTATACTAATCCAGTTCATTCATATGTTTGTTACACTAAAAAAAATCCAAATACATTGCATTAAAAAAACTGGTAATAAAATGAATAGCTTGTCTTGTAACTCAGGTTACATGGTAACTCAGGTTACAGAATTGAATTGAATTTTTCATGACTTAAATGTGAATTACATTTTTTCTTTTTTATAGAGTTGAGTAATATGCATGACAAATGTATACAAAAACAAGTATAAACTAGCAGTATTATTATTTACCCTTATAAAAAAAAAACAATTCCATGTTTTGGTAACTCAGGTTACATGCTAACAGTAGGCTTAAGAAACCTAATATTATGCAAAATCAAAAAGGTATTGGGATGTAGTTTTCAATACTTCCTAAACATAAAATATAAATGAATACCACATAGCTTTCGCTTTACTGCTAACATGTTAAAATTAAATTTTTTTTACTTCTAAATGAAAGTGAGAGAATCATATCCAACTAGCCTGAGAAACACATGGATAGGTGGAAGCCGCTAATCTAGTGAAAAAGTGTTTTTTGTTAACAAAAAAATAGTGCTGCCACTTACTTTAACATCTTGTGCTTCAGAATAAACTGAAATAACAAATAATTTTACATTTTTTATTTTTTAGGACTAGGGAATAAAAAGGAGATCTAATCCCCAGTGGTATGCCAATCCCACTCTCCCAGCGCTGGTAATAAAAATAATACTAAAGATAAAAATATATGTATATATAAAAAGAAAATTAGAGTTAATAGCAGCGTATGTTTTGAGACTTGGTTAGGGTCTCTAGCATAAACAAAATGAAAAAAAATCTATAAAACATTGCGCTAAAAAATAAAAATAAAAGTAAAATATATAGATATATATGTATATATTTATTAGGAGATAAGAAATGGCTGTGAAGTTGTCAGAAATGAGGTCGGGAGACTCTCTATGTATAGTAAAATACCATTTATTTCAAACAAAATAGTCCACAAAGTGGAATATAAATATAAAACATATGCATAAGCATCAAATGGTTAATATGTGCATAACATTCCAAGGTAAGCAATAACTGTTCTAACAACTCTATTTGTGTGCTATAATAACATAAAAATAGATACTTGATAGTCCTTTTTAGAGACAATGTGCAGCAATTGTTGCAGTTTCCTTTGTATGATCCACATAAATGTAGTTACTGGCTTTAAATGCCGGCGTCCCGGCTATAATTGATAGTTCAAAGTGAACTGAAGATTTTATATTTACCGCCTGTGGCTCCCATACACATATAGAATCGTCCCTCCTTTCCCGGTGGTAAGGCTATCACCGCCCCGGGCGCGGTATAGCGTGTGTCCGTGAACAGAAGGAAGTCAGGGAACTCACCAGTTCCTCCCACTGAGATGGTGTTGGCGTCTCCCCTCTCCCGGTGGTGAGGCTATTGCCGCCCCTGGTGATGTATTTCGGAGGTCCGTGTGTGCTCACTGCAGGCTCCCGCTGCCAGCGTGACGTAGCGGGATGATGCTCAGCTGACGAGCTGACAGGCGGGTGAGCGGCTAGGTCAACGACAATGAGAAAAAGGTGCTGTTAGCAGTATTGCGGCAGCGAGGTCTCAGTGGATATTTTCTAGAGCCAGTTAGGTCCAATATAGGTGGATCGGTACACTGGTAATTGTCCAATATAGCGTCAACGCGTTTCATCCCACAATGCCTTGGGACTTCCTCAAGACTTGAGGAAGTCTTGAGGAAGTCCCAAGGCATTGTGGGACGAAACGCGCTGACGCTATATTGGACAATTACCAGTGTACCGATCCACCTATATTGGACCTAACTGGCTTTGGAAAATATCCACTGAGACCTCGCTGCCGCAATACTGCTAACAGCACCTTTTTCTCATTGCCGTTGACCTAGCCGCTCACCCGCCTGTCAGCTCGTCAGCTGAGCATCATCCCGCTACGTCACGCTGGCAGCGGGAGCCTGCAGTGAGCACACACGGACCTCCGAAATACATCACCCGGGGCGGCAATAGCCTCACCACCGGGAGAGGGGAGGCGGCAACACCATCTCAGTGGGAGGAACTGGTGAGTTCCCGGACTTCCTTCTGTTCACGGACACACGCTATACCGCGCCCGGGGCGGTGATAGCCTTACCACCGGGAAAGGAGGGACGATTCTATATGTGTATGGGAGCCACAGGCGGTAAATATAAAATCTTCAGTTCACTTTGAACTATCAATTATAGCCGGGACGCCGGCATTTAAAGCCAGTAGCTACATTTATGTGGATCATACAAAGGAAACTGCAACAATTGCTGCACATTGTCTCTAAAAAGGACTATCAAGTATCTATTTTTATGTTATTGTAGCACACAAATAGAGTTGTTAGAACAGTTATTGCTTACCTTGGAATGTTATGCACATATTAACCATTTGATGCTTATGCATATGTTTTATATTTATATTCCACTTTGTGGACTATTTTGTTTGAAATAAATGGTATTTTACTATACATAGAGAGTCTCCCGACCTCATTTCTGACAACTTCACAGCCATTTCTTAACTTCTAATAAATATATACATATATATCTATATATTTTACTTTTATTTTTTAGCGCAATGTTTTATATAATTTTTTTCATGTGGGGCAGACTAGCCCTGTGCTGGGCATCCCCCCGCATGTCCGATTGCCTGATAGTAGCTGTGCTAAATTTAGCACAGCTACGATCAACTTGGAATGACCCCCAAAGTGTCCTTAAAATGTAATAAAAGACTGAACAACAAAGAGCTATCAAAGATGATGGGCTTCAAAAAGGGGGAAGGCTGCAATTGAGAGTACTTAGATAATTCATAACTGACAAATGCTGCCAACAGTGCCCCCTACCCTGCAGCGCTTTGGGCGGAGCACACTCTGCACACACCCAGTTAAGGCCCTGTCCAGGACCCCTAACAACAGTCACCCCCTGGCCTACTGTATCTCCTGGGCAGATTGTATACCAACAGAAGCAATGTTCTTTGTGTCTGAAGCCCTTTTAACAGCAACTGACAGGTACCTGTAATTAGCTGTTTCTCAACACTGGTCTCAAGAAATACCTGGCCTGGATTCTCTCCAGCCACAACCCAGCAGTTTTACACCTATGCCCTCACATATTAATAATACAAGTAATCCAAATGGTGCAGCACTCCACACTTTGTAAAAGAACTCACACTGACAAAGCAGAAGATCTTCAGATTTGAGCAGCAGACAAGGAATGGTTATTGATGAAGATTAGCCTCACAGCTGCATTCAATATGGATTGCATTGGTGAAAGTCTGTTTTGGGGAAGACCAGTAAGGAGACTATTGCAATAATCAATGCAGGAGATAATGAGTGCATGCCTCCCAACCGTCCCGATTTCAGTGGGCTAGTCCCATTTTTGGTCAATGTCCCACTGTCTTGCCCACCTGCCGCAATGTCCCGCAGGCAGGGGAAGGTTGGGGGACCATTTAAAAACTGAATAGATGCTGTGAGCATGCACATGGGATCTACATAGTGCAGGGAGGAGAGCATGTGGGCAGCGCAGCTGCTTGTGGAATTATGGGCACGCCCCAGAGTGCCAAAAATGAGGGACATGCATGCAGGGTCCCGACTCGTAGGATCCAATCATTGTGAGGTATGTGGGTGCATGAATTAGAGTTTTTGCAGTGTCTTGTGTAAGATAGCGACATATTCTGGATTTGTTATTTTAGATGTATGTAACATGATTTGGAAACAAATTCAATGTGGGGAACAAAGGACAGTTCAGAGTCAAAGATAATACCAAGGCAGCAAGCTTGTGGAGTAGGGTTGATTGTTCAGTAATAAACAGTGATAGAGATATCAGGTTGGTTGGTAACTAATACTGACCGGTCGAAATATTAACTCTGTTTTGCAAATATAAAGTCTAAGGTGGCTAGATGACATCCAAGATGTAATGGCAGAAAGACATTCATAACGCAGACCAATACAGACAGGGACAAATCTGGATAGGACAGGTAGATTGATTGATGATACTGAAATCTGAAGAAGCGGAAAAATGTACCAAAATATATGGTATAGATTGAAAAAAGCAGAGGACCTAAGACTGAGCCTTGTGGTAATTCAACTGATAGAGGAAGTGGTGGATTCAGAAAACATAAACACTGAAAAAGTGATATGAAAAATAGGAGGAGAACCAGTAAAGGGCAGTGCCCTGAAGGCCTAGAGGTTGTAGTGTTTGTATGAGAAAAGAGTGGTCAACAGTGTCAAATGCAGCAAAGAGATCTAAAGAATAAGAAGTGAGTAATGGCCTTCAGACTTAGCAGTAACCAGACAATACACTATCTTTGTCAGTTATGTGGCTGTGGAGCAGGCATGTCAAACTCAAAATCTCAACCAGGCTGAAAAATCAAGGTCTACGAATGTGTGGGCCATAAGAAAAAGTCTTATATGCAATTTTGAAAGGCTTATTATTAGGAAAAACCTACTGTAGTGTCACTGAAAAATTTGTAATCAGAAAATAAATTTGTACTGACACATTTGCTACTGTATATAACATCATAATGGAGTGCCATAAGTTAGGCTTGCAAACCTACATTGTAAAAAACTTGAATAAAGTAAACAGATAGGCTCACTGGTGTGGTGATAGTTACCTCTGTCTGAAGACTGCATTGTTTTAAAGTCATCACGGTTGTGGGTAGTTGCCACGATCCCGGTGAGGCTGCTGCATCCAGGGTAAGGGCTGCAGTGGGAGGGCGGGCTCCCGGGCTCAATGGTGGTGTACTGGTGTAATGCTCCTGCTTCCGGGTTAAGAAGGCATGTGCACCGGGAAGGTTTGGGCCGCATTCCATTTGTTTTCGATTAGTATTGTGGGGTCACAAAAAAATATGTGCTTGGGCCACGTGTTTGACATAACTGCTGTAGAGTGTTGGGAAGGACTGCCTGGATTAAATGGATCCAATAATTTGTGCGAGTGACTAAAGTGTGTAAGGCGAGTGTTGGCAAGTCTCTCGAGTAGTTTATAGGGGCATGGCTGCCTGAAAGATGGGACAGTAATTTGAGAGCTAGGGTCAGAATTCTGCATTTCCATCTACACAACCACAACATACCCACAGAACACATACTGTATCCTACGTGTGAATATACGCACATGCACTAAGCTGCAAGAGAAGATGCGAATGATGCATACAACTCTAAATCACCTGAAATTGTGCATGCTCGTATGTTAATTTTAACATCAGCAAGATCTGTACGGTCTTGCACACAACTCTGAACCAGGCCCAGAGAGTATAAAAAAGGCATAGTTCAAAGAATTGGATTTTGTGGTAATAACAACATCAACAACTTAATGTAAAATCTCACGTCGGGTATCTAAACCTTGTCAAAGTCGAAAAATATTGCAGTACACACATCAAGTACAAACTACACACAGATGGCCTCCATGTGCGTACTTATTCTGCCGTGCGTGCACATATTCGCAATTTGCGTATGGTCGCTCCCGCGGTCCTGCGTATTAGAGCGTGGTATGAGTAATTACAGTAGTGTTTGTAGTCGCATGGAAAAGCCATAAAAACACATTACATATTTAATCCAAATAGTGCACAATGTACACATAGTCTCCCTGCATCACACCAGCAAGTTACAACAGTTTAAATGGTATCAGAACAAAGGGATTCACCTTTACAGGATAGGAGGGGACAGAACAAGGTTATAAGGTGATGTTTGGTATCCAGCTGTAGGGTATTTTAAGGGCAATATTCCGGTGTTGGTTTGCAGAAGATTGCACGCTCCTGCGAATAGTTATGCGCAGGAGCAGAATATAAATATTAACTGTGTTTACTGTACATTTGGTATGCGACGGGAACCCAGAGGAAACCACCTGCAAGGGCACCTGGAACAGATATCGCCCACCTATCCAACCAACCTATGACCTCTCCTGTACTGTAAATGACCATCCCTGTGTCCAATGGACAAAGAGATTACAGTATCCATTGTGTTAGGTTTTGGAATATTGTATAAAAGAGCCAGCTGCATGCCCGGCCACACACAGACTCTGAAGGTCATCTACCTTGATGACTGAGGACCAGACTGGGAAGCGCAGGCGAAACCAAACACGTATGTACCATTGATTGTAGCCATTATTCTATTGTATTGTATTATATTGTTTATATTGTTACCCCCTGCAAATAAAGAACCGTTGGTGGGTTAGACCCCAACCTAGTTTTGAATTACAATTGGTGTCGTGTCCCATTTCCTTGCTAAGGTTTAAAGTGTATTTACAGCCACTCGGGCTGCTGCATTGTGCTAACAGTGTGTAGGCTTGTGTACGCAAACTGTGTAGTCACTACGCCCTTTCGGCGTACGTACGCAGAGTGCGGACAATGTACGATCTTGTGTACGTAAGGTTTGTGAACAATATAAGGGTGAAAGGTTAATTACAGCGGCCGCAGCGGCTCAATATTAAAGTGTATCAAGTGTGTTTAAAGTATAAGCTTTTTAGTCCTGTAAGTAAACCGACGTTTACAACCTATAAACCATCACTGTCTTAAGATCACGCAGAGGCAATTTAACATGATACTAAAATAATTCCCGGACAGAAGCAATGGCATCTGCTCAGAAGAAAGCTTTCTGGCTTAATGTTAAGCCACATACTGTAATTGAAGCAATTTTATACCCCAACTGAGACCCATTTAACTCTGTGGTCCTTGTGAATTGAATAAAGCCCCAATGTCCTGCTAGTCATAATTCTGATTTATACTGAGTGTTATGTAGCCACAGAAGAAGCATCCAGTGTTTGCAGATAGCACTAGAGCAGAACAAATGAACACACTGCACATCATATGATATAAATGGCTGAGCAGCACAATGCACGGCAAGCTAATAAAACCCAAACCAAAGGAAGAGAAAATTGAACACAGACATTGATATATTAAAATAGTGTATCTGATCCTACAATGTGATCAAAGTGTTTGGCAAATACATTTATTTCTAATAATTTCCATGTACCATTTCTATTCAGAGGTGTGTGAGGTTTATGCACTTCTGTGTGACATGACAACCTAACAACAACCCCATTGCAAAGGTTCCTGGTGAGCTGCATGATATCACATCACAGCAATGATGAACCCTGGTCAGAAAGAAGGGAGAGTGAAGAAAGAGAAAATATGTGGAGGATATGTGTGGACTGTACAGTGGGGATATAATCGGATAGGAAATCTTATGAAGGTTGAGTGAGCGGTTCTGGAATGAGATAAGCTTGTCTGAAGAGGTGAGTTTTCAGGGGACGTTTGAAGGTTTGGAGACTAGGGGAGGGTCTTATAGTATGTGGTAGGGCATTCCACAGAGTGGGTGCAGCCCGAATAAATATTTATGGGTGTCCCCTGAAAATGGGTGTTTTGGGGGGATATCCAGCAAATGTTCTTGAATAAATATGCCCCTGAGGGAGGTCACACAGCATATCTGAGCAGGTGGAGGATCCTTGTGCAGCAACTGGGACGCTATTTTACATTTTCAGTGAGTGGGGGCATGTGAGTATTTAAAGCAAGTGAGTGCATGCCTCCCATCTTTCCCAATTTATCATTATCAACATGAGTTGGGATTAAACAGAAGTGAGTAAGTGGGGCTTACTTTGAGTGACATGAGTTGAGGACTGAGTTGTATGGTAGGAGATTTGAGTGTCGTGACGAGGTCTGAGTGGAACTCAGTGAAGTCTATGTGGCACTGACTGTTTTTAAGAAAAGCAAAATCAGCGCAGTCAGGACAACATGTCAGGACACACCTGTGACACTAATTTGTTATACAGTGTGGCGATTCAGCAGCACTTTATACTCTAAGGCACTTGGATAGGTGCCTTGGATTGTTGGTCCAGGACCAATTAAAAGTATTTATGGTCAATACAATAGGCAATAAGACTCTCCCCTAGTCTCCAAACCTTCAAGTGTTCCCTGAAAACTCCACTATTCAGACAAGCTTATCACATTCCAGAACCGCTCACTCAACCTTCATAAGCTTTCCTATCCTATTATATCCCCACTCTACAGTCCACACATATCCTCCAAATATTTTCTCTTTCACTTTCCCTTTCTTCTGACCCTGGTTCATCATTGCTGTCATGTGATTTCATGAAGCCCACCAAAAACATTTGCAATCTGATGGACAACTCTGCAATAGATAGCTCCTATCTTTGTGTATCCATGCCTATTTCCTTATTGATTGTAAGCTTGCGAGCAGGGCCTTCCTACCTCTATGACTGTTTGTTATTACCCAGTTTTGTTTTATCATTGTTTTCAATTGTAAAGCGCAACAGAATTTGCTGCGCTATATAAGAAACTGTGCTGGTTGCTGTCAATCATAAAATATGTGGACAAACAGAAGCAAATCTTGCCCTTCACCTCACAATTGAACCTAAGGACACAATTTACAATATAAACACTATTTACTTAATTTAATATATTATTTAATCTAAATTTCTCAATAACAAACTTTTGGCATAAGGGTACCATGAAAAATATTATGATACTCTAGGGTGCCGTGATTCAAAAAAGTTTGGGGACCACTGCTCTAAGGGGTATATTTACTAAAGTGCGGGTTCTTAGAAGTGGAGATGTTGCCTATAGCAACCAATCATATTCTAGCTATTATCTTCAAGAAGGTGCTAGAAATGATAAATATAATATCATTGGTTGAGCAACAGCTCCACTTCTAAAAACTCAAAACTTAGTAAATATACCCCAAACTCTCTCCCGGGCAAACTCACCAGCAAAGAACTTCTTTTTCTGTGACGGAGCAATCCTGTACACATGGACCAGGGACACCGGAGAGACTCCCAAACCTGAGAGAAGGCTTTAACTGAGCCGCAGAGTTCCATAAGAACATTTTCACAGACTACTGCTTTTATATCTCCTTGCATATAATCATAAAAATTTCCCACTGGAGAACTTTATTTTACATTCTGCTGCTGCTCTGAGAGTGTACTTATAAACTGATACACTTTGTGCACGGCGTACCGCCCACATTCTCTGAGGATACAGAAGTTAACCAGTACTGCATTTATATTAACCAAATCAATTAGAAGCATTTTCTGCACTTGTACAGATATTTATCATTTCTTTAGGAGCAGGTGTGTAATCTATGTCAGTGATTCTCAACCTCGGTCCTCAAGTACTCCCAACAGTTCATGCAAACCTTCCAACTCTGCTCCTGGACTTCCCTCATAATGCATGATTGACATTTCAAAACAGGTGCCTTCAATCATACATTAAGAATAAAGTCCAGGAGCAGAGCATTTTGTCCCTCCTGGAGAGGATCATGTTGGGAGGTATGGTTCATGTTTTCCAGGTCACCTAGCAGTTGAACAGGTGTATTCATTATTCACTGACACATTATAAAAGACCCACATGTGGAGCAAATTATTTCTCTTGCAATCCTGTGAGGAGACCTGGAAAACATGAACTGTTGGGGGTACTTGAGGACCACTGATCTAGGTTGAGAACCACACTGATCTATGTATTTCAAGTCTATAAAAGTGCCTGCTTTAGGCAGAAGGGAAAAGTGTCCAGTAGTTGTGTATCCCTCAACAGGTTACTATATAGGGGCATAAGCATACTTGCCTACCTGACCCTCTCCATGAGGGAGAAAATGCTCTGTTCCTGGACTTACCTTGTAATGTATGATTGCCATCACATGTGGTGAGCTAGTTGATTGATAAGAAAGGTGTTTCACCACAGGTGATGGCAATCATACATTACCAGGAAAGTCCAGGAACAGAGCATTTTCTCCCTCATGGAGAGAGTCAGGTAGGCAAGTATGGGCATAAGGGGTCTCATGCCATATACTGGTACTCTGAGGTGGTCTGATGTCATAGCCATATAGAAGTGTGTGTGTGTTTTCATTTGTGTCAACGCTATTTACCCTGTCAAGAGTCGGCACTGTTTTTCCGTTACTAGCTCTGACTGATTAAAGATATTTCTTCTCTTTGAAAGGACTCTTTACAGAGTGCAGTCAGCTGAGCCTATAAAATGAAATCTGGTAATGAGAACTGCAGGAATGTTCTAGTTTATATAGTGAAAGCACAGCTATGCTGCTCCAGCAAATGTCTGTCTTGTATTGACACATAAATACATTAGAAATAAATCTCTGCGCACACAAAAAAATAAACTTCACCTTAAAGAGTTAAACATATGAAGTCACGTAAATATACACTTTTCTTTGACTACATTTTAGAGATTTGTGTTCAGAGTCTATGTTGATACAAAAAGTCTATTCATTACATGAACTAAAAGATCAGATGCGGGGAAACTTCCTCCAAGGCAAATAAGGTTATTTTAAAAGCAAACTTAAGTATTACCTGGAAACCTGCTACCCATATGAAATGACACAGGACCTGCTATTCATGTGAATTTCCATAGGACCTGTCAGCGTGAGCAAATGTTCAGCCATGCATTTATGTTCTGTTTTAAGAAGAGGCATCTTTTCTGCTGACCTAACAAATAAGTTGCTTGTTTGATCTGCTACAGCTGTGGCACACATTTTAGCATATCCTTTGATAATGATATGTAGTTCTTGTGAGCATGTGACAGTCACGACATGAGCTGAAGATGGTGGGAATGGTACGTTTGTATGTACTGTACTGTGTGCTGATTGTTTCTTTGAAATTGTTTTGTAACATAATTTTACCCACATGGTCATCAAGAAACCTTTTTCTTACAGGCCTCTTTATCAGTATACGGCATAGAGCTGGTCTTCAATTGCACCACTTATTGCCATAATTAATTAATGCCGACATATCCTGGCCCAGTCTTAAGGCTTAAAAAATCAGTGGAATCGAAAGCCCAATATGCAAAAATATACAAGTCTAGGATGGGGCTGCGAAAGGGGTGAGTTACTCCCAGCATTTTCACCCCACTGAAATCGCATCTCTCCCTCCTCACACCTAAGAAGATTGAACCCTTTAGCTCCCCTAAAAACTCATCTAAAAAAACAAACAAAAAACCTGGGGTACGTTTCTCCTGATAACAATTCAATAATCCTCCCACAATGCTCCACTATCAGTGCTCACATATGGCAGTTAGGGTCTCCTCCTCAGAAATAGCAGGCCAAATAATGAGGTGCGTCAGCAGTGGGTGGGGCATTCAGTGACAGATATTGTAAGCTCTTTTGACAGTGTTCTTCTTGTCTATAAGATATCAGCTACCCTCCCCTATGTCTATATAACATGGGGCCCCAGCTCACATATTGTCTCAGGGAGAGTGCTACTTACATATAACAGTAACAGTCAACCTGATACAGCCTTCTAACCTTCAAAATTGGCTGTACATTACTTTTAATCTATGTAGCAATTTAAATGAATACATTAAAATCAACACTTTTAATCTGCAAACTGCCCAATACCCCAAAAGTAATATTTTATTACTGTCTACCATGAACTACTAGCTAGACACCTCATGTAAAACAATGTAGACCAAGTGACTCATTGAGTCCTTTGGGCGCCAACGTCCCCAATGTATGTATCCACCTTGTCTCCTATTGCAAAAGGCGTAAGGAACGGTCGACACCTCTCATCCTCAAGGGTTCATGATCAATGATCATATACCTCAGTGATGTTAAAGGATGTCTAGCGTGTACAAAATGGTGCGCAACTGGCTGCTCACTTTTACCACAAGCCAAGGCTGCTTTAGTGGATAACTATGGTTAGCCGTGCGTTCCCGTAGGGTACGATCGCTTTTACCAACATAACTAAGTCCACAGGGGCAAGTAATCATGTAGATAATATATGTTGTAGTACACGTCACGTTGCATTTCACCTTCTCTATATGTCCAATGTGCACCAAATGTTTTTAAGCATAAATACTTTTCACTTTGTTTTACATTCAGCTGGCATCGTAGGGCTTTGTCCAGTCGCCATGGTTACTCGCCTGCGGCGCGGCACACCGTGACGTCAGTGGAAAGCGACGTAGAAGTGTGGCCGGATGGACTGGCGGGCGGCAGCGCCGTGAAGCAGGTGAGTATGATCTGCACTAATGTTTGTCTCTGTTCTCCTATAAATGTTGTCTGTTTTGTTCCACTTGGCTTGCCTGGCCCTGAGGACGGGGCCGAGACCCCGAAACATGTTGGCTAAATAAACCTTTTGTTCTTCTACACACACTGCTGGGTCTGCATGAGTGCCACCCATCCCACCATTTGCTCTGTATTTGGGACTTGCTTTTCCCACTGGGAGGGCACCGCAGCTGTTGTCATATTACGAGTGGAGTGCCGGGCCGTTTCTGTATGTGTATGTATATATATATATATATATATATATATATATATATATATATATATATATATATATATATATATATATATATAGAAAATATGGACACTGCGCTTATCTTCTATATAAGCTTTTACTTTATAAATTATACCACAACAGACTAGGTGCTCTGGACTTTCCTCTATAATCACTTAAAAGTAAATATATTCGCACTAGAGTCCGTTTTTCTATCCTTGGACCGCAGCTCCTCTTTCAGAATCTTCCATAGGTAATAATTTCTCTCCAAAAAGCATAAAGCGTTAATGAAGGCCGCTCCATAGTGCATTAACGCTTTTATTTTAAAACATAAAAAGGCACTGCACAAGATAAATCTATACTGCTCGTACCGCAATATAACCAGTGTGGACTGATTACCACATGATCTCATACAAAATCCAACCGGCATACACAGGAACACAGTTACAGGTCAGCACAGACTCCTATTATCTGCCGCTAACCACCACTGGCGATCTCCAGGTGAAAGCAGTCCATGTTGCCCTGTAATGGTGTTCCCGTATATGCCAGATGGATTAATTATGAGATCATGTGGTAACCAGCCCACACTGGTTACATTACTGGTGACATATATATATTTGTTTTTCTGTTAAAAAAGCATAAACATATTATTCAAGAAAACCAAGTAAAAACGCTGCTACTGAAATGAGAGTTCTGGTTCTTTTTTCTTTTTCACTTGCAGGAAATAGTGAGTGTCATATGCAGTATATATATATATATATATATATATATATATATATATATATATGTTATAATGTGACTTCATTTAAGAACCCTCTCTCAAGGATTATATACAGATGTGGCTACTGTGGCTTAATCCGCGCCTAGTCACTCCCCGGCGATCGCAGGGCGCTTTCGCATCTGGGGTGTGCGCGCATAATGCACGCGCCCCATTCACATGAATGTGCACCAGCAGTACACGTTTTCGTTGTAGCAGCGTGGCTACATCTGTATGCATAGAATTGACAATATTCTGTTATATCAGCATTACTCATTACTACACTAAGGGCCTAATTCAGCATGGATCGCTATTCAGAGAGATAGTAAATCGAGCAATTATTGTAGCATTCGCATTGTGCACACACAAGATGTAATAGCAACAGAAGATGCGTACAGATCGTAATCACAATGTAGCCACTGTTTGACTGACAGGAAGCCGGCAGTTCTTGGTGGAAAACTGCTGTTTTCTGGGTGTGTCAGAAAGAAACGCAGGCGTTGCTGCGGTGCCCTCCGTGAGTAGGTATCTCCTACCCGATATAGGGGGTCATTTCGAGTTGATCGCACGTAGCAACTTTTTGCTGCCCGTGAGATCAACTAAACGCCACCTATGGGGGAGTGTATTTCTGCATAGCAAGGCCACAAACGCTTGTGCAACCCTGCTATGCAAAAATGTTTTGTGTAAAAGAAGACCAGGGTAAGAGTTACTTACCCTGTGCGATCGATCCAGCGTTGCAGGTCCCGGAAATTACGTCAGACATTCGCCCTCCAAACGCATGGACAGGCCTGCGTTGGACTCACCACTCCCCGAAAATGGTGAGTTGCCGCCCGGTTCCGCCTTCCTCTTGTCAATCTTCTTCGTTCACAGCGTCGTTGCCCGTCGCTGGGCATCGACGCACCTGCCCAATGCGGCCACCGTGCATGCACAGTTCCGACCCGATCGCACGGCTGCGAGGAAGTGCAGCGTGCGATTGGGTCGGAATGACCCCAATAGTGCAGTGGTCCGGCGGAACTCAAGCAGTCTTCAGTAGATAGTTTACCGTAGAAAACCTTTTATTAACATGTATCTCTCTCTCTCTCTCTCTCTCTCTATCTCTCTCTCTCTCTCTATATATATATATATATATATATATATATATATATATATATATATATAAAATAAGATTTTAAACCTACCGGTAAATCTATTTCTCCTAGTCCGTAGAGGATGATGGGGACTCCGTAAGGACCATGGGGTATAGACGGGCTCCGCAGGAGACATGGGCACCTAAAAGAACTTTTCCTATGGGTGTGCACTGGCTCCTCCCTCTATGCCCCTCCTCCAGACCTCAGTAAGAGAACTGTGCCCAGAGGAGATGGACAATACGAGGGCAGGATTTTATAAATCCAAGGGTAAGATTCCCACCAGCCCACACCAATCATACCATGTAACCCGGAACATACATAACCAGTTAACAGTATGAACAAACAACAGTAACGGTCCAAGACCGATTCCAACTGTAACATAACCCTTATGTAAGCAACAACTATATACAAGTCTTGCAGAGTTTCCGCACTGGGACGGGCGCCCAGCATCCTCTACGGACTAGGAGAAATAGATTTACCGGTAGGTTTAAAATCTTATTTTCTCTTACGTCCTAGAGGATGCTGTGGACTCCGTAAGGACCATGGGGTTTATACCAAAGCTCCCAATCGGGCTGGAGAGTGCGTATGACTCTGCAGCACCGACTGAGCAAATGCTAGGTCCTCATCAGCCAGGGTATCAAACTTGTAGAATTTAGCAAAAGTGTTTGACCCCGACCAAGATGCTGCTCGGCAAAGCTGTAATGCCGAGACGCCCCAGGCAGCCGCCCAAGAAGAGCCCACCTTTCTAGTGGAATGGGCCTTAACCGAATGCGGTAACGGCAATCCAGCCGTAGAATGAGCCTGCTGAATCGTGTTACAGATCCAGCGAGCAATAGTCCGCTTCGAAGCAGGCGCGCCAATCTTGTTGGCAGCATACAGGACAAACAGAGCCTCTGTTTTCCTAATTCTAGCCATCCTGGCTACATAAATCCTCAAGGCCCTGACTACATCCAGGGACCTGGAATCCTCCAAGTCACTCGTAGCCACAGGCACCACAATGGGTTGGTTCAAATGGAATGCAGAAACCACCTTAGGCAAAAATTGAGGGCGCGTCCTCAATTCCGCTCTATCAACATGAAAAATCATGTAGGGGCTCTTGTGAGACAAGGCCGCCAATTCTGACACTCGCCTTGCAGATGCTAAGGCCAACAACATGACCACCTTCCAGGTAAGAAATTTCAACTCAACCTTGTTAAGTGGTTCAAACCAGTGTGATTTTAGGAACTGCAACACCACGTTCAGGTCCCATGGTGCCACTGAAGGCACAAAATGAGGCTGGATGTGTAGCACTCCCTTTACAAAAGTCTGGACTTCTGGAAGAGAAGCCAATTCCTTCTGAAAGAATATCGAGAGGGTCGAAATCTGTACCTTAACAGAGCCTAATTTCAGGCCCATATCCACTCCTGTCTGTAGGAAGTGGCGAAAACGACCCAAATGAAAATCTTCAATAGGGGCGTTCTTGGTTTCACACCAAGACACATATTTTCGCCAGATACGGTGATAATGTTTTACAGTCACCTACTTTCTAGCCTTTATTAGAGTAGGGATGACTTCCTCCGGAATCCCCTTCTCAGCTAGGATCCGGCGTTCAACCGCCATGCCGTCAAGTGTAACCGCGGTAAGTCTTGGAACACGCAGGGACCCTGCTGCATCAGTTCCTCCCTTAGAGGAAGAGGCCAGGGATCTCCTGTGAGCACCTCCTGAAGATCTGAGTACCAGGCCCTTCGAGGCCAGTCTGGAACAATGAGTATTGTCTGTACTCTTTTTCGCCTTATGATCCTCAACACCTTTTTGATGAGAGGAAGAGGAGGAAACACGTAGACCGATTGAAACACCCATGGCGTTACCAGGGCATCTACTGCTACTGCCTGAGGGTCCCGGGATCTGGCACAATACCTCCGAAGCTTCTTGTTGAGGCGTGACGCCATCATATCTATTTGAGGAACTCCCCGAAGACCCGTTATCACTGCAAAGACTTCTTGATGAAGTCCCCATTCTCCTGGATGGAGATCGTGTCTACTGAGGAAGTCTGCTTCCCAGTTGTCCACTCCCGGAATGAAGACAGCTGATAGAGCGCTTACGTGATTTTCCGCCCAGCGAAGAATCCTGGTTGCTTCCGCCATCGCGGCTCTGCTTCTTGTCCCGCCTTGGCGGTTCACATGAGCCACTGCTGTGACATTGTCTGATTGAATCAGAACCGGTATGCTGCGAAGAAGACTCTCCGCTTGTCGAAGGCCGTTGTATATGGCTCTTAGCTCCAACACGTTGATGTGTAGACAGGACTCCTGGTCTGACCACAGTCCCTGAAAATTTCTTCCTTGGGTGACTACTCCCCATCCTCAGAGGCTCGTGTCCGTGGTTACCAGGATCCAGTCCTGAATTCCGAACCTGCAACCCTCCAGAAGGTGAGCACTTTGCAGCCACCATAGAAGAGACACCCTGGCCCCGGGGGACAGTGTTATTTTCCGATGTAAATGTAGATGGGACCCGGACCATTTGTCCAGAAGGTCCCATTGAAACATCCTTGCATGGAACCTGCCGAAGGGGATGGCCTCGAAGGCTGCCACCATTTTCCCCAGAACACGAGTGCATTGATGAACTGACATTCTTTTTGGCTTTAGCAGGTCTCTGACCATGTTCTGGATGTCCTGGGCTTTTTCCAACGGGAGAAAACCCTTCTTTTGTTACATATCCAGTATCATATCTAGGAACGTTAGTCGAGTTGTCGGAATCAACTGTGACTTCGGTAGATTTAATATCCAACCGTGTTGCTGGAGCACTCTCAGAGAGTGTCACATTGCTCAGCAATTGCTCTCTTGATCTCACCTTTATCAGGAGATCGTCCAAGTATGGGATAATTGTGACTCCATGCTTGCGCAGGACCACCATCATTTCCGCCATTATCTTGGTGAAAATTTTTGGGGCCGTGGACAGCCCAAAGGGCAAGGTCTGAAATTGGTAATGACAATCCTGTACAGCGAATCTCAGGTACTCCTGATGGGAAGGATAGATGGGGACATGAAGGTAAGCATCCTTTATGTCCAGTGACACCATAAACTCCCCCTCCTCCATGCTAGCTATTATCGCCCTGAGCGATTCCATCTTGAATTTGAATCATTTCATGTACAGGTTAAGGGATTTTAGATTCAAAATAGGTCTGACCGAACCATCCGGTTTCGGGACCACAAAGAGGGTTGAATAGTACCCTCTTCCCTGTTGGTTCAAGGGAACCCTGATAATTACTTGCTGTTGACACAGCGTTTGAATTACAGCTAACACCACATCCCTGTCTTGGGTAGAAGCTGGTAAGGCCGACTTGAAAAATCGGCGTGGGGGCACCTCTTCGTATTCCAGTTTGTAGCCTTGGGAAACTATTTCCAACGCCCAAGGATTCAGGTCTGAGCTGACCCAGACCTGGCTGAAGAGTCGAAGACGAGCCCCCACCGGTGCGGACTCCCGCAGGGGAGCCCCAGCGTCATGCAGTGGGTTTTGTAGAAGCCGTGAAGGACTTCTGTTCCTGGGCACCAGCCGAAGCAGGTGTTTTTTTCCCTCTACCCTTACCTCTTGCAAGGAAGGAGGATCCCCGACCTCTTCTGGACTTTTGTGACCGAAAGGACTGCATCTGATATGTTGGAGTTTTCTTCTGCTGTTGGGGAATAAACGGTAAAAAGTTAGATTTACCTGCGGTAGCTGTGGAAACCAGGTCCGCCAGCCCATCCCCAAACAACACATCTCCCCTATAGGGGAGAACCTCCATATGCTTTTTCGAATCCGCATCACCCGTCCACTGGCGGGTCCATAAGGATCTTCTCGCTGAAATAGCCATGGCATTGGCTCTGGAAGCCAGTAATCCAATGTCCCTTTGAGCGTCTCTCATATACAAGACTGCGTCTTTGATATGGGCTAGAATTAACAAAACAGGATCTCTATCCATGGTATCAAGGTCAGCCGACAGGTTATCTGTCCAGGCTGAAACTGCGCTACACACCCATGCCGACGCAATTGTAGGTCTTAGCAAAGCTCCAGTATGTGAATAAATAGACTTTAAAGTAGTCTCCTGCCTGCGATCCGCAGGATCCTTGAGGGCCGCTGTGTCTGGAGACGGTAGCGCCACTTTCTTTGACAGGCACGTTAAAGCCTTGTCCACAGTGGGAGGGGATTCCCAACGTACCCTATCCTGTGTAGGGAAGGGGTATGCCATATTAATTCTTTTGGGAATCTGCGGTCTCTTATCCAGAGTCTCCCAAGCTTTTTCAAAAAACTCATTAAGTTTATGAGATGGGGGAAAGTTTATTATCTGTTTCCCTTAAAAATGTGTACCCTCGTGTCAGGAACAGAGGGTTCATCAGCAATATGCAACACATCTCTTATTGCTATAATCATACACTGAATGCTCTTTGTCACCGTAGGCTGCGCTGTGTGTCAGGAGATGCTATATATATAAAGAGAGCCGACATGTGGATAATTAACAATATTTAATGTAATTAAAAAAGCAATAAATGAACATATATAAACCAATCACAATGAAAGGAACACACCTTGTAAGCTCAGGATATTAATATGCTCTATGAGAACGTAATAGATAGATTCAGGACACAATAATGGTGAGTGTCCGTTTTTCATAGGCTAAATAGCCATAGCATGGATTAATAGCCGGTGAATTGAGCACAGAAAGTTCCAAGAGTCTGAGTGCTTGCAGCAGTTGGATATTATACGTAGACGGTTTTACCTCTCCAGTGGGCAGGGCGAGAGTCGTGCGTCCCCGACTATCCGTCCTGCAATGCCCACGTCCACACAGCGGCGGGGAGGAATGAAAATCGCTTGAAGAAATGACTGGCTGTAGAGACGTGACGTCCAGCGGTCGCTCTCAGCAAATTTGTCAGCCAGATAGGAAACCGTTCTCGTCCGTGCAAGTAACACCTGTGACTAACTGAGCAAGGTGTGTAGGAGGGCGGGGTCTGACGCGTTTCGTCACATACCATGTGACTTTTTCAAAGATGTAGTCCAAAGATGTAGTTCAAAGATGTAGAGGACTACATCTTTGAAAAAGTCACATGGTATGTGACGAAACGCGTCAGACCCTGCCCTCCTACACACCTATTAATCCATGATATGGCTATTTAGCCTATGAAAAACGGACACTCACCATTATTGTGTCCTGAATCTATCTATTACGTTCTCATAGAGCATATTAATATCCTGAGCTTACAAGGTGTGTTCCTTTCATTGTGATTGGTTTATATATGTTCATTTATTGCTTTTTTAGTTACATTAAATATTGTTAATTATCCACATGTCGGCTCTCTTTATATATAGCATCTCCTGACACACAGCGCAGCCGTTGTTTTTTGTTTCTTTGTCCACTCCACATAGTGTTCTCGGCACGCGCAGTATCTCAGGAGCTGTTCTTAATTAGGAAGGTTTAAACTGTCTATTTGCCACATTACATAGGCGCTGTTTAGCAGTTAAGTGTTGTTGTTTTGTGGTTATCAGTTAAGTAGGTCTGCTTCTCTCCCCTCAGTCCCACGTTGCCAACAGGACTCCCTGAAAATAAAAACCTAACAAAATTATTTTTCCACAGAAAACTCAGGAGAGCTCTCTGCAGTGTACCCTTCTCCTCTGGGCACAGAATCTAACTGAGGTCTGGAGGAGGGGCATAGAGGGAGGAGCCAGTTCACACCAATAGGAAAAGTTCTTTTAGGTGCCCATGTCTCCTGCGGAGCCCGTCTATACCCCATGGTCCTTACGGAGTCCCCAGCATCCTCTAGGACGTAAGAGAAATATATATATATATATATATATATATATATATATATATATATATATATATATATATATATATATAAGCAGTGCAATGAGGCGGCACTCTGGAGACTTTTCAAGTGATTTATTGAAGTGTTCTACGTTTCGGCTACCAAACTATTTCCACTAGAATTGGGATTAATTATTACCAATGCAAATAGATGCTACACTTGCGCCAAAGGGCCTCAATGAAGCCCTTAATTTAAGATGCTTTTTGTGAGAAGCTTGGCAGGCAAGCGGGTAATCTTGGGCTTTAATATAAAGGTGATGTAGCATCTATTTGCATTGGTAATAAAGAGAGGAGAGAAAGAAAAAGTGACCCTTGTTGGGAGCACTCACTCTTGGAAACAATTGTGATTGAGATTATGCATAATGAGGTAGATATTAAAACGTAACCTTTAATTATTTTTAAATAAAATAAAAGTACACACAAAATTGCTGTTTAAAAATATGACTAAAAAAGTGAAACATTGGTTTGGAATTACGACTGTGAATATATAGGTGAAAACATATATATAAGGCAAAGGCGTTAGATTATGGCAAAACCAAAAATTGCCCGCCAGGTATTAATTTTTAAGGGTTAGTGCAATAGCCAGAGTATTGCCGTCCAGAAAAACCTACAACACCAGGTATTCCTTAGTGGTCAACCACCTAAGTACTGACCAGGCCCAACACCGTATTGCTTCCAAGATCGGACGAGATTGGGCATGTACGGTGTGGTATGGTAGTAGATTTAGGTTTGATGAGGCAAAAACCTGCAGCTGGTATGCGGCTGTTGAGTATACCATAAACCTGGTTATTAGGATGGGCAAATAATCTCTTAAAATAGAGATATGTGTTTGACCATCATTGCACCAAATTGTATTCCAAATGTGTAGGTATACGGAGGTTTAAATCATATGGTCAGTCGGTTTTGCCAAATGGAGCCGTCTTGTATGTTGCTTTTTTTGTGCTGTGCAACATCATTCAAAATAGATTTTGCTTGTGATAGGGCAAGAATGGACCCTTATTATACTGATGACATGCCAACAAGATTAATGAACATTGAATCACGAATATGTTTCAAATATGTAATGTGATTAAAGCTGAAACTATAATGATCAAGATGAATCCACCATCCTCCCCCTCCACCTTCACAGAAAGTATAGGGCTGGAAATGGAAATGCACTAGAAAACATATTTGTCAGCTGAACAGACAGATTAGCAGAAGTGGATAGATAGATAGATAGATAGGAAATATATTTTCCAGAGACACAATCTCTGTTATCCACACTAAGGCTAACTAAGTCATTAGAGCCTGAAATACCACATGCTGTCTTTATCACAATCTTGTCGAGCTGTTGTACTTTCAGTAAGGAAACAAATGGTCATGTATACACTGTGTGTCCACAATAAAAAAATATCAGAATTGTGACATGCCAAATATCATTTGTGCTAAAATAGCAAGTGTGTATACCTTGATTCTATGCCTGTATTTGAGACCTGTATAAAGAAACAGTGCTATTTATACAGGGATGAGGGAGTGACGACACCTGTACTGTAATTGCTACAGCTGTAGAGAATAACAGATTGTTACTAATTATAATGTGTCAGCCACAAAATGACACAAAAAGTGTCAAAGAATTTTACTATGTGTTGATAGCACTTAGAAAGCAGAAAAGCGTATCATATACAATGAATAATGCCTTAAATAAGTGGCATAAATTTGCCGAAAAAAGAGACCAATGCACATGCTGTTAAATTACATCTGTGCGTGGCTGGAGAGCGGGAGACGGGAAATGTGCAGGATATAAAAAAATTATACTTATAGCCGCCTGGCGTCTGTATCCTGCTTGCTGAATGCCGCTAACAGCTCGGCTATACGAGCTGTGTGTCTCTGCGGCTCGCCTGGTCTCCTCTCCTGCCGGTCTGCTGGTCACGTGAGCGCGCTCACCGTGACCACGTCCATCACCCCCAACGTACGTTTCACAGTTAGCTTGTTCACGGGTAGTGTGAACACTAGGTGTGCAGACCCGGTTTAAATCTGCTGAAGTGATTGCTAATTGCCTGCACCTATTAGTAATGATAGGGTCTGACTGCGTGCGGTGAGCTGCACAGTAAAAACTGAGGGAATGTCCTGCACATGTTAGAGCAAATATGGGTAATTAGTGAATAGATGACCTGCATTAACCTATGAAAAGTGTCATTGGAGATAAGTTGAAAACCTGTCTACATATGATATTGTTTGGGTTTTATTTTTTGTACACATTATATAGTATAAAAATAGTAATATATTGTATCTATAGGTAATTTCAAACATATATAAATTGAAAAGGAATTAAAATAGGAAAAAAGGAATTAAATGATAGATAGGAAAAATTATATGTGAAGGTTAGTAAAAAACAGTGTGACCTGTGCTGATTAGTGGTGCTTGGATATTGAGTTAGGGTGTTGTAATAGGAGTGAAAATGTGTGTAAACTGTAAAGGAGAAACAGGGGAGGGGAATGATTAGCAAAAATTAGTGTTGAATAGTGGGATGACTGCGATGAGGTATGGTGGGGGCATGCTGTGAATGGTGATGAAGATAGATGCTGATAGTGTGTGGGAGGGAGGGGGATATTGAATGCCCTGGAGAAAAATTGTGAAAGATATGTGCAGAGTGCATAAAGGAAATCAGATGTGAATTGCATGTATAAAGAAATGGTGAATAGTGATATGCTGCTAGTAAGTAGGTGAAAGATGTATATATATGGAAAGAGGGGGGAAAAGATGACGTTAGACACAGTAGTCCCTGCTTGGATAATTAATGCCAAAATATTAGCTTATTTATAGTGATGATATGATCAAATTGGAAGGAAAGCGCTAAAATTAATGGTTTCATTAAGTCCTTGAGGGTGTAGTGAGTCCAATCTGAAAGTCCACTCACACTCCTTACGTAGCAGAGTATTGGTCCAATCTCCTCCTCGTATACCAAGTTTGACTTGCTCTAGTCCACAAACTCTGAGTTCATTCCACCGACCTGCATGATTGGAAACAAAATGTCGTGCCACAGAGGTGATTTGCTTCATTTTTTGTAAGTCTTTAGTCGCATTGCGAATGGATCCAACGTGTTCCAAAATTCTTTGCTTGAAGGCTCTGGTCGTGATGCCCACATATCTTTGTCCACAAGTGCACACTATACAGTAAACCACTCCTTCTGTTGAGCAGTTAATAAAATGTCTGAGTTTAATATCTTTACCATAGCGGTCCTGGATATGATCAGTCTTAAGGATGTATTGACATGCTCTACAGTGACCACATGGATGTGTGCCGATCGTTGGTTGTGATTTCCCTTGTGTTTTTTGGAAATGGCTGGACACCAATCTGTCTTTCAAATTTCTCGATCTCCGCCAGCTCATGGATACTTGTGGTCCAAGTTTTTGAGATAAGGTGGGATCCAAATGGAGGATTCCCCAATGTTTTTGGATAGCTTGTTTTACCTGACGCCACTCTCGACAGAAACCCCCTACAAATCTGATGGTATTGTCCTCTTGTTTCTTTTCAAAGATTAAGTGCTCTCTCTGGATAGTCTGAATGTTTCTGCTGGCTTTCTTAATAGAAGTATTGCTGTATCCTCTCTCCCGTAGTCTCTTCGAGAGGTCTTTGCTTTGATCCGCAAAGTCCTGATCGTTGGAGCAGTTCCTTCTTAAACGTAGATATTCCCCCTTAGGTATGTTCATAATTGTTGGAGGAAAATGGGAACTGGTTTGATGTAACAGAGTGTTTGAAGATGTCTCCTTCCTATACAGTTTTGTTGAGAGCATTTTGCTTTCATCTTTATAAATTAGCACATCCAGAAATGGGAGTTCTTCCTGACTGATATGATGGGTAAGTCGAATATTGAGATTATTGTTGTTGAGATGTTCAATGAAAAGGAGAAGCATCTGTACGTCACCTTCCCATATCATCAAAATATCATCAATGTACCTTACCCACATGATGATATTGGATGTAAAGACATCGTTGCTGTCAGTGAACACAAATTCGCGTTCCCACCATCCTAAGAAAATATTAGCGTACGTGGGGGCACATGCTGCCCCCATAGCTGTGCCCCTGGTCTGTAAAAAGAATCTGTTGTTGAAAGTGAAGAGATTATGACTGAGTATAAATTGGAGTAAGTCAGCAAGGAATACGTGGAATTTCTCCATGCCTTCCATATTCATGAAATAGTTGACAGCTTCAAGTCCTTTATCATGGTCAATTGAAGTGTATAGTGCCTCAACGTCCAAAGAGACTAAATATTGGTTTGTTTCCAGTTTGACATCATGAATCTTGCGAAGAACGTCTGTGGTGTCTTGGACAAAGGAAGGGAGACCCAAAACGTGGTGTCGTAGATGTAAATCGACAAAGATACTGGCTTTTTCAGTTAAAGATCCTATCCCCGATACGATCGGTCTTCCTGGTGGTTGCCTCATGTTCTTATGTATCTTGGGGAGCATGTAAAATGTAGGGATACTGGGATGTGTTGTCTGGAGATACTGATATTCTGAAGATGTTATAGTCCCTTCCACATGTGCATCGGTAAGAATCCGGTTGTATAGCGTCTTGTAATTTTCCATGGGGTTCAGTAATACTCTTTGATAGCACGTTTGGTCTTCCAGCTGTCGATATGCTTCCTGTATATATTGTTCTCGGGGCCATAGCACCACGTTTCCCCCTTTGTCTGATGGCTTAATAATAACGTCCTGCCATGATTCAATCTCTCTTAGAGCATTTAATTCTTTCCTGGATAGATTGGAATTATACAAACTTCTGGTCTTCCGAAGGTGTATGTGGTCAAATTCTTGAGATACTAATTTGGTAAATATCTGTATCTCAGGGCTCGTCTGCTCTGTTGGAATAATTAATCCCAATTCTAGTGGAAATAGTTTGGTAGCCTGATGAATTTATTATACTAAGTCACCACTTTTTATTAATTGTTTTATTATTTTTTCATTTCTTAATGTGCAGTCCGCAGTTTTTGCATTAATATTGTCTATTTGTAAGTATATCACATTGATATCGCTCTGATTAATATAAGTTTTATGTGCGTATGGTTTTATATATATCAGATCGTCTTATTTATTTATTGTTCACTAGATTTGTTGTGTTAGACAAATAATGCAATGGCTGAATGGAGGTAGACATATTGTTTACATGTTGCTATGGTTTCTCTCTTCCCAGCCACAACGCGTCAGCTGGACGGGCCGGCGTGACGTCACTTCCGGCGGGACCGGGAGGACGCGACCGGAAACCGGGCAACGCGTTTGGAGGCGGTGGGTGTGAGCGATCTCACTCAGGTATTTAAACACTTTCTGTTGATGTACACATTTATCCTGACGAAGGGGCTGCGTCCCCGAAACGTAGAACACTTCAATAAATCACTTGAAAAGTCTCCAGAGTGCCGCCTCATTGCACTGCTTGTATGTGGGAGATCACCTCCACGAGGAGGGCACCGGGAGCAGCTGTTCGCTGGCGGAGGGGACCGCAGGAGTGCCGGGTCACTGTGAAGGTTATATATATATATATATATATATATATATATATATATATATATATATATATATATATATAAATATATATATATATATATATATATAATAGCCCAGATCTGTTGTGACTCTGTGCCTGTGTGTCTAACGCTGGGTGTGGCTAGGAGCTCTCATTGGGTTAGTGGCAGGTCTATCACACCTAGTCCACAGCTGATTGGGTGAGAAACGCCCTCCCACACAGGTTACATCCAATGGGAGGCTCTGCCCTTTGGCTGCTGTGTGTTGCCAGAGCAGCTTTAACAATGGGGCTGATGGAGCTGCAGCTCCAGGCCCACACCCCAAAATAGGCCCACTGCATCTGTAGCAACATACCCTCCAACAATTTACACATAAAAATCGGCACAAATTCAAAAAGGGGGCATGGCCACGGGTAAAGGCATGGCCACACCCCTTTTCCTATACTTTCAATGGAAGTTTGGAGAGCAAAAAATCGGTATAGACCATAAAAAACATACTGTACCTGCCAAAAAGGTACAGCTGGATGGTAAGCCACTACATCTGCAGCAAGTCTCTGCGCTGTGGGTAGGGGGAGGGGGGAATAAGATTTTACTTACCGGTAAATCTATTTCTCGTAGTCCGTAGTGGATGCTGGAGACTCCGTAAGGACCATGGAAATAGACGGGCTCCGCAGGAGACATGGGCACTTTAAGAAAGAATTTAGATTCTGGTGTGTTCTGGCTCCTCCCTCTGTCCCTCCTCCAGACCTCAGTTAGAGAAACTGTGCCCGGAAGAGCTGACAGTACAAGGAAAGGATTTTGGTAATCCAGGGCAAGATTCATACCAGCCACACCAATCACACCGTATAACATGAGTTTATAACAACCAGTCAACAGTATGACAACAACAGAGCATCAGGTCCAACACTGATGCAACCATAACATAACCCTTATTGAAGCAATAACTATAAACAAGCATAGCAGAAGAAGTCCGCACTTGGGACGGGCGCCCAGCATCCACTACAGACTATGAGAAATAGATTTACCGGTAAGTAAAATCTTATTTTCTCTAACGTCCTAGTGGATGCTGTGGACACCGTAAGGAACATGCGGATTATACCAAAGCTCCCAAACGGGCGGGAGAGTGCGGATGACTCTGCAGCACCGATTGAGCAAACACAAGGTCCTCCTCAGCCAGGGTATCAAACTTGTAGAACTTTGCAAAAGTGTTTGAACCTGACCAAGTAGCTGCTCGGCAAAGCTGTAATGCCTAGACCCCTCGGGCAGCCGCCCAAGAAGAGCCCACCTTCCTCGTGGAATGGGCCTTAACTGATTTAGGCAGCGGCAATCCAGCTGCAGAATGAGCTTGCTGAATCGTGTTACAGATCCAGCGAGCAATAGTTTGCTTTGAAGCAGGAGCACCAAGCTTGTTGGAAGCATACAGGATAAACAAAGATTCTGTTTTCCTGACCCTAGCCGTTCTGGCTACATAAACCTTCAAAGCCCTGACCGCATCAAGTAACTCGGAATCCTCCAAGTCAGTAGTAGCCACAGGCACCACAATAGGTTGGTTTATATGAAAGGATGAAACCACTTTCGGCAGAAATTGTGGACAGGTCCGCAATTCTGCTCTATCCGCATGTAAAACCAGATAGGGGCTTTTATTTGACAAAGCCGCCAACTCTGACACACGACTAGCCGAAGCCAAGGCTAATAGCAATACCACCTTCCACGTGAGATATTTTAACTCCACCGTTTTGAGTGGTCCAAACCAGTGGGATTTCAGGAAACTCAACACCACGTTAAGATTCCAAGGTGCCACTGGAGGCACAAAAGGGGGATGAATATGCAGCACTCCCTTTACAAACGTCTGAACTTCAGGTAGAGAAGTCAACTCCTTTTGAAAGAAAATGGATAGGGCCGAAATCTGGACCTTAATGGAACCCAATTTTAGGCCCAAATTTACTCCTGACTGTAGGAAGTGAAGGAACGGCCTAGCTGGAATTCCTCCGTAGGGGCATTCCTGGCCTCACACCCAGCAACATATTTTCGCCATATACGGTGATAATGTTCAGCTGTTACGTCCTTCCTAGTCTTTATCAGCGTAGGAATGACCTCATCCAGAATGCCTTTCTCCGCTAGGATCTGGCGTTCAATCGCCATGCTGTCAAACGCAGCCGCGGTAAGTCTTGGAACAGACAGGGCCCCTGTTGCAACAAGTCCTGTCTTAGAGGAAGAGGCCACGGGTCCTCTGTGAGCATTTCTTGCAGATCTGGATACCAAGTCCTTCGTGGCCAATCTGGAACAATGAGTATTGTTCTCACTCCTCTTTTTCTTATTATTCTCAGCACCTTGTGTATGAGAGGAAAAGGAGGAAATACAAAGACCGACTGGAACACCCACGGTGTCACAAGGGCGTCTACAGCTATCGCCTGAGGGTCTCTTGACCTCGCGCAAAACCTCTGTAGTTTTTTGTTGAGGCGGGATGCCATCATGTCCACCTGTGGCAGTACCCACCGACTTGCAGTCTGTGCGAAGACTTCTTGATGAAGTCCCCACTGTCCCGGGTGGAGGTCGTGTCTGCTGAGGAAGTCTGCTTCCCAGTTGTCCACTCCCGGGATGAACACTGTTGACAGTGCACTTACGTGATTTTCAGCCCAGCGAAGAACTCTGGTGGCTTCTGCCATCGCTACCCTGCTCCTTGTGCCGCCTTGTCGGTTCACATGAGCCACTGCGGTGATGATGTCTGACTGAATCAGAACCGGTTGGTCGCGAATCAGGGTCTCCGCTTGACGTAGGGCGTTGTATATGGCCCTTAGTTGCAGGATGTTGATATGAAGGCAAGTCTCCTGACTTGACCACAGACCTTGGAATATCTTCCCTGTGTGACTGCTCCCCACCCTCGGAGGCTTGCATCTGTGGTCACCAGGACCCAGTCCTGAATGCAGAATCTGCGGCCCTCGAGAAGCTGAGCACTCTGCAGCCACCACAGGAGAGACACCCTGGCCCTAGGGGATAGGGGGATTAACCGATGCATCTGAAGATGTGATCCGGACCACTTGTCCAGTAAGTCCCATTGAAAGGTCCTCGCATGGAACCTGCCGAAGGGAATGGCCTCGTATGATGCCACCATCCTTCCCAGGACTCGAGTGCAGTGATGCACTGACACCTGTTTTTGGTTTTAATAGGTTCCTGACCAGTGTCATGAGCTCCTGAGATTTCTCTATTGGGAGATAAACCCTTTTCTGGTCTGTGTCTAGAATCATGCCTAGGAAAGGCAGACGAGCCGTAGGAACCAACTGCGACTTTGGAATATTTAGAATCCAGCCGTGTTGCCGTAATACTTCCACAGAAAGTGCTACGCTGATCAGCAACTGCTCTCTTGATCCCGCTTTTATGAGGAGATCATCCAAGTATGGGATAATTGCGACCCCTTGCTTCCGCAGGAGTACCATCATTTCCGCCATTACCTTGGTAAATATTCTCGGTGCCGAGGAGAGACCAAACGGCAACGTCTGAAATTGGTAATGACAATCCTGTACCACAAATCTGAGGTACGCCTGATGAGGTGGATAAATGGGGACATGAAGGTATGCATCCTTTATGTCCTGAGACACCATAAAATCCCCCCTTCCAGGCCTGCGACGACCGCTCTTAGCGATTCCATCTTGAACTTGAACCTTTTCAGGTATATGTTCAGGGATTTTAAAATCAATATGGGTCTGACCGAACCGTCCGGTTTCGGGACTACAACATGGTCGAATAATAACCCCCTCCTTGTTGAAGGAGGGGAACCTTGACCACCACCTGTTGAAGATACAATTTGTGAATTGCAGTTAACACTAATTCCCTCTCGTGGGGGGAAGCTGGCAGGGCCGTCGGTGAGGGGGCATCTCCTCGAAGTCC
Organism: Pseudophryne corroboree; assembly: GCF_028390025.1. Lineage (NCBI taxonomy): Eukaryota > Metazoa > Chordata > Amphibia > Anura > Myobatrachidae > Pseudophryne > Pseudophryne corroboree. The sequence continues at coordinate 201,460,388 of NC_086451.1, forward strand.
AGCTTGTATCCCTGAGACACAATATCTATTGCCCAGGGATCCAACAGGGAGTGAATCCACTTGTGGCTGAAATTTCGAAGACGTGCCCCCACCGGGCCTAGCTCTGCCTGTGGAGCCCCAGCGACATGCGGTGGATTTTGTAGAGGCCGGGGAGGACTTCTGTTCCTGGGAACTAGCTGTGTTGTGCAGCTACTTTTCTCTGCCCCTGCCTCTGGCAAGAAAGGACGCACCTCGGACTTTCTTGTTTCTTTGTGATCGAAAGGACTGCATTTGATAATGTCGTGCTTGCCTAGGCTGTGCTGGAATATAAGGCAAAAGATCAGAATTACCAGCTATAGCTGTGGAGACCAAGACAGCATCTTTTATATATATATATATATATCTATATATCTATATATACATACTAGGGTCTCAATCTCTGCTGACAAGGTATCTGTCCACGCTGCTACAGCGCTATAAACCCATGCCGACACAATCGCCGGTCTGAGTAGAGTACCAGAATGTGCTTTTACTGCATGCTATCTGCAGGATCCCTGAATATAGCTGTGAAGTCAGCCCTACCTTTTGGGCAAACGTGACACCCTAGGGGAAGACTCCCATCGTATCCTGGCCCTAGTAGGGAAAGGATACTCCCTGAGAATTCTTTGTGGGGAAACTGCAGTCTCTTGTCTGGAGATTCCCGCTCTTTTTCTTCATGAGAGGAGGGAAATGTACCTCAGCTTTCTTCCCCTTAAACATGTGTACCCTTGTGTCAGGGACAGATGAGTCATCAGTGATATGCAAAACATTTTTTATTACAATAATCATATATTGAATACTTTCCTGCCATTTTGGCTGTAACTTTGCATTATCGTAGTTGACACTGGAGTCAGACTCCGTGTCGATATCAGTGTCTATTATTTTGGATAGTGAGCATTGAGAGACTCTGAAGGTCTCTGCGACATAGGGACAGATATGGGTAGATTCCCTGTCTGTTCTCTATTTACCTTAGCACTTAATTACACATATCCAAACAGGTGTCGGCGTTGTCTACGGAGACACCACTCACACACACATTTGCTCCATCTCCTCCTAGGGGAGCCTTTTACCTCAGACATGTCGACACACACGTACCGACACACCACACACTCAGGGAATGCTCATCTGAAGACAATTCCCCCACAAGGCCCTTTGGAGAGACAGAGAGAGAGTATGCCAGCACACACCCCAGCGCTATAAACCCAGGAATAACACAGTAACTTAATGTTAACCCAGTAGCTGCTGTTTACATAGATTTTTTGCGCCTAATTATGTGCCCCCCCCCCCTCTCTTTTTACCCTCTTCTACCGTGTATCTGCAGGGGAGAGCCTGGGGAGCTTCCTCTCAGCGGAGCTGTGGAGAAAAAATGGTGCAGGTGAGTGCTGAGGAAGAAGCCCTGCCCCCTTGACGGCGGGCTTCTGTCCCGCTTAAATATACATTTTCTTGGCGGGGCTCATACATATATACAGTGCCCAACTGTATATATGTGTACTTTTGCCAAAAGAGGTCCATATGCTGCCCAGGGTGCCCCCCCCCTGCGCCCTGCACCCTTACAGTGACAGGAGTATGTGAGGTGTGTGGGAGCAATGGCGCATAGCTGCAGTGCTGTGCGTTACCTCAGTGAAGAACGGAGTCTTCTGCCGCCGATTTCGAAGTCTTCTTGCTTCTCATACTCACCCGGCTTCTGTCTTCCGGCTCTGCGAGGGGGACTGCGGCGCGGCTCTGGGATCGGACGACGAGGGTGAGATCTTGTGTACGATCCCTCTGGAGCTAATGATGTCCAGTAGCCTAAGAAGCAGGACCTAGCTTCAGAGAGTAGGGCTGCGTCTCTCCCCTCTGTCCCACGATGCAGGGAGTCTGTTGCCAGCAGAGCTCCCTGAAAATAAAAAACCTAACAAAATACTTTCTCACAGCAAGCTCAGGAGAGCTCACTGAACAGCACCCAGCTCGTCAGGGCACAGTCTCAAACTGAGGTCTGTAGGAGGGACATAGAGGGAGGAGCCAGAGCACACCAGAATCTAAATTCTTTCTTAAAGTGCCCATGTTTCCTGCGGAGCCCGTCTATTCCCATGGTCCTTACGGAGTCCCCAGCATCCACTAGGACGTTAGAGAAATTATTTTACTGCAGCGTTCTATGGGGGTCATTCTGACCTGATTGTTAGCTGCAGTTTATCGCAGCGATCAGGTCAGAACTGCGCATGCGCCGGTACATGGCTGACAGCCAACGGCTGTCATTGCCTAGCGATCACCTCTGCCTGATTGACAGGCAGAGACGGTCGCTGGGCAGGAGGTGGCGGCATTTGGCCGCCATTTTGTGGGCACGGTCCGGCAAACGCAGGCGTGGCCGGACCGTGCAGGGGGCAGGCCGCAGCAGCTGTGTGATGTCACACGCAGCCGCTGCGACCCAGGGCAGCTACGAGTAACTCCCGACAAGCCGCAGGAGCTACGCTGCCGGGAGTTACTGTTCAAGTACAAAAGCATCGCCGCTGTGCGATGCTTTTGTACATGTGCGGGGTGGGAGCAGCCTGACATGCGGGGCGGACTAGCCCTGTGCTGGGTATCCCCCCGCATGTCAGTGTAAGTGATCGTAGCTGTGCAAAATTTAGCACAGCTACGATCAGGTCGGAATGACCCCTTATGTCCTGCTGCCAGTCTGCCTGCCCCCTCCGGCATCAACAATCCCCACTCCCTAGCCACGGCGCAGGTGGAACAAAAGCTGCTGCGGCCAGTGGAATAGATGTGTATGAAAGCGGCGCAGCGGAAGTCTTTCATAGCCATCCCTGATCCGCATACTCTCTGAGCCCTGGAGCCTCTTCTGCACGTGATGTCACAGAAGTGCCTCCCCGCCACAGCCGCGCTCAGATCCCCAGAGGCCCTGACTCCGCAACACAGCACCCCGGGCTGTCAGCCTGGAAGCCCTGTGATGGCTAATGTAATGGATAGAGTGGGTAATGACTGGACGCTGAATCAATGTAAAAGGTGACAGTGCTGTGCAGTGCAGTAGGTGTGCAGGGTCACTGACACTGCACAGCACTCTCACCTTTTACATTGATTCAGCGAATCAGTCACTTCTGCCAGCCAGTCGATATTGTTAGCGCCGGTGTCCCAACGCCCCGCATTACAGGGAAGTAGACGCACTAACTAAACTACAGCTCCCAGCAGCCCATAGCGCTGAAGCATTCCGCTGCTAAGGGCTGCTGGGAGCTGTAGGTTATTGAGTGCATCTTCTTCACTGTAATGCGGTGCGTTGGGACAACGGCGCTAACAATAGTGACTGGCTGCTTGGCTGCTGTCCTCCCTTTGGCAGTAGCTCTCCCTGCCAAAGGGAGGACAGCAGCTTTGCTGCTTCCAGGAGGAGATGCAGGAGAAGCATTACCCGCCCCTCCCCCACTTGCAGTACCTCCGTGCCCCACACCTTCCCTCCACCAGCCGCAGTGGTTCCGGACCCTCTCTCCTACCGCGTCTCCCCCGCACCCACTACTTCCCCAACCACAGCACCTACTAGGTGATTCATCAGGCCCTGAGTGCGCTGTTCACGCCATTGCAGGGGGCCTGGACCCCACCCGCGGCACCACCGCAACTGCTCCTCCCCCACCCGCGGCACCCCCGCAACCGCTCCTCTCCCACCCGCTGTGGCTCCGGACCCCCTCCCCCACCGTGGCACCCACCTCACCCCCACCTGCGGTACCTCAGCACCAGCCCCACCCGCTGCACCCCCGCAACCGCCTCTCCCCCACCCGCGGTACCCCCGGACCACCTCCACCATCTGCGTCTCCCCCGCACCCGCCACTTCCCCAACCACAGCACCTACTAGGTGATTCATGAGGCCCTGCGTGCGCTGTTCATGCCGTGCAAGGGGCTATGACCCCTTAACCATGGCACGCCCTTTGTCCGTGCAATATTTAACTACTCACACAATTTTGATAGGAATTAATACTCCTTATAATAAGGGCATGCAAGTGTTAAGGGGGCGAAGCCTCTTATGACGGTGTGAAGAGCGCCCGTAGGGCGCGATGAATCACCTAATAAATATAAATATATATATATATATATATATATATATATTCCGGAGTGACCGGCACTCTGTCACTATAAGCAGCTGCCTCGGTGCCTTCCCTGGCTGCATGCCAATGTAAATCATTCAAAGACGGGTGGCACTCACGAGGTCTGACGAAAGCTAGAATATAGCTGAAACGTTACCAGAGCTCAGTCTCTCTCGTTATTTCTTTCCGCTGTGAAAAGTCCTCGTGAGTGCCACCCGTCTTTGAATGATTTATATATATATATATAGATAGATTTTCAAAATTAAATATAAAATAAATAAATTGTACAAAAAGCATAAAATATAGCAATTAAATATTTCCCACTATTCAGATTCGAAAACCAAATGTACTTGAATGAATGAATATTTTTTCAATGAATTTCTTCTGCTGTTGACATCCTGAGATACTGTAGAGACAGTGAGAGGAAAACGTACTGCCGCAATCCTTGTTATATTATGTAGGAGGAAGCAGCAGCCCTTCATAGAACAGCAACGCCATACAGATGTGTCCTCATATATCCAGCATCAATACGCCATGCAGCGTGAGTGATCCGCTAGGTCCCGCGGCGTCTTATTCCGAACACAATGTGGCTAGGACACACAAGGAGACTTTGCTGATTAATGTGAAATATGACACTTGGATATTGTGTGTGACTAAAGCCAGGTACACACTGGGTGATTTCATCCTAATAAATGTTGTTATCGTTTATTTTTAGGCTTGTATCGTCCAGTGTATCATTCAGTGATCACCAATATTGAGCAGACATGCAGCTGAGACTGTCAGTGTCGGGCTGAGCTGCATGTCCAGGAATGCCATAGGTGACGTCAGTGGTAGTTATCGTTAAACGATAATGTTCAGTGTGTACGCGCTATATTGTTGAACGCTATATTGTTCAACAATATAGTCGTAAATCGCCAGCATTTCAGCATCGCTCAGGGTGCACCCAGCTTAAGGGGTCTATTTACTAAGCCTTGCATGGAGATAAAGTGGAGGGAGATAAAGTACCAACCAATCAGCTCCTAACTGCCATGTCATAGGCTGTGTTTGAAAAATGACAGTTAGGAGATGATTGGTTGGTACTTTATCTCTGTCCACTTTATCTCCATTCAAGGTAAATATACCACTAAGTCTGTATACTGAGCAGAACATAACTAGTATTGGAAGAAATCTGCAGTTGCTACATTGTAGCACTTCATATACAGATACAGAAACTCAGTCACACATAGATATACAAGTCATATATCACATTCATCAGCACAGTCTCCTTGTGTGTCCTAGCCGTCGGGGACTGATGTCATGAACTGGGCAGGCGTGTACAGACACGCCCACCCAGTTCAGCTGTCAATCACCGCCGGCCGCCGCAGCATGTGTACGGGAGGGTCGGCCGACTGCCCCGTACACACACAGCGACGCGCCAATATATCGGTAGATATATTGGCCATCGGCTGTGCTGCGGGGCCGACGCGATACGTCTGTGAACGACGGAGTTCACAGACATTTCGGCCGTACACATTGGCCGACGGACCCGCGATATATCGGCCGTTCAAGAGAACGGCCGATATATCGGCCAGTGTGTACGGGCCTTTATAAACACAAGTCAAGTGTTGCAGTGGAACTCTGTGAACACACTTGAGTAAGAGTTATTCAGGACAGCAACCTGAGTTGCTTAAACAGGACTTTGAGTTATGAAAACAGAAAGTCCTTTCTGACCAGTTATGAAACTGCAGAAGCTGAACATGTTGAGAACAAAACTAAAATAAAGCAACATAAAGTGCAGATGCTGCAACAGTAAGAAAGAAACACTACCCACATTTACGTGATCACACTGCAGAGCTAGAAGCACAACTTGTGGAATTAAAGATGTGTATTGTGAGAGATGGAGAAACTGATGGAGAAAATGAGCATTGATTAGCTGTGCTCATGGGAAATAAAATGCATATGACTGTGAGAAAAGTGGAAATGTAATTAGCACCAGAATTTGATTCTTGAGATCCAAGCAATAGTCATGAAGAGAAAATGCACCAACTAAACTATGCTGAAGGAGTACTTTTCTAGAACAAGAAAATGGGCTATACCAGAGGTCCTCAAGGCACCCCAACGGTCAGAGCCGGATTAAGGGGGGTGCTCTGGGGGTAAGTACCCCGGGCACCCCAGTCGGCAAGGGCCCCCTGCCACCCACAGCAGATCGGATCTCTGTGACCGATCTGTGGTGGAGCAATGTGCTCCCCACTGACAGCTGATACTTGCGGCTGCCGATGCTGCTCTCCACCTACCCCTTCCCAATAAAACCGCCCGCATGTTGCGTGAAGACACTACGCCGTGCGTGTTCTCCTCCTGTACCGCATCTTGCCATCACTCCTGTTCCAGCTCTCTCCTCATGTGCGCTTTCTCCTCCCCCTGTTCCAGCTCTCTCTTCATGTGCGCTTTCTCCTCCCCCTGTTCCAGCTCTCTCCTCATGTGCGCTTTCTCCTGTACCTGCTCCTCCCAATCCTAGGATGCCAGCCAAATAATTGCTAAATTGGATGCTACGGGGGAGTGTGTGTGAAGGGGGGGGGAATTGTCAGAATTATTTTGGTTATTTGTTAAAGGAATCCCTGCCTTCACCTACATATGTGTGTATGTATATATATATATATATATATATATATATATATATATATATATATATGGGGGGGGAAATGAAGGACAGCGCCTTTGGTATATCAAGCTAAGACACACTAGTGGGTGTTTTACAGAAAACTCCTTTCTATAAACCCCTTTAAATTAACACGACACACCTCAGAAGTGGATGAGTGGTAGCTCTTACACAGTATGTGAATGGATATTTAGAAAAATAGAGTAAGTAAAAGTGCTAATTGTGTCTAAAATAGAATTCAATAGAGATACCCTGTGAATTCGGGTGAATAGTATTTAAAATAAGTAATAACTTAGCTTAAAAAATCTTCAGGCTGATGACTCTTAAATGCAGGACATGTAAAAAAGAGAGATAAAAGCGACATAGTCTGTACTGTTTTACAAATATTTTTACAAAAGCTCAAGAATTAGGAACTCTGCTAGTTCCAATAATCATTTGAAGGGGTGAGCGTCCAGTCCCTGTCCCAACGGGTTTCGTCCTAACATGAGGATTTCAACAAGGGGATGTTCAATGTGGGCAATGGATATGACACAATGCAGGATATTTATGGTATTTATGGTGTTGGTGAGTGGTCACATGAAAACTAATGGATATGACATGTCATATCCATTAGTTTTCATGTGACCACTCACCAACACCATAAATATCCTGCATTGCCCACATTGAACATCCCCTTGATGAAGTTAGGACGAAACGCGTTGGAGCAGGGACTAGACGCTCACCCCTTGGACTTCCCATAAGCGGACAGATAAGCTAAGTTATTACTTATTTTAAATACCATTCACCCAAATTCACAGGGTATCTCTATTGAATTCTATTTTAGACACAATTAGGCGCTTTTACTTACTCTATTTTTCTATCTATATATATATATCTATATATATATATATATATATATATATATATTAGAGATGTGCGGCTGGCACATTTTGTGTTTTGGTTCTAATTCCACTTTCGTGTTTTGGTTTTGGCTTGGTTTTGCCAAAACCACCCTTTCGTGTTTTGGTTTTGGATCTGGATGATTTTTGAAAAAAACATAAAAACAGCTAATATCACAGAATTTGGGGGTAATTTTGCTCCTACGGTATTATTAACCTCAATAGCAGTCATTTCCACTCATTTCCAGTCTATTGTGAACACCTCACACCTCATAATATTGTTTTTAGGCCTAAAAGTTGCACTAAGGTGGCTGTATGACCAAGCTAAGTGACAAGAGTGTGCGGCACAAACACCTGGCCCATTTAGGAGTGGCACTGCAATTGCAGACAAGATGGTACTATTCAAAAACTAGTCCCCAAACAGCACATGATGCAAAGAAGAAAAAGAGGTGCACCAGGGCTGCTGTATGACCAAGCCAAGCGACACAAGTGTGCGGCACAAACACCTGGCCCATCTAGGAGTGGCACTGCAGTGTCAGACAGGATGGCACTTTTCAAAAACTAGGCCCCAAATAGCATCTCATGCAAAGATGTAGAAGAGGTGCAATGAGGTAGCTGTATTACTAAACCAAGCAACACAAACAATTCCCACTGGAATTATACGTCGAAATCACTGGCATTAAATGGCAAAATCACTGGAATTAAATGGCAAAATCACTGGAATTATACGTCCAAATCACTGGAATTAAATGGCAAAATTACTGGAATTATACTGCAAAATCGCTGGAATTATATGGCAAAATCACTGGAATTATATGTCCAAATCACTGGAATTATATGTCCAAATCACTGTAATAATACTGCAAAATCACTGTAATAATACTGCAAAATCACTGGAATTATACGTCCAAATCACTGGAATTAAACGGCAAAATCACTGGAATTAAATGGCAAAATCATTGGAATTATACGGCGAAATCACTGGAATTATACTGCAAAATCTCGGTATCGCCTGCCTAGTGAAGTGGAATCTAGATGGGATTTGGTACCGGGGACAGAATACCTCCATCAATTGTCTAAATCCCACTGCACTAATGTCAGATACCGGACGCACGTCTAACACCAACATAAGTGTCAAGGCCTCAGTTATGAGGGCTTCCATCGTCATGTGAAGCTGAACCACTAGTCATGAAAATAGGCCAGGGCCTCAGCCGTTCCTTGCCACTCCGTGTCGTAAATGGCATATTGGCAAGTTTACGTTTCTCCTCAGACCACTGAAATTTATTTTTTTGGGTCTTTTTACTGAACTTTGGCTTTTTGGATTTTACATGCCCTCTACTATCACATTGCGCATCGGCCTTGGCAGACGACGTTGATGGCATTTCATCGTCTATGTCATGGCTAGTGGCAGCAGCTTCAGCACTAGGAGGAAGTGGTTCTTGATCTTTCCCTATTTTATCCTCCAAATTTTTGTTCTCCATTATTTTTTTGGAGTTATATAACACAATATGCGGCACAGGAATGACTGACGGCTGATGGCCAGGACACTACCACTGGTCTGATGCAGCATAACACAGCAACACTGTAAGGGACTTGTTGTTGTTGTTGTTGTTGTTGTTGTTGTTGTTATTGTTGTTATTATTATTATACGGCAGCAGTGAACATATAGCAGCAGCGTATACCACTGTGACTGCCTGGTCACTGAATGACTGATGGCCAGGACACTACCGCTGGTCTGATGCAGCACAACACAACAACACTGAACTGATGCAGCACAACACAGCAGCAATGGACATATGGCAGCAAGAGGACACAAACACTGTGACTGCCTGATCACTGGAATGACTGATGGCTGATGCACAGGACACTACCACTGGACTGATGCAGCACAATACACCACGACTGAACTGATGCAGCACAACACAGCAGCAATGGACATATGGCAACAAGAGGACACAACCACTGTGACTGCCTGGTCACTGGAATGACTGATGGCTGATGCACAGGACACTACCACTGGACTGATGCAGCACAATACACCACCACTGGACTGATGCAGCACAATACACCACCACTGAACTCATGCAGCACAACACAGCAGCAATGGACATATGGCAGCAAGAGGACACAACCACTGTGACTGGACAAATACAGCACAAGACACGGACACTGAGGATGGAGACACGTCCTCTCTCTACACTCTCCAATGCCGTAGTGGCAGGGACGCGCGGCTCCTTATATGGAATCCAAACCCCGCGAGAATCCGACAGCGGGATGATGACGTATCCTATATAATAGCCCAGATCTGTGACTCTGTGCCTGTGTGGCTAACGCTGGGCGGAGTCACAGTCACAGATCTAGACAATTACATAGGAGATGGGTAAATGAACAACCAGCCCAGATTTCACTTTCTCTGGTGTTCCAGCATGGCTGCAGGCACGGGGGGCTGAGGCACAGTGCTCTCCCTGGCCGGCGATCTACCCGGGGCACAGCTCTCCAGGTGCAGCCCCTCTCTGTGCACCATGCTGCATGGGGGACTGCTCACCTGCGTGACCTGGGGATCAGGAACCAGAGCCAGCACGCTCACCCCGCCGCACACCTCACCTGCAGCAGCCAGCCACCATACTCCACCCTGTGCGGAGACAGCACCACCATCATGTCTTTCGCTCCTCAGTTCAACACCCTGAACAGGTCTGGGGTGCAGCAGCTGAGGACATTACATGGTTCAAACCATGCACCAGAGGTATGGACAACCCCGCACCTGCCCATTCCCCACCCGCGTCACTCACCTGCAGGCACCCCCGCACCCGCCCCTCCCCCACCAGCGGTACCCCCGCACCTGCCCCTCCCCCACCCGTGGCACCTGCCTCTCGCCCACATGTGGCACCCCCGCCCCTCCACCACCTGCAGGCACCCCTGACCCCATCCGCGCCACCCCCAGCAACTGCTCCTCGCAGCAACCCCACCTCTCCCCCACCTGCGGCGTCCCTGCACCCGCCCCTACCCCACCTCCTGACCCCCTACCCCACCTGCAGCACCCTCCCCTCCATCACCCACAGTGCCTCTGAAGAAAACCTGTTTGCGTTGAAACATCTGTCGGGCCACAGTTGTTGGATGTATCAGTAATGGATTTGTATTGAAGAATAAATCCTCTTCTGCCTCCAACTGAATTGTGAGTGCTGGTTTTTGCATTTTTTCTCTATGGTAAAGTGAGTGATATTATAGACTTAAAGTTACCACACAAAAAAATTACAAAGAAGCATATTGTAAAATAAGACCATGTGACGGAAAGACAGTGACCTTATCATAGCTGTGGAAACTTTATTTAAAAAACAAACATGGCCAAACATTTGACAGCAGTGATTGTAACGGCAATGAAATACGGATCATGGTAACAAAATACTGGCTTAAAAAATAAGAGAGGTGCTACATCCAAATATACAAAGCCATATGTAAAAAGATGCATATTGTAGATAATATATACACCAGGGTTTGCTTTGCACACTGTGTTAACCCAGGTAAAGTGCCAGAAGCAATTCAATTAGAAGTCACGCAATCACTCACAATGGCAAATAGGGATTATGTGATGGTGCAAAGATGATTATATGGTGACATGATGGAGTGGTTTATTATGGATATAAGGCTGTCTGTATGTCTGTCTGTATGTATGTCTATATGTCAGATGTGCAACAGTATAGAGAAAGGTATAGAGTGTTTGGACAAGGGGATGCATTACATGTACACATGAATCTGTAAGCTTTATTTAAGAAGGAATCATAACCCCTTTAGCACTCGCTGTGAGCTCTGGCCTGTATTTAGCAAACAGCCGTAAGCTTAGTTTAGTTGATCGCTGTGACAGTGTATAGAGGAGGGTATGTAGATGATGTTAGAGGTATGGCACCCAGCAAAACCCTTTTCGGCTTCAGCAAGTTCCTGCCAGGTTGAAGCGCAATACACTTGCACAGACGTCCATCACAAATGCGCATTAACCAGCAACCCAGTGTTGGCAGTTGTATGCTGCCGACAACACAGGAGAGGACACCACCGCGGGACATCGAAAGGCAGATCATATTACCGGTGGCATATTCGTTAGTATCATTGTGATAATTAACAAAATATGGCTCCAGTAATAAATACCGTTGTTATATGGAACCATGTATGTTGTATAATTGGGTCTAATGTGAACAGGATTTAATTTCTAAACATGCTGTGAACATGAAATATGTATGATTGCATGTTATGTGGCACACTGAGTATGTCATTTTTACCATACACATGCTAAGCATCCTCTTTAAAGTATATATTTTTTCACAATATCACACAAATGCTTTGCTCACAGTCATTTGACACTAGAGGCCTGATTGAGAGGAGGTTGCAGTTTTGATGGCGATAATGTACAGTAAGTCTGCACATGCGTCCAGACTGTTAGCTCTCAGACACGCAGTACAAAAATGGAGGCAGAGTCAGTGGATTTTAGTGTGCTTTCCTGGGATGTAGCAGAGGGGTGGTTAATTTGATGCAGGTGTGACACTGAAAGGATGCTATACTGCCCAGGCCATAAGACTGGTACAAGTTTTGATGGTGAGACAGATGGTGCGTAAAAAGTGATCTGAAGAGAAAAAGAACCATCTCAGGACACTGCAAATGGGCATCTCCGTTTCAATTAAAACCAGCCGTGGCATAAGCATAAGACGCAGGCGCAGCTGCGTAGGACTCAGAATCAGGACCTAAGTACAGTATGTATCCTACAGGCTGATGTCAATCTCCTGCAGCACACACATGACAGGCACCTCCATTTGCATGCCACAGTAATTTGGTTAAAAGAATGTACTGTGAAAAATATGTTGGCAGGTGTATAACTGAATTTTCCATAGAGCTCACACAGATCTCTATGCAATACAACCAGACGTTCTGCATAATAGTATTTACAGTAATTACAAATGCACGGTATAAACATAAGGCTTCCCCAGAAATTAATTTTTAGCTATAGTAATTTAGTTGATCTGTTTATTCAGCTCTGAGACAGAAATATGTCAGCAGAAACAAAAGTTGAATAAATTTGCACTGGCAAAGAGAAATAAATGTTGCACAATATATTATGAAGAACCATAGGAGACAGCAGGCACTTGTAATAAAATAACCAGTCAGACGAGTTAGATTAATTAGATTATGACTGATCAACCAGTGGCTATCTTGAAAGTTTCACAGACTTTTATATAAACATTTTTTCTGCAGCATTCAGTTATAAACAAATAGGGGCTCATTCATACAGTATGTGGGACACATCTGTGCACCAAATGTATGTAGGAAAAGACACATGCAAAAAAGCAAACTTTAAGTATATGCTGAATCTGAAGCACCTCAACATGCGTCCATCTCAAAAATCGCAGTGCAGTGTTTTCACCCATAGCCTCCAACTGTACCTTTTTTGCAGGTACAGTACCTTTTTTTATGGTCTTTACTGATTTTTGACTCTCCAAACTTCCATTGAAAGTATAGGAAAAGGGGCGTAGCCATGCCCCCTTTACCTGTGGCCACGCCCCCTTTCCTAATTTGAACCAATTTTTATGTGTAAAATGTTGGAGGGTATGTTTTCACCTGACATACCAGCTACACACCAGCAAAGAGATATGGCTTAACAGTGTTAGGCCCAAATGTAATAGACTCACGTTTCCTGCGAAAAGCAACGTGGTTTTACTTGAAACTAATCATCAGTTTAAATATAGCGGCTACAGATGTGTCCTCACAAATCAAGCCTCAATACTTGGCATGGAAAAAGAAAACCACGGCCACTGTATTGTAGCACTTAGAGATGTACAAGTGTCGCATATCCAATTAATCAGCACAGTCTCCTGGTGCATCCTATTCTGCTTTACGACTAAAACACATTTTCAGGTAAAAAGATCCAAAAAAAACACCTGGTGCTAGCAGAGTCTGACGGCAACTGAGAGAAGCTGTTTACTGCGACTGCAGGAACAATCTATGAGGACTCATCCGTATATTGCCAGAGTTGCGCCAGTACTGGGTGGAGCTTATTACATTTGGGCCTTTGTAGTAAATGTTAAAGGGACATTAACCTATTCATACACAATATTTTCATGTAAGTGTAATCTGCACAATGAAATGTCACAGAAAAGAGAATACCGTCTTAACAGTTATTAATAAATTCAAAATGTGCATGTTCCAAGTCATGTAATTAAATATCCCTTTTACTACCTTAAAACTCTGCCAACAGACAGGCGCAACTTACTATAATTGACTTGGAAGGAAGTCATTCGCCTTTGATCTGCTCTGGGGACACCACATCACCAGAGATCTGACCAGCTCTCAGAGTAATAACTACTGAATAAGACACAGTCACAAACTCTAACAAAAAAGGACTCAATACACAGATGAAAGTAAACAGCTTGAGGAAGTGTGTCTGTGAAACGTGTTACTAGAATTTATGCGTACTCTTATCCTTTCCATATTGCTCTATAAAAATAAAAAATAAAATAAATTCAAGTCAAAGACACAACTAACACTTTTCATTTGTCAGAATTAGAAATTAAAATACTTTGTACTATAACTGACTTAATCTACCTCAAACTCTAAATAAGCCCCAATGCAAGAGATTGCTGGGTATATAAATCATTCCGCCGGCTAAAACGGGCGTTTACTCTGATGACAGGGCTTTGTCCTGTGCATCATGATTATTTAACAAGCAGTACTTGTTCCGCTTTCTTAATTGAATGATTTACTGAGGCAATTAAAAGGCTATAGGGGAGATGTATCACACACTGGAGATAAAGTGGCGTACAAATTCAGGCTTTGGGTTTTTTCAGGCTGTGTTGGAAAAATGACAGAAGCTGATTGGCTGGTACTTTATCTTTCTCCACTTTATCTCTCTCCAAGGATGGATATACTGTATCTCCCCCATATTTAAAATAGACTTACAGGGTAATTTTGGAATATAAAGTAAAAATCATGTGCAAGTTCATAATATCTTAATTTAGTATACTGGACATTAATATTTATCATATTAATAATCATGTCATGGCTAAAAAAGTAGCAGATAGATAGATAGATAGATAGATAGATCAACTATAGATGCAAACTGGTAGGCTTTGCCATCCTCTGCCCCTTCCTATATTTTATCTCTTTGTTTTTATATAAAAATAAGAGTGTTCGGATTTATGAGATTTATCAGTCATATCAATCAACTCAAGTTTCATGAGTTATGTGTGCTGTCTGTGCTTTCATACTTTCACTTCTTATTTGTGGCTAAATTTTCTTTTCTTACAGCGGAACATTTATCACAAAGAAATATCATTACAGTCTATGGAGTGAAGGAGTTATTACAATACTTAAGGATACAAAGTATAAGATGATATAATTTTTCAAGAGTTCAATTTCTAACAAAAAAATGTAATAGTCTTCTTCATCATATTATTTGTCCGAAGTACAGTTGTTTTCTGGCTCTTCATGCAGTGCGGTAGGCAAAGTTCATCGGTTCGGCTAAATGCAAAGTCCTCTAAATATAGATGGTAGTCTGGATTGTCGTAGGGGATGGTGCGGTCTTCAATTAGTGCTGACGCGTTTCGCTGCAGTCAGATAGCAGCTTTTTCAAAGGTAACATTGGTTTAAGTGTGTGGGGTTTATATACCCATTTCAATATGGTGGCTAATTAGCACCTAAAACTGGTGTTGCATTGTTACTAAATAATAAGCAAATAAATACAACAGAATTGTATAGAAGACAGACCTACTTCTCATATGATGGGAAAAATTTAGACATAATTCAGTTTTAATAATGAAATATAAATAAACAAAATTTATATTGTTTATTTATATTTAGTAACCATGCAACACCAGTTTCAGGTGCTAATTAGCCACCATATTGAAATGGGTATATAAACCCCACACACTTAAACCAATGTTACCTTTGAAAAAGCTGAGTGCAGCGAAACGCGTCAGTGTACAGGGAGCCATGCCAGGAACTAATTGAAGACCGAACCATCCCCTACGGCAATCCAGACTACCATCTATATTTGGTGGACTTTTGCATTTAGCCGAATCAATGAACTTTGCCTACCGCACTGCATGAGGAGCCCACCATTTAAAAATATGGAGCATCATACCCTCTAGCGGTAAAGTTTCAACATTGGACAATTGCATACCCTAATTAAACAGCTCATGCTGGACTTTCATTATTAAGGGAAATATTTTGGAATGGACTTCCTATATTGAAAGCTTTCTTCACATTCCTGGCGGTTTGGGTAACCCTTGTTTTATCTACTGTACTATTTGTACTTTTTAACATTTATTATTGGTGCATGCATTAGGGTGTATTTACCCCAATTTTTTAGTGTACTAATTTATATTGTTAAATTTTGAATTACTAGATACATCATTATTATTGCTATATATTAATTCTAGCGCAGCCTCTAATCCGTTCTGTATTTGTTTATCTTTGTGGGAGTGACTTCCTGTATTTACTTGAGGCCGCTGCTCGACATAGCATCTCATACCTTAGCGCCTGAGTACCCTTGGGCAACCATTCTTTGTACATGTTTTCTGGCTCTGGCTGGATATGTTGGTCCTAAAATGGTACAGTAGTAGGTTGGACTTACACTCTTTCCACAATAAATAACTGGTGGATCCTCAAACCTGCAAAGCTTGAAGAACACAGCTTTTCCCAAGTACTCTGCTCTTTCAAATACATGTGTGTGCGCAAATAAAGAAGCAGTGATGGACACAATTGTGGGTACTGGGTACACACCTAAACGATGGATTGGCCGCCCGCCAATCAGGTAGGCTGATCCAACGAAATGGAGTGGTCGAAGTGTTCTGCGCAACAATATGTCCATATACACGTACCAATCCACCGTCTAACATGCCCGGCCACAAGAACCTATAGTGACATCACGGTAAGTGGTTCCTGCCATGGTAAGCAAGTCACTTGGTAGCCCATGCACACATGCAGATGTAATAGTATATCTGATATATCGATATATTTACTCTGCCATTTGGCACAACCGTCATGATATGTCTGCGAACAACACATTACACACATGATCTAACGATATATTGTTCATCGGCTGTACAAACGCTATATCGCCAAGTGTTTAACCAACATTACTGTGTTGGTTTTCAGCAAAAACAAAGACATGTACACACCAGGTAATGTTCATGAATATAAAAAGTCAGTTGAATAATATTCCTCAGTACAAGAACTGCAGTGTCTTAATGAGTGTGTAGTTGGCAACAGCACGTGTTTTATTCCTACATTTTATGTTATTTTATTAGCAATGCAAATAAAAGTTTTATCTACCATGAACATATGATGTTTTTCTTTCCTCTGGCATTTATGTAATGCACTTCGGTAATCAGAGTTTGACTGACAGGTATGCTATTTTGCTTTACAAATTATTGCCTCAAAGCTTTGTTCTTTACAACTACAGTGTTTTAAACAGAATGGAAAAAAACAAAGTTGGACTTAAAAGCAGTAATGATATTTATAATGATATATACATACAGCAATTGCATACAGTATATAACAAGTGTATATATAAAAACATAAAACTGAGACATTGCAGAAGTGGTGTCTGGAGATTCCTGAGTAAACAGTTGTGTAACCATGAATAGCTTTAAAAACAATGAACGTTTACAAAAGCAAAGTGACAAGTGATGAAAAACATAAGACTATCATTTTGAATACAACAAAGTTCCAAAGGAAGCGACTTTGTTGTGAGTCGCTGACCCAACCGTTGGATTCTGACAAACAACCAGCTTTTGCTGACACAGAAACCACCTACAGACAGATCCTGCACAATATTGCACAGCATATACTATTTTCTGACTGCCAATTCACATAAAGCAATTAGAAAATTGATTTGCCATTGCTGACACTGAAAGAACCATAGTTAAATTAACAAATACCACAAAGGAGGTTTTTCTCTGTACAATACATAGCATGTTGAGTAAGTTTAAACGCATGCATCAAATAGATATCGGGCCTGATGAAAGTGGACACAATACAGATGTTTGTGCAGTCGAGCGATTATATGCTACTGCGCAGGTGCTAAAACTCCAGAAAACACCTAGGGCCGAATATAATGCCGCTCGAGTTTGGCAGCTGTGCGGGATGCTGAGTGAACTTGTACGTTTTTTTAAAGGGGCCTTGTAAGTCATTGCACCTTTAAAAAAAATAGGATTTTGATTACCTACCGGTAAATCTTTTTCTTGTAGTCCGTAGAGGATACTGGGGTCCACATTAGTACCATGGGTATAGACGGGTCCACTAGGAGCCTTGGGCACTTTAAGAAATCAAGTGTGTGCTGGCTCCTCCCTCTATTCCCCTCCTACCAGACTCAGTTTAGAAACTGTGCCCGAGGAGACGGACATACTTCGAGAGAAGGATTTAAAAGAACAGTGGTGAGATTCGAACCGGCACACACAAACAAGAGGAAAGCCATGCTAACCAAACTTGAACAGGAACAGCAACAACTGAACTATCAACAATACTGAACCAAGTAACAGTGCAGGAAACCACAAAGCACTGGGCAGGCGCCCAGTATCCTCTACGGACTACTAGAAAAGGATTTACAGGTAGGTAATTAAAATCCTATATTCTTTTACGTCCAAGAGGATACTGGGGTCCACATTAGTACCATGGGGATGTACCAAAGCTCCCAAACTGGGTGGGAGAGTGCTGAGGTTCATGCAGAACAGATTTACCAAACTGAAGGTCCTCGGACGCCAAAGTATCGAACTTGTAGAACTTAGCAAACATGTTCGAACCTGACCAAGTAGCTGCTCGGCAGAGCTGTAAAGCCGAGACACCCCGGGCAGCCGCCCAGGAAGAACCCACCGACCTAGTAGAGAGGGCCTGTACAGATCTTGGAACCAGCAAACCTGCCGTAGAATAAGCATGCTGGATAATAAGCCTGATCCTGTGAGCAATAGACTGCTTTGAAGCAGGACACCCAATTTTATTGGGATCATAGAGAACAAATAGCAAATCCGATTTTCTGTGAAGAGCTGTCTGCTTCACATAGACCTTCAAACCCCTCACAACATCCAAGAACTTTGAAGTAGCAGAGGTATCGGTAACCACCGGAACCACAATAGGTTGGTTGATATGAAACGCAGACACCAGCTTTGGAAGAAATTGCTGATGAGTTCTGAGTTCAGCTCTATCTTCATGAGAATTGTGAGACAACGCACCCAGCTCCGACACACAGTCCGGAGCAATGACAATAGCTTGAGCCTTTTCCCTTTTTATTCTTTTGAGAATTATTGGGATCAATGTAAGTGGTGGAAACACGAACACCACCTGGAAGTCCCATGGAGTCACCACAACGTCCACCGCCACTGCTTGTGGGTCTCTCGACCTGGAACAACACCGCTTGAGCTTCTTGTTGAGACGAGTACCCATCATGTTGATTTGTTTCATTTCACACCGTCGTGTCAAGAACCCGAACACCTCCGAGTGAAGGCCCCACTCCCCTAGGTGGAGGTCGTGTCTGCTGAGGGAGTCTGCTTCCCAGTTGTCAACTCCAGGAATGAAGACTGCCGACAGCGCCACAGCATGCCATTCTGCCCAAAGGAGGATCCTTGTTACCTTTGACATTGCTGCTCTGCTCTTTGTGCCGCCCTGTCGGTTTATGTACGTTACCACTGTCCCATTGTCTGACTGAACCTGAATGGTGATCCAGAAGAAGATGTGATGCCTGTAGAAGGGCATTGTATATGGCACTTAGTTCCAGAATGTTGATTGGAAGAATGCTTTCCTGACTTAACCATTTTCCTTGGAACTGTTCCCCTTGGGTGACTGCTCCCCAACCTCTGAGGCTTGCGTCTGTGGTTGGCAGAATTCAATTTTGAATCCTGAACCTTTGGCCCTTGGTCAGGTGAGAAGTCTGAAGCCACCACGGAAGAGAAATCCTGGCTTTTGGCGACAGACGTATCCTCTGGTGCATGTGAAGATGCAATCCAGACCATTTGTCCAACAGATCCAGCTTGAAGGGCCTTGCTTGAAACCTTCCGTATTGCAGTGCCTCGTAAGAGGCTACCATCTTCCCCAGGAGGTGAATGCATAGATGCACCAATATCCAGGTCAGTCTTAGAACATCCCGCACCATCGACTGAATTACCAATGCCTTTTTCAATGGAAGGAATACCTTCTGTGCCTCCGTATCCAGTATCATCCCCAGGAAAGGAAGCCTCCGTGTTGGTTCCAGGTGAGATTTTGGCAGGTTCAGAATCCACCCGTGATCCTGGAGTAGTCGTGTTGAGAGGGCAATGTTGTCTAACAACCTCTCCCTGGATGGTGCTTTTATCAGCAGATCGTCCAGGTACGGTATTGTGTTCACTCCTTGCTTGCGGAGGAGAAACATCATCTCTGCCATTACCTTTGTGAACACCCTCAGTGCCGTGGAGAGGCCAAATGGCAGGGCCTGGAACTGGTAGTGACAGTCATGTAATGCAAACCTTAGATAAGCCTGATGAGGGGGCCAAATCGGAATATGAAGGTACGCATCCTTGATATTCAGAGACACCAGGAATTCCACGTCCTCCAGACCTGAGATCACCACTCTCAAAGACTCCATCTGAATTTGAACACCCGTAAGTACGGGTTCAGTGACTTGAGGTTTAAAATGGGCCTTACTGAACCGTCCGGTTTCCGTACCACAAACAGGTTGGAATAATGGGGGGTCATTCCGAGTTGATCGTAGCTGTGCTAAATTTAGCACAGCTACGATCGTAAACTCAGACATGCGGGGGGACGCCCAGCACAGGGCTAGTCCGCCCCCGCATGTCAGTGCCGCGCCCCCGGCACAAATACAAAAGCATCGCACAGAGGCGATGCCTTTGTATCTGTGGAGTAACACCTGGCCAGAACAGCTCCTGCGGCTGGCCGGGAGTTGTGTGTCACTGCCGCTGGCCGCAGCGGCTGCGTGAGACGTCATGCAGCCACCGCGCCATGCCCCCCCCCCCAAAGGTCCGGCCACGCCTGCGTTGGCCGGACCGTGCCTACTAAACGGCGGCTTAATGTCTCAGAGGCGATCGCTGGCAACCGACGACTGCCATTCGCGGCGCACTGTGGTGCCGGAGCATGCGCAGTTCCGACCCGATCTCTGCGCTGCGACAAACTGCAGCAAGCGATTGGGTCGGAATGACCCCCAATAACCCTTGTTTTGCAGTTTAAGTGGAACTGGAACAATGACCTGAGTCTGTACCAGTTTTTGAATTGTGCATGTAAAGTCATGTTTGCTTCTGGTGAAGCTGGTAAGCCTGATTTGAAGAATCTGTGAGGTGGAAGTTTCTGAAACTCCAGTCTGTAGCCCTGGACGATAAGATTTTTGACCCATAGATCCAGGCATGATGTTGCCCATATGTGACTGAAATATCTTAATCGGGCTCCCACCTGCCTGTCTTCCAGGCAGTGTGGTCCACCGTCATGCTGAAGGCTTTGAGGAAGCAGAACTGGAGGTCTGTTCCTGTGAAACTGTAGTTGCAGGTTTTCTGGGTTTACCTCTATTGCCTTTGAAGGCTGTAGAAAAACCTTTGGATTTACTTTTAAATTTCCGAAAGGACCGCAAAGTTGGAGCAGAGTAGGTTTTTCTAGCTGGGGGTGCTGCGGAAGGAAGGTATGTAGACTTACTGGCCGCAGCCTTGGATATCCACGTATCCAGGTCATCTCCAAAAAGGGCTTCACCTGTGAATGATAGGCTTTCCACACCTTTCCTGGAATCCGCGTCCACAGTCCACTGGCGTAGACACAAACCTCTGCCTGCTGACACTGCCCTGGCAGTGGTGCGTGCGTTGATCAAACCAATTTCCTTTATGGCCTCCACCATAAAATTAGCAGAGTCCTGTATTTGTTGTAGGAGTAAAATTGTCTCCCCCCTGGATAAGGAATCTAACCCGTCACTTAGATTACCTGACCATTTTGCAATGGCTCTAGTGATCCATGCACAAGCAATAGTGGGTCTCTGGGCCACCCCAGCAGCTGTGTACAGGGATTTGAGAGTGGTCTCAATTTTGCGGTCAGCCGTGTCCTTTAAGGAGGCTGCCCCAGGGACAGGCAAGACTATCTTACGTGACAACCTAGATACCGATGCGTCAACAATCAGTGGATTTTCCCACTTTTTCCTATTATGCTGTGGAAACGGGAAGGATGTGAGCAACCTTTGAGGGATCTGAAACTTCTTGCCCGGATAAACCCAAGTTTGTTCAAACAGAGAAATTAACTCCTTTGAAGCAGGGAAAGTAGCAGAGGATTTCTTTTTTACATTAAAATAAGATTCCTCATCCACCTCCGCCACCTTGTCAGGAATGTACAGGAATTCTCTAATAGCTTCTATCAGGGCTTGTATTCCTTGTGACAGGGCTGCTTCCCCTCACACAAGTACACTTCACCCTCCTCCGTGTCTGATACGTCCTCATCAGTGACAGCCTGCAGGACTTGGGCCAGAGTACGCTTTTGTGGACAAATGGCAGGGGTCATCGGGTCCTCCACAGACTGTCTTAAATATTGCATCTCTTTCTCATTATGGGATAATTTATTAGAAATATGTGAGATCATCCCTTTAAGGGAATCCAACCATGCGGGTTCAGACCCACTAGCCTGAGAATGTGTACTATCCTGGATACACTGTAGTGAATCACCCGGGGAAGACAAACACTCTGCTGTGCAGGAAACACACTCCCTTGATATGGTAATGTAAAGGGACACACACAGTCACACACAGTAGAGGTGAAAGCACAGTTAACCCACACAGAGCCCGCAGGGAAACACAGAGAAGATGGAGCTAGCCACAACGCTCCCTTTATGCTAAAGCCAAGCTCAACTGGGTCGCAAACTAAGCTCATTAATAGGGCTTAGTATTCTAACACCGTTCCCCCCCCCCTTACTATGACCCCCTGGTACCGCTGAGGAAACGTGGAGTCTTTGTGGAGGAGCTTTGCTTCCCTGCAAGTCCTGTCAGTGTGAGCTGCAGAGGGGAAATGGCGCTGGTGAACTGCTGGATCCGCTCATAGTGAAGCCCCACCACCGTAAGTTTACTATACTGGCTTAGAAGTCAGAGAAGCTTAACAGCGGGTTAGAACCCATGTAAGCTGTGCCAGTGTAGGGTAATGTTAAAAAGCTCAGCTCGGCCCTCACAGCGGAAACAGACACACATACAGCATGTTGTACTGAGCCTGGAGACGCAGCTCCATACCCTGATGCCGCCATTACAGCCGGCGACCCGCTAACCGGGACGCCAGCCAACTACTCACCACTCTTCTTACTTCTTGCTCTGTTAGGGATGGCGGGCGTGCTGCGGGACTGTACGCTCGCCGTGGTGGGGCTTGCGAATAGGACCCTCAGGAGCTAAGTGTCCTGCCAGCGGGGAACGGGACCATTAACCCTATAGGAGGTTGGGCCGTTCCCCTCCCCCCCTAAGTCCCACAAAGCAGACAGGCTGGTGCCAACCAGTCCTGTCTGAAAACAACAAACAGAACATAAATGCAGAAAGCTCTTCAGGAGCTTCCCTAAGCGTGACCGGCTCCTCCGGGCACATTTTCTAAACTGAGTCTGGTAGGAGGGGCATAGAGGGAGGAGCCAGTACACACTATTGATTTCTTAAAGTGCCCAAGGCTCCTAGTGTACCCGTCTATACCCATGGTACCAGGCATGTCAGAGGAGGCGGTGGAGGCTGTCATCCCCCCCCCCCCCCCCCCAGCACACACTCTTGCCTACGGACAAACTGTCTGTGAAGTCCTGCTCCCACCTCCCTTCCTGGATCAGCTGGCTGTCAGCTATAGTTAGTGTTGGGAGTCGCAGCAGCTCACAGCAGTTGCCCCTTCCTCCCCACTCACCCCTTTGGCCTGGACAGCGGTTAATCAACATAGTTTGTTGATTGAGACTGCTTTCATCTCCCCAGCGTTGGTAACAGGATAGCCAGGAAGTGGCTGTGTATAGGGGGCGTGGCTTCACTTACATGACAGGCTAGTGGGCTTATAGAGACGGTGTAGTGTGTTGACTTTGCTGCACAGTGAGAGCACTCCTTCACCCAGAGACCAGCAATAGAAACTGTCCTGCCAACCTGTACCACTGACCAGCATGCGTAAGGGACCATCCTACCAGCTTGTTGCAGAGGAACCAGCCAGTAAGAGATCTTATTGCTACATTCCCTAGGCAGGGTATTACAGGTTGAGTCTCCCATATGTGCAACACAGTAGAACAGGGGATGTATGTAATAGGTGCACTTATAGGTTTTAAAACATTCCTTGTATTTCATAATATTAAAAATTACATATCACATCCTGTCAATTAAATACTAACATTATAGAGAGATGCGTGTAAAAGTACAGAAAGAAAGTATAAAAATGTTATACAAAAAATATGGTGTATGGTAATTTGTCCTCTATTTGGTTAATTTCTTATAAATAACATCATACTCCTTCTATGAGGTATCAACTTGGAATTGTCCTCACCATATAATTCACCTACAAAGTGGCCCCACAGTAGCCTCACAAATGAGTATTAGTTACAACTGTCTTCAAGTTCCTGTATAGCATTGGTCCTATAATGTGCATCAAACAGTTTATATATCAGTGGGAGAGATCCCTTGATTATAAATGACACCCTAATAGCTGGTAGGGATATACTGCAAGACAAGCAGGTAAAGGATTTGTTAGTGGGTGTTTGGTATAATAATCACTTCAACAACACATCAAATCAAAGTCTCCCAATATAACATCTATCCAAATCCCTAAAAACATTTCAATTGCTTGATATGGTGCGTCCTAGGGAACCTCACTGTCTTATAACTGGTGTCATTACAGGCAATGTCTTGTCACTGTTGTTGCCACAAATGCCATATTCTGATGTCCCTCTATTATACCATCCATATGATCATCATATTTATGACACGTCATGTACAGTTGTGATACTTACAGTATGCAAAGTTGTAATCCCCTAATATTGGAGTATAGCAAAAAAATATTACATTAAAGCAAAATGCCTGGATTAATTATGATTGACTTATTCTACATCAGCAACTCATATTAACATGAGAAACAGTAAGAATCTAATAATAGATATATAAAATAGACAATCCTGCACAAGCAGAAAAAAAAGCAGCTCGTGAGCTCATTATTTTACTTAAAGGTATCCTCACATCTTCACCAAATATGTGCCAAAAAAGGTTGAATAGAATTTATCCAGCGCTACTGCATACAGTATGTAGGTCATTCATAAATATTCCACTTCAGATACAGCAGATGTCATATCTCACAGTATACTTCTAATTAGGCTCATTCACATATACCCAAAATGGAAGAGATAAGCAAATATAGTGAAGTACTGTTTAATAATTGTAGGATTTAATATGACAAAAACAAAAACATATAAACTCCACACCGATCACAGGTATTTCCAAGTGGCCAAATTTTGACAATTACCAGATAGACATGAATTGTTTTTAAGCAATGCAGAATGCACTTGAAACAGTGCAAATCCTGGGTACTCCCACTGGTGCAGGCTCAGGTGTTAACTGCAGGGTTTGGCAGAAAATTTACAATTATTAAACAGTACTTCACTATATTTGCTTATCCCTTCCATTTTGGGTATATCTGAATGAGCCTAATAAAAAGTATGACATCTGCTGTATCCGAAATGATATATTTATGAACAACCTACATATGCAGTAGCACTGGCTAAATTCTATTCAACAATGTGATAATACCTATAATTCCTTAAATTAATTGTATCAATCAGAGATCTCTGGTATACTAGCAAAATTTTTCTGAAAGAAAAAGGTTGGGGGGGGTGGGGGGGGGGGTATTTTCCAAACCTATGTGGCACATACTGTATACTGTAGAGGGACGCAAGAGGGATTTTAATCCACGGGTAAACTCATACGAGTATTACGTACTCCCACTTAATCCTGGTTAGTCTCAAACTCCACTATTGGGAGGGTTGGCAAGTGTTCAGTACTGTGTGGGATGATCAAATAATTGGCCTAACCCCCAAGACTCTGTGCCTAAAATCCCCTTGGTACTATTCAGCAGTTCCCCTTATCACTGGATATTATAATGTGTCTTCCCTTCCTGGTCCAGTGACATAGTATGCCAGTTGTTACCATTTGTATCCATAATTGTTGCTACTATCCCAAAGAAAGGAATTATAGGTATTATCACATTGTTACTGTTTCTCATTTTAATATAATGTGCTTATATAGAGTCAATCATTAAGGTTTATGATAATACTGTATTTCATACCAACGTTGACATATCATAAACCATGATGATTGACTGTCTCTATATCAGTACCTCATATTAAGATGAGAAATAGATGTGAATAATGACTCCATACATTTTGTTTTTATTTAATATTATTATTTTTTTGCTATACCCCAATATTAGGGGATTATAACTTTTTATACTGTAGGTAAAACAACTGTACGTGACGCGTCATACATTATGATGAACATAAGGAATGATTTGCATAGATGTCATATTGGGGAACTTTGCTTTGATGTTTTGTAGAAGTGATTATTATACCGAACATCCACTAACAAATCCTATACCTGCAATTATACCTATTTGTGTGATGGAGGAATTCGGACTGAATAGGGGAGGAGTCAAGATGGGAGGGGAAGGAGTCAAGATGGGAGAGAGGAGGAGTCAATATGGGAGAGGGGAGGAGTCAGGACTGGAGAGGGAAGGGGTCAAGATTAAACAGTAACCCCCCCCCCCTAAAAGAAAAGTCTAGATCCGACCCTGCATGGTACTAATGTGGACCCCAGTATCCTCTCGGACGTAAGAGAAATGTCCGAGTTCAGCCGGCATGCCACAAGGCCTCTGAACTCGGGCGGTGGTGGTTGAAAACCATGTGTGCTGACTGGGTGGTGGCCTGGAGTGTTTGCAAAAAAAGGCCATCTTATGGGAGTGTGACAGTTGTGTCACTGAATGCGGCTGCATTTGAAATGTTACAATATATATTGTTCTGCATGCACATTGCACGTGGATGAAGCACATCTAAATACAAGTGATTTATTTAAAAGATGAAGTAAAGAAAACTGAATCACTACATTCTAAAATGGTTTTAGAAATTCCTACAGTAAAATAAGTAGTTAAGTACAAGATGTTTATGTAGTTCTAATAAATACAGATTATATGACATAAAAGGCACTATAAGGTTTGAGCATAAACTTACAGTGCATATAAAGTGACAATAATTTATAAGAGTAATGTCATCTAATGGAAACTTTTATAGGATTTATTGGATACAGAAGAGCAACTAAGGCCCCAATTTTAATAAATGTCAGGCTGCGTACTACTGAGATAAATAATATATAGAGAAAACTGCACATTTAGACTGCCATGTTAGCAGTGGATCCTGCTCTAAATCTACAGACACCAGAGTGAATGACTGTTAGGCTCTGTTGGCTCAGTCCAATTAGGTGCGAGTATGTGAATGCGAGTTTGTTTCATGAAACTTACATACCCGACAAATGTGAGATCCAATTAGAAATACCAATTCAGGGTAGTTGCAGCTAGGGTGTGCAAATTTTCTACAAAATGCGACTTGGGAGAAGTGCATGAAAAAGTGGGGAGACCTTCCGGGACTCTACAAAACAGTGACAACTTTGCTAACAGAATCATATACAGTAGAAGGCTGTTAGTAGGCATAAAGAAAGTAGTGGATGCTCTTAAAAGGTGTCAAAAATATTTTGTTTAATTTCAAACAAATTGAAAGAAAATTGCAAAAAAGTATAAAAAATTAGATTTTAGGTAATTTGAGGCTACTTTAATTTAAAAAAAAGATATGATTTTTTTTCATTAAAATAATAAGAATTTACTTACCGATAATTCTATTTCTCATAGTCCGTAGTGGATGCTGGGGACTCCGTAAGGACCATGGGGAATAGCGGCTCCGCAGGAGACTGGGCACATCTAAAGAAAGCTTTAGGACTATCTGGTGTGCACTGGCTCCTCCCCCTATGACCCTCCTCCAAGCCTCAGTTAGGATACTGTGCCCGGACGAGCGTACACAATAAGGAAGGATTTTGAATCCCGGGTAAGACTCATACCAGCCACACCAATCACACCGTATAACCTGTGATCTGAACCCAGTTAACAGCATGATAACAGAGGAGCCTCTGAAAGATGGCTCACAACAATAATAACCCGATTTTTGTAACAATAACTATGTACAAGTATTGCAGACAATCCGCACTTGGGATGGGCGCCCAGCATCCACTACGGACTATGAGAAATAGAATTATCGGTAAGTAAATTCTTATTTTCTCTAACGTCCTAAGTGGATGCTGGGGACTCCGTAAAAACCATGGGGATTATACCAAAGCTCCCAAACGGGCGGGAGAGTGCGGATGACTCTGCAGCACCAAATGAGAGAACTCCAGGTCCTCCTCAGCCAGGATATCAATTTTGTAGAATTTTACAAACGTATTTGCTCCTGACCAAGTAGCTGCTCGGCAAAGTTGAAAAGCCGAGACCCCTCGGGCAGCCGCCCCAAGATGAGCCCACCTTCCTTGTGGAGTGGGCATTTACAGATTTTTGGCTGTGGCAGGCCTGCCACAGAATGTGCAAGCTGAATTGTACTACAAATCCAACGAGCAATAGTCTGCTTAGAAGCAGGAGCACCCAGCTTGTTGGGTGCATACAGGATAAACAGCGAGTCAGATTTCCTGACTCCAGCCGTCCTGGAAACATATATTTTCAGGGCACTGACAACGTCTAGCAACTTGGAGGCCTCCAAGTCCCTAGTAGCCGCAGGCACCACAAATAGGTTGGTTCAGGTGAAACGCTGAAACCACCTTGGGGAGAAACTGAGGACGAGTCCTCAATTCCTCCCTGTCCGAATCGAAAATCAGATAAGGGCTTTTTCAGGATAAAGCCGCCAATTCTGACACGCGCCTGGCCCAGGCCAGAGCCAACAGCATGACCACTTTTCATGTGAGATATTTTAACTCCACAGATTTAAGTGGTTCAAACCAATGTGACTTTTGGAACCCAAAACTACATTGAGATCCCAAAGTGCCACTGGAGGCACAAAAGGAGGCTGTATATGCAGTACCCCTTTTACAAACGTCTGAACTTCAGGGACTGAAGCTAGTTCTTTTTGGAAGAAAATTGACAGGGCCGAAATTTGAACCTTAATGGACCCCAATGTCAGGCCCATAGACGCTCCTGTTTGCAGGAAATGTAGGAATCGACCCAGTTGAATTTCCTCCGTCGGGCCTTACTGGCCTCGCACCACGCAACATATTTTCGCCAATTGCGGTGATAATGTTTTTGCGGTTACATCCTTCCTGGCTTTGATCAGGATAGGGATGACTTCATCCGGAATGCCTTTTTTTCCTTCAGGATCCGGCGTTCAACCGCCATGCCGTCAAACGCAGCCGCGGTAAGTCTTAGAACAGACAGGGTCCTTGCTGGAGCAGGTCCCTTCTGAGAGGTAGAGGCCACGGATCCTCCGTGAGCATCTCTTGAAGTTCCGGTTACCAAGTCCTTCTTGGCCAATCCGGAACCACGAATATAGTGCTTACTCCTCTCCATCTTATCAATCTCAGTACCTTGGGTATGAGAGGCAGAGGAGGGAACACATACCCTGACTGGTACACCCACGGTGTTACCAGAGCGTCTACAGCTTTTTGCCTGAGGGTCCCTGGACCTGGCGCAATACCTGTCGAGTTTTTAATCATGTGGAAGACTTCTGGGTGAAGTCCCCACTCACCCGGGTGGAGGTCGTGCTGAGGAAGTCTGCTTCCCAGTTGTCCACTCCCGGAATGAATACTGCTGACAGTGCTATCACATGATTTTCCGCCCAGCGAAAAATCCTTGCAGCTTCTGTCATTGCCCTCCTGCTTCTTGTGCCACCCTGTCTGTTTACGTGGGTGACTGCCGTGATGTTGTCCGACTGGATCAACACCGGCTGACCTTGAAGCAGAGGTCTTGCTAAGCTTAGAGCATTGTAAATGTCCCTTAGCTTCAGGATATTTATGTGAAGTGATGTCTCCAGGCTTGACCATAAGCCCTGGATATTCCTTCCCTGTGTGACTGCTCCCCAGCCTCGCAGGCTGGCATCCGTGGTCACCAGGACCCAGTCCTGAATGCCTAATCTGCGGCCCTCTAGAAGATGAGCCCTCTGCAACCACCACAGGAGGGACACCCTTGTCCTTGGTGACAGGGTTATCCGCTGATGCATCTGAAGATGCGACCCGGACCATTTGTCCAGCAGGTCCCACTGGAAAGTTCTTGCGTGGAATCTGCCGAATGGGATTGCTTCGTAGGAAGCCACCATTTTACCCAGAACCCTTGTGCATTGATGCACTGAGACTTGGCTCGGTTTTAGGAGGTTCCTGACTAGCTCGGATAACTCCCTGGCTTTCTCCTCCGGGAGAAACACCTTTTTCTGGACTGTGTCCAGGATCATCCCTAGGAACAGAAGACACGCCGTCGGAACCAGGTGCGATTTTGGAATATTGAGAATCCAATCGTGCTGCCGCAACACTACCTGAGATAGTGCTACACCGACCTCCAACTGTTCCCTGGATCTTACCCTTATCAGGGAATTGTCCAAGTAAGGGATAACTAAAATTCACTTCCTTCGAAGGAATATCATCATTTTGGCCATTACCTTGGTAAAGACCCGGGGTGCCGTGGACCATCCATACGGCAGCGTCTGAACTGATAGTGACAGTTCTGTACCATAAACCTGAGGTACCCTTGGTGAGAAGGGTAAATTTTGACATGAAGGTAAGCATCCTTGATGTCCCGAGACATCATGTAGTCCCCTTCTTCCAGGTTCGCAATCACTGCTCTGAGTGACTCAATCTTGAATTTGAACCTCTGTATGTAAGTGTTCAAAGATTTTAGATTTAGAATCGGTCTCACCGAGCCGTCCGGCTTCGGTACTACAACAGTGTGGAATAATACCCCGTTCCCTGTTGCAGGAGGGGTATCTTGATTATCACCTGCTGGGAATACAGCTTGTGAATGGCTTCCAAAACTGTCTCCCTGTCAGAAGGAGACATCGGTAAAGCCGACTTTAGGAAACGGCGAGGGGGAGACGTCTCGAATTCTAATTCGTACCCCTGAGATATCACCTGAAGGATCCAGGGGTCTACTTGCGAGTGAGCCCACTGCGCGCTGAAATTCATTGAGACGGGCCCCCCACCGTGCCTGATTCTGCTTGTAAAGCCCCAGCATATACTGAGGGCTTGGCAGAGGCGGGAGAGGGTTTCTGTTCCTGGGAACTGGCTGATTTCTGCAGCCTTTTTCCTCTCCCTCTGTCACGGGGCAGAAATGAGGAACCTTTTGCCCGCTTGTCCACGAAAAGACTGCGCCTGATAATACGGCGTCTTCTCATGTTGAGAGGCGACCTGGGGTACAAACGTGGAATTTCCAGCTGTTGCCGTGGCCACCAGGTCTGAAAGACCGACCCCAAATAACTCCTCCCCTTAATAAAGCAATACTTCCAAATGCCGTTTGGAATACGCATCACCTGACCACTGACGTGTCCATAACCCTCTACTGGTAGAAATGGACAACGCGCTTAGACTTGATGCCAGTCGGCAAATATTCCGCTGTGCATCACGCATATATAGAAATGCATCTTTTAAATGCTCTATAGGCAAAAATATACTGTCCCTATCTAGGGTATCAATATTTTCAGTCAGGGAATCCGACCACGCCAACCCAGCACTGCACATCCAGGCTGAGGCGATTGCTGGTCGCAGTATAACACCAGTATGTGTGTAAATACCTTTTAGGATACCCTCCTGCTTTCTATCAGCAGGATCCTTAAGTGCGGCCATCTCAGGCGAAGGTAGAGCCCTTACAAGCGTGTGAGCGCTTTATCCACCCTAGGGGGTGTTTCCCAACGCACCCTAACCTCTGGCGGGAAAGGATATAATGCCAATAAAATTTTAGAAATTATCAGTTGTTATCGGGGGAAACCCACGCATCATCACACACCTCATTTAATTTCTCAGATTCAGGAAAACTACAGGTAGTTTTTCCTCACCG
Source organism: Pseudophryne corroboree (assembly GCF_028390025.1). Taxonomy (NCBI): domain Eukaryota; kingdom Metazoa; phylum Chordata; class Amphibia; order Anura; family Myobatrachidae; genus Pseudophryne; species Pseudophryne corroboree. Next base: position 201,491,991 of record NC_086451.1, read on the forward strand.
AACATAATACCCCTTTTTTGGTGGTACTCGTATTATCAGAAATGTGTAGAACATTTTTCATTGCCTCAATCATGTAACGTGTGGCCCTACTGGAAGTCACATTCGTCTCTTCACCGTCGACACTGGAGTCAGTATCCGTGTCGGCGTCTATATCTGCCATCTGAGGTAACGGGCGCTTTAGAGCCCCTGACGGCCTATGAGACGTCTGGACAGGCACAAGCTGAGTAGCCGGCTGTCTCATGTCAACCACTGTCTTTTATACAGAGCTGACACTGTCACGTAATTCCTTCCAACAGTTCATCCACTCAGGTGTCGACCCCCTAGGGGGTGACATCACTATTACAGGCAATCTGCTCCGTCTCCACATCATTTTTCTCCTCATACATGTCGACACAAAAGTACCGACATACAGCACACACACAGGGAATGCTCTGATAGAGGACAGGACCCCACTAGCCCTTTGGGGAGACAGAGGGAGAGTTTGCCAGCACACACCAGAGCGCTATATATATACAGGGATAACCTTATATAAGTGTTTTTCCCCTTATAGCTGCTGTATAGTTAATACTGCGCCTAATTAGTGCCCCCTCTCTTTTTTAACCCTTTCTGTAGAGTAGTGACTGCAGGGGAGAGCCAGGGGAGCTTCCCTCCAACGGAGCTGTGAGGGAAAATGGCGCCAGTGTGCTGAGGAGATAGGCTCCGCCCCTTTTTCGCTGACTTTTCTCCTGCTTTTTTATGGATTCTGGCAGGGGTTAAAATTCATCCATATAGCCCTGGGGGCTATATGTGATGTATTTTCGCCAGCCAAGGTGTTTTTATTGCGTCTCAGGGCGTCCCCCCCCAGCGCCCTGCACCCTCAGTGACCGAAGTGTGAAGTGTGCTGAGAGCAATGGCGCACAGCTGCAGTGCTGTGCGCTACCTTGTTGAAGACAGGACGTCTTCTGCCGCCGATTTTCCGGACCTCTTCTGCCTTCTGGCTCTGTAAGGGGGCCGGCGGCGCGGCTCTGGGACCCATCCAAGCTGGGCCTGTGATCGTCCCTCTGGAGCTAATGTCCAGTAGCCTAAGAAGCCCAATCCACTCTGAACGCAGGTGAGTTCGCTTCTTCTCCCCTTAGTCCCTCGATGCAGTGAGCCTGTTGCCAGCAGGTCTCACTGAAAATAAAAAACCTAAACTAAAACTTTCACTAAGAAGCTCAGGAGAGCCCCTAGTGTGCACCCTTCTCGTTCGGGCACAGAGATCTAACTGAGGCTTGGAGGAGGGTCATGGGGGGAGGAGCCAGTGCACACCAGATAGTCCTAAAGCTTTCTTTAGATGTGCCCAGTCTCCTGCGGAGCCGCTATTCCCCATGGTCCTTACGGAGTCCCCAGCATCCACTTAGGACGTTAGAGAAAAATACATTATTCGGATTAAAAAGTTAATTTTTGGGTTAATTTGAGACCATTTTTTTAACCCTACAAATTACGTAATTATTGGCTCAATTCTGCTAATTGAAAACTTCCAAATGCCTGATTAGTCATTAGGGAAGTGTCAAGAGGGTTCTGAAGCTAGTCCTGACAATTTTACCTTACAGATGTGCCCTCACATCATTGCAGCAGTTGCCCCAAATATCCCTCTTCTCACACCTGGTCAGGTGAGAATCCTCTAGAGCAGGCATTCCCAACCGCGGTCCTCAAGGCACACTAACAGTGCAGGTTTTAGTGATATCCAGGCTGCAGCCCAGATGGTTAAATCAAAATAACTGAGCTACTAATTAAGTCACCTGTGCTGAAGCCTGGATATCACTAAAACCTGCACTGTTGGTGTGCCTTGAGGACCGTGGTTGGGAATGCCTGCTCTAGAGTTTGGTGTCGTTTTGCATCTCTTTTTGATGAAATGCATCTTAGTCACAAAGCGATGCAGCTAGAACATTCCAGGAGATGTTTTGATGCAACACTTGCTGCATATCAACAGCACTGTGGACCACTTATGGTGCCTTATAAAAAAACATTTAATAATAATAATAATAATAATAATTACTATGTCTACATGCGACTGAGTTTCTGAGTCTGATTATGCAACCTAACAACTACAACTTTTTTCCAATACAAGTTCCGTTGTGCTACAGTATGTATACACAATATACAAGTGTCATATATTGCTGTATATATCTTTGAGGCTAGATGCAGAAGGACATATAGTAGTAAACAGTAGAATGTCCCTCCCTATTCACATCCTCAGGGGTGTGCGCACAAAAAATCAGACATTTCCTCTGAAAAAGCAATGTGAGTTTTGACCTGGAGTGCAAGTGCAATTCACTTTGTACGGTTGCTGTGAGAATGGCTCATAGCACCTAACTCGCACCTGGCTGGATTGACCCCTGTGTGATAGTGTAATACATAGAGACAGGGAGAATGATGTCAGAGCAATTTAAGTAACTAATTCTCAGCTTTTTGACCTGTATCAGATACCCATACGATTCTGTCCTGAAGATCTGGGAGGTCCTTCAACTTTTTATCAGATGTACAATGGGATGATTGGTTAACAATCTATTTTAGCTTCAGAGTTTATATCCAAACTTCAACATTTTCAGTTTCAGTGGTCTGGAAAGATGCACTACCACCTGGATCATTGTAGTTCTACCCCCTCTCTGTAGCACCGGTTAATGCTTCATGCAGCCATTTTCCCCAGGGTCTAGTGGTTAGTTCTGTCTGAAATCCTGGGTTATGTAATGATTTGGAGAGGATATGTGAGCTGGAAGACCAATGAGAAGCTTAATCATGGACATTGCATCTCCTGATTGGATCTCCAGCTCCCACACCTGTTCTGCAGTGAATTTACAGCATTGTAGTAGGAGTTGCAGTTTAATCTGTATCTAAAATGAAGTAACATATGGTGCAATTATTACAAGGTAATTAACATGTCTTACCTTCAGTTTTTCATAACGATCACTCAGTGAAGCCACCTGATGCTCTCTGTGCCTACCAACTAATTTGCATAAGGCACAAATAAGCTGATCATCGGCTGCACAGTACATGTTAATTTTCTCATTTTCGTGCTCTAGACAAACAAGTCCACGGAAATGTGCATCTGGTACAGGTTCCACCAAACGATGGCTGGTGAAAGGTTTCTTGTTTGGGTGTGTTGCACGTAGACAACGGTCACAATAAGATACCTCACAAGTGATACATGTCTTCACAGCATCTCTTGGTGGCTCCACCTCACAGAATTGGCATGGAATCCTTTCTGCTGCCATGACTGGCACAGTTTTGTAGATCTTATCTCTGTGGTTGTCACTGGGAGAGCTCGGAACACTGAAAGAGGCTTTCTGAAAACGATCAATAATATTCTGTAGAGTAACGTTACGTTTCAACCCTTCCAAGCCACTGTGATTGAGTGAAATGACATATCTACAGGTTGGACACTGAAAAGCTGTGACAGGTTCCACTATTTCACTGGAAGAATTTCCAGAAGCCAGTACACGGTTTGCACAGGTGAAACACAGGCTATGAGCACACGGAAGGAGAAGTGGATCCTCAAATAACTCCAGACAAATTGGACAGGTTAGTTCTGACTCCAGTGTTTCCATCTTTAGTTAAACCATTCAGATTTAGGATATCTTGCAGTACATTCTTTTACCTAAAGGAAAACCCAATACACAATTTAAGGCATTTGGCTTAAAAGGGAGAGTATAGAGAACAAAATACTTTGGGGTGCAAACAAAAAGAGACCTTTCTTGCGCTTAAAACAAATGTCAGCCCCTCGTCCCACACACAAAACCTTCACTGTGGTTTCACTTTACGAATATGCACCAAGAGAAAAAGTGAGGCGAATGAGGCGCCACTTGTCACTTCTAGAGACACATAAATAAATGCTTACACAAATAAAATTCCCAACAGTGGGAAAAACAACAGGTGGATTAGAGTTGACCTTCCATGAAGATGGATACTACAAAGATGGTAAAAGAACATAAAACATAGTGTATTCCAATTTAATTAATTGATAAAGCTTTATTGCTTCTTGGTCTCACTCACATGATGTAAGAGTTTAATTTGCATGTAGAAATCAGTGCATTAAGATGGTTCAACTTCATAAATATGCACCCAGCTTTTTCAAGTGCTAATTGGAGTTTAAGCTAGGTGCATATTTATGAAGTTGAACCATCTTGATGCACTGATTTCTACATGCAAATTAAACACTTACAGGAGGCCATATCTCCAGAACTATATAAATACAATTACTTTACAAAGAAGGGCACTTAAATGGTGCATGGCCTACATCACAAAACTTAACAAGAAATACTAAAACATCTTTAACAGGTATAATTTGGAGCAGGGAAGGGAAAGGGGGGACATGATAGAAACTTTCAATTATATATAGAGGTTACAACAATGTATAGGAGGGAGACATTCTTCAAAGGAAGAGAAGTATTAGAACACAAGTACGTACACTGAAACTGGAGGGAGGGAGGTTGAGAGGAAATCTGAGAAAAAAATGACTTCACAGAAAGGGTATTGGATAAGTGGAATAGCCTACCATCAGAGGTGGTAGAGGCTGAGGCATAAAAATATCCTTACAAAGGCCTAGACCTATGGAACAGATAGGGTTGAAGTTGCCAAAAGGAAAAAATAAAAAGGGGCAGACTAGATGGGCCAAGAGGTTCTTATCTGCCATCAAATTCTATGTTTCTATGACTTGTGTTTGACTCAGAATTCGACCCTAAACATTTATTACAGTTTACTCCATTTTAAATAAGTTTTAAGTAAAACATAAAGGTATATACAGATGTGTCCTCTCTCATTGTTGCTGCAATCACAGTAAACATCCTTTCTAGTCGCACCTAGTCGTGAGTGCATTTAATAACGTTGCGTGTCTTTTTGGTAATTTTCTCAGAAAATGTGTCTTATTCGCATCGCCATGCAAATATGGTGCACAAGCAGACTCTGTTGACTAAAATGATATGCTGCATGCCTATGTTCTGTGTGAGATTGTGGCTGTATCTGTTTGTGCTTCTTACTGACATGATGAATAAGATGCATTTTCGTCAGAAAAAGATGTCCAACGTTAGCAGAGCTGTCCGTGAAATGCCGGCTCACTTACATCAGGCATCTTGTGGTGCATGGCATATTGAGGTTAGGTGTATGAGGACACATCTATTGCCATATATCAGGGTTGTGCGATGAGGTAAATGGCTCAAGAGGCATTGGCTAGCACCATAGCCAGATTTACACAATATATGAGCCACTGCTGAATATAAAGTGACGTTTGATCGGAGATGTGTGGAAAAGATAGGCAGGTGCGGCACTGCTTCACCTGTCAGACTTTTTACGCCAGAGTTTTGACTATAAAAATGAGTAGAATAATACAAAGAAGATATTTCTAACATATTCTTTCTATTCTTCATATACTTTATATAGTCAAAACTCTGGCGTATACGTTAGTATGACAGGAAAGGCTGAGCCTCACCTCACCGCATGTCACTGCCATATATTCAGTACTGCTACTTTGCTAATATTGCATTGAGGTGCACATACTGTACTACAAAAACCATAACAAAATGTCAGACATTTGCTTTCATTGTTTTACTAGACAGTTCCATGCAATAGTGATGTTATTAAATGGCCAAAGAAGTTTAATTGCCCACACTTTTTCCAAGGGCAAGTGACATCAACATAGCGTCATCATGATCCCACCCACTTCATGGAAGTAGAGGACTTGATTTGGGAGTTTTATCTGTTCTCCCAGGAGAAATCCCCCAAAATCGAATCATGCATACAGAGCACCCTATTTCATATCTGTTCATTTGTGTTTATGAATGAGAACTGCCATACTACATGCATATAGAAAGTAAAATATAACTTAATATAGAACAATGTCTTTCAGTCAATTTCCTAGGTACTGAAGGTAGAGGACCCTGGGTCACAGTGCAAAATGTCAGCAGAATATCCACTACCTACCCTAGGTTGGTCTTTACTTGTATCCTGATTCAGCTGCCCAAATAGCATAGTAGCTGTCGGTCTCCCGGCATCTGTCTCCTGACTGCCGAGATCCCGACCACCGGGATCTCGTACTGGTCCCAACAGGGATGTGACAGTTAATAGTTTTAGGGCAAGTCATTATCATAGGCTTGCCCAACTACAGGAATTCAGCAGTTCTCCACTCTGTCTCTAGATTAAAGCTCGCAACAGTGTTCTATGTGCAAAGTGCACTAGCACAACTCTCTCCTAAATAACCTCAGACACAGGCAGCTCTAATCAGTTGCAAATGTAACCTTTACCTATCAGAGCTACGTTATACTAGTCTATTTGGGCATCTGACCTCACTGCTTATCTGTATCTAGCTGTTACCCTGAACCAAAACAATGATACTGACTTTGGACAACGTCCTTATTCCAGGTACCTTACATTTATGGTAATATCTGAACCATTTCTGTGCCTCCAGCCAAGGTTGGACCGGCTCACAAGGGTACATGGGAAACCCTTGGTGGGCCCCACTCTCTGGGGACCCCCTCCTCCTCTAAACTACAATTTCTGAGCCTAACCGGAGGTGGAAAGCTTTTGAGGAACGCTAATACCTGTTCCAAGGTGAGTTAGCATCCACAGGGCTTCTACACTGGTTAATGGTGGAACAGAGTGACAATACGGGTCGGATGAATCCCTAAAAGATACCTTTATGTGAATGCAGATCACTTATAAATGGTGAGTCTGAGGATTGATTTCATTTGAACACTTTGTTTTTCTCTTATTTTCTGGGAGGAACACTTACTCCATCAGCAAAACCCAGGAAGATTAGTACATCTTAAACTTAGACAGCGCCGGGTGGATCGCTCATTGGGGGTCATTCCAAGTTGTTCGCTCGGTAAATTTCTTCGCATCGCAGCGATTTTCCGCTTAGTGCGCATGCGCAATGTTCGCACTGCGACTGCGCCAAGTAAATTTGCTATGCAGTTAGGATTTTTACTCACGGTTTTTTCTTCGTTCTGCTGATCGTAATGTGATTGACAGGAAGTGGGTGTTTCTGGGCGGAAACTGGCCGTTTTATGGGTGTGTGCGAAAAAACGCTACAGTTTCTGGGGAAAACGCGGGAGTGGCTGGAGAAACGGAGGAGTGTCTGGGCGAACGCTGGGTGTGTTTATGACGTCAAACCAGGAACGACAAGCACTGAACTGATCGCAGATGCCGAGTAAGTCTGGAGCTACTCAGAAACTGCTAAGAGGTGTGTGGTCGCAATTTTGAGAATCTTTCGTTCGCAATTTTAAGAAGCTAAGATTCACTCCCAGTAGGCGGCGGCTTAGCGTGTGCAATGCTGCTAAAAGCAGCTTGCGAGCGAACAACTCGGAATGAGGGCCATTGTGTGTAATTGTGTATTGAATAGAGTGGTGCTCCAGACCAAAGGGTGCAGTGTTGCCAAGAGTGATAATATAGAATAGGCTCCAGACTGAGGACTTGAATTATACATTATACATGTTACCTTATACTGCATACGACTGTGGTGTATTTTCTACAGTGCACAGCTGTTATTAATCTGGTACATTGCATGCGCTATCAGTAGTTATATATTTATCAAGGGGCCCAGACCATGCACTCTCTAATGGTTAGCCAAATCCTTGTGGTGACTGGCTACACCTCCTGTGGAGATTGACCACACCCCTACACATAGGTCCCTACTACTACTCCACCCCGGTGGGCTCTTCATTGACCAGTCTGACACTGCTTACAGCCCGAGCAGGGTGAGAAATGACTTGCAATTAGAGACTAGTGTTACACACACTACAGTCAGCTACATTAGTTGTTCTTCATTTAGAGATGGCCATAAAATACAACACATCCAAATGAACACGCACATATGATTACATGGGTTGGATATGTGTGACCAACGCTGGGATCCCAGCTGTGAGATGGCCGGCGGGGGTGAGTGCAATGAAGCCCCTTGCGGGATCGCTGTGCTTGCCACAGGTTCTATTCCCACTCTGTGGGTGTCGTAGACACCCACAGAGTGGGAATAGTCCCTGTTGGTTGGCATATCAACTGACAGGATTTTAAGCAGACGGGATGTAGTGGTCGGTATTGTGACCAGTGGGGTATTGTGACCAGTGGTCTCCTGACCGCCAGTCACATAACTACATCCCGATTACATGAAGAATGTTTAAATTGAAACTAGATATACTTTAAGTGTATCATGCTGCAGTAACATAATAGGATTTTAATACCTACCGGTAAATCCTTTTCTCTTAGTCCGTAGAGGATGCTGGGGACGCTTCAAGAACCATGGGGTATAGACGGGATCCGCAGGAGACATGGGTACTTTAAGACTTTGAAAGGGGTGCGAACTGGCTCCTCCCTCTATGCCCCTCCTCCAGACTCCAGTTATAGGAACTGTGCCCAGGGAGACGGACATTTCGAGGAAAGGATTTATTGTTAACTATGGTGAGATACATACCAGCTCACACCTCAAGCACGCCGTACAACATGGCATTTAACAGAAACCCAGTCAACGGAATGAACCATGTCAGCAACAGGCTGACTACAACATAACACAACCTGTGTGTAAACATAACTAATAACTGCAGATAGAGTCCGCACTGGGACAGGCGCCCAGCATCCTCTACGGACTAAGAGAAAATGATTTACCGGTAGGTATTAAAATCCTATTTTCTCATACGTCCTAGATCCTCTAGGACGTATGAGAAAATAGGATTTTAATACCTACCGGTAAATCCTTTTCTCTTAGTCCGTAGAGGATGCTGGGGACACTTCAAGAACCAAGGGGTTTATACCAAAGCTCTAGAATGGGCGGGAGAGTGTGCAGCACCGACTGACCAAACATGAGGTCCTCATCAGACAAGGTATCAAACTTGTAAAATTTCGCAAAAGTGTTTGAACCCGACCAAGTAGCTGCTCGGCAGAGTTGTAATGCCGAGACTCCCCGGGCAGCCGCCCAGGATGAGCTCACTTTCCTGGTAGAGTGGGCCTTCACTGATTTTGGTAACGGCAATCCAGCCGTAGAATGAGCATGCTGAATCATATTGCAGATCCAGCGCGCAATTGTCTGCTTTGAAGCAGGCGTTCCAATCTTGTTGGCAGCATACAGGATAAATAGAGCTTCCGTTTTCCTAAGTGGAGCCGTTCTGACGACATAAATCTTCAAAGCCCTGACCACATTGAGAGATTTTGACTCCTGGAAGGCGTCAGTAGCCACTGGTACCACAATAGGCTGGTTCATGTGGAACGATGAAACCACCTTCGGCAGAAATTGTTGATGAGTCCTCAACTCCGCTCTATCCTCATGGAAAATTAAATAAGGACTCTTGTGAGACAAAGCCGCTAACTCAGACACCCGCCTTGCGGATGCCAAGGCCAATAGCATGACCACTTTCCAAGTGAGAAATTTCAATTCAACCTTCTGTAAAGGTTCAAACCAATGTGATTGAAGAAAATGCAACACCACGTTAAGATCCCATGGTGCCACTGGGGGCACAAATGGAGGTTGGATGTGCAAAACTCCTTTCACGAAAGTCTGAACTTCTGGAAAGGAGGCCAATGGTTTCTGAAAGAAAACCGATAAGGCCGAAATTTGTACTTTAATCGAGCCTAATTTTAGACCCGCATCCACATCTGCTTGCAGGAAATGGAGAAAACGCCCTTGCTGAAATTCTTCCGTAGGAGCCTTCTTGGATTCACACCAAGACACATATTTTCTACAAATACGGTGATAATGTTTAGACGTTACTACTTTTCTAGCCCAAAGAAGTGTGGGAATAACTTCACTGGGAATACCCTTTCGGGCTAGGATCCGGCGTTCAACCGCCAAGCCGTCAAACGTAGCCGCGGTAAGTTGTGGTATACGCACGGCCCCTGCTGTAACAGATCATCTCGTAGAGGAAGAGGCCACGGATCTCTTATGAGTAATTCCTGAAGATCTGGATACCAAGTCCTCCTTGGCCAGTCCGGAGCAATGAGGATCACCTGAACGTTTGTTCTTCTTATGATCTTTAACACCTTTGGAATGAGTGGCAGCGGAGGAAACACGTACACCGACTGAAACACCCATGGTGTAACCAGCGCGTCCACCGCTATTGCTTGAGGGTCCCTCGACCTGGAACAATATCTCTGAAGTTTCTTGTTGAGGCGAGACACCATCATGTCTATTTGAGGAATTCCCCAAAGACTTGTCACTTCTGTGAAAACCTCTTGATGAAGACCCCACTCTCCTGGATGGAGATCGTGTCTGCTGAGGAAGTCTGCTTCCCAGTTGTCCACTCCTGGAATAAAGATAGCTGACAGAGCGCTTGTATGTCTTTCCGCCCAGCTGAGAATTTTTTTGTGGCCTCTGCCATTGCCGCCCTGCTCTTGGTTCTGCCATAACGGTTTATGTGCGCTACTGCTGTTATACTGTCCGATTGTATTAGGACGGGCCGGTTGCGAAGAAGACGTTCCGCTTGAAGGAGGCCATTGTAAATGGCCCTTAACTCCAGTACATTTATGTGTAGACAAACCTCCTGGCTTGACCATTTTCCCTGGAATTTTTCCCCCTGTGTGACTGCTCCCCAGCCTCGGAGACTCGCATCAGTGGTTACTAGGATCCAGTCCTGGATCGCGAACCTGCGTCCCCCTAGGAGGTGAAAGCTGTGCAGCCACCACAGGAGTGAGATTCTGGTCTTGGAGGATAGGATTATTTTCCGGTGTATGTGCAGATGAGATCCAGACCCCTTGTCCAACAGGTCCCACTGAAACACCCTGGCATGGAATCTGCCAAACTGAATGGCCTCGTAGGCCGCCACCATCTTCCCCAGCAGCCGAGTGCATTGATGAATTGATACTCTCGCTGGTTTCAGAATTTATTTGACCAAACTCTGACTTTCCAGAGCCTTCTCTTCTGGAAGAAAAATTCTCTGTAATTCCGTGTCCAGAATCATTCCCAAAAACAACAGCCGCTTTGTCGGATTCAACTGTGACTTCGGCAGGTTTAGGAGCCAACCATGTTGTTGCAGAACTGTCAGGGAGAGCGCAAATGTCCTGCTCCAGCTTGTTTTTGGATCTCGCCTTTATCAGGAGATCGTCCAGGTAAGGAATAATTGTGACTCCTTGCTTGCGAAGGAGAACCATAATTTCCGCCATTACCTTGGTGAAAATCCTCGGAGCCGTGGATAGACCAAACGGTAGCGTCTGAAATTGGTAATGACAATCCTGAGTAGCAAACTGCAGGTAAGCCTGATGCGGAGGATATATGGGGATGTGTAAGTAGGCATCCTTTATGTCGACCGACACCATGAAATCCCCGGAGATCACTGCTCGGAGAGATTCCATCTTGAATTTGAATTTTCTTAGGTAAAGATTGAGGAATTATAGGTTCAGAATTGGTCTGACCGAGCCGTCCGGGACCGGGACCACAAACAGGCTTGAATAAAAGCCTTCTGCCTGTTGTGCTGGGGGAACCCTGACAATAACTTGATTCCGACACAATTTTTTTATTGCATCGCATACTACCTCCCTCGGAAGAAAAGCTGGTAAGGCTGATTTGAAAAAACGTTGAGGGGGCACGTCTTGAAACTCCAGTTTGTATCCCTGGGACACTATTTCCAGAATCCACAGGTCTAGGGCCGAACGAGCCCAGAAATTACTGAAAAGTTTGAGACGTGCCCCCACCAGTGCGGACTCCCGCAGAGGAGCCCCAGCGTCATGCGGTGGATTTGGCAGAAGCCGGGGAGGACTTCTGCTCCTGAGAACCTGCCACGGCCGGAGATCTTTTACCTTTTCCTCTTCCTCTATTAGCAAGGAAGGAATAACCTCGGCCTTTTTTGTATTTATTTGGCCGAAAGGACTGCATCTGCAAGTGGTGAGCTTTCTTTTGTTGTGGAGGAACATAAGGCAAAAATGACGACTTACCCGCGGTAGCCGTAGATACCAACTCAGCGAGACCTTCACCAAACAATACACCACCTTTATACGGTAGAGACTCCATAGCTTTCTTAGAGTCAGCATCAGCATTCCATTGATGAATCCACAATGCTCTTCTAGCTGAGACTGCCATGGCATTTGCACTTGATCCCAAGAGGCCAATATCTCTCGCCGCTTCCTTTAAGTAGGCTGCAGCGTCCCTGATATAACCTAGCGTTAAAAGGATGGCCTCCCTATCCAGGGTATCTATATCAGATGACAAGTTATCTGCCCACTTTTCTATAGCACTACTCACGCAGATGCAATAGCTGGTCTGAGTAGTATACCTATGGTGACGTAAATGGATTTTAGCGTATTTTCCTGTCTATGATCCGCAGGATCCTTAAGGGCTGCCGTGTCAGGAGATGGTAAGGCCACCTTTTTAGACAACCGTGACAGCGCCTTGTCTACAATGGGAGGTGACTCCCACTTCTCTCTATCCCCAGAGGGGAACGGATACGCCATTTGAATCCTTTTGGGAATAAGAAACTTTCTGTCAGGATTTTCCCACATTTTTTCAAAAAGGGCATTCAGTTCATGAGAGGGAGTAAACGTTACCTCTGGTTTCTTTCCCTTAAACATACAGACCCTAGTATCAGGAACCGCAGGGTCCTCGGTGATATGCAACACGTCTTTTATTGCCACAATCATGTACTGAATGCTTTTTGCCAATTTTTGGTCTAATCTGGTATCACTATAGTCGACACTGTAGTCAGTGTCCGTGTCGGTATCTGTGTCTGTTAACTGTGCAAACGAACGTTTATGTGACCCCGAGGGGGTCTGTACCTGTGATAACACATCCTCCACCGATTTCTTCCATACCTGGTTCTGAGATTCAGATTTATCTAGTCTTTTATTAATAAGAGCCACATTAGCATTCAAAGCATTCAACACATTTACCCAGTCAGGAGTCGGCGGTGCCGACAGGGTCACTCCCACAGCCGTTTCTGCCCCCAACACAGTCTCCTCCTGGGAAGAGCACTCCGCCTCAGACATGCCGACACACCTGTACCGACACCCACAGATACACTGGGCCAAAAGGGGGACAGACCCACAGTAAAGCCTGTCAGAGAAACACAGAGGGAGTTTGCCAGCTCACAACCCAGCACCTGTCCCGGTTCTGAAACTTTATATATATATTGCCTCAGACCCTGCAGCGCTTTACAATCACTTATTTTTGCACCAAATTTGCTGTGCCCCCGCCACCCCCCCCCCCCCCCCCATTTTGCACCCTGTTACTTGTGATAGCAGTGGTGAGGAAGGACCAGCGTCTCTGCAGCTCCTGGAAAGCAAATGGCGCTGATGAGAGCTGTGAGGGCTAAGCCCCGCCCCCTACATGGCGCGCTTCAGCCCGCTCTTTTACAAACAGATAATGCCGGCGGGGGTATGAATTTAGCGCCAAGGCACTTCAATATCACTCTGCCAACCTTTAAAGGGGTGCTTTAATGCTGCCCAGGGCGCCCCCCTCCCGTGCCCTGCACCCTGCAGTGCCGCTGTGTATGGGAGCATGGCGCGCAGCGCGATCGCTGTGCGGTACCTCAGAAAGCCGTCACTGAAGTCTTCTATCTTCTTCTACTCACCTGTCTTCTGACTTCTGGCTCTGCAAGGGGGGCGACGGCAGGCTCTGGGAGTGAACCCCTAGGCTTACCTAGTGTTCCAAACCCTCAGGAGCTAATGGTGTCCTGTAGCCAATAAGCAGAGCCTTTAACTCCCTAGAAGTAGGTCTGACTTCTCTCCCCAAAGTCCCACGATGGAGGGAGACCGTTGCCAGCAGACTCCCTGAAAATAAAAAACCTAACAAAGTCTTTTCCGAGAAACTCAGTAGAGCTCCTCAGTTGTGCATCCAGTCTGCCTGGGCACAGATTCTAAACTGGAGTCTGGAGGAGGGGCATAGAGGGAGGATCCAGTTCACACCCCTTTCAAAGTCTTTAAGTGCCCATGTCTCCTGCGGATCCCGTCTATACCCCATGGTTCTTGAAGCGTCCCCAGCATTCTCTAGGACATATAAGAAAAATACTTTTAATATTAGTTAGTACACCTAACTAGTGAACTTTTTTATAAGGGTACCATATAAAAAGTTATGTTTTAAACTTTTCAGTCATCATTTACTAATAAAAGTGCTCCAGTAACAAGTTTTGTCTTTTTGCCCCATGCATGCTACTATGGTTCTGTACTTACAAAACTCTGGGAGCATCACAAACCCAGTGCCATCTTACATTTATTTCTCTGACAGGGCTCTGTGTTGCCTCAAATTTCATTTTCACTTTTGTCTTCAGATTACATAACTATTTACAATGACAGCCTGCTTAAATTTAACCTAAGACCCAGAGCCCTAATGCACTACAGACATATTCAAGAAGCCGCAGAGTTTACCTGATCATCGCAGCTCCTGTTAGCCAGTGGGAGTCGGGGGGCAAGCTTCTAGAAGATGATAGAGAGATGTATCTCATGCTTCGGCAGCTGGCAGGTCAGTGATAAACACAGTGGCAGATGCTGATCCCTAGGTAAGGCAAGCCAGCACATATATTACATACATGTATGAATATATGCGCTAATCAGCTCCCCCTGCAATGTGTGGTCGGAGCTGTAGCCCAGGGGCAGCAACCGCCACTGGTCTGCGCCATTTTCTGGGTGTGCCAAAGCCAGTGGCAGTTTCATTGGCCCTCACAGCATGGTTTTGCCAGACTTCCTGAGAAACCTGAGGGTTACCCAGAGGTCCAGTGCAGCAACCGCTGGTCGCGATGTTGATCTGATGCTGCGTATTCAGACCCAGTCAGCATATCAGAGAAGCCAACTGTGGGTGTCTTTTTATACAAGACACCTCCTGCGGCTTTTGCATTTTTTCGCACAGCTGCTATGTACAAAGACACAGTGCCAGCGACATTTGCGCCCATCTCTGAATCAGGGCTTGTGACAGCTTTGGTAAAGACATATGTTTCTAAATAATTTATCTGTAAATTTATATGTATCCTTGTTCATATTTTGCATATAAGTTATGTTGAATGATTGAGCAAGCTCCCTGCATTTTATGGCTCTCCACTAAATGAATGCAAGAGATTTTTCTTTTTACAGTTGTCTAGCCTCTTAATATTTTGTGTGTCCTAATTCAGCAATCAGCACTATTCTTGGTCTTGTGTCTATTGGTGCTGACAATAGGACTGTTTAACAATTAGAGTCCTTTGTGAATTTTTAAGCTCATTCATGGTTTATAAATAAGTTAAAAACACCCACTAAATCAACAGGAAATGTGAACTTGATTGAAACTTGTGTCTTGGTAAAAATAAGCATCAATACACAAGAAGAGGAAATGTATATAAATAGACAGCATCTAATCACCTTTCAACAAAAGAACAAAACCGAAATGTACAGAGCAGAAGGAATAATAGGAAATAGAAGTAGAAGGAAGTAGTCAAAAACCTTAAAGGAAAAAGACAGAAATCCTGAAGGTCAACTGATACCCCTTTCAGACTGAAATGTCTGAAAGTCCCAGCAATTACCCGGCATTTCAGTGCCGGTAGTTTTGCCGAGACCTGCCTGAGCCCCCCCCCCCCTCCCCTCTCACACAGACATGCAAATTACCAGGTCGACAATTTCGATCTGGTAATTTGCAGATCAACACGGGTATTTTGTCTGTGTGAAAGGGTCAACCCCAGTCATAATTCCCGTGTCTCCGAAGTCCCGGGAATTACAACACGGGTTGACCCTTTCATGACAATTTTCTTGCCAAAAGGTCCAGGAGAAAACGTCACCAATTGTCATTAATTGGGAGTAGCACAATAGGATGCAAAAATGTTAAACTGACATAATTGGAGGACCTCATAAACTTTTTTAAAATAATAAAGCATTTTGAGAACTTGGTAGCATCATAATTATCCTGACAAATGCCTATATCAAGGTAGATTAAAAAAATAAGATTTTACTTACCGGTAAATCTATTTCTCGTAGTCCGTAGTGGATGCTGGGGACTCCGTAAGGACCATGGGGAATAGACTGGCTCCGCAGGAGACATGGGCACTTTAAGAAAGAATTTAGATTCTGGTGTGCTCTGGCTCCTCCCTCTATGTCCCTCCTCCAGACCTCAGTTAGAGAAACTGTGCCCGGAAGAGCTGACAGTACCAGGAAAGGATTTTGGTAATCCAGGGCAAGATTCATACCAGCCACACCAATCACACCGTATAACTTGTGATAAACTTACCCAGTCAACAGTATGAACAACAACAGAGCATCAGTTCAACCCTGATGCAACAATAACATAGCCCTTATTGCAGCAATAACTATATACAAGTATTGCAGAAGAAGTCCGCACTTGGGACGGGCGTCCAGGATCCACTACGGACTACGAGAAATAGATTTACCGGTAAGTAAAATCTTATTTTCTCTAACATCCTAGTGGATGCTGGGGACTCCGTAAGGACCATGGGGATTATACCAAAGCTCCCAAACGGGTGGAAGAGTGCGGATGACTCTGCAGCACCGAATGAGCAAACACATGGTCCTCCTCAGCCAGGGTATCAAACTTGTAGAACTTTGCAAAGGTGTTTGAACATGACCAAGTAGCCGCTCGGCACAGCTGTAATGCCGAGACCCCTCGGGCAGCCGCCCAAGAAGAGGCCACCTTCCTAGTGGAATGGGCCTTAACTGATTTAGGCAGCGGCAATCCAGCCGCAGAATGAGCCTGCTGAATCGTGTTACAGATCCAGCGAGCAATAGTTTGCTTTGAAGCAGGCGCACCAAGCTTATTGGAAGCATACAGGATAAACAACGAGTCTGTTTTCCTGACTCTAGCCGTTCTGGCTACATAAACCTTCAAAGCCCTGACAACATCAAGCAACTCGGAATCCTCCAAGTCATTAGTAGCCACAGGCACCACAATAGGTTGGTTTATATGAAAAGATGAAACCACTTTTGGCAGGAATTGTGGACGGGTCCGCAACTCTGCTCTATCCGCATGGAAAACCAGATAGGGGCTTTTATGTGACAAAGCCGCTAATTCTGACACACGCCTAGCCGAAGCCAAGGCTAGTAGCATGACCACCTTCCACGTGAGATATTTCAATTCCACCGTTTTGAGTGGTTCAAACCAGTGGGATTTCAGGAAACTCAACACCACGTTAAGATCCCAAGGTGCCACTGGGGGCACAAAAGGGGGCTGAATATGCAGCACTCCCATCACAAACGTCTGAACTTCAGGTAGAGAAGCCAGCTCTTTTTGAAAGAAAATGGATAGGGACGAAATCTGGACCTTAATGGAACCCAATTTTAGGCCCAAAGTCACTCCTGACTGTAGGAAGTGAAGGAAACGGCCCAGCTGGAATTCCTCCGTAGGGGCATTCCTGGCCTCACACCAAGCAACATATTTTCGCCATATACGGTGATAATGTTGAGCTGTCACATCCTTCCTAGCCTTTATCAGCGTAGGAATGACCTCATTCGGAATGCCTTTTTCTGCTAGGATCCGGCGTTCAACCACCATGCCGTCAAACGCAGCCGCTGTAAGTCTTGGAACAGACAGGGCCCTTGTTGCAACAAGTCCTGTCTTAGAGGAAGAGGCCACAGGTCCTCTGTGAGCATTTCTTGCAGATCTGGATACCAAGTCCTTCTTGGCCAATCCGGAACAATGAGTATTGTTCTCACTCCTCTTTTTCTTATGATTCTCAACACCTTGGGTATGAGAGGAAGAGGAGGAAATACATAGACCGATTGTAACACCCACGGTGTCACCAGGGCATCTACAGCTATCGCCTGAGGGTCTCTTGACCTGGCGCAATACCTCTGTAGTTTCTTGTTGAGGCGGGATGCCATCATGTCCACCTGTGGCAGTTCCCACCGACTTGCAATCTGTGCGAAGACTTCTTGATGAAGTCCCCACTCCCCCGGGTGGAGGTCGTGCCTGCTGAGGAAGTCTGCTTCCCAGTTGTCTATCCCCGGGATGAACACTGCTGACAGTGTGCTTACGTGATTCTCTGCCCAGCAAAGAATTCTGGTGGCTTCCGCCATTGCCACCCTGCTCCTTGTGCCGCCCTGTCGGTTTACATGAGCCACAGCGGTGATGTTGTCTGACTGAATCAGAACCGGTTGACCGCGAAGCAGGGTCTCTGCTTGACGTAGGGCGTTGTAAATGGCCCTTAGTTCCAGGATGTTGATGTGAAGGCAAGTCTCCTGACTTGACCACAGACCTTGGAAATTTCTTCCCTGTGTGACTGCTCCCCACCCTCGGAGGCTTGCATCTGTGGTCACCAGGACCCAGTCCTGAATGCCAAATCTGCGGCCCTCGAGAAGGTGAGCACTCTGCAGCCACCACAGGAGAGACACCCTGGCCCAGGGGGATAGGGTGATTAACCGATGCATCTGAAGATGTGATCCGGACCATTTGTCCAGTAAGTCCCATTGAAAGGTCCTCGCATGGAACCTGCCAAAGGGAATGGCTTCGTATATTGCCACCATCTTTCCCAGGACTCGAGTGCAGTGATGCACTGACACCTGTTTTGGTTTTAATAGGTCCCTGACCAATGTCATGAGTTCCTGAACTTTCTCTATCGGGAGATAAACCCTCTTCTGGTCTGTGTCCAGAATCATGCCCAGGAAAGGCAGACGAGTCGTAAGGACCAACTGCGACTTTGGAATATTTAGAATCCAGCCGTGTTGCCGTAACACTTCCAGAGAACGTGCTACGCTGATCAGCAACTGCTCTCTTGACCTCGCTTTTATGAGGAGATCGTCCAAGTATGGGATAATTGTGACCCCTTGCTTCCGCAGGAGTACCATCATTTCCACCAGTACCTTGGTAAATATTCTCGGAGCCGTGGAGAGACCACACGGCAACGTCTGAAATTGGTAATGACAATCCTGTACCACAAATCTGAGGTACGCCTGATGAGTTGGATAAATGGGGACATGAAGGTATGCATTCTTTATGTCCAGAGACACCATAAAATCCCCCCTTCCAGGCTTGCAATGACCGCTCTCAGCGATTCCATCTTGAACCGGTACCTTTTCAGGTACATGTTCAGGGATTTTAAATTCAATATGGGTCTGACCGAACCGTCCGGTTTCGGTACTACAAACATGGTCGAATAATAACCCTTTCCTTGTTGAAGGAGGGGAACCTTGACCACCACCTGTTGAAGATACAATTTTTGAATTGCAGTTAACACTATTTCCCTCTCTAAGGGGGAAGCTGGCAGGGCCGATTTGAGGTATCGGTGAGGGGGCATCACCTCGAATTCCAGCTTGTATCCTTGAGACACAATATCTATTGCCCAGGGATCCAACTGGGAGTGAACCCACTTGTGGCTGAAATTTCGGAGACGCGCCCCCACCGGGCCTAGCTCCGCCTGTGGAGCCCCAGCGTCATGCGGTGGATTTAGTGGAAGCTGGGGAAGACTTCTGTTCCTGGGAACTAGCTGTGTTGTGCAGCTTCTTTCCTCTGACCCTGCCCCTGGCAAGAAAGGACGCACCTCTGACTTTCTTGTTTTTCTGTGATCGAAAGGACTGCATTTGGTAATACGGTGCTTTCTTAGGCTGTGAGGAAACATATGGCAAAAAATTTGACTTTCCAGCCGTAGCTGTGGAGACCAGGTCCGAGAGACCCTCCCCAAACAATTCCTCACCCTTGTAAGGTAAAACCTCCATGTGCCTTTTTGAGTCAGCATCACCTGTCCATTGTCGAGTCCACAGGACCCTTCTGGCAGAAATCGACATAGCATTTATTCTAGAACCTAGTAGGCTAATGTCTCTTTGAGCATCTCTCATATAAAGGACAGCATCTTTAATATGCCCCAGGGTCATTAATATAGTATCCTTGTCTAAGGTATCAAGTTCCTCAGATAAGGTATCCGTCCATGCTGCTACAGCACTACACACCCAGGCCGACGCGATTGCCGGCTTCAGTAAGGTACCTGAATGTGTATAAATGGACTTCAGGGTACCCTCCTGTTTTCTATCCGCAGCATCCTTGAGGGTAGCCGTATCCTGTGATGGCAGGGCCACCTTCTTGGATAAGTGTGTCAAAGCTTTGTCCACCCTAGGGGAGGATTCCCAGCGTAACCTGTCCGTTGGCGGGAAAGGATACGCCATAAGAATCCTTTTGGAAATCTGCAGTTTTTATCTGGAGATTCCCAAGCCTTTTCACATAACTCATTGAGCTCGTGTGAGGGGGGAAAAGTTACCTGCGGCTACTTTTCCCCATACATATGAACCCTCCTGTCAGGGACTGGGGTTTCCTCTGTGATGTGCAACACATCCTTAATAGCTATAATCATATAACGGATGGATCTAGCCAATCTTGGCTGTAACTTTGCATCATCGTAATCGACACTGGAGTCAGAATCCATGTCGGTATCCGTGTCAATAATTTGGGATAGTGGGCGCTTCTGAGACCCTGTCGGCCTCTGCGACATAGGATTAGGCATGGGCTGGGACCCTGACTGTCCTGAGGCTTCAGCTTTTTCCAACCTTTTATGTAATGAATTAACATTATCATTTAAAACCTTCCACATATCCATCCAATCAGGTGTCGGTGCCGTCGGCAGAGACACCACATTCATTTGCTCTCGCTCTGCTTCCACAAAGCCTTCCTCATCAGACATGTCGACACAAGCGTACCGACACACCACACACACAGGGAATGCCCTTTTTGAAGACAGTTCCCCCACAAGGCCCTTTGGTGAGACAGAGAGAGAGTATGCCAGCACACACCCCAGCGCTATAAACCCAGGAATAACACAGTAACTTAATGTTAACCCAGTAGCTGCTGTATATTGTGTTTTTAGCGCCTAATTATGTGCCCCCCCTCTCTTTTTACCCTTTTCTACCGTGAATTGCAGGAGAGAGCATGGGGAGCTTCTTCTCAGCGGAGAAGATTAACTTGGTGAAAATCCTCGGTGCCGTGGAAAGCCCAAACGTTAACATCTGAAACTGGTAATGACAATCCTGTACAGCGAATCTCAGGTACGCCTGATGAGGATATATGGGAACATGAAGGAATGCATCCTTTATGTCTAGTGACACCATAAAATCCCCCCCTTCCAGGCTGGACATCACTGCCCGGAGAGATTCCATCTTAAATTTGAACCTCCTCAAATATAGGTTTAGGGATTTTAGATTCAGAATTGGTCTGACCGAGCCATCCGGCTTCGGGACCACCAATAGGGTTGAATAAAACCCTTTCCCCTGTTGCACCAGGGGAACCTTGATAATCACTTGCTGTTGACACAGCTTTAGTATGGCAGCCGAAACTATTTCCCTTTCTGGGGAAGAAGTTGGCAAGGCCGATTTGAAAAATCGGTTTGGAGGCACATCTTCGAACTCCAGTTTGTAGCCTTGGGATACAAATTCGACCACCCAAGGATCCAAATCCGACTGAACCCAGACTTGGCTGAAGAGTCGAAGATGTGCCCCTACCGGTGCGGACTCCCATAGCGGAGCCCCAGCGACATGCGGTGGATTTGGTAGAGGCCGGGGAGGATTTTAGTTCCTGTGAACTAGCCGTAGCCGGTGTTCTTTTCCCTCTACCTCTTCCTCTGGCGGGGAAAGAAGAGCCACGCCCCCTTCTGAACTTATGCGACCGAAAGGACTGCATCTGGTAATGAGGTGTTTTCTTTTGCTGTGGGGGAACGTAAGGCAAAAAAGAAGACTTACCCGCGGTAGCTGTGGAAACCAGGTCCGCGAGGCCATCCCCAAATAAAAGTTCACCTTTGTAAGGTAAAGCCTCCATATGCCTCTTTGAGTCAGCATCCCCTGTCCATTGACGGGTCCACGGGGACCTTCTAGCAGAAACTGCCATGGCATTAGCTCTTGAACCCAAAAGCCCAATATCTGTCGCAGCCTCTCTCATATATAACGCTGCGTCCTTGATGTGACCTAAGGTCAACACAATACTATCTTTGTCTAGGGTGTCAATGTCAGATGACAAGCTATCAGCCCAAGCTGCTATTCAGGGACGGTAGTGCTACCTATTTGGACAAGCGCGTTAAGGCCTTGTCCACTGTGGGCGAGGATTCCCACCGTAACCTGTTCTTTGAGGGGAAAGGATACGCCATAATAATTCTCTTGGGAACCTGCAGTCTCGTGTCAGGAGTCTCCCAAGCTTATTCAAAGAAAGTGTTCAGCTCATGAGATGGGGAAAAGTTACATCAGGTTTCTTTTCTTTACACATGCAGACCCTCGTGTCAGGGACAGAGGGGTCCTCTATAATATGCAAAACATCTTTTATTGCAATAATCCTATATTGAATACTTTTGGCGACTCTTGGGTGCCACCTCGCCTCATCATAGTCGAAACTGGAGTCGGAATCCGTGTCGGTATCAGTGTCTGCTATCTGGGTAAAGGGACATTTATGGGACCCTGAGGGGTCCTGTGACACAGTAAAAGCTATGGGTTGATTCCCAGCATTGTCTTTGGACTCCGTTGTACAATCTTTTATGTAATAAAGCCACATTAGCATTCAAAACATTCCACATGTTCACCCAATCAGGTGTCGGCTGTGCCGACTGAGACACCACAACCATCTGCTCTGCTTCCTCCCTAGACGAGCCTTCCACTTCAGACATGTCGACACACACGTACTGACACCCCCACACACACTGAGATAACTGAAATATGGGGACTGACCCACAATAAGGCCCTTTGGAGACACAGAGAGAGAGTATGCCAGCACACACCCAGCGCCACAATATACTGAAACCAAAAGTCCCAGCCTAAACAGCGCTTTATAAATATACAATTTTGCACCAAATAATGTGCCCCCCACCGGGCTCGTTTTTGCCCCCTGTTACTGCGATCAGCAGGGGAGAGTCCGGGAGCAGCTTCTCTGCAGCATGCTGTGGAGAAAATGGTGCTGGTTAGTGCCGGAGGATCAAGCCCCGCCCCCTCGACGGCGGGCTTCGGTCCCGCTCATTTATTTATTTATTTAATAATATACTGCCTCCGCAGTATCTATGAATGCTGCCAGTTTCATTTGAGGTGATTATTGCTGCCCTGCACCCATGCTGTGCCTTGTGTGTGTGTGGGAGCAATGGCGCGCAGCGCGACCGCTGCGCGGTACCTCAGTGAAGATCTGAAGTCTTCTGCCGCCTTTGAAGTCTTCTTTCTTCATATACTCACCCGGCTTCTATCTTCCGGCTCTGTGAGGAGGACGGCGGCGCGGCTCTGGGACGAACAGCAAGGACGACACCTCTGTTCCGACCCTCTGGAGCTAATGGTGTCCAGTAGCCTAAGAAGCCGAGCCTATCAGTAAAGTAGGTCTGCTTCTCTCCCCTCAGTCCCACGAAGCAGGGAGCCTGTTGCCAGCAGTGCTCCCTGAAAATAAAAAACCTAACAAAAGTCTTTTCACAGAAACTCAGTAGAGCTCCCCTGCAGTGCATCCAGTCTCCTCTGGGCACAGGATCTAACTGAGGTCTGGAGGAGGGGCATAGAGGGAGGAGCCAGTGCACACCCATTCTAAAGTCTTACAGTGCCCATGTCTCCTGCGGAGCCGTTTATACCCCATGGTCCTTACAGAGTCCTCAGCATCCTCTAGGACGTTAGAGAAAAAGGTATCCAACCGGTCCAAATGACTGCATCCTACAAAAAATGCGTCACCAACCGTTGTGAGGGAACATAGCTCAAGAAGATAGACTTACCAGTGGTATCTGCCGAGATCAACTTAACAAAGCCATCCCCAAACCAGGTTACCCCTTCATAGGGAAGATCCTGCAGTATTTCTCGGAGTCAGCCTCAGCATTCCCTTGGTGAAACCACAACACCCTCCTAGGCGAGACGAGCATGGAATTTGCCCCGCGAACCCAAGAGTCCCATACCTCTAGTAGTCGCACAGCAGCATACTGCAATGTTCTAGATAAAACCCAACTGAAGGAATATCCCATCTCTTCCAAGGTAATTATATTGGATGACAAGGTAACCGACCATTTCTGAATACAAGCACTCCCCCATGCGTATGTAATGCAAATAACATCAAAGCATATAATTAAAATATCACTTAGTTTCCTGTATACGATCCGTTGTGACAGGGCCCCGCGCAGACCTGGGGTTGACTTTCACTTTATCCACTGCGGGAAAAGAATAAACACTCGGACTCCTCGTGAGGATTCAAGACCATCTTGTCACGGCTGACCTAGAGCTTTATCAACAGAGCGACCAGCACATGAGAAGGAATAACTTTACTTCAGCATTCACAATAAATTGTAATACGAATATACACATTTAAATACACACATATATCTATTGTAACACTGTAGGGGTGCAAGGCGCCTTTTCCTGGGGAATATGGCAGCACGCAGCAGCTGAGGAACAACACAAGTCCAGTTTCTGGTACAACTGACCCCGGCCAGTTTTATTGAAACAGAAAACAAAACAAACCCCAAAATAAAAATACCTTGCCTGTCCGGCACTAACTAAACATAAGATATTCCTAACTGTCACTAAACAAAACACAGAGTTCTTTAGTACATACTGTATAGCTTACTTGCATCAGAAAGCGTGTCTCTCACACACAGATCCTGCAGCCTTCCCAGGCAGTCTGCCCCTACTAATCAGGCTAGCAGCCCTATAACACACTTACACAGCTGAAACCCTGATTAGCCCTCTGTGAGGCCAAAGACCCGAACTGGGCCCAATGTCTAGAACTCTCCTTATCTCTCTCTTAGAGCCTATACCCAGCTTTTACAGCAAACTGAAAAGGTTCTGACAAAACCAAAAGCATTTTTCCTAGAAGTTAACACTTTTTAAAACATGTAAGACAAGAACCTGGGACAAACATACCTGCCCTCAAACACTATCCCAGTGTTCTTGTCACATATCCCCCTCCCCTGTTTCGACCTAGGGGCCGGAACACTTGTAGCCCCCAAACAGAAGATGCGAGACAATGCATCTGCGTTGGCCAATTGTGTTCCCGGTCTATGTTCAACAGTAAACTTAAAATCCTGCAACGCTAGAAACCATCTAGTTACCCGAGCATTCTTGCCTCTATTTACATACATCCATTTTAAAGGGGCATGATCCGTCACTAGTCTGAATTGTCTACCCAAGAGGTAATATCTCAAGGTATCTAGTGCCCACTTAATGGCCAAAGCCTCCTTTTCCACAATGGCATACCTTTTTTCATGCTCATTGAGTTTCCTACTCAAATAAATGATAGGGTGTTCGTCCCCATCTCTGGTTTGGGACAGCACAGCACCTATCCCTACCTCTGAGGCATCTGTCTGTACCACAAATTCTTTTGAAAAATCTGGTGTTATCAACACCGGTTGTGAACACAAAGCCACTTTTAACGCTTGGAACGCCTTTTCTGCATCAGGGTTCCATTTCACCACATTTGACTGCTTCCCTTTGGTAAGGTCTGACAACGGCACCGCTGTGGTCGCAAAATTGGGAATAAACCGTCTATAGTACCCAGTAATTCCCAAAAAAGCCCTAACCTGTTTTTTATTCACTGGACGAGGCCAGTTTTGAATAGCATCAACTTTATTCAATTGGGGCCTAATCAGACCTCTGCCTATGGTGAAGCCCAAGTATTTGACCTCCTCCATTGCGAGGCAGCACTTCTTTGGGTTAGCAGTTAACCTTGCCTCTCTGATTGAGTCCAGTACTGCTTGTACTTTAACCAAATGGGACCCCCAGTCTTTACTGTGAATTACCACATCATCCAAATAGGCAGCTGCATATTTTCTATGGGGCCTCAAAATTTTATCCATCGCCCGTTGAAAGGTTGCTGGAGCCCCATGCAACCCAAAGGGTAACATCTTATACTGGTACAGCCCCTCCGGAACCGAAAAGGCTGTTTTTTCTTTGGCGCTATCAGATAAAGGTATTTGCCAGTAACCTTTGGTCAGGTCCAATGTGGTGAGAAACCTGGCTGTTCCCAGCCTTTCTACAAGCTCGTCCACACGGGGCATGGGGTATGCGTCAAACTTGGACACCTCATTTAACTTACGAAAGTCATTACAGAAGCGTATGCTACCGTCGGGCTTCGGGATGAGCACTATGGGACTGGACCACTCACTGTTAGACTCCTCTATGACTCCAAGTTCTAACATGGTTTTAACTTCTTTAGAAATAGCTTCTCGCTGAGCTTCAGGAATCCTATATGGCTTTAAATGAACCCTGACCCCTGGTTCTGTGACAATGTCATGTTTTATTATGGTCGTTCGGCCAGGCAGCTCTGAAAATACCTCCCTATTTTGGATAAGAAATTCTTTAACCTGATTGTTCTGATCAGCTGATAATGTCTCTGACACCTTCACTGCGGGAAGCAACCGGGGTGAAGACACCGAAGGGCAAGGCTCCGCTGACAGAGACAACCTATCTTTCCAGGGTTTGATTAAGTTAACATGGTAGATCTGTTCGGGTTTTCTCTTTCCCGGCTGGTATACTTTGTAATTAACGTCATTCACTTTTTCCCTAATCTCAAATGGACCCTGCCATTTAGCTAGGAATTTGCTTTCCACAGTGGGTACCAAAACAAGAACTCTATCTCCAGGAGCAAATTCCCGTATCTTGGCACTCCGGTTATAGACCCTCTGTTGAGCACTTTGGGCCTGTTCCATGTGCTCTCTGACAACAGGTACCACGGCTGCAATCCTATCCTGCATTTGTGTTACATGCTCAATAACGCTTCTATAAGGAGTGGGCTGTCCTTCCCACGTCTCTTTGGCAATATCCAACAGCCCTCTGGGGTGTCTACCATACAACAAATCAAATGGAGAAAACCCCGTAGAGGACTGAGGAACTTCTCTGATGGCCATTAACAAGTAGGGCAACAAACAATCCCAGTTTTTCCCATCTCTCTCAACAACCTTTTTTAACATACTTTTTAATGTTTTATTAAACCTTTCCACCAACCCGTCAGTTTGGGGATGGTAGATGGACGTCCTGAGGTGAGTGACCTTAAATAACTTGCACAATTCTTTCATGATCCTTGACATAAATGGAGTACCTTGGTCAGTCAAAATTTCTTTTGGTATTCCCACTCTACTAAATACCTGCACCAGCTCCCTAGCTATCGCCTTGGTTGTGATAGTGCGTAAAGGGACAGCCTCAGGATATCGAGTGGCATAGTCCATAATTACCAGGATATACTGATGGCCCCGAGCAGACTTTAACAAGGGCCCCACGAGATCCATGGCTATTCTGTCAAACGGGACCTCTATAATAGGCATGGGAACTAGTGGGCTCCTGAAATGGGGTCTAGGGGCATGATACTGGCATTCAGGACAGGAAGAACAATATTCAGACACTTCTTTATAAACCCCTGGCCAAAAGAACCTTTGTAAAACTCTTTCAGTGGTTTTTTCTGCCCCTAAATGTCCTGCGGTAACGTGACTATGAGCTAAATCTAGTACCGTTCTCCGATAAGGCTGGGGAACTACCAACTGTTCCACCACATCCTCACCCCTTTTGACAATGTGGTACAAGAGCTCATTACAGATGGCCATGTGGGGATACGTAACCCTGTCACCTGGTACCACAGGTTCCCCATTAACAATCTTAACATTCTCTCTAGCCTTTATTAAGGTAGGATCCTTTAACTGTTCAGACGCAAACAGATCCTTCTTTACCTCCAGGTCAGGCACGCTTTCAGTTCTAACTACTATGTCTCTGTTCCCAGCAAGAGGGTCCTCACTGGACTCCCCATCTGTCACTTCCCCAGCCAAACTAGCAAAAGGCAAAGGGCCAGAAAGTTCCGAAGACCCACGTACATCCATAAAATCACCGGTATTATCAACTGGCTTTTTACTTCTCACATCTGTAGATAACCGTGATTCCCACAGTTTCCAAAAATGAGGAAAATCCCTCCCTATTATGGCCTCATGCACCAAGTTAGGGACCAGTCCCACTTTAACCATTGCTGACCCACAACAAGTTTCTATATTCACCTCAGCAGTGGCATAATGTTGGGTATCCCCATGTATGCAAGTTACCCCAATAGGTATTTGCTGGACCTTTAAGGGGTTCACTAACCCAGCTTTCACGAGGGTAACTAAACTTCCTGAATCTAGCAAGGCCTCTACCCGGTTACCCTCTAAGAACACATCACACATTTGTTTTTCCAGCTCAGGTGAAGGTACCACAGTACAGGCTAACCTAGCAAAGAAAGACATTCTGCGACATTCAAAGGCAGCATCACATTGCATGGGTTCTTGCGTGACTGGGCAATTGGCAATAACATGACCTGGCATACCACACCTAAAACATTTAACCACACGATTATCAACCCGTTTGGGCAGCATAGACCGTTCTAGCCCCATTGGCCTGTTTCCAGGGCAAGTGTTTACAGTCTCTCCAGCCTTGCGTTCTCTTAACCGCCCAGCAACGTTTTCCCACGGAACAGTCTTACCAGTCTTTACTGAAGGGCGCTGTCGAGGATCTATGGGTTGCTGGGTGGTCATCAGTAGTTCCTCTGCTGCCAAATACCTCTCTACCATGTCCACTAATTGGTCAGCAGTACCCGGGTTTCCATGGCTCACCCACTTGCGCAGGACCATGGGCAAAGATCTCAAGTAGCGGTCCATGACGACTCTTTCCACCATCTGGGGACCAGTTAATGTCTCTGGCTGTAGCCATTTTTTTGTTAGCTGAATAAGGTCGTGCATCTGGGAGCGCGGAGGCTTCTCCATGGCGTACAGCCAACGGTGCACCCGTTGTGCTCGTACTGACAGCGTGACTCCCAGGCGGGTCAGGATCTCAGTCTTTAGTTTATCATAGTCCCGAGCCTCAGCAGGGCTTAAATCAAAGTAAGCTTTTTGGGGCTCACCTGACAGGAAAGGTGCCAGCAGACTGGCCCACTGTGCTTTCGGCCAGTTCTCACGCTCGGCAGTCCTTTCAAACGTGGTCAGATAGGCCTCCACATCATCAGCCTCTGTCATTTTCTGCAGGAAGTGACTGGCCCGTATAGAACTAGAGCTGGTTGGAGCACTGACGGCCACATCTCCAACCCGAGCTGCAAGTCTCTGCACCACTTCTGCTAAGGCCTCTCTATCCTGACGCTGTTGCCTGTAAAGTTCATCAACAACTGCCTGCTGTTGTCTCTTATTTTCCTCCATTGCCACCTGCTGCTGTCTTATATTTTCCTCCATTGCCACCTGCTGCTGTCTGTTGGCCTCCTGCTGTAGTCTCCAATTTTCCTCCATTGCCACCTGCTGTTGTCTCCTATTTTCCTCCATTGCCACCTGCTGCTGTCGGTTGGCCTCCTGCTGAGCCGCTGTAGCTTGCAGCAAGGCTTTAAGCAGATCCTCCATGTCGACAGATTTTTCAGGCGGCTTTGTAGCTACTTTCACCCAGGACATATATCAAACCCTCAGGGGTGAGTCTCAGTAACTTCACACTGGGCTGTATCTGCATAAACCACCGTTTTCTGCAGGCCTCACAAAGCTGCTGCTTTCACTTATGCGCAGAACGGTGTGCTCGCATTCTCCACCAAGTTGTAACACTGTAGGGGTGCAAGGCGCCTTTTCCTGGGGAATATGGCAGCACGCAGCAGCTGAGGAACAACACAAGTCCAGTTTCTGGTACAACTGACCCCGGCCAGTTTTATTGAAACAGAAAACAAAACAAACCCCAAAATAAAAATACCTTGCCTGTCCGGCACTAACTAAACATAAGATATTCCTAACTGTCACTAAACAAAACACAGAGTTCTTTAGTACATACTGTATAGCTTACTTGCATCAGAAAGCGTGTCTCTCACACACAGATCCTGCAGCCTTCCCAGGCAGTCTGCCCCTACTAATCAGGCTAGCAGCCCTATAACACACTTACACAGCTGAAACCCTGATTAGCCCTCTGTGAGGCCAAAGACCCAAACTGGGCCCAATGTCTAGAACTCTCCTTATCTCTCTCTTAGAGCCTATACCCAGCTTTTACAGCAAACTGAAAAGGTTCTGACAAAACCAAAAGCATTTTTCCTAGAAGTTAACACTTTTTAAAACATGTAAGACAAGAACCTGGGACAAACATACCTGCCCTCAAACACTATCCCAGTGTTCTTGTCACACTATATATACATCTCATTCATATATATATATATATATATATATATATATATATATATTTTGTCAGGAACAGCAGTGTCCCTAGTGACATTAATCTGTTCTGAATATGCATGAACATGTACTGAATGCCAATGTTGTGGATCTAATCAGGAAACATTATAGCCGACATAAGACACAGTATTCGTGTCGACAACAGGGAGTAGTAACTGGGCAAAATAACATTTTATTTTTGCGACCCCGAGGCGTCTGAGGGAAATATATACATAATTTTACTATCACGCCCCCACAAATACTACCACGTCTGTGCTCGAGCTACAACTCAATGCAACCGTACCATACATATATATATATATATATATATATATATACACAGGTATAGCTTTTTTACATAATTTTACACCCAGTCATAATAGTTGGTGCCGACAGGGTCACCCACATACGTCTGTGTCTCCCATACAGTGTTTACTTTGGAAAGGCTTACAACTACTGACATGCTGACACTTAATCTCATGAATTAAGTACCATCAGGAGTCGGCAAAGCCGACAGAGGGATTCCCATAGCTGTTTGTGGCAGAGCACTCACACATGTCGACACACGTGTACTAAACACCCACCGACATTGCTAAAATGGGTAGATTCCAGTATCTGACAGAGAAAACACAGAAACTTTTACCAACTCATTTTACACGCGCTCATTATATATATATATATATATATATATATATATATATATAGTGCTTCATGGTTGAACCTATATTGCACTAAACAACTGTGCCCCCCCCTCATTTTACACTGTTAGCTGTTCAACAGTGTTTTGGCGGGCCCAGCATCTCTGTGAGGAGAAAATGGCGCTGTAGAGAGTTGTGAGGGCTAAGCCACGCCCCCTTCTCTGCACGCTTCAGTCCCGTTAGTTTTTCACCCTTTTATACTGGCAGGGGTCAGTATACAGTGCCTACACACTGTATACCACTTTGCCAGGAAATATATATGAGGTATACTGCTGCCCAGTGCGCCCCCCCATGCGCCCTGCACCCTTGTAGTGCCGCTTGTGTGTGGGAGCAATGGCGCGCAGCGCGACCGCAGCGCGGTACCTCCGAAACTCTGAAGTCTTCTGCCGTCACTGAAGTCTTCTGTTCTCCTTTACTCACCCGGCTTCTTTCTTCTGGCTCTGAGAGGGGGGTGACGGCGCGGCTCCGGGAACGAGCAGCTAGGCGAACCAAGTGATCAGACCCTCTGGAGCTAATGGTGTCCAGTAGCCAAAGAAGCAGGGCCTTGAAACTCACAGAAGTAGGTCTGCTTCTCTCCCCTCAGTCCCACGATGCAAGGAGCCTGTTGCCAGCAGGTCTCCCTGAAAATAACAAACCTAACATAGGGGCAGATGTATTAACCTGGAGAAGACATAAGGAAGTGATAAACCAGTGATATGTGCAAGGTGATAAAGGTACCAGCCAATCAGCTCCAATATGTAAATTAACAGTTAGGTTCTGATTGGCTGGTGCCTTTATCACCTTGCACATATTACTGGTTTATCACTTCCTTATGCCTTCTCCAGGTTAATACATCTGCCCCATAAAGTCTTTTAAGAGAAACTCAGGAGAGCTCCCCTAGTGTGTGTCCAGTCTCTCTGGGCACAGAGTCTAACTGGAGTATGGAGGAGGGGCATAGAAGGAGGAGCCAGTTCACACCCATTCAAAGTCTTATAGTGTTCCCATGTCTCCTGCGGATGCCGTCTATACCTTATGGTCCTTTTGGAGTCCCCAGCATCATCTAGGACGTAGGAGAAAATATATATCTTTTGGCCAGTGTTGTACTCCAGTAATCATGCTGCCCAGGGTGCCCCCCCGCGCCCTGCACCCTGCAAGTGACGTCTGAAGTGTGTGTGGGAGCATGGCGCGCAGTTCGACCGCTGCGCAGTACCTCATTACTGAAGTCTTCTGCCGTCACTGAAGTCTTCTGATCTTCTTTATACTCACCCGGCTTCTTTCTTCTGGCTTCTGTGAGGGGGTTGACGGCGCGGCTTCGGGAACAAGCACCAAGTGATCGAACCCTCTGGAGCTAATGGTGTCCAGTAGCCTAAGAAGCAGGGCCTTTGAACTCAGAAGAAGTAGGTCTGCTTCTCTCCCCTCACTCCCACGAAGCAGGGAGCCTGTAGCCAGCAGGTCTCCCTGAAAATAAAAAACCTAACAAAGTATTTTCAGAGAAACTCAGGAGAGCTCCCCTAGTGTGTGTCCAGTCTTTCTGGGCACAGAATCTAACTAACTGAGGTCTGGAGGAGGGCATAGTGGGAGGAGCCAGTTCACACCCATTCAAAGTCTTATAGTGTGCCCATGTCTCCTGCGGATCCCGTCTAAACCCCATGGTCCTTTTGGAGTCCCCAGCATCCTCTAGGACGTAACAGAAAAATGTATATGCTATTAAAGTACAAGATGTGTTATAATAGCACAATGGGTGGTCATTCCGAGTTGATCGTAGCTGTGCTAAATTTAGAACAGCTACGATCATGTTCCCAGACATGCGGGGGGACGCCCAGCACAGAGCTAGTCCGCCACGCATGTCTGTCCGGCATCACTCCACACAAGTACAAAAGCATCGTACAGCGGCGATGCTTTTGTACTTGTTGAGTAACTCCCGGCCAGCGCAGCTCCTGTGGCTGGCCGGGAGGTGCTCGTCGCTGCCCCTGGTCACAGCGGCTGTGTGTGACGTTACGCAGCCGCTGCGGCCCGCCCCCCGCACGGTCCGGCCACGACTGTGTTGGCCGGACCACACCCCCAAAACGGCGGCTAAACGCCACCGTGCCGCCCAGCGACCGCCTCTGCCTGTCAATCAGGCAGAGGCGATTGCTAGGAAATTACGGCCTTCGGCCGTCCGGCATGCGCTGGCACACTGCGGTGCCAGCGCATGCGCAGTTCCGACCCGATCGCTGTGCTGCGAACAACTGCAGCGAGCGATCGGGTCGGAATGACCCCCAATATGTATTTGTATGAAATATATAATGCAATACATACAGTAGAAATAAAAAATATCTAAGAAACTAACAGCAGAATGAGATAAATGATGAAACAAAGAAACAGGCCAGATTAACCACCATACTGTACATGGCACAGTTATTAAACAGCATCTGATTTATCATGAAAAATCATGAGTTGTCCTTCGCGTTAAGGACAGAAAACATAGGTGTGCACTGAGCTGACTTACATACCTAGGAATAATAAATGTGTCTTATCTCTCATTCATCTATAGAATGGAGCGAACACACCATATATGCTACAATCACTACAACTTTTGAATGCTGAAGTATATTAATCACATATGTCTATATATAGTGACCTTTATTGTTTGCTTAATTAATAGGAAACATAATTTAAAACATATACCTATAAATATGCAATGCTAAAATAGTGTAGTATAATAATAATAATAATAATAGATACAAATTAATACATTTATTAAACAGATTATTTATTGATAGCTAGTTATATAAACAGAAAAGATAGATAGATAGATAGATAGATAGATAGATAGATAGATAGATAGATAGATAGATAGATAGATTTTTTGTTATGTTTTTATCTATTATTCAATAGCACTCATAAAATAAAATTACTATATAAAATACAGGCTCCGGATTTTATTTGCTTGTAAACATACACGACTTCGCATAACACATACTGCACATTGGGGGTAATTCCAAGTTGATCGCAGCAGGAAATTTTTTAGCAGTTGGGCAAAACCATGTGCACTACAGGGGGGGCAGATATAACTTGGAATTACCCCCATAAATCATAAACCCACACTACTGTATATACTATAGGGCTTTTCTACACCAGGCATGTTGATCCTGTGACAGTGGTGATGGACCTTGGGGCACAACTGTCTATGGTGTAGGAAAGGATCCCAGTTACCCACAGAGAGAATGACACATACATTACCCGTAACTTTCCCAGCAGCGGGTCATGCCTCTTCCGGGCGCCAGGGTGCTGTGCCAGCTTGGTGTGGGGTGTAGTGTAGGGCTGATCACAATGCAGGATGTGGGGAGGAAGAAATCCCA
The DNA here is from genome assembly GCF_028390025.1 of Pseudophryne corroboree. Taxonomy (NCBI): domain Eukaryota; kingdom Metazoa; phylum Chordata; class Amphibia; order Anura; family Myobatrachidae; genus Pseudophryne; species Pseudophryne corroboree. Next base: position 201,525,939 of record NC_086451.1, read on the forward strand.
AACTGCAGGTGCAGGTTTCCCTAAAGTAGGACGTTGCCTGGGTGGGGAGCGCCGAGCGCCGAGCACACTACGGGGGAAGCAGCCGCCTCAGTCACTGCCATAAGAGGCAATATGGGGATCCGTTACTCAGCAGCTGCGATCTCAGCTCTCCAGGTGTAGTGTAAGTGTGAGTGAGGCCACACACTTGTCGCTGCTACAGCCAATGTCACATCCGAAACAACCAATGAGGTGTAATCCTGTGTATGTGGGAGATGCTGCACAGAAGTGACCTCCCTAGCAGCTGCTGCTGTACTCGGAATAACTACCTATCGGGCATCGTCCCCTGCCCAGTGTGTCTGACAATGTGCCAGCAGCAGCCAGGAGGCACAGGGCAGGTACAGTGAGTGTCTCTGCCGGGGAAGAGTCATGGTGCCGCCAAGAGAAAGTGAAATAAACGCTGTAACTGCTAAGCGGGCTGTGGGGGCTGCTCCAGTGCAGAGGGAAGAGAGAGAATGTATCGGGGATGTGCCAGGGAGGAGATGACAGAGTCACAGGCAGCTACTAGCAGTACTGATCCGTTTTCACTCCCTCTCCCACACACTGGCACATACTACAGTCACACATAACCCCGTATAGCAGCTGCTGAACCAAGGAGAGAGGGTTCCCCCTGCCCCCAGCGGTGCAGTACTGCAGCCTACTCTCTTACCTGGAAGAGATCTCACACACGGTATCCGGACTCCAGGTCGACAGCACAAAGGTCGACGCCAATTGGTCGACACACCTTAGGTCGACATGGACAAAAGGTCGACAGGAACAAGGTCGACATGGAAAAAGGTCGACATGAGTTTTTCACGATTTTTTTCTTTTTTTGAACCTTTTCATACTTAACGATCCACGTGGACTACGATTGAAACGGTAAAGTGTGCCGAGCGAAGCGGTAGCGGAGCGAAGGCACCATGCCCGAAGCATGGCGAGCGAAGCGGTGCACTAATTGGGGTTCCCGGTCACTCTACGAAGAAAACGACACCAAAAAGCATAAAAAAACTCATGTCGACCTTTTTCCATGTCGACCTAAGGTGTGTCGACCAATTGGCGTCGACCTAAAGTGTGTCGACCTTTGTGCTGTCGACCCTGAGTCCCAGACCCCTCACACACACGCGTCCCTTAAACCACTTTACAGTGTTTCACATTCTAATGATTCTGATTAGCTTGTCAAGATCCGCCGCCGAGCTGCCCGACGGCGCGGGAGGGGGTGGAGGAGTGAAGTTTCTTCACTCCCCCAGTCACCCGGCTCCATTGAAGTGCAGGCAAATATGGACGAGATCATCCATATTGGCCTACATGTACAGCCGACAGGGCACCAGCGATGAACGAGCGCAGGGCTGCGCATCGTTCATCGCTGGTGACTCCACACTCAAAGATATGAACGTTGTCCCTCATTCCGAGTTGATCGCTAGCTGCTTTCGGTCGCAGTGCAGCGAATAGGTAAAAAAACGGCATTTCTGAGCATGCATATGCTGCCCAGTGCGCACGCGCGACGTACTTTCACAAAAGACTATGCAGTTTCACACAAGGTCTAGCAACGCTTTTCAGTTGCACTGCTGGCCGCAGAGTGATTGACAGGAAGTGGGTGTTTCTGGGAGGTAACTGACCGTTTTCGGGGAGTGAGTGAAAAAACGCAGGCACATCGGATAAAAACGCAAGAGTGGCTGGGGAAAAGGAGGCGTGGCTGGCCAAACGCAGGGGCGTGTTTGTGACATCAAAATAGGAATTAAACAGACTTAAGTGATCGCTAGCTAGGAGTAGGTCTCGAGCTACTCTGAAACTGCACAATCTTTTTTTGTAGCAATGCTGCGATCCTTTCGTTCGCACTTCTGCTAAGCTAAGATACATTCCCAGAGGGCGGCGGCCTAGCGTTTGCACTGCTGCTAAAAGCAGCTAGCGAGCGATCAACTCGGAATGAGGGCCGTTATCTCGTTCAAAAATGAACGAGATTGTTCATATCTTTGAGGAATATCGGCCAGCGTGTAGGGCCTATTAGGGTATGCTTGTTGGGCTATGATTTTGTATGTGTTTATGGTGTTCACAATATATCACGACCGTAGGCCAGGAAGCTAACTGCTGCTTCTCTGTCCAATATTTTTATTTTCACATCATCATGGTACAATACTCACTTATTGGAATCTGTTTATAAATAAATGCCTAGAGAGGTGGGATGCATTACGCGATGCATCCCGGCACTCATAGCATGCATAGGCGGATCCAGGAGGAGGAGCACTCGGGCCCGTGCCCCCCTGTCGTAACAGCAAGTCCATGTGGTAACGAATGGGGAGGCTGAAGCTGCAGATCCAGCCTCCCCCTGCTCACACCTCCACCTACCTCCCCCACTGCCAGCCGGCCAGAGTCCAGCCCAGGCGCGGGGTTCAAATGTCAGCATCGAGTAAGACTGTTGATTATGATGGTGCAGAAGGCTTCATTAGCCCTCACTGCACCTCACAGTTTCCCAGTGCTTCCTCCTCCACTTCCTTTACCAACATGCTAAGTGCAGTCACGCTCAGCCTCAGCTTTGAGAAGATGGCCCGCGTGACTGTGACAGGGCTGTCCTGCAGATGTCTTATGCTGCTTGTTGGAGATCCAGCTGGCTGCTTCTGCTTATCCAATTATGGGCAGTTCGTGTCCAGCAGTCTGAGTCTCAGTGCAGTGCCCAAAACAAGGTATGCTGCACCTGTCAGCACCAACTAAAAACTTTTATAATTATATTGTGCTGGGGGGCATTCCTGGCTCTCATAACTAATGGAACAGGCGACCAACATTTCAAGGCCCAATCAGCCTTTTCATCAAAGTGAAACATTGGCTGTAGGAGAGCATCCTGGTTTATTGCCAATCATTACCTGATGGCGTATTATGTGAGGCTACGCCCCCTGTGATACCACTCCCCTTCTCTGGGAGCACAAGTGCCTTAGGTGCATGCAAATATAACTTACCGTTCCCCTATCATGGTGCCCCCCACCCCCTTCATTTTCCTCTGGATCCGCCCCTGGTTGCAGGCATATCTGCATTTGTTAATGCTGCATGCATGAATACTTCAGCAAAAGACAGCTCTCCCGATGAGAGCTGCCTTTGCAGTGTCTGTGTGGGGGCTTCCAGGCTTAGGACCTGGGAGTCCATCTGCGCATGCGTCAAGTGACCCATGCGTTGCGGGGGTGCAGGGAGGGAGGATCCCTCTCAGGGGGAACATGGAAAGAAGCCCATAGGCATCTATAAAGTCTCACCGCATCCATGCTCCAGAATGTATCGCATTCCGGAGCTTGGTGTATATGCAGTAAGTGGTCAAATCTCCGAAAACTGCATTTCAGAGGTTTGGCTGCATTATTAGCATTGCTTCATCCTGCCCTCAATGCTATGTAGGTGTGATATCAGCACGGAGAATCACATTGCAGTATGTGATTATTATACCAGGATGTAACAATCAGTGTGATTGCGGAACTTGTGCGCATGCTCAGTCCACTGACCATACATGTGAGGTGGCCATTGCCAAAGAGGTTTCCAAAGGAACCCTCTGTTGGCTGCTTTTGTGATCTGTAGCCCATAGGCTACAAAAGGGCTGATGGCAGTAGACGCAGGGGCCAAACTAGGTAAAAACCTATAGAGGTTGCTCCTCCAGTCAGAAAAGGAGGGATTGCAGCAGGTATCAAAGCTCTGGATTGGGTCCCACCCCTATGGGAGAGATCGGAATTGCTTTCAAACTATTCAAAATTCATCTCCATGTTCAGAAAAATATTTGACTGGGGTTCAGTATACATTTTGTCCATTGCCTTGTCCTAATATTACTTCCACCACAACTATGGAAGAACCCATGCAAATCAAGCACTCTCGCTTAACTCCAAAGGAGTGTCAACGATGCCGTCAAGAAAATCTCTGCATGTATTGCGGTGAATGACGTCATCTTGTGGCATATTGTTGCCATCGCCTAGGAAACTTCCGATCCTAATCAGTCCAGAAGCAGCTACATTAGGAGTCATGTCTTCACAGAGTATCCTAGTCCTTTTGGATTCTGCTGCAGCAGGAAATGCTATTACTACTAGTTTTGTCGAGGAACATCGACTCTCAACCCAGCCTTTATTACAGTCTGTTTGCTTCTCTGTAGTCATTGATAGTCATATCACAAAATGTATAATAACCCATCATACCTTGCCTCATAAGCTTCAGGTGGGGGTTCTTCATCTAGAAGAAATAGAATACTTGATTATACCTAAATCCTCTCATTTTATTATGTTAGAGGTTCCTTGGATACAGAGCAGTAGCGGCTCTTGCAACGGGCAAGCAGGACTTTTGCCCGGGGCGCCGCTGTCCCAGGGGCGCTGCCGCCATGGCAAGAGCTGCTACTAACTAGGATGGCGGCGGCGGGTTTGAAAAGGTCCTCTCCGCGAAGGGAATCTAGACGCGCAGTGAGGTAGCGTCTAGATTCCCTTCGCGGAGAGGACCTTTCTGTGCAGCGCTATGGGAGAGACGTCATGACGTCTCTCCCATAGATCAGAGGAGTGGCGCTGGCGGCGGAGACAGTGCCGTGGTCGGGAACAGGAACGGGGCTGGTAAGTATTTTTTATACAACTAATGGGGGCACAGCTGCAGGGGGCACAACTAATGGGGGCACAGCTGCAGGTGCACAGCTGCAGGGGGCACAGCTGCAGGGGCACAACTGCAGGGGGCACAACTATTGGGGCCACAACTAATGGGGGCACAGCTGCAGGGGGCACAACTAATGGGGGCACAGCTGCAGGGGGCACAACTAATTGGGGGCACAGCTGCAGGGGGCACAACTAATGGGGGCACAGCTGCAGGGGACACACTACGAGGGGCACAACTACTGGGGGCACAACTGCAGGGGGCACACTAAGGGGGGCACAACTACTGGGGCCACAACTAATGGGGGCACAGCTGCAGGGGCCACAACTAATGGGGGCATAGCTGCAGGGGGCACAACTATTGGGGCCACAACTTATGGGGGCACAGCTGCAGGGGGCACAACTAATGGGGGCACAGCTGCAGGGGGCACAACTACTGGGGCCACAACTAATGGGGGCACAGCAGCTACTGGGGGCACAACAGCTACTGGGGGCACAGCTGCAGGGGGCACCACAGCTGCAGGGGGCACAACACAGTGACTGTTGGCACAGCTCTACAGGGTGCCCAACGCTACAGGGGGCAAAACTACAGGGAGCAAAACTGACCACGCCCCTTTCCTATGAAGCCACGGCCCCAATTTTTTGCGTGCGCCCTTGGCGCGCACTAACCCTATTTTGCCATCTTGGGGGTGGGGGGGCGCCAAAGGAAACCTTCGCCCCGGGCGCCACAAGGTCTAGAACCGGCCCTGATACAGAGACACTGCCCGCAAATCGATTGACTCTAGATGCAAATTCTTTCCTCTGTGCAATCTTGCTTCAAGTCTTGTCTACAATGAATATTTACTCTTCATACCTCCGAAATCACAAGGACCATCGAGATACTAACTCCTTATTTACAGTTTGTTGATGTCTTCAGCAAGCAGGGCGCTGATTCACTTCCGCCTCATCGGGAGCAGGACTGTTCCATCCATTTAGTTCCTGGTAAAACACCACCTAATGGCAGGCTATACCCACTTTCAGTCCCTGAAACCAAGGCTACTGTATGTCAGAATATATTAAAGAGAACCTGGAGAAGGGCTTCATTTGCCCATCTACTTCCCCAGCTGGAGGGGTTCTTCTTCATTAAAATAAATATGTAAGGTGTGGACATGCAGAGATTATGGAGACCTAAATGAAATTTCAGTAAAAATTCGATGCCCCTACCACTTATCACAGAGGTATTTGATAGAGTCAAGGAAGCTACAATATTCACAAAACTCAATTTGAGAGGACCTTACAATCTAATCCGAATCTGGGCGGCGATGAGTGCAAAATGGCATTCAACACTAGGGATGGGCATTCTGAGTATTTAGTTATGTCCTTCGGCCTAAATACTGGCCCTGCTATTTTTCAGCATTTCGTAAATGAAATCTTTCGAGACCTACTGTACAAGTCAGCTGTGGTGTATCTTGATGATATTCTAATTTTCTCATAAAATGTGGACACTCATCGTCAATAGGTTAAAGAGTTCCTTCAGAGGCTATAATCAAATCAACTCTTTATTAAGATGGAGAAATGTCTTGCGTATATAATCTCTGGTGCTGGTCTCCAAATGGATCCCGAGAAGGTTCAGGTTCAGGAAAAGCAAAGGAATTTTCTGCACTAGGATATAAATAGTTATCTTATGGGGAGTCTGGGACTCAGTATTCGGGACAATTATGTCTCCATGTATTATCCAAATACCAAGTGCCACCCACCAATTATCAGAATACGACAAATTACAAACAAGAAAAAAGAATTGGTTTCATGTGGGTGCACACCATCCCCTTTATTATAATTACTGTTAAAATCAATTTTATTTGTTTAAAAACAGGTATCAACAAAATATACTTCAATTGGAGGCCTGTATGGCCAATAGATTATGTCATATATTTATTCTATCATGAGCCTGTAATAGGCTATTTGAGCGAAGTAGAGAAGTTAGAAAATAAGGTAAGTGAAGGAAATATATAGAAATGTGAATAAAGAATAAAAATATTATTTGTGTCACATCTCTTTATTTGTCTCTTTTATATATATGTATTACGAGTTCCCTTGTACGTGCTACCTATAAATGATCTGCACAAATTAGTGCTATATTGTATTGTAGATTGGAATTTAATGAAGCGTAGTCCACAGACTGCAGAGTAAGTATCTGGTTTATAACATAATGTAACACAGAGTAGTTACACTTGGCTAAATACCAGTTATTATGTATCAATGTAGTCCACTTCAATTATCTGACTCGTGGCTCAGAGATCTAGTCTCTGTTAGGTATAGACACATTCTATAACACTGAGCATTAGCCCTCAAATAAACATTAAGTATTATAGGAGTACACTGACGATATTAATTGTATCCGGGATTATAATCCTCACATAAACTTCCTTTTATATTAATATTTCTGATATTATTTTGTTCCCCTATTGATGACAAGAGTGTGTACATTGATTACCTACAACCGTCTCGTGGTGATAGTAATATAATCATACATAAATTCCTGTAATTCAGTAATTGCTATTCTCGGTAAAGCACATATTTAAGATGTATTTTGTCCAGTTTAAACTTCTGATTTGTTACAGTCCGCACCCATAAAGTTTATTATTCCAAAATACCTATTATGCTTAATATATTGTAAATAACTGTTATTGTGAATAAAGCATATGTAAAGAGTGTATGTTGTGCACTTTAGAACAGCGGGCGTCCCCGCTGTTACGGACCGTTAGAGTCAGATCTCCCGCACAATGATCTGATGCCGCACGGCTATTTCCACCGCTGTCTTGATTAAGATGGCAGTGAGGCACATGCGGTGTCAGTTGGCCATGACTCGTACTATCAGTAGCGGATCTTGCCACAGGCAAGCAGGACTTTTGCCCGGGGCGCCGCCTCCCGGAGGGCGCAGGGCGCCATCCGGAGGGTGCCGCACCAGGGCATGATCCATTGCTGCTGTGCCCCCCGCTGCCCGCTGCTGCTGTGAAGGGAAACTAGACGCGTACGCGTCTAGTTTCCCTTCGTGGACAGGTCCTTTACTGTGCGGTGCGCGATGACGTCATCGCGCACTGCACAGCATTTCAGTCTGTACAGGGCGCGTAAATGACCACGCCCCCTGTATGAAGCCACGCCCCCTATTGCCGCCCAGGGCGCACAGAGCCCCAGAACCGGCCCTGCATACTATGATTAGATATATAAAGCACTAGGGACGTGACCTATGTCCACCAATGCGCATTTTGCTCCAGTGTCGGGCTTCCTCAGGGCATAGTGATTTGCGCCTGCTATCCCTGATAGCTTTATAGGAGGAGATCACTCGTGAAAGTCCCGTACAAAACTCCCCTTCTCCAATTGGATTGTAGTGTGTGTTGAGGTGAATTAAAGTGCTAGTGAAAAAATGTGATAAAAATAAAAATGAGAGATACCATTTATTGTTTTTTTATATATTCATGTACAATAAGGCTGAATTAATATATTAAATATTATGATGTGAAGCATTGTGAAATTAACATAGGTGATGTGAAAAAATAAAAACGATAAATCAGAAAAAAGGGGATGTCAAGCAATATGTGAATAAAAAGTAAAAAATTAATCAGTGACAATTGTGTTATTTTGTGTGTGTTCTCCATATTTGTTATTAAATATTAAAGTGTTCTCCATATTTGTTACTAACCTTTACTCCTAATAAATCTTTTTCATTTTACTTATGAATGGTGGTTCAATACCATGTTCTATCCATGGTCCAAATCCCTCATGCAATCCAGAATATGCCTATAGGTGTGATTTAATTGTGTGCACAACCATGCACCAATGTCATGTACATAAGAGAAATTTTGGAATATTATCCATAATTATTCCTGGTTAAGTAAGTAACTATATGAAGCTCCCCTCTCTCCTGAGTTGGCATCATATCGTGAACATCCCATAGGGCTTTCCAAACTTAGAGCTATCCCTCAACTAGGTAAACATAGATACTGCTTCCCCTGATGTAGGTAAACATAGACATTGCTTCCCCTGATAATCAAGTCCCATGTAAGAATATTTTATTGAGTTTGGTAAGTGTAATAGTATGCCACTGTGGCCTTTGTCTATACACTCAAGGTCAAAATTCTCAATTTCTTCGAGCCTCTATAACATCTGTGTCCTTTCTACATGATGACCCTTAGGCCATATTATTGCAGGTGTTGTCATTACCTTTGGTATATTGAGTATCAATAAACGCGATTTGCACAGGTAAGTACTGGGTAAACATGGACACTATTTCCCCTGATAACATGAGTCCCTTGTAGAAAAGTTTCCATAAATTGGGTAAGTGTAATGATATGCCACTGTGACCTTTGTCTATACAACAAAGGTCAGAGTGCTCAATAATTTATTTGAGCCTCTATAGCATCTGTGTTCTTTGTATATTATGACCCTTAGGCCATATTATTGCAGGTGTTGTCATTACCTTTGGTATATTAAGTATCAATAAACAGGATTTGCACAGATAAGTACTGGGTAAACATGGACACTATTTCCCCTGATGACATGAGTCCCATGTAGAAGAGTTTCCATAAATTAGGTAAAAGTAATAGTAAGCCACTGTGACCTATGTTTGTTTATATAATGAAGGTCAGATTGCTCAATAATTTATTAAAGCCTCTATAGCATCTATATTTTTTCTACATAATGACTCTTAGCCCATAATATTACAGATGTTATCATTGCCTTTGGGATGTTAAACATCAATAAACAGGATTTACACAGGTAAGTACTAATATTGTAAGTGTTCATGAGCGAAACTGACCATATTTTTATGGATGGAGATGAAACCTCATTCCCACCTATCTGGATATACATGTCCCTTGTCCTCGTGATGGCTTCCCCATCTTGATCGACACAGGTACTGTAGTTTGTGAACTAGTTTTTAAAAAGAAATTCTTCCTCATCTGGATCAACATTCCACCCAATAAACTCCCAATTTCTCTTGGGAATGTATTTATGTTCAAGGTAAGTATTACGTTTTTGTTGTTTCATTTCCTAGGCAAGCACTGTAACATTCACTATTGTGTCTGTAACCTGGACCACCAATACCTCATAGGTTCACTATGGTAAGTATTAGGTCCATGATGCTGTTTAGTTAGATATTCAACCGGTAGAATACTATATATATATAATCTCCACTGTTGTCACCCATATTGTTATACATTTCCCTGTTTTCGATACTAATTCTGGTGTCTTATATAAAGGGGTATTTGTAGTATATAGTCGAATCACACTAATTAAAAAAAAAAGGGGAAATTGTGGCAGGTTCAGGCTATTCTCAATTGGACTAGAGTGTTTGAAGAAAAGAGAGAAGGAATTCTGTATTGTCGACGCACTGGAAGAAACTAATTCTAAAATATAACCTTTATTAGATATGTGTTAAAATATGATTAGGATTGAATCATTTTCCCAAACTACAGTGAAACATAGAATTAAAATCACAGACAAACAGGTAAGTGAATCTAAACAAAAAATTGAAAATTTGTGAATAAAGATTTTAAAAAGCGTGTCCACGTGTATTTATAAGTGTATCCTTATACTCGGGGTTACTATATTGGTATAAATACCATCAGCATTCCTACATCCATCCAATATTATACGACTACTATCAGTATCTATAGTGTCGATACATACATATAATGTCGACCACTATCAGTATCTATAGTGTCGGTATCCACTACTTTGAGTTCAGGGACTTGGGGATCATATATAATATATGAAATTTTCAAATAAAGGTTACTCTGTTTAATTAACAGTTGGGGTGACTATGGGTCATCTATAAATACATTCCCAGGTCTAATTCCCCCTGAAGTTAAATCTCCATGTATTAAGAGCCTCTCACACCGGCTATCAATAGAGTATCTATTTATGCATGGGGACACGTTGATTTAAGGGGTATAGCAATCCCTCCTTGCATCGAAAGCAACTGCCATATACAGTAATGTTATTCAATTATGTGATATCCAACTCTGTTACACAAATTTCGGAGATACTGCTTATGGCACAGCGTGTCCACGCGGTTTTTAGTGTTTAAGCTATGATGCAAATATATGAATTAATTTGACATGTTAGCTGATAGTTTAGTGATAGGAAAAATAAGCTACAGAAGACTAGCCACATACGCCGATGTCTGTGTGTCACACTAAATCTGTCTATATAGACTGTGATGATTGAAGACAGTCACAGTTATAGCACAGACTTCAGAGTGTGCATTTGTAGCTGTATATATTAAAGCACTGTGAATACCCAGGTGTCCTTTACACCACTGCAACATATTAGACAATAGTGTGGCTGTAAGAGAAATAGCATTAATTGTCACATTGCAACAATTGGTGACATTCAGGAGCATAGCAGCTGCATGCTCTGAATAAGATATATTAAATGTTATACATTGTAGCAAAGGAGTCAGTTATACCCAAATTTAACATATAAACACAGGTAGTAAGTAATTACTGGCCAAGTAGTCTGTGTCACTTTGGATCCTGTATTTGCAACTACACATATTAAAAGCACTGTGAATATTGAGGTGCTTTCACACTACTATAATATATACAGGCAATAGTGTGGCTGTAATTGAAACAGTATTATTATTACTGGCCAAGTAGTCTGTGTCACTTTGGATCCTGTATTTGCAACTGCACATATTAAAGCACTGTGAACATTGAGGCGCTTTCACACTACTATAATATATACAGGCAATAGTGTGGCTGTAAATTGAAACAGTATTATTTATCACATTGCAACAATTGGTAACATTCAGGAGCATAGCAGCTGCATGCTCTGAATAAGATACACTAAGTGTCATATACTGTAGCAAAGTAGTCAGTTATATCAACAGATAAACACAGTAACTTGAAGTAATCACTGTCTAAGCAGTGTGTAAGAAGCTCACAAATCCTATCAATGTATATTAAATTTATTATTATGCAATAACTATCAGCCAAAACAGATACCTTATATTCTGGGGAATATTGTAAATTTGAATATAAAATTCCATCCAATAACAAATACCTGAAATAAAATATATATTATTCTGAGTCCAATAAAATTGGGGTCCATTAAATATGTATATGGGTTACTCTCAGAGGCGTCACTAGGGTTGGTGTCACCCGGTGTGGTAACTCATGGTGTCACCCCCCCATGATCCTCCTACTGTATCACACCACACGGAACCCTTAGTAATGTACTAGTACTAGCTTTACTTGTAAATCATAATTTCTGTATATCACTGAATGCAATGGCAATAGTAGTGACATAAACAGCTAACAAAATTAATATTAGGCCTTTAAATTACAATATCATATGCACAGCCTAAATGTAATAACATTTACATTGGTTCGGCAAATTAGACTCAACACCTAAATTATTACACTCAACAGTTTCATGATTTACTGGCCACAAACTGTCTTGCACTGCAATGAGGTTTTTTCATGTGTTACCCAAGATTTTGAATATGGCATAGAGATGAAGACATCAAGAGAAACTCTCATGAACAGTATGACAAACCATATGAAAATGATTATAAACAACAAAGTATGTCACACAAAGTATTTATTTGCACACCTCTATAGTTTAATATAGTACCATAAAAAAAAACATAAACAGTAACAGTAACAAATCACACAAAGTACTTATTTGCATACCTCTATAGTTGAAAATAGTACCATAAAAAACATAAACAGTAAAAAACACAGAAGCATTATTGCACTTAGCCAACATCTCAACAAAATAATCAAAACTTTCCTTTCCTGGCCTTCAAAGCTGCGAACCTGTGAATCACTTCATCAAAGTCGATGTCTTTCGCCAACTCACTTTCAACTGACAGTATTGCAAGGTTAGAAAGCCTTGATTGTCCCATGGTAGATCGCAAATAGTTCTTTATAAGTTTCAGCTTTGAAAAGCTCCTCTCACATGAAGCCACAGACACACAAATCGTCAGAAATAATTTTAGACTTAGTAAAAGGTTTGGTAGAGATTCTACAAAGTCCCATTCTGCTATGAATTTTAAAACATCTAATATTGGCCAATCTTTGGCTTTTTCCAGATCAATGTTTGCTGCTTTCAGGTGCCTTCTTAGCCTTGGTATTTCTATTAAAAGTGAATCTTCCGATAACTCATCATAGAAAGTGGTTAGTTTTGGAACAGACACCTTTAACTGTTCATCAGTGGCAGATATGAGACTCTTCGCTTGAACAGCTTCAAACATGGCTGATATTTCCTGGATGGCTCTTGATCTGATCTGAAGTTCAGAAAGAAAGCGATCAATGCACTCAAACATTGCCCTCTTATTTTCTTCTTGAAGAGAGAGTCCAGCGTCGCTTGCTTGTTCCCCTGCCAACCGCTTCTTAAACCTGGCTCTTCTCTGTACTGCAATTCCATATTCAGCTGATTTTGAAAGCGCCTCTTCAATTGCGTGCTCCACTAGGTGACTGCGTTCCTCATGCAGAAAAAGTTTAAGCGCCTCTAACTTTGCCACCACCTTGTCGAGGGTTAAGCCCTTAATCTGCAGGTACTGCTGTGTAAGATTAACTTCCTGAAGTACATCACACCAGAAGTACAGGTAGCACAGAAAAGTGAAATCACAGACAGCAGGCAAAAGACCTTGTGCTGCTCCTCTTGTGTCCACGTTTTCATGTACATCACAAAGAGCTTCAATCGCGTCCACAAACTTATCAAGCTTTTCCTTAACTGGCGTAACTGCAGCATGATGAGCACTCCAGCGTGTTGTTGATAACCTTTTCACTGATACTCCAGTATGTTCAATTAACACATCCCATCGATGGGTTGAATTAGCAAAGAAAGAATACATTGCCTCAAGAGTTCCAAAAAATGTCACACATGATGCATTTTCAGCAAAAGAGTGCTGACCGCACAAATTAAGCGAATGGTCCACACATCCACTAAAAATAGCTTTCCTGTTCTTTCTCTTAAGAATGGCTTGTACACCTCCATGGATTCCAGCCATAGTGGCAGCATTATCATAGCCTTGAGAACGACACATCATTATGTCCAGTCCATCATTTTCCAGTGTTTTTAAAATGTCAGAACTGAGGTCAGCAGCTGTTTTCCCCTTTAAAGGGAAAAATCCGAGAAATACCTCTTTTACTTCAACTTTCATGTTGTTGATTGTTACATATCTGATCACTTCGGACATCTGGTCAGTATGTGATATGTCAGGTGTGCTGTCAAACATGATCCCAAAATACTTTGCAGACTTTATGTCCATGACAAGCTTCTCCTTCACATGATTTGCCAGGACACTTATAAACTCATTCTGAGTGTTTGGTGCTAGATATGAGACTGAAACTTTAAGTTTACACGTGTTCCGTTTCAATCTCATTAGGTGCTCTTTCAGCACTGGATCGTATTTTGAAAATACCTCAACCATCTCAAGAAAGTTCCCTTTATTCAACGAAGTCTCATCTTCCTTGTGGCCGCGGAATGCCAGATTCTGCTTGGCAAGAAACAACGTGATATCAAGCAATCTGTGCAAGATATCCCTCCACTTTTTCTTTTCCATTTCCATTAAAGAAATACTTTTGGCGTCGATGGTTTTGTGCAGCCTAAGTCCTGCTGCCAATGTTTTCCACTTTTCAAGGCAGCATAGGTGTTCTTCAGAAGTCTCGTGGTTATGTACTTTCGGGTTTAGTTTCCACCACTTCTGAAACCCAGTCACAAATTTGGATGTCATACTTGTAGCACTAATGGCAAACAGTCGGCAGCAAAAACAGTATAATTTGTTGCTGACAACTGAGTAAACCATCCATGACCGCAGAATTTTCTCACCATTTGGCATTATCTTGTAAAACCACTCTTTTGAAATCTGGCGTACACCACCCTTTGCTTTTGTATCTAAATCTTTCCTCGCCACTGCACTGAAAGGTCCATCTTTATTTTGGAAATAATCGCTTCCCCTTTTGATAATTTCAACCCGAAAATGATCTGGAACTGGTATTTCCCAGAAAGAAACATCATGTAAAATGTGCAAATCTTTCTCCGTAACACCACTCATCTCCTTTACAGTATCATGGCTAGAGTCACTTTCAGCACTTTCTTCTGCTTCACATTCTTCTATTTCCACTACTTGTTTTTCTGCTGTAAATTCTGCAATTTCCACATCTTCCTCTTCAGCAGAAGTATGAGCAGTATCAATTGGAGACTGACACTGAGGAGCTGTGTCTTTTGATGAACCCTGCCCATCATCCTGTCTTTTGACAAACTGAAGCATGGATCCAGCTAGTGTTTTCAGTGATTTATTTCTTGCCTTTTTTGCTTTCCTTTGCTGGCATCCACTTGGCCTCTTTGATTTATGCACTCCATGCATCATGATAGAATATCCCTGCAAATTATAAAGAGGCATTATTTGCATTTTTTTTAAACAAAACTAAAAACAAAAAAAAGTAAAATGTAAATCTATCGTGAATAGGACAGGAAGAGGAAGGCAGATCTTGGATCATGCGATTCTGCTGCTACCCTGCTAGGTTTATTACAGGTACAGAACACTGCATGGGGAAGTTGCTTTAAATATTTAAATTCACCCTGCCCTCCCCATCTCGCTTGATAATGTGACCACAAAGAAAAAGAATGCAGATGCACTATCTCTAGCATTACAACTAGTGGAGCCTTGCCATACCAGCTGAAACAGCCCCATGTAGCATAATGCTACCACCTCCATGCTGTAGGTACTGTACACTCTGGTATCAGATGCTCTCCTGGCAATCGCCAAAACAAAACACGTTCAACTGAACTAAAAAGTGTAAACCGTGATCCGTCGCTCCATAACACTTGCCATCGATCCACTGTCCAATTTTTGTGCTCTTTATACCATTGTAAGCACTGGGCTGCATTCTTCTTTGTGATTAGAGGTTTATGAACAGCTGCTTGGCCATAATATCCAAGTACAAGGGTCTCCCTATGAGGTATTCTTGTCGAAACCTGCACATTAGTGTCCATTTAGAACTCGTGTGCAATGGTATCCATGGGATGACCCCTGTTCTTTCACAGCTCTATGTACGGAATATTCCGAAATACGGACTTTTTTGAGTGAGAGTGAGATAGTGAAACCTTTGTTTTTTGATGGCTCAATGTACACAAACTTGTTTAATACACAAAGTTATTAAAAATATTGTATTAAATGACCTTCAGGCTGTGTGTATAAGGTGTATGTGAAACATAAATGAATTGTGTGAATGTAGACACACTTTGTTTAATGTACAAAGTTATAAAAAATATTGGCTAAAATGACCTTCAGGCTGTGTGTATAAGGTGTATATGTAACATAAATGCATTCTGTGCTTAGATTTAGGTCCCATCACCATGATATCTCATTATGATATGCAATTATTCCAAAATACGGAAAAATCCGATATCCAAAATACCTCTGGTCCCAAGCATTTTGGATAAGGGATACTCAACCTGTGTGTATATATATATATATATATATATATATATATATATATATATATATATAATAAACAACGTGGACGTTCGTGAAGTCACACGCTGGGTCCGGAGTCCGGAGCCGGTGTGAGAGACCAGCAGAGCTGAGAAGCAGATGGACGGCTACACTTGTGGGATGGTCCCGTTATACGACTGAATTTTAACCTCTATGTATGGGGATATATTACCTTTTTATAAAGTGTTACCAATATTACATTGACGAGTGCTCTCCATTTTCTTTACACCTTTACACCCATATATATATATATATATATATATATATATATATACATACATGCATGGTACGGGGGGCATTTGAATAGCTTCGGTGGGAGCCCAATACATTTCGGCGCCCACAAAACATTTGAATAGACCCCAATGTATCCAATAATAGTTTCCCTTTGTATAGATTTGGGTTGTGGACACAGCACAGCAAGCGCACCCGGGACGCTGTAGATATCTATGGTTACCCGTATGCACAAGGATTGCGGCCATCATCAGCACTGGGGCCACCAGCGGGGTTTGTCCTCATTCTGCATACCAGTAAACGCCAGATGCAGGTCTACTTAAGATGTTGCACATTTGATTGTGTTCTGCCTTGAAAAAAAGGACGGAAGTCCTGAAATGGCGACATTTAGCCGAATATACACAAACACGTTCTGCAGCGCTGTACAGAGAATATTTGGCCATTCACATCAGTCCCTGCCCCAGTGGAGCTTACACTCTATATTCCCTACCACATATATATGAACACACATTCACACTAGGGTTAATTTTTTGTTGGGAGCCAATTAACCTACCAGTATATTTTTGGATTGTGGTGCAAGCACGGGGAGAATATACAAACTCCGCAAAGTTAGGGCCGAGGTGGGAATTGAACACACGACCTCTGTGCTGTTAGGCAGTAATGCTAACCATTACACCATCCGTGCTGCATATTGTAAAAACGTAAAAATGTTGATGGTCGCCTTAGGAAGATGTCAACGTTTCATTTGCTTTGTTTGCAATAAACCTCATCTAACCCCGCTGTGGGCACAACAACCCCTCCACACATACACACATTACGGAGCAGGTATTCTGCATATCTTAAAAATAAAAAAAAGCAAAATCCACATAAAATACATTGCAAATGCCAGATCCACATAAAAAAAAACAAATACTTAAAAAGCCAGATCCGCATTAAAAGTAAAAACACTGGAAAAGCCAAATCCACACAAAATATCCACATAAAATACATTGCAGAAGGCAGATCCACATTAACAAAAAAATACTTAAAAAGCCAGATCCACATTAAAAATAAAAAACACTGGTGGTCATTCCGAGTTGTTCGCTCGGTAAATTTTTTCGCATCGCAGCGATTTTCCGCTTAGTGCGCATGCGCAATGTCCGCAGTGCGACTGCGCCAAGTAAATTTGCTATGCAGTTAGGAATTTTACTCACGGTTTTTTCTTCGTTCTGGTGATCGTAATGTGATTGACAGGAAGTGGGTGTTTCTGGGCGGAAACAGGCCGTTTTATGGGCGTGTGGGAAAAAACGCTACCGTTTCTGGAAAAAACGCGGGAGTGGCTGGAGAAACGGAGGAGTGTCTGGGCGAACGCTGGGTGTGTTTGTGACGTCAAACCAGGAACGACAAGTACTGAACTCATCGCAGATGCCGAGTAAGTCTGGAGCTACTCAGAAACTGCACAGAGATGTCTTTTCGCAATATTGCGAATCTTTCGTTCGCAATTTTAAGAAGCTAAGATTCACTCCCAGTAGGCGGCGGCTTAGCGTGTGTAAAGCTGCTAAAAGCAGCTTGCGAGCGAACAACTCGGAATGAGGGCCACTGAAAAGCCAATTCCACATAAAATAATAAAATACATTGCAAAAGGTAGATCCACATTAACAAAAAAATACTTAAAAAGTCAGATCCACATAAAAAAACGTAAAAAGTCTGATCCACGTTACAAAAAAAATGCTGAAAAAGCAAAATCCACATTAAAAAAAGACTTAAAAAGCAAGATCCACATAAAATACATTGCAAAAGCCGGATCCACATGAACAAAAAAAAAACCCTGTAAAAGCCAGCCAGATACACTTAAAAAAAAAGTTCCAGTACTGTACTCACCATTGCCTGAAGTCTTATTGTTATGCAGGTCCCTCACCGTGTAGCTCACAGACGGGCAGGCTGTGGGAGACCAAGCAGCAGGAATGCGAAGCTGCCATGCATCAGGCTATCGGTGGGATAGGGATAACCAGGCACAGTGTTGGGGGCGGCCAGGAGCCATTTTAAATGTGGCGCCTACTTGCGAACCAATAGGAGCTTGTGGTCCGGCAATGCTCCTGATTGGCTGCCGGTTCGCGAGCCCAGAATGGCTGGAGGTCGGCACCTCATTTGAAGTATCGTCAGCGCTATCATCCATAGCTGTCCAGCCCCTGCCTTACCGGTTGTGTCAATATTCCCTTCGTGATCAGGACCAGGAAGTGACAGCACGAGAGGGCAGTACATGACTTCCACCCTTACAGCACCTAAATGTTTTATACATTCTCCGTTCGTTTGTGGTTATTTCGTTTTACCTATACACCATTGGACGCTCGCCATGCTTCGGGCTCGGTGTCTCGCTCCGCTTCGCTCGCCACAGGTTACTATTCAAAATAGTTTGTGACATGGACCCAGGGGGTTGTGGGAAAGGTCCTCTCCACGAAGGGTAACTAGACGCTACCCTGCCTGACCGCATGCCCGGCCCCATCCTCACTACGTTCCCAGTCCCCTCCTCATAGTGTTCATGGCCCTGGTCGCCAGGCACCAATACCTGGTCGCCATGGCATCTTGGCCACAGGATTTGTCGTGCCATGCAATACACACTTACAAAATCTAATGTAAATTACATTTTATCAAATAAACAATTATTCAACTGCATTTAGTACAGTTGTACAGCAGTAACATAGGGCGGGATGTAATAACCTCCCCCGCCGCATTATTTGGCTTTTCTTGTCCGGCGCTACCCATTGCTCCCCGTCTTCATTCTCCTCTCTGCCATCCGCATTATCACTGCTGTGGCCACTGATTCCTCCACTCTCCGTAGAGCTTGGTCAGCGCTGCGCTCCCCCTGTCAGCTGCCTACCAGGAAGTTGTGACAAGTGCGCATGCGCAGCTGAAAGGGGGAGCGCAGCGCTGCCCAAGCTCTACGGAGAGCGGAGGAATCAGTGGCCACAGCGGGGATGATGCGGATGGCAGAGAGGAGAATGGAGACGGGTAGTGTGGGGGAGCAATGGCCCGGGTAGCGCCAGGCAGCGGTGCGGTGACCAGTAACCGCAAAGAGAATACAAAAAGAGTGCTGAGAAAAGCCAAATGCGGTGGGGGAGGTTAGTACATCCTCCTGCCCTCAGACTGTACAGGTGGAGCTTATACCAACTTACTCAGCAATAGGTCCAGACGAACATACAGGCCTGGCCAGGCCAGCCCTGCCCCTGCTGCTTCTTGAGGGTACGACTCCGTGCGAGCTGCGCCACAAGACACAGCTACACGCAGTGTCTGTTTGCCCCGCAGAGTCCCCGCCCGCTCCTCCAAGCGCCTCCCAGCCTCTCACTACAGCCGCTACAGTGCAGAGAGAGAGAGACTCGCGAGATGATGATGTCATCATCTCGCGAGTCTGTTCTCCGTCCATAGCTCCGCAGCGTGTAGCGGCGGCAATGAGAGACACAGTGCCCGCCGGACCCCAGTAGTGACAAAACCCCCGGCGGCGGCGCAAGCGCGCTGTCCGTCGGGTTGTCCGCGGCGCAAGGGGGATGTCTGTTTAATGTTTTAAACATAGCGGGCGTGACTGCGGTCCCGCTATAGGAGGAGGGGGTGCGGACGTGAGAGTGCCTTGGTGTCACCCCAGTGAAAGGTGACACCCGGGTGCGGGCCGCACCCCCCGCACCCCCTAAGTGACGCCACTGGTTACTCTGCAACTTTTTATTTGATTCACACTGGTAAATAGGAATCATTCCTTATTGTTACTCGAGAGTATTATGCATGCGGATCATTTTTATTTAAAAATTGAGACCGCTATACAGTATCAACAGTATTAGACTAGCACTGTTGGCCAATTAAATTAGGAATTTTCCTTTAACAGGCATAACAGTGATTAGGCAAATTCACTCTGGCACTATAGACAGGAGACAAACTATGGCAATTGAGGGTATGCATAACAACTGATGCATAAGAAATAAACCGTATTATAAATGGCCTGCTTTGGAATATAACTGGGGTTGCAACACCCCTAACATAAGCAGTATCTCCGAAATTTGTGCAACAGAGTTGGATATCACATAATTGAATAACATTACTGTATATGGCAGTTGCTTTCGATGCAAGGAGGGATTGCTATACCCTTTAAAGCAACGTGTCCCCATGCATAAATAGATACTCTAATAATATTGATAGTCGGTGTGAGAGGCTCTTAATACATGGAGATTTAACTTCAGGGGGAATTTACTCTGAAGTTACTTTGCAACTTTTTATTTGATTCACACTGGTAAATAGGAATCATTCCTTATTGTTACTCGAGAGTATTATGCATGCGGATCACTTTTATTTAAAAATTGAGACCGCTATACAGTATCAAGACTTGTATTGACTTGCACTGTTGGCCAATTAAATTAGGAATTTTCCTTTAACAGGCATAACAGTGATTAGGCAAACTCACTCTGGCACTATAGACAGGAGACCAACTATGGCAATTGAGGGTATGCATAACAACTGATGCATAAGAAATAAACCGTATTACAAACGGACTGCTTTGGAATATAACATATCTCTGTGGAAGTCTATGATTTTTAATAATTTTCAGTCTACCCTTCCTAAAGCTTCAAAGGTCCGCACTCAATGAGGAACGGAGTTATAAGTCAAGAAAATCTTAGATACTCAATGTCATTATGGTCAGCTCCAATACCTTATTGATTGGAAGGGATATGGTCCAGAAGAGAGAGCCTGGATTGATGCTTCTGATGTGCTCACTCACAATTTGATTCAGAAGTTCCATTTGGAAAATCCTTTAAAGATCAAAGTGTGTTCGGAGACCACTTCAAAAAGGGTTGGTACTTCATGACCTTGTAAAGTGCGCTTCAGGGGTCCTGGTGCTTAGCTGATGCAGTAGTGCTGTCTGCTTGGTTGGTTAGCAGATGCTGCTGTCTGACGGTGAGGGCAGGGAATCCGTGCGCAGGCTGGTATGGAATCTCTGGTGCTTTGCAGAGATGGGCTTCTGACGCGTTCGGTTGTTGGGCGCTGCCATTTTGTTTTTCTCCATGTGACCAATCTGGGGCAGCCAGTCATTCATGAGTGACCTTCTGTGCATCTTTATCCTATCCAGACACTCCAGGGCAGATTCTCATCTTGCGGCACTACCTGACTCCATTATCGGTTCAGCTCGATACCCTGTATTATTGGTTCTATTCTGAAATCCAGAACTATCAGTTCCATACTGAAATTTTGTAATATGAGATCCTGTCCAATATACTGTATCATCAGTCCCAGTCCGATATCTAGTATCATCAGTTCCTGTTGATATCCTGTATCATCGGTTTCAGTCTAAGACCCTGTATCACCAGTACAAGTCTGATATCCAAAATGTTCCGTTTCAAATAGGTATCCTGTGTCACGATCCTCACAGTATTTCTCATGTTCTGTGGCTTACCTCTGCTTATTCTGCAAACAGGCATCTGCTTCACATACAAACTGCAGTCTTGATTACTTGCTGGTTAGCACCTGATCAGGAATTCCACTGTGTGTGTAATTGCCAAGATCCAGTGCTCAGCAACCAGGCTCTCTGTTCATCACACCCAGCTTGCAGTAAAGTCTTTACATGCTGTTCCTGCATAGCTTTCTCACCATAATGTCTGCTTCCTAGTGTTTGGGCCTACTAGGCCTCAATCCACAAGAGACTAAGCCTGGAGTACTGCTGTGACAAGTCCTGATCACCTGACTGCAGCACAGTGAATTAGGTGACTGTCTGAGCTTCCCTGCACCACATGATCATCCCAGCCAATCCCTGCACACTGGCTCCTATAAGAATGCTGGGTAAGGACTGCCTGATCGCCAGTGCTATGATTGTCATACCCTGTATGAGTTCCATCCTACTTGGAGCTCTGCCTGGCCCATCGGTGTTCTGTCATCGATCTCTGGCTCCATCTGTGTTCCGCCATTGATCTCTAGCTCCATCGGTGTTCCACCTTCGATCTCTAGCTCCATCGGTGTTCCGCCATCAATCTCTAGCTCCATTGGTGTTCCACCATCGATCTCCTGCTCCATCTGTGTTCTGCCATCGATCTCCTCGTGCTCCATCGGTGTTCCGCCATCGATCTCCTCCTGCTCCATTGGTGTTCCGCCATTGCTCTCTAGCTCCATCTGTGTTCTGCCATTGCTCTTTAGCTCCATCAGTGTGCCTTCATCGATCTCTAGCTCCATCGGTGTTCCGCCATCGATCTCTAGCTCCATCAGTGTTCCGCCATCGATCTCCATCTCCATCGGTGTTCCGCCATTGATCTCTAGCTGCATTGGTGCTCTGCCATCAATATCCAGTACCATTGGTATCCTTTCTTTCTTCAGTGGTCAGTAACATTGTGTATTTCTTTATATTGACTTTATCAGTGGTTTACACTGCAACTGTCTGCTATTGTGTGCTCATTATATTGGGACTTCTTCAGTGGTTCACACTGCATCTCATATTACATCTTGCCATCGATGTTACATCTGCTACAGCATTTCCTTTGTTCCTGTGCCAATGTTACTGCATTATCTGTGATACTGATTATTGAGTCTAATACCATCTGCCGCTATCTGTACCATCTTGCGTGCTGAATAAAAGACTTGTTTTATTTTATAATCTCCTCCATTCTGGTCAAGCCTTCAGGCCTATGCTCAAGTTTACCATATTCTAGGTATGTATAAGAACTTTATCAAAGCTCTCAGATTCACATTCAAGTCGGCCCCTATGCCTGAGATCTCCACTGGATAGAGTCAGACCTCAGCCATGACATCCTGTACCATTGGATCCAATACAATATTCTGTACTATCCTGGTTCTTACTATTTCACACTTCTGCAATATTCTGGTACTAGTACTGGGAAACCTAGTCTGAGGGCTGCGACCTACACCCTTCCTTGGAGGAGTCTCTGGCAAAAACTACCTGCGTGTTTGACTCTGTGCCACTTCCCTTAGATTTCACCAACCCCTCGGTACTAGCTGGTGACCATATCTCTTGAGTAGGAACTATACCAGGCCAGCCAGCTTTCAGACACCTATTCCAGAAGCCACCTTAGTCAGAGACCCCAACCCAAATTCCCACAAGCTCTCCAGCGTGACACATTGAATTTGACAGCATATAACCACTTCGACACATGTACACAAACACACACACTAGGGTTATTTTTTTATTTTTTTTTAGAGAAAATTAATCTACCAGTATATTTTTGGATTGTGGGGAGAATATATAAAGGGCACACAGTTGGGGCCATGGTGGGAATGGAACCCATGACCTCAGTACTGTGAGGCAGTAATGCTAACCATTAGATCATCCATACTGCCTTATGCTCTCAAAACAAATGTATTGATGATTTAGGGGAGATGTACTAAGCAGTGATAAATGTGGAGATGTGAGCTAATGGAGAATTTGCCTATGGCAACCAATCAGCATTGACGTAACATTTATAATTTGCATACTGTAAAATGTTGAAGTCAGAAAATATTACAGTACACACATCACGTACAAACACCACATAGATGGCCTCCGTGTGCATACTTATTCGGCCGTGCGTGCACATATTCGCAATTTGTGTATGGTCGCTCTCGCGGTCCTGCGTATTAGCGCGTGGTTTGAGTAATTACAGTGGAATTTGTACTTGCATGGAAAAGCCACAAAGACATATCATATAATCCATATATTGCATAAATCACCCACTGTCTGCTTTTTCTTCTAATAGCATGAAGATGGGTCACACATAAATTATACTCCCAGAGACTCAAATACAATGGCCTTATTTACACAAAGCTTTGAAATTCTATGAAGAAGGCAAACACCTTTGTTTACCCCTATTGTTCTAGAGTAGCTCAGTATCTGTCGAAGACAATAAATACTGGATTGTCATTGTCTTATCTGAAGACAAGACAAACAAGAAAGACAATATCCAGGAACCTAGGTTGGCTGAAGTGAAACTCAATTAACAATAGCTAACAACACAAATATGTCTCTTGGCGCTAATACTGTTAATTAAATAAATACCCACAGAAATCGTCTCCTAATGATCTTAATTTATATTCAGCTGCAAACAGTGATAATATGCCTTTGTACGCATATACAAAAATCACCCCCTCTTACTAAAGGGGACAACAAACCAATTAAACTAGTTCACTTTGCGCTAATATAGATATTTTTACGGTTTAAATAAGATGAGTGCTGACACATAAAAATAATATTATTTTTTAATATAAAATTTGCACTTAAGAGTGCCAATCACCCCACAATATATTGTTAAAACATAAATTGTACTTCATCAATTATACATCCTATCCTACTACATATATCTCTCCAAGTACTTAAAACACATATGTATCTCAATTCAATAGATAGTACTTAAATAGAGGTGGATCAATTATCTAAGATCAAAACAGTGCACTGTTAAAATAAAAAACACATATTATCTTGTGGAAAAATAGGACATATTTAGACTGGAACCTCGCGTCCTTTAAACCCCACACGGAGGTTTAATACTGTCCTGGTTCTGAATAGTATTCATATATTAATTGCTGTATGATGATTAGAATCAGTCTTGATTATCACACCAATGTGTGTGTATATGCTCAATCAAGCCACGGAAAGATATTAATGAGCTCACCACAGTCCTCTTATAAATGAATGGATGAGACAGCTACTCCCACGGCAAGTTAGTGGCGTGTTAGGAAGGAATTGGCTAGGAGGCACCGGATGTCTTCGTCCTCCACAGTCTGATTGCCGTGTGTGCCTTCCAATACACGCCCGATGGGGTGCAGTTGCTGACGGTTGGTGAGCTGGTGACTGTATGAGCGTGTCCTCAGTGGTATTTTCTCCCGTCACCGCTATCCTCTTACAAACCAGACATTTAGAAATCTGAGGTAATAACATTCATAGTCTAAACTCTTGGAAATATATGTATATATATATATATATATATATATATATGTATATATATACAAGCAATGACTGGCACTCCCACTTCTAGGATCAACTGCCGCGGTGCTCTGCTCCAGGGAAAATGGAGATAGGCAAAATGAGAGGCACTCCGGCGGTCTTGTATAAATGAATGGGCAGACACCAAAGGTGGCAGGTGCAACGTTTCTGATTTTACTCCTTTTTCAAGCAACAAACATACAAACAAACTTTCACAATGTTCTTACCTAAATACCCTCCAAAAGATCATATTCACACGTGTGTCTCCAGTTCCCGATCCTGGGCCGCCCGCACTTCCGGTGTGTGTCACTTCTGCTGAGCATCTTCCGAACGTACAGTGACGTCACTCCGCATCCTCCCACTCGCCGGCGGCATGTAGCTTAGCAACCAAACACCAGGATATGATACATAAGGGGGCCAAAGCTTCACTCCCCTTGTCAACATCCTCAGTGTCGTCACCGCCCACATTTCCGGAAAGTGTTGTCTGCTGGTGATCGGGGAGTCGGCCTGGCAACCAGAATAAATAGGAAATGGGATGCACTATGGAAAATGAAAACAAAGTACATATAAGTGTTTAAAGAACATATAACTATAGCACAATCCGAAATACATGGTATGAAACCATATTACAAAACATTTTATATTACTGATACCATATCCATAGATAATTTGTTTCATATTATAACTAAATATAGTGAATATTAATCAGATAACACTGTAGACTATATGATGTATCATTCTAGAGAAAAGAACTAAACATTCATTTTTCATTAAGGCCACCTGGTCTGACGGTGTCCAGTTTAAAAATCCACTGTGCTTCTAAACACAACAATCGTTTCCCTCTGTCTCTACCACGGAGATCATCTGGAACATGATCTATAATTACATATCGCAAAGTTGATGAATTGTGTTTCTCCTGAGCAAAGTGCCTTGCTACCGGTTGATCATTGTCTTTTCCTGAAATAGCTGCTCTAATTGCGGAGCGGTGCTGGGCAATTCTCTCTCTAAATGTTCTAATAGTCTTGCCAATGTAATACAGGCCACAGGGACATTTTATAGCATAGATTACATAGGTGATGAGACATGTAAGAGGATGATGAATCAGGAATTTCTGTCCATTATGTGGGTGCACGATGTATTTGGAAGCAATCATAAAACTACAAGTTGTACATCCCACACATTTGTAACAACCATTTGGTCTTTTTTTGTGCATTGATGGCAGTCCTTTTAGAGATATCTGTGCGTACTAACCAATCCCGGATGTTGCGGCCTCTTTTGTAACATGACATGCTTGTGTGCTTCAAATTTTTCAGTTCTTTATCTTGTTGGATAATTGGCCATAGTGACTGGGAGGTACGTTTAATAATCTGATCTGCCGTGTTGTACATATGTACCCAGTGTAATCTATCTTTTTTCTCAATTGGAGTTTTACTTCTGTTAAGTGTTTCTTCTCTAGTTAACTTACCTACACGATCTCTCGCACTAGCCAGTATATTTGAAGAATAACCTCTTGCTTTAAACTTTTTCTCCATATGATCCATTTTCAATTCACACTCTATGGGATCACTGGTTATTCTTTTTACTCTCAAAAACTGCGAGAAAGGTAGTCCTCTCTTCAGGGACGGAGGGTGGTGGCTTTGTGCTGCTAGTAGCATATTTCGATCTGTCGGTTTCGTGTAGATGGCGGTACGTAATTTATTGTTCTCCAATGAAATAAGTGCATCCAAGTAGTGTATTGATGTTTGGCTCATCTCATACGTAAATTTGATTGGGCAGTCCTGTAAATTGATATTTTCCATAAAATTGGAAAATTCTTCCTGTTCACCGGTCCAAAGCAGGAGCACATCGTCTATAAATCTCATGTAGAATTTTTTTTTTTAAGCCATTGTTGATGTTAGAAACATTTTTCTTTCCACTGCAAACATGTATGAATTGGCAAATGCAGGGGCCACAGGGGACCCCATGGCACAACTTGTTAGTTGTAGATAAAACTGTCCGTTGAATATAAAGAAGTTTCTAGTGAGTGTGAGTTCCAATAATTTACTGAATAATTCAACTGGAGGACCTGTGTAGTTGGCATTATCTTGTATCAGATCTATCGTGGCCTGTATCCCCTCATTATGTAGGATGCTCGTATATAAACTTGTAATGTCCATTGAACAGAGTCATATATTTGATGGAATCTCTCCAAGGTCTCCTAGTTTAGTCAGTAAAGATGTAGTGTCTTGTAAATATGATTGTTCTGCTTTTACACAAGGCTGCAAGTGGTAATCCAAATATTTAGATACATTACTAAATACGGACTCCCTTGCCGAAATGATTGGTCTCCCCGGAGGATTCAACATGTTTTTGTGAATCTTAGGGAGACAGTACAGGAGCGGTACTCTTTGATGTAAAATTACTAAGAATTCAGCCATCTCCTGTGTCAATATGTTGTCCTCTACAGCCTTCTTGATGACGATCTCGAGTTCTTTTTTATATCCTTGTGTAGGATCATTAGTCAATCTCCTATAGACATTCTCATTTGAGAGTTGTGTGTAAACTTCCTTTTTATAATCTTCAATGCCCGACACCATGATGCCACCTCCCTTATCGGCTGGCAAAATCATAATGTTGTCATCATTTCTCAGAGATTCCAAAGCTCTGAATTCATCTTGGCCTAGATTAGGGAAAGTTCTGATGTTCTTTTTAGATTCCACCATTACTTTGGTGTCCAAGACCTTCATAAAACTGGAAATAGAAGTGTTATGTGAAAACGGTTAAAATTTTGATTTATTTTTGAATTTCTTCCTTTCTTGATCCACTGCAGGAGATCTTCTGGGTTCATCCTTAAAGAATTCCCTCAGTTTGAGTTGTCTATTAAGAAAAGCTTGGTCGACTTTCCACTCGAATCCTTTAAATTTATTCGTTGGGACGAATGACAAACCCCTGTTCAAAACTTTAATCTCTGGAGTCGTTAAAACTTTCTCTGTGAGGTTAAACACTAAGTCATTTTCTTGGGACGTCCACGGCTCTTTTTTTCTGTGGCACTGTCCGCCCCTTCTGATCGGTCTGTGCTTTTTCCGCGACCCGCACAGGTTTTTACCCCTAAAGGGGCTTTACCGCGGATATTTTCAGTGGGTCCTCTAGCTCTTCCAGATTCTTCAGCAGAGGAGTTGGAATCGCTGGTAGTCGCTTCATCCCTGCTGGTTCTCTGAAAGGGTCTGCGTGACCTATATGGTTTGTTCCTTTGTCCCTTGGTACCAGATAGCCAAGGATATACATTAAATTCTGCATAATCCCTGTTAACCTTCTCAAATTTATTTTTCTTGAAAGTAACCAGATCGGTCTTGAATTTTGCTACTTGCTGCTCCAATTTTTCCAGCCAGTTATTGGTGTCGTCCTTCCGTAGATTTCCTTTGTGGGTGCGCTCAAATTCTCCAATTTTTTCTCTAATAATCATTAGTTCCTGTGCTGATTCCTCAATGGACAGTGTCATGAGGTCAAATGAACAGTTATTTAGAACAGCGACCCATCTTC
This sequence comes from Pseudophryne corroboree, assembly GCF_028390025.1. NCBI lineage: Eukaryota > Metazoa > Chordata > Amphibia > Anura > Myobatrachidae > Pseudophryne > Pseudophryne corroboree. The sequence continues at coordinate 201,554,698 of NC_086451.1, forward strand.
TACAGAACTCGTAGTTAAATCTGCCTATCGTAGGCATATTCTTCACCTGAAATCCCCTAGGGATCTTATTCTCTTGGTAGTACTCCGAGAGCGTCACTCCATGCATAAGAAATTCTATTTCTTTTTTCTTCATTTTAAATAAATCATCGTATATTTCATCCAGTGTTAGAGCTCCCCCCGACTCAACCAATCTCTCCGAAAATAGAACAGCCATACTCTCATCTTCAGAGAAGTGTAATCTTTCTCCTAGAGGAATCATCAGGCGTCCAAATGAAGTGTCATCAGGTAAGCTTCTGGTTTGATCCATGGTAAGCTTTCCGACGTGCTATAGGTGTTTGATAAAACCATCAGCTGTCCCACCTTATGTCCCCTTCAGCTGGAGTAAAGAGACAGCGGTAACTACTTAATTGTATGTAGCCTTGAGAGCGGTACAGGTGCAATAACTTATGAGGGGTGCTCACGTCCAACTAATGTCCTGGATTCACTCCAAAACACAGTGTATGTACAAGCAATGACTGGCACTCCCACTTCTAGGATCAACTGCCGCGGTGCTCTGCTCCAGGGAAAATGTAGATAGGCAAAATGAGAGGCACTCCGGCGGTCTTGTATAAATGAATGGGCAGACACCAAAGGTGGCAGGTGCGACATTTCGGATTTTACTCCTTTTTCAAGCAACAAACATACAAACAAACTTTCACAATGTTCTTACCTAAATACCCTCCAAAAGATCATATTCACATGTGTGTCTCCAGTTCCCGATCCTGGGCCGCCAAATTGTAATAGCAGGAGTGTGTGTTTATGTGTATATATATATATATATATATATGTGTATATACACACAGAGAAAAAACCACAGCACTCACCACACCAGAAGCGGGGCACAGCTATGAACTTACCACTCACAGGGTGGGGTGCATGTAACACAGCACTCTCCACCACAAAAGCAGGGTACGCAGCTGTACTTACCACTCACAGGGCGGGGTGCATGTAGCCCATGACCACATCGCTCTAATAAATGTATATAGTGTGTATATAGATATATATAGATATATGTATATCTTGAGGATGGAAATAGATAATCATATCATGTGTGGGATCATAGTGTTCAAAGTCACGTAAACATTAATCTGGTGGGAATAAGAATAATATCATATATTACAACATTAAGTTATTAATAATACCAGATTTATGTATGATTAATGTGATGGGTTTAACTGGTCATGGGGCGGGAACTCAGATGCAAACAACAGAAATCACATCTCAAGTCTTAGCCATCGCCCACCTCTTGAGCTGACCAATGATCTCTGATGCACAGAATATGTCCCACCCCCGAACCAATGGAAGAAGAGCACACAGTGTCTATTGTATTATGGTTTGATTCACTGTATAAAAAGCCAGCTGCATGCCAGGTCACTATCACAGACTCTGAAGGTCATCTACCTTGATGACTGAGGACCAGACTGGGAAGTGCAGGCGAAACCAAAAACATATGTACCATTGATTGTAGCCATTTTTCTATTGTATTGTATTGTATTGTTTATATTGTAACCCCCTGCAAGTAAAGAACCGTTGGTGGGTTAGACCCCAACATAGTTTTGAATTTACAATTGGTGTTGTGTCCCATTTCCTTGCTAAGGTTTAAAGTGTATTTACAGCCACTCGGGCTGCTGCATTGTGCTAATAGCATATAAGCCTGTGTACGCAAACTGTGTAGTCACTACGCCCTTTCGGCGTACGTACGCAGAGTGCGTACACTGTACGATCTTGTGCACGTAAGGTTTGTGACCAAAATAAAGGTGAAAGGTTAATTACAGCGGCCGCAGCGGCTCAATATTAAAGTGTATTAAGTGTGTTTAAAGTATAGCTTTTAGTCCTGTATGTAAACCAACGTTTACAATTGGGGGCTCATATCAGGTTTTCACATGCCCACAGCCTAGCAGGTGATAGCAGACTTAATCTATCAGCAAAGGGCAGAAAGTTATCTTACGTAACCTTTTCCTGGTTAGTGGATGTTCTAAAAACCCTATTTGTGTGCTGTTAGATTGCGTCTGCTCTGACTGGTCTGCAGAGGTGCTGATGGTACCCGTAAACAGGAAAAAAGCTATTTAAAAATCTGTGAATTTTTTTTGGCACCAAAAGCGTACACAAAGGGCACCGATACTTTGCATACTCTCTCACATTGTTGCCGCAAGATTTAGATTGCTAGATTTGTTTAGATCTGTGTGAAATCAGATACATTTGTTGCTATATAGTTAAATTTGAAATAAAAGTATTTAAGGAAGTAAATATAAAGCACAACACGCAGGTCTGGCCCTGTCATAAAGGGTTACACAGAACAAGCGGGGATTGTGTTTGTGAGTGATTATAGTTAGCATTGCTCACATTTATAGAGGTTGTGGGATTTGTTTTATTGCGGACGCATGGTTTTGTACACATGTCTCGGACAAAGTACAGGACCGCGCACGCAGCGTAAAAGACACGCACGGTCGCGTGTTTACGCAAAGTGCGTAAGAGTGTGGACGCTAAGTACTAATTACACGATTGTTTCGTTCAGTTAAAAGGTGGGACAGTAGCCATGCTACAATAGCACATAACTATCTGGTTTCAAAAGCAGATTAGTAGAAAACTTTTGTTTAAACTGTATTGCCTCTGGGGGTAAAGCTGCCAATCAGAATGAGTGAAAATTTTCTGTACAGAAAAACAAAGCGTATTTGAGTGAGTAAAAGTAGGAGTGAACGTATTGAACCCCGTGGAATTTGGGATCCCGTCGTTTGGTACACCAAGTGAGTGGAGGCTTGGCGGCGTGAGGCGGCTGACTCACGTTAGTATAGATTGGAATATGCAAGTCATGAGGAGACTTGCACAGGAGCATGGTAGGGAATTGTGTTGTGACCCATATAGTTTTTTTTTATACGCTCCGGCTGAGGTTTTGCAGCTTGTGATTCGATTCCAGTGATCGTAGGGCGGATAGGTAACAAGTACCTATACGCTGTGCGATTGGACCGCATGTTTGTGGGTGCGATACATAGTGCAACTTGATACCCCTTTTACGAGCTTTTGCGTAAATTCACGGTATCATTATCGCTGTATAGAGCATACACAAGCGTGATTTGTGTACAAGTCCATAAAGGGAGTTTTCGCTTGTCTCTCTCAGGAAATCTCCAACGACATATATTTACTGGAAAAGGTAAGTCACTCCTAAAAACTTCCAGTAAATATAGGTCAAAGTAGGGGCCATAAGTTGGGTACATCGCCTTCGCTATCGACAGTGTATGGTAGTACCGGCCAATGTGGGCGGGAGTGGGTTAAAGTGCTCGGAGAACTTTCACCGTCGGCTTATATTGAGTATTTTGGTGTTTGTGGGAAAAGGCCCACAATTATGGGAGCCAGTTGCTCAACTAAGGGATGTATGGTAGCCAGGGATCAGGCAGAAGAGTTGCGGCCCAAGGGGTCCGCGAGGTTTATAATGTGTGAGGAATATGGTCCACACGTTGAAGTTTATTGTGACGAATGGGTACGTATGACTGACAACGATGGGGTATCATTCCCTAGGGTGGGCAGCTTTGAACTGCAGGTACTGCAGAATGTAGGCAGTAAAATATGTCTGATTAAATCCAGAAAACAAAGGATTAGAAATAACGAGTGTTTAAACCTGTGGCAACAAGAGGGGGAGGTGCAAAGGGAACAAACTCGCATAGCAAGTTCCAAACCTAGCAGGAATGAGGGCATGGACACACCATTATCGACACAGGTCGAGAGGGAAAAGATGGCTACAGTCAACGGTATATCTGCAAATGATAGTAGAATGCAAGAGAAATGTATTAACCCTAATTTTTGCAAGTTGTATCCTGTTTTGAAGTCTCTCCAAGGTTATAGGTCACAGGAAGATGAAGGACCCAGCCAAATCGCAGCTCTCATTCAGGCAGTCACCTTGCAGGAAACTCAGGTGGGGCCTATCCAACCAGTAAGAGCAGTAACAGTATTCCCCACTGAAAGAACTGGTGAGGTCACAGCTACCGGTAAGTGTGAGATGGGTCATTGCACAGAGACAACAACACCTTACAGCAAACAGATTAGGAACGGAATGGTAGGATTACATCCTGTCTTGGAAATAGTAACTCCCAATGGGGGAACCCATAGACAGGGAGTAATCCTCACCAGGAATAATGCAATGTATTGCCTGTGGTCCAGAGCTGAGTTGTGGTCAATCATTTCAGAATTCCCCGATCCCCGGAAGCATTTAGCCAGATGTCAGAAGTTTATCAGAGATCTGGGTAATGCTCATGAACCAGCTAACAAAGATTGGCGGATACTTTTGAAAGCGTGCCTACCCCCTAATATTGACACCACAAAATTCATAACAGATTGTAAATTAGACGCAGAGGTACCTCTCACTGATGAATACAATCAGGAGAATGTACGGCAAATCAATCTGCAATTAGGAGTATATTTCCCTACTGTTGTCAAATGGAATAAAATCTCCATAAAACAGAGAGAAAATGAAATGGCATCTGAATATTTCCATCGGGCTCTGCAAATAATGGGTAGATACATTGGGGTATCAGATACAGGGAATGATGTGGATTACAGGGAGGTGGCTGTCTCTGTGCTAATGGACGGGCTCAATAAGACAGTAAGGGACAGGGTACAAACATCTTTGCCAAGTTGGAGAGGGGTCACAGTAGCTTGTCTTAGAAAGTGTGCAATTGAACACCACAAGAATATTGTTAGGCGCAGAGAACAACAGGAGGGAAAACTGATGACAATAAGTTTACAGGCTTTGACAGGAAAGCCCCATCAGACCAAACCCCAGACCCCTGCTGTTTGGAAAAGACCAAGAATATGTTACATTTGTAAAAATAAAGGGCATTTTGCCAGATATTGTAGGAGTAGTAGAACACATAGTCAATATAGACCCCTAGACAGAGAAAACAAGCCACATTATTAAACACATAGACGGGATCAAGGGACATATAGGATCATGAGCCATATAGAAAACACAGATTCGGTTAATGGGAAGAACAGAATAAATGCAACTTTACCCTTTTGACAAAACTTGCTGGGGTTAAGCTGAGGCCTCTAAACTTTTGCTTCTTCCTCTAGCAGAAATGGCCCCTGATTAACTTAACAGGAGCTTTGTTAGACATAAAATACATATAATGTGCTCCCGATCAGGAAGTGAAAAGTATGTTAGTCACCCACGAAGACTAATGTTGCATTTCACTGTTCTAGATGCATGTCCATCACAGGTAGAGGAAATTATCTCACAGATACCGGGTTCCCTACGAACTTAGGATGGACAGGACACTGGATTGATGGCTGGGATAGTCCCAGCAGAGATATGACACATATCATTTTTTTTTTAGGGGTATAGACAGTAGAGAATCACTTTCCCATAGTGCCCAATCCAGTTGTCAAATTTTATAAAAACCTCTTTGCTTCTACAAACTTATCTGTTACTAATCTCTATGTGATTTTTCTTCAAAGTTTCCTCCTCATCTCTTACGTTCACCGACAGGAGGGTACAACACATGGACCCGATTACAGTTCAAACGCCACATGCCTACTCGGTCCTTCAGAGTTCAGCCCAAATCCATTATATCTCACCAGCATAAGGACACCAGTATTAATGCAGTGTGCCTGGTCATGCACAAAGGGTGGAGAATGAGAATACTGGTGAAGGGAGACTGTGTACAGACACCGATATGCATGATGGTGTGACAGCCTGTTGGTGAATGCCAAACCTGACATTTTCTTTTTTTTATTTACTATTTTTCCCCTCTCTTCTCTCATCCAGAGACGGTTCACTTCACACAACTGATAACACATGATAGTAAATTAAAATGCTAAATTTGTGTTCCCTACAGGAAAAGGCAGTCTGGAGGTCAAAGGGATATGGCCAGGAGTCCTCAGGACTTTGGACAGGTGGACACGGTAAGCCGGTGGAACCGCAGAGTATATCTTCCAAGTATAGCTGAGGCGGCACATGGTCTGACTCAACTGGGCAAAGAGGGTATGTGCAAGTTGGTAAGAGCCTACTGGTGTGTGCCAGGATTCTCTTCTCATGCAGGTAAGAGAGCAATGACATGTTTTACTTGCTTGAGGAAGAATATTGGTAAGACAATACCAACAGAGCCATCCCATATCCCTCCGACAGACGGACCTTTTCAGGTAATACAAATTGACTTCAAACAGTTACCACCCTGTAGGAATTTGAAATATGTGTTAGTATGTATTGATGTATTTTCCAACTGGGTAGAAGCATTTCCTGCTGCCACAAATACTGCTACGTTCACTGCAAAGAAAACTGTGCAGGAATTTGTATGTAGATATGGTATCCCTAGAATGATTGAAAGTGATAGGGGTGCCCCTTTTACAGGTGAAGTCTTTCAGGTCATGTGCAAACTGATGGGAATTAATAGCAAGCTGCATACTCCATACCGGCCACAGGCGAGTGCAAAGGTAGAGAAAGTGAACAGCACTATTAAGAACAAGCTGAGTAGAGTGATGGCTGAAACTGGATTGTTGTGGCCAGAAGCTTTACCACTAGTGTTGTACAGCATCAGAACCACTCCCAGGTCTTCACTTAACTTAACACCCTTTGAATTTTTTTTTGGTCGACAACCTCATGTAATGATAGACCTCCAGGATGATTTGAAATGCAATAAGGAAATAACTGTGAAATATTTGGTTAGGATGAACTAGCAGCTGAGAAATCAACAAAGAAATCTAAAGCTGGTGATTCCTGACCTACAGGACAGTAATTGTCATGACATTGAGCCTGGGGATTATGTGATGATTCCAAATTTCTTACGCTCAGGTTGCCTTATAGACAGGTGGGAAGGACCATACCAAGTCTTGCTAACCAGCACGACAGCACTAAAGGTCGCCGAAAGAGAGACTTGGGTCCACTCGTCCCACTGCAAGAAGGTCGCTGACACGGAGAGGACTCGTGACAAAGAGCAAGGTGGAGAGAACCTCATATCACTGGAGTGTTTATTCTGGGAAAGTTGAGAGGCAGCACTGTTGAAAGGCACCTGAGCACGGAGAGCAACAAGATCTAGGACGGTTGATACACCACTTTCTTTTTTTCACCCCCCGTACATTTTCCTGTTTTTTCTCCTTCTTATTTTCCTTCTTTCCCCTAACGAAATGGATCTATCATAAGAGACCGGGTTCTGCTAGTAATTCTGTTCTTGATCAGGACAATTTGTTTTGGTGAGGGTCCCAGAGAGGTCGAGAAGGGATCTGGAATGGGTTCTGATGGCGAGTACCAATTTGTAAGATCTCAGGAGCAGCACATCACTTGAATAAAGGCTGGTATCAGAGTAAGCGCTCTGGTAGTCATGGAGCTTGGACGCACTGTGAAGGGATATTGTCTGCTGAACTTGTACACCAAACAGCCAACAGTGGGAGGTATTTTTGGTATAGGTATACCCGTGGAAGCAAGACCATGTGGGTTGGAAAAGTATTGTCAGGGTATTGTGCCCATATCATCCAGCCCGATACTTGTACTGAGCAAATGGGAGAACTAGGGATTGGTTTCTTTACTTGGAAAATTTGCAATATGGTGATGTTACATTTTGTCCCCTATTTTCTGCCAGATGATGCCTATTTCATATGTGGGAGGAAAGCGTACAAGTGGCTTGACCAGAGTTCTGAGGGATTGTGTTATATTGGGAGAGTACTACCAGAGGTCATGACCATAAGCCACAACAAAATGAAAGACGTTCACCGCAGTGCTCAGACTCCATATACTCATACTCACTATGAACACATCATCAAGAGACACCTCATAGATAGGGCAGAGCATGCAGCCTCTCATTTGATCCACGAATCCACCGGGATTCAGTTCCTTCTCGCATTAAACATCACCCATACTGCCAGAGGAACTATAAATTATAGGTATATCCATGCGCTAGCGAACTTGATAGATAATATCACTGAGATGTATGATGACACCTTCAGGTATACGGGAAGGGAGTTACAAGCCTACAAGAAGGAACTGATCCAGCACAGGATGGTCCTTAATCACGTCACAGCCGTGACAGGTGGGTACTGTGTTACTCTGGCAACTCAATATGGTGTGAAGTGCTGTACATATAATATGAACAGCACTGACGAACCCACGGAGATCATCGATCAGAAGATGGACGATATCTTGCAGTTGAAGTGGGAGTTCAGGAGGAAGCACAAGCTTACCTTAGCGACTGTGGGTAATGAACTGATTGGCTGGGTCTCATGGTTGAACCTACGCAAATGGTTCTCAGGTTTAGTAGAGTGGGCTCAAAATGTCATTATGAGTGTGGGGAAGTTTCTCCTTTGTATCCTGGGAGTCATCATAATTATTGGTTTGATATTTAGGTGTGTTAAAATTCTAACGCGGCGCAAGCGCAGCACAAATTTGATGAGTCTAAGGAGTGAGGGCGCTGTTATAGCAGCAGATTTAATTTATGATCCATCCATAGAGACAGTGTTATGATAAGGATTGCAAATGAATTTCATGGCCTGTTTCTTTCACCCGTTTTTCTTTGTTTCCCCCTCTGCCCAGATACATCCAACCGGAAAAGACGTCAGCCCGACCCAAAATGTTTATGTGAATGTATTTTTATATATGTGTCTTATCTTCATCTCTGCAACCTCCAGTTAATTGCACACATAGTCGACAGGTGATATCCACATATACTAGCACTCACGTATGTTCCCCCCTCCATGTATCATCAACTAAATGTGCACCCCATTTGTTGAAACAAGAAGCCGAAAAGAGCTCGGTAGTGTTTGTTGGCCCATTTACAGACCCTTAATATGGGATGAGAAGGATTTAATGTATACTTTGCAATACCTCGAAGCTTATTTAAAACATATACGGCACGATGATACATGCCCCTCAGACATTGATTCATACATACATGCTTTTTACTATCACACTATGCTATACATTTCCCACCTACAACTCTCCCCGATCATCCAAACTTTTGTATATATTGTATAGGTAATATTTTTTTTCCTGATTATTGATTATTTAGTGGCAGTTATTGATGACTGCCAAAGGGTGGACTGTCGAAGTCGGAAAGTATTACAGTACACACATCACGTACAAACACCACACATGTGCGTACTTATTCGGCCGTGCGTGCACATATTCACAATTTGCGTATTGTTGCTCTCGCGGTCCTGCGTATTAGCGCGTGGTATGAGTAATTACAGTGGAATTTGTACTTGCATGGAAAAGCCACAAAGACATATCATATATCTAATCCATATATTGCATAAATCACCCACTGTCTGCTTTTTCTTCTAATAGTACGAAAATGGGTCACACATATATTATACTCCCAGAGACTCAAATACAATGGCCTTGTTTACACAAAGCTTTGAAATTCTATGAAGAAGGCAAACACCTTTGTTTACCCCTAGTGTTCTAGAGTAGCCCAGTATCTGTCGAAGACAATAAATACTGGATTGTCATTGTCTTATCTGAAGACAAGACAAACAAGAAAGACAACATCCAGGAACCTAGGTTGGCTGAAGAGAAACTCAATTAACAATAGCTAACAAAATTACAAACCAGACATTTAGAAATCTGAGGTAATAACATTCATAGTCTAAACTCTTGTATATATATATATATATATATATATACAGATGTATCCTCATACACCGTTGCTCATAGCGCGCTATTTAGGGTCCTGAATCGCGAGTTGTAATAACGTTATGGCGTGCGTTGTGTCCCACACCATGTAATACACATTTTCACCGCTAGGTGTGAAATAAAGTTTTACTGTCACGGTGTGTGTCTCCTGTTTTTATTTGGGTATTTTTTTTAGTAGAACTACAGGTACCAGCGGGCCCGTTTTTCTCCCGCATGCTGGTACTTGTGGTTCTCCAAGTACCAGCTTGCGGGGGAGGCTTGCTGGGACTTGTAGTACTACTGGAAAAAACAATATTGTTTTAATTTTCTCAAGGCTATCAGCCCCCCATCCGCAGCCTTTGGATGGGGGGGACAGCCTTGGGCTTCACCCCTGGCCCTTGGGTGGCTGGGGGGGACCCCTTGATTGAAGGGGTCCCCACTCCCCCAGGGTACCCCGGCCAGGGGTGACTAGTTGGATATTTAATGCCACGGCCGCAGGGCACTGTATAAAAGTGACCCCCGGCTGTGGCATTTTCTGTCCAGCTAGTGGAGCCCGATGCTGGTGTAAAAAATACCGGGGACCCCTACTCTTTTTGTCCCCCGTATTTTTTGCACCAGCACCAGGCGCAGAGCCCGGTGCTGGTTTTAAAAATACGGGGGATCCCCTGTCCATTTCCCCCCCGGATTTTTAGAACCAGGTCCGGCTCGAAGAGCCTGAGGCTGGTTATGCTTTGGAGGGGGGACCCCACGCATTTTTTTTTCTGACTTTAAAAAAAAATAATAATAATTCTGGTCCCGCTAGGATTCGAACCCGTCAGCCAATCAGCAGGTAGCGCTACGAAGGGTCCGTTGGCTATTTGAGGCATTCGCCATAGAGTTTAGGAAAAACAACATCTGGTGGACAGAAAGTAGAATGCATGTTACAATTATAACGTGAGGTCACATTTACAACGCATCTTATAACGGGAGTTATAGCGCAAGGAGCTGGCGCGAGTTGCATGGCGCCCACTATGCGGTATGCAGCAACGTTTTATCAGGACATATCTGTATATATGATTACTAACAAATTGTAATAGCAGGAGTGTGTGTGTATGTGTAGATATATATATATATGTGTATATAGATATATATAGATATATAGATATATATATATATCTTGAGGATGGAAATAGATAATCATATCATGTGTGGGGTCATATTGTTCAGAGTCACATAAACATTAATCTGGTGGGAATAAGAATATTATCATATATTACAACATTAAGTTATTAATAATACCAGATTTATGTATGATTAATGTGATGGGTTTAAATGGTCATGGGGCGGGAACTCAGATGCAAACAACAGAAATCACATCTCAAGTCTTAGCCATCGCCCACCTCTTGAGCTGACCAATGATCTCCGGTGCACAGGATATGTCCCACCCCTGAACCAATGGAAGAAGAGCACACATTGTCTGTTGTATTATGTTTTGATCCACTGTATAAAAAGCCAGTTGCATGCCAGGTCACTATCACAGACTCTGAAGGTCATCTACCTTGATGACTGAGGACCAGACTGGGAAGTGCAGGCGAAACCAAAAACATATGTACCATTGATTGTAGCCATTTTTCTATTGTATTGTATTGTATTGTTTATATTGTAACTCCCTGCAAGTAAAGAACCGTTGGTGGGTTAGACCATAACATAGTTTTGAATTTACAATTGGTGTTGTGTCCCATTTGTATTTACAGCCACTCGGGCTGCTGCATTGTGCTAACAGTGTATAAGCCTGTGTATGCAAACTGTGTAGTCACTACGCCCTTTTAGTGTATGTACGCAGAGTGCGTACACTGTACGATCTTGTGTACGTAAGGTTTGTGAACAAAATAAAGGTGAAAGGTTAATTACAGCGGCCGCAGCGGCTCAATATTAAAGTGTATTAAGTGTGTTTAAAGTATAGCTTTTAGTCCTGTATGTAAACTAACGTTTACAAAAAGTATACAGAGCTGATTGGGTGCCATGGGCAAGTTCTCCATTGGCTCACTTCTACACATTTATCACTGCTTAGTACATATTCCCCTTAGTGAGTGACAGGTAGTCACAGTTTGTGGGAGGCAATGGAGAGGCAACAAAAATGTGGGCGTGTCATAAGCATTTTCTGGGTGTGTCCCCAACCAGCAACTGCAAATTCGTTGAGACAGACATTCTGAGCAACCACAGTGTTGCTTAGAAGTTCGATGTTGCATCTTTTATATGTAAATGGCGGATTGGACATGCCTGCGGTGACGTCTTTGTGGATAAGACATCAGCTGCAGCATTAGCATATTTTCAAATGATCCAGAAGGCATTTGTGTCCGCCTCTGAGTCAGGCACAATGATATCAAATTAGGAGACAGTTATTAACAGTAGCACTCAGTGACCTCTTACCCTGGGAAGGGCTGACAGAGGAACAGAGTTGCTGACTGGAGGGGGCTCACTGGAGACAAAGAGAGTGCAGTGTTAGAGCAAAGAGGGTGGAGGGCCCTGCATGTGAGAGCATATAATGTAAGATATCTACCTATATGCCTTCACATTGATGTGGTAGGTGCACATTCACACTATGGATATATTGGGCACTATGAGCTCATGCTGAATTGTTCATACGGATATTTTATTACGATAAAATGTAATTCTCTGCTTACAAAATATTTGCATGCACCTTGTAACACGTCTTTCACCTGCAACTTCTTTCAACTTCACTGGGAAATTGAAGGAGCACTCATAACCTGGGTATTTTACCTACATACTTAGGGAGAGGGAGCACATGCCCTATTCTGGAACCCCAATGAAGGTTTTGGACTGGCAACCGGTATGCATATATATATATATATATATATATTTCAAGTGCTATATATAAAAAGAAAACATGGTTAATGACTGACAAACGTTTAATGAAACCCCATCCCCACTTACCAGACTAATCATGTCTTCCAACAAATACATGCTAACGCGGAAAGCTGGGAACATAAGGTGACTCCCAATTACGTCACACTGCATTTCCAAGGCAACGAGATGCAGTGGCAGCATCTCTGTTTACCAGTGTCACAGATGCACTGTGAAAAAAGAGAACTGAAGAAAGGAAAGAATAAAAGAAAAAGAAGAATCCCAACCACACTATCATCAGTTATGATTATTACATTGTTGAAATGTCAACATTCTGCACAGACCAAAGGGTTAGAGTTAGGCTTGCACAGCAGTGGTTTAGGGTTAGGCTACAGGAGTAAAGACTTAGGGTTATGCACTAGAGAGAGGGTTAGGTTATGGGAGGGGAAGTTAAGGTTAGACATTAGGGAGAGGGTTAGGGTTAGGCTATGGGAGGGGAGGTTAGGGTTAGACACTTGGTGGAGTGTTAGGGTTTAACAATAACTACCACCAGAACCACCTCAGGAACAGACAGAAGTCAGCTAGACCACCAGGAACGTTTTGCCAACATTCTAATCATGTCAACATTTCATCAGTGTCGACATGCTTCATGTGAACATTACAAAATATACCAAACCCAATATACTGTAGATGCAAGAAAAATAAAGGGCTAATGCTGTAGGTGTTATAAACAATGCATATACACCGAAGACAGCAGACAATACTAATATATTATTCATCTCCCTATTCCAAATTTGGCTAACCAATATATTTTTTTGAAGTTGCACAGACAACATTTTACAATGATGGCAAAACATATAATGCAGAATGGCAAAGAACAAAAAAATGGATTAACTCCAAAATTGGCGAATCTGCAGTATTGTGTTGCATGTTTCCAGGGCCGTCTGGGACTAAAAAACTTGCCCAGGCATTTAAAGCACACAGATCCACCTCGTTGTCAGCATCTGGCACATGGAATAAACTCCTCCCCTTACTATTCCTGACTCCTCCTACTTCTTAGTCTATGCTCTTACAAATATAATTAATATTACAACATTATTCTCTGTGTTAAAATCCACACAACACTTATCCTGTAGTGGATTTAAATGTTCCATAGTCAGAAATTTGGTTTTTAGTTGATTCTGGCACTTCACTTGTGTAGGTCACACGCAAAGAAGAGGGAAAGCGTTTCCCCATTGACCAAGCCCTAACTTAGCAGTTGTAGACAATTTGATAGTGCTCTCTGTAGTAATTATTTCTGGCAGGGTGCTGATCACAGAGGAGGACACACCTGAGTAGAGCTGTAACTACAAATTTTGGTGCCCTGTGTACATAAAGAGCATTAGTGCCTTCCTCCATACATATAGCAAGGAGAGTGCACAACATAGGCTCACGCCAAAAAAATGGGTAAGGTCTCATCTGGTATGGTCGTGACCATACAATAGTACCTCCAGTTCAAATTACACTGCACAGTAGTGCCCCTTATTGACGGTAATGCACCTTAGTATGCCTCTTGAGCCATATGCCCCACACAGTAAAGCCCCCTGCATCATATCATGCCCCTACTTGTTAATGCCCCTTGCACCAAGGTATGCCCCACACAGTAATGCCCCTTGCACCAAGGTTTTCCCCACACAGTAATGCCCCTTGCACCATATCATGCCCCTACATGTTAATGCCCCTTGTACCAAGGTATGCCTCACACAGTAAAGCCCCTTGCACCAAGGTATGACCCACGCAGTAATGCCTCTTACACCATATTATGCCCCACACTCCCTCCTCATCAGGGGGAAGATTCAGCGCACCAGGAGAGGATAGGGTTAGGTGCTGGATGGAATGGTTAGGATTAGGCTGTAGGAGGGAGGTTGGGGAGGTAAGAGTAAGGCTGCAGGAGGGGCACTATGGTTAGGAGGGAGGTTAGGGTAAGACTGTGAAGGGGAGACTATGGTTAGGGGGTGGTTAGGGTAAGGCTGCAGGAAGGAAGGATAGTGATATGGGGAGGTTAGGGTAAGGCTGTAGGAATGGAGACTAGGGTTAGGGGGAAAGATAGGGAAACAAAAAACAAGAACAGAAAGCGCTACTAGATTATTTATTTAAAAAAAAATATTATTTTTATTCTTAATTGTATTTTGCTTTTTTAATTAATATTATATTGCTCCTTATATTACCTATATATCAGAATACACATTACAAAGTTTCCCTTTATACAATTTTATAAAAAATCTGGCCAGTTTAAAAATAATAATAACACATTCACAAGATAGATACTCTGCTCAGTGCAATAAAATAAACAATTAGATACAAATAGATCCCGCTGTTTCCTTTCAATGTTACAAGGTAACCACGTTCCTGATTGAAGCTTAGGCTTTTCAGGTTTTTGCAGCTGTGTTTAGAAGTCATTTTCTCACAGTTTCCCATGCAGAGTGTAGAGTAGTGAATACAAGTCCACGCACTTATGGATTCAATGATGTTAACTTTCAAATAAATTGAACAAAACAGCAATTTCAGTGGCTGTTCCTTTTCATTTAGAAGGTATGGATGATTTAATATACAACAACAATGAATTGAATACTTGTAGTTTTAGCGTGTATAAGCCGAGAAATAACCTTCATTGAAAGAAAAAGGATATTTTTACAAATCAGCTGATAGTTATAAGCTGATTAGATGTATATCATAAGTCACTTGATTGCTTTTAGATTAGCAGCTGAACATGTGATCTTTTTACTCCTAACGGACATGGATACTTTTTCTACACCTCAGCTGGTGTTATAACATGGCCATGTTGTGTGAGAATAATTACCACATAACCTCCTGGGTTCAGATCCTTTTCGCTCCCGGCTCTGGTGCCCAAATGCCTGTATAAGAGCCTTATCCGGAGGTCCTTGGATGTTTGCCCAGCGCAATGAGGTAGATCTGTGGTGTAGTCCTCGTAGGTAAATAGGAACAGAGTGAGACGCGTTTCTCCGCCTACAACGCTCAGCGGCTTCCTCAGTCAGATATTTTTAAACTCTGCCACTCTCCTCGCTTTTATCCCCGGTATCTCTCAAGTGCACCTGCGCACACTGTCTGCGCTCCAAGCCTCATTTGTCATATCGCGGCTGTGGGTTATTTAGCTCGATTAGCACTATGCGCTCGGTCATGCTCCATTATTGTGCGGACATCCATCAGCTGTTAACATAATCTAATTAAGTCCCCACACGTAATTCAGTCCACATAATTTGTAGTGAAGCTTTTGCACATATCTTATTGTGGTATTTATAAAAACCTTGTACAGAAAAGTCAATGCCGGTATTTCTAATAGCACTTAGAGCAGAGTTTAAATAAAAAACAAAAAAATAATAATAATAATAAAACGTACATCAAAAACATCTGTAAGACCCCTTCTCTAGCTAGACTTATATAAACTAGAGAAAAGAATTAAAAAAGAGAGTAAGGTGCAGCATATACCAATATATATTGCTAATATATTGCAATTTAATTTATTTATTATTATCAGTATATACATTTTATCAACCTACTTACTACCCATTCTATAAACTATAGACCCCCCATTTACCAGAGATAACATATGAAGCCTACCGCCCTATTCTAGCTAATATGGTTCAGCTCAACTGTATCATTCAGGCCATCAGGAACTAACGTCGCCAGTCTAAAAATCCAATAAGCTTCTCTCCGACAAAGGGTATTGAACCTGTCTCCCCCACGTGCAGTACTTCTAATTTGTTCAATCCCCAATATTTTAATGCTACTTGGTGTATATAGATCACATTGTGCAGTGTGGTTGGACATATGATGTGTTCGCACATTTCTATTTATATTTCTCCAGTGCTCCATAAATCTAGTATGGAGCATCCTGGTTGTGCGTCCTACGTATTGTTTGCCACAACCACACTGAACAACATAAATCACAAATTTGGATCTACAGTTTATAAAACTGTTTATTTGAAATTTTTCCCCATTCTGGTTTGAAACAAATTCAACAGTTTTTCTATCCGTATGTAAACAGGTATTACATGTGGAGCGCCCACATTTGTGAAAGCCTAAAGGCCTAGTGGGTATCCAAGTATTCCTTGTCTGTGTATACTCTAACTTCCTCTGATTAAAATGACTGGTAGTTAATCTTCGTTTCAAATTGTCCGACTTCCTAAAGACTACTTTCCCCTCAAGGTTTACTGTCTTTCTAAGTACTGTATCTACTTAGCTTCAATCAGGAACGTGGTTACCTTGTAACATTGAAAGGAAACAGCGGGATCTATTTGTATCTAATTGTTTATTTTATTGCACTGAGCAGAGTATCTATCTTGTGAATGTGTTATTATTATTTTTAAACTGGCCAGATTTTTTATAAAATTGTATAAAGGGAAACTTTGTAATGTGTATTCTGATATATAGGTAATATAAGGAGCAATATACTATTAATTAAAAAAGCAAAATACAATTAAGAATAAAAATAATATATATTTTTTTTTTAATAAGTAATCTAGTAGCGCTTTCTGTTCTTGTTTTTTGTTTTAGAGTAATGTAGGAAGGGGAGAGAAGCTCCCATATCTACAGTGAGCGGCTTCTAGATTATTCATATATATATAAAAAAAACTAATTGGAAACATTTTTTATTAAAAAAAAAACACTATAAGACATATATATGCATTAACTGTAAATTGCCAATCAGCGCCAGGGGGTCACTTTGTTGTGCCATTTCCTTTTTTTTTTGTTCTATAAGCAAACGTTCTCATCCCAGGCAGCGTATTGGTAATTTAAGATGACGTCATTGAAATGTTTAACTGATAGAATGGAGAGGAGAAATATGTATCTTAAAGGGGCAGGGAATATATCTAGTGAGATTACTGAAGATAATGGAAGTGGAGATATACATAGGCTGTTTAATAAACTAGAAAACTTATGTACTGCTGAAACCAGACATTGGTGGGACCAGGTGACTCTCCAAAAATATCTAGATGGTGATATAATTCCAAGAGGTTTGAGAATTCTAAAAAACTCAACCTTTGGAGAGGACCCTAAATTCACCAATGACTGGAATCAAATTTTGGATGCGTGTTCTAAGAACCTTATGAAATTGCTGATAAAATATAGAGAGGAAAAGGTTCAGAACCTACAGGTTGAAATAGAACAGACACAAAATTTATTGAAGGTCTTTGAGGCACATCCAGAGTATAAAAATAGAGATCTAAAAGTAAATAAAAAAATCGAGGAGTTTGAACAGACTCTTATATATAGAAAAGAGCAGAAAATGAACAGAGATAAAATAGACTATGAAAAAGGTGAGGTCTATCAGTATAATAAGAAAAATAAAGGTTTTAATACCCCACAAAGGAACACTGATAGACAGCAAAACTTATCAAATAGGAATGTTAAAAATAGGTTCAGAGAAAATAAACCCCATTTTCAGAAGGCAAGAAACCCTAGACAGGAAGGGAGATTTGAAAATAGAAATAGGTTTGAAGGGAGATATGAGAATAGAAATAGATTTCAACCCCTCTCACAGGAATCAGATCAAGACCAAGAGACTCTGAGGTGGAGGAATAGAAATAGAAATAGAAATACTTATAGGAAATCAGAGACAGATGATGATCTAGAATCCCCCTACAATAGATCTTTTTTAGAGAAGCGCCAAGTGTCATTCTGGGAAAATCCAAGGGGCCAAACAAAAAGAACAAGAGAAAAAGATCAAGGGGATCGAGAGGAGGGAGAGGAAAATCCCACAAAAAATCAATGTATCAGGTAGATGAGACCCAGGAGAGAAATAAAGGGGTCTTCAATTTATCCTCAAGGAATTAAACTGGGGAGGAATTGAGGCTCCTGTAGAAAGATTTGAATTTCGCTCCTGCAAGTAAGCCAAATCTGTTTACCCTCTTTGTAGATCTAAATAAATATGTCCGGACTTTAAGTCGTAAACGATATTTTGCTTTAAAAGCCTTGAAAAAATCCAACACTTGTGGTACTTCTATTGTACTAGATGTGGAGGATCAAGAGGTACTGGACATATTGGTAGATCTTCAAGAGGATACTGGTGAATGTGTACAGTCTGAAGTAAAAGTATATGATGTAGGGAGGATAAATAAATTTAAAGAAAAATCAGAATTTTACCCTCTCCAGTACAAAGGTCCTTACATTGAGAGCTTCTATAATACTACTTTGGAACAATTTAGGAAACTATGTGAGAAGGCGGATAAAGGGAATCTGAGGGACAATCTATGCAGGGGAGAGGGAAATGCCCTTAAGACTCTCTACTCCGATGTAAATATAATAATTAAGCCGGCCGATAAGGGCGGGGGAATTGTGATCCTAGACGTGGAGGACTATCTACTTGAAGCCCGTAAACAACTGGGCAATAGTCTGTTCTATGTCCAATTGGATCACAATCCCTCCGCCCAATATCAAAGAGAACTCAGAGATCTGCTTGATGATGCCCTTTGTGGAGGAGCTATATCAAATGATATGTTTAAGTTTCTTTATAGTACACACCCTGTCACTCCCACCTTTTATTATTTACCTAAAATCCACAAGTCACTTACCTCACCCCCAGGTCGTCCCATAATTTCTGGTGTTGGGTCACTCACGAATAATTTATCCTTTTTTGTTGATAATTATTTACAAGGCCACGTGGGGAGGCTGAAGTCCTATATTAAAGATACTAAGCATTTTCTAAATTTAAATTAGAGGTGTTGAATGGAAAGAGGGGTACTCATTTATAACTTGTGATGTAGAGGCCCTCTATTCCAATATCCCGCACGATCTGGGAATAGAGACAGTGAAATTCTATTTGGATGGTGATTTAGAGATGCCGGCCTCCTTACGTGGATTTGTTCTAGATTCTATTGATTTTATTTTGAAACACAATTATTTTTTATTTGACACTAAGGTTTATTTGCAGACATGGGGGACAGCAATGGGGACGAGATTCGCGCCGAGCTTCGCCAACCTATACATGGGGAGGTTTGAGGAGGAGCATGTGTGGGGAGGCGGGTTCGGCACGAGTCTCATCCTCTATGGCAGATATATTGATGATTTATTTATTATTTGGGATGGGGACTCACAATCGATTGACACATTTTTTCACAGTTTAAATCAAAATAAATATGGTTTGAAATTTACATGTAGTAAAAATAATACTAGAATCAGTTTTTTGGATATTGCACTGTCAGCGGTGGGAGGAGAAATTATAACGGAAACTTTTATTAAGCCGGTTGATCAAAGTAGATATTTAAACTTTAGAAGTTCTCATGCAAAAACATGGAAAATAAATATTCCAAAGGGGCAATTTATTAGAATCCGGCGAAATTGTTCAACACAAGAAACATACAAAAAACAAGTGGATCAACTGTTTGATTAATTTTTAGAACAAGGTTATCCTAAAGAAATTCTAAATAAGGCTCTGAGAGAAGTGGAAGCAATGGAAAGAAGTGTACTGCTGAGTATGGAGAGAAAGAATTCAAAAACTGTACATAAAAAGATGGATGGAGCAAATGGGGATAAGGAAGATAGATCATCTTTATTTATAACAAAATGTAATAATTTTGTTATGACATTAAAAAAATAATTAAAAAGAACTCTGAACTTTTGAAGCTAGATACAGTACTTAGAAAGACAGTCAACCTTGAGGGGAAAGTAGTCTTTAGGAAGTCGGACAATTTGAAACGAAGATTAACTACCAGTCATTTTAATCAGAGGAAGTTAGAGTATACACAGACAAGGAATACTTGGATACCCACTAGGCCTTTAGGCTTTCACAAATGTGGGAGCTCCACATGTAATACCTGTTTACATACGGATAGAAAAACTGTTGAATTTGTTTCAAACCAGAATGGGGAAAAATTTCAAATAAACAGTTTTATAAACTGTAGATCCAAATTTGTGATTTATGTTGTTCAGTGTGGTTGTGGCAAACAATACGTAGGACGCACAACCAGGATGCTCCATACTAGATTTATGGAGCACTGGAGAAATATAAATAGAAATGTGCGAACACATCATATGTCCAACCACACTGCACAATGTGATCTATATACACCAAGTAGCATTAAAATATTGGGGATTGAACAAATTAGAAGTACTGCACGTGGGGGAGACAGGTTCAATACCCTTTGTCGGAGAGAAGCTTATTGGATTTTTAGACTGGCGACGTTAGTTCCTGATGGCCTGAATGATACAGTTGAGCTGAACCATATTAGCTAGAATAGGGCGGTAGGCTTCATATGTTATCTCTGGTAAATGGGGGGTCTATAGTTTATAGAATGGGTAGTAAGTAGGTTGGAGGGTCTATATAATCAGGATTATCAATGATAAAAGGGTAAAATTAAGACACTATATACATGTTGCATATGTGTCTATTATATATGTATATGTAAATGTGGGGTTCTTAATGTGTTAAGCTAGATAGCGTTATAGATGGATGGGAAACATTCCTGATATTAGTTTTCTATATAAGTTTATTTTATTCTGCTCTTGCTAAATATTTGAAGAGTACAATGAAGTGTTTTGAATATTAAATACAGCTTGGAGATCGAAAAATATGTTATAATTAGGGTCCTAAAGTAATACATTTAATACTAGGACATTTACTGATAAAATGTATATACTGATAATAATAAATAAATTAAATGGCAATATATTAGCAATATATATTGGTATATGCTGCACCTTACTCTCTTTTTTAATTCTTTTCTCTAGTTTATATAAGTCTAGCTAGAGAAGGGGTCTTATAGATGTTTTTGATGTACGTTTTATTATTATTATTATTATTTTTGTTTTTTATTTAAACTCTGCTCTAAGTGCTATTAGAAATACCGGCATTGACTTTTCTGTACAAGGTTTTTATAAATACCACAATAAGATATGTGCAAAAGCTTCACTACAAATTATGTGGACTGAATTACGTGTGGGGACTTAATTAGATTATGTTAACAGCTGATGGATGTCCGCACAATAATGGAGCATGACCGAGCGCATAGTGCTAATCGAGCTAAATAACCCACAGCAGCGATATGACAAATGAGGCTTGGAGCGCAGACAGTGCGCGCAGGCGCACTTGAGAGATGCCGGGGATAAAAGCGAGGAGAGCGGCAGAGTTTAAAAATATCTGACTGAGGAAGCCGCCGAGTGTTGTAGGCGGAGAAACGCGTCTCACTCTGTTCCTATTTACCTACGAGGACTACACCACAGATCTACCTCATTGCGCTGGGCAAACATCCAAGGACCTCCGGATAAGGCTCTTATACAGGCATTTGGGCACCAGAGCCGGGAGCGAAAAGGATCTGAACCCAGGAGGTTATGTGGTAATTATTCTCACACAACATGGCCATGTTATAACACCAGCTGAGGTGTAGAAAAAGTATCCATGTCCGTTTGGAGTAAAAAGATCACATGTTCAGCTGCTAATCTAAAAGCAATCAAGTGACTTATGATATACATCTAATCAGCTTATAACTATCAGCTGATTTGTAAAAATATCCTTTTTCTTTCAATGAAGGTTATATCTCGGCTTATACACGCTAAAACTACAAGTATTCAATTCATTGCTGTTGTATATTAAATCATCTATACCTTCTAAATGAAAAGGAACAGCCACTGAAATTGCTGTTTTGTTCAATTTATTTGAAAGTTAACATAATTGAATCCATAAGTGCGTGGACTTGTATTCACTACTCTACACTCTGCATGGGAAACTGTGACAAAATTACTTCTAAACACAGCTGCAAAAACCTGAAAAGCCTAAGCTTCAATCAGGAACGTGGTTACCTTGTAACATTGAAAGGAAACAGCGGGATCTATTTGTATCTAATTGTTTATTTTATTGCACTGAGCAGAGTATCTATCTTGTGAATGTGTTATTATTATTTTTAAACTGGCCAGATTTTTTATAAAATTGTATAAAGGGAAACTTTGTAATGTGTATTCTGATATATAGGTAATATAAGAAGCAATATACTAATAATTAAAAAAGCAAAATACAATTAAGAAGAAAAATAATATATATATTTTTTTAAATAAGTAATCTAGTAGCGCTTTCTGTTCTTGTTTTTTGTTTTAGAGTAATGTAGGAAGGGGAGAGAGAAGCTCCCATATCTACAGTGAGCGGCTTCTAGATTATTCATATATATATAAAAAAACTAATTGGAAAAATTTTTTATAAAAAAAACACTATAAGACATATATATGCATTAACTGTAAATTGCCAATCAGCGCCAGGGGGTCACTTTGTTGTGCCATTTCCTTTTTTTTTTGTTCTATAAGTAAAGATAGGGAAAGGCTGCAGGAGTGGACACTAGGGTTAGAGGGGAGTTAGGGGGAGGGGAAGGCTGAGGAAGTGGCTAGGGTTAGGTACTTGGGGGAGGGTTAGTGTTAGATTTGGCCAAGGTCCTTTAGCCTCTTGGATTTAAACTCAACCCTGTGCTTACTACTGTGTCTCTTCTCCTCAGCAGCCTGTTACATTTTCATTAATTCATGAGGCAGGTAAAAATAAGATTTTACTCACCAGTAAATCTATTTCTCGTAGTCCGTAGTGGATGCTGGGGACTCCGTAAGGACCATGGGGAATAGACGGGCTCAGCAGGAGACTGGGCACTCTAAAGAAAGATTTAGTACTACCTGGTGTGCACTGGCTCCTCCCTCTATGCCCCTCCTCCAGACCTCAGTCAAGGAAACTGTGCCCGGAAGAGCTGACAGTACAAGGAAAGGATTTTTGGAATCCAGGGTAAGACTCATACCAGCCACACCAATCACACCATACAACTTGTGATAACATACCCAGTTAACAGCATGAACAACAAACGAGCATCACTCAACGGATGCCACATAACATAACCCTTTAGTAAGCAATAACTATATACATGTATTGCAGAAAGTCCCGCACTTGGGACGGGCGCCCAGCATCCACTACGGACTACGAGAAATAGATTTACCGGTGAGTAAAATCTTATTTTCTCTAATGTCCTAGTGGATGCTGGGGACTCCGTAAGGACCATGGAGATTATACCAAAGCTCCCAAACAGGCGGGAGAGTGCGGATGACTCTGCAGCACCGAGAATGGGCAAACACAAGGTCCCCCTCAGCCAGGGTATCAAACTTGTAGAATTTTGCAAATGTGTTTGACCCCGACCAAGTAGCAGCTCGGCAAAGCTGTAATGCCGAGACCCCTCGGGCAGCTGCCCAAGAAGAGCCCACCTTCATTGTGGAATGGGCCTTGACTGATTTTGGATGCAGCAATCCAGCCGCAGAATGAGCCTGCTGAATCGTGTTACAGATCCAGCAAACAATAGTTTGCTTTGAAGCAGGAGCACCCAGCTTGTTGGATGCATACAGGATAAACAGCGAGTCAGTCTTCCTGACTCCAGCCGTTCTGGTTACCTAAATCTTCAAAGCCCTGACTACGTCAAGCAATTTGGAATCCTCCAAGTCACAAGTAGCTGCAGGCACCACAATAGGTTGGTTCAAATGAAAAGATGACACCACCTTTGGCAGAAATTGCGGACGAGTCCGCAATTCTGCCCTGTTCATATGGAAAACCAGATAGGGGCTTTCACATGACAAAGCTGCCAATTCTGACACACGCCTAGCCGAAGCTAAGGCCAACAGCATGACCACTTTCCACGTGAGATACTTTAGCTCCATGGTTTTAAGTGGCTCAAACCAGTGGGATTTTAGGAAACCCAACACCACGTTAAGATCCCAAGGTGCCACTGGTGGCACAAAAGGGGGCTGAATATGCAGCACTCCCTTAACAAACGTCTGAACCTCAGGCAGTGAAGCCAGTTCTTTTTGAAAGAAAATGGATAGGGCCGAAATCTGGACCTTTATGGACCCTAGTTTTAGGCCCATAGACACTCCTGACTGTAGGAAGTGCAGGAATCGACCCAGCTGGAATTCCTCTGTAGGGGCCGTCCTGGTCTCACACCAAGCAACATATTTTCACCATATACGGTGATAATGCTTTGCTGTAACGTCCTTCCTAGCCTTTATCAGTGTAGGAATAACTTCATCCGGAATGCCTTTTTCCGCTAGGATCCGGCGTTCAACCGCCATGCCGTCAAACGCAGCCGCGGTAAGTCTTGGAACAGACAGGGCCCTTGTTTCAACAGGTCCTGTCTGAGAGGCAGAGGCCATGGGTCCTCTGTGAGCATTTCTTGCAGTTCCGGGTACCAAGTCCTTCTTGGCCAATCCGGAACAATAAGTATTGTTCTCACTCCTCTTTTTCTTACAATTCTCAGCATCTTTGGTATGAGAGGAAGAGGAGGAAACACATAGACCGACTGGAACACCCACGGTGTTACTAGTGCGTCCACAGATATCGCCTGAGGGTCCCTTGACCTGGCGCAATACCTTTTTAGCTTTTTGTTGAGGCGGGACGCCATCATGTCCACCTGTGGCAGTTCCCATCGATTTGAAATCTGCGTGAAGACTTCTTGATGAAGTCCCCACTCTCCCGGGTGGAGGTCGTGCCTGCTGAGGAAGTCTGCTTCCCAGTTGTCCACTCCCGGAATGAACACTGCTGACAGTGCTTGTACGTGATTCTCTGCCCAACGAAGAATCCTGGTGGCTTCTGCCATTGCCACCCTGCTTCTTGTGCCGCCCTGGCGGTTTACATGGGCCACTGCAGTGATGTTGTCTGACTGAATCAGCACTGGTTGGTTTCAAAGCAGAGGCTCCGCTTGACTCAGGGCGTTGTATATGGCCCTTAGTTCCAGGATATTGATGTGCAGACAAGTCTCCCGACTTGACCACAGCCCTTGGAAGTTTCTTCCCTGAGTGACTGCCTCCCATCCTCGGAGGCTTGCATCCGTGGTCACCAGGACCCAGTCCTGTATGCTGAACCTGCGGCCTTCGAGGAGGTGAGCACTTTGCAGCCACCACAAAAGAGACACCCTGGCCCTGGGGGACAGGGTGATCAGCCAATGTATCTGAAGATGCGATCCGGACCACTTGTCCAACAGATCCCACTGAAAGATCCTCGCATGGAACCTGCTGAAGGGAATGGCCTCGTATGACGCCACCATCTTTCCCAGGACTCGCGTGCAGTGATGCACCGACACCTGTTTCGGTTTTAGGAGGTCTCTGACCAGAGTCACGAGCTCCTGAGCCTTCTCCGCCGGGAGAAACACCTTCTTCTGGTCTGTTTCCAGAATCATGCCCAGGAAGGGCAGACGCGTCGTAGGGATCAGCTGCGACTTTGGAATATTCAGGATCCACCCATGTTGTTGCAACACTTCCTGAGAGTGTGCTAGGCCGATCAGCAACTGCTCCCTGGACCTCGCCTTTATGAGGAGATCGTCCAAGTATGGGATAATTGTAACTCCTTGCTTTCGAAGGAGTACCATCATCTCCGCCATTACCTTGGTATATATTCTCGGTGCCGTGGACAGGCCAAACGGCAACGTCTGGAATTGGTAATGACAGTCCTGTACCACAAACCTGAGGTACTCCTGATGAGGTGGATAAATGGGGACATGCAAGTAAGCATCCTTGATGTCCAGCGACACCATAAAATCCCCCTCTTCCAGGCTTGCAATGACCGCTCTGAGCGATTCCATTTTGAACTTGAATTTCTTCAGATAAATGTTCAGGGATTTTAAATTCAAAATGGATCTGACCGAACCCTCCGGTTTCTGCACCACAGACATTGTGGAATAGTAGCCCCTTCCCTGTTGAAGAAGGGGAACCTTCACCACCACCTGCTGTAGATATAACTTGTGAATTGCCGCCCACACTACCTCCCTTTTCATGGGAGAAGCTGGCAGGGCCGATTTTAGGTAACGGTGAGGGGGCGTCACTTCGAATTCCAGCTTGTATCCCTGAGACACAATTTGTATAGCCCAAGGATCCACCCGTGAGCGAACCCACTGGTGGCTGAAATTTCGGAGACGCGCCCCCACCGCTCCTGGAACCGCCTGTGGAGCCCCAGCGTCATGCGGTGGATTTAGTGGAGGCTGGGGAGGACTTTTGTTCCTGGGAACTAGCTGCATGGTGCAGCTTCTTTCCTCTACCCCTGCCTCTGGCAAGAAAAGATGCACCTCTGACTTTCTTGCTTTTTTGTGAACGAAAGGACTGCATTTGGTAATACGGTGCTTTCTTTGGCTGTGAGGGAACATATGGCAAAAAATTCGACTTCCCAGCCGTTGCTGTGGAAACCAGGTCCGAGAGACTGTCCCCAAACAATTCCTCAGCCTTGTAAGGTAAAACCTCCATGTGTTTTTTAGAGTCGGCATTACCAGTCCACTGCCGAGTACACAGGACCCTTCTGGCAGAAATCGACATTGCGTTTACTCTAGAGCCCAGTAGGCAAATATCCCTCTGGGCATCCCTCATATATAAGACAGTGTCTTTGATATGTCCCAGGGTCAGTAAAATAGTCTCCCTGTCAAGGGTATCTATCCCCTCAGACAGAGTATTTTTCCATGCTGCTACAGCACTACACATCCAGGCCGAAGCAATTGCTGGCCTCAGTAGAGTACCAGAATGTGCATAAAAAGACTTCAGGATACCTTCCTGCTTCCTATCCGCAGGATCCTTTAGGGCGGCCGTATCCTGTGACGGCAGGGCCACCTTCTTAGATAAGCGTGTCAACGCCTTATCTACCCTAGGGGAGGATTCCCAGCGTAACCTGTCCGTTGGCGGGAAAGGGTACGCCATAAGCAATCTTTTGGAAATCAGTACTTTCCTATCAGGAGAATCTCAAGCTTTTTCACATAATTCATTTAATTCATGTGAAGGGGGAAAAGTCACTTCTTGCTTTTTCTCTCCATACATATAAACCCTCTTGTCAGGGACTGGGGTTTCCTCTGATATGTGCAATACATCCTTCATTGCTATAATTATGTAGCGGATGGCCTTAGTCATTTTAGGCTGCAACTTAGCATCATCGTCATCGACACTGGAGTCAGAATCCGTGTCGATATCTGTGTCAACAATCTGGGATAGTGGGCGCTTTTGAGACCCTGACGGCCACTGAGCTGTAGGATCAGACATGGGTTGAGACCCTGACTGTCCCAAGGCTTCAGCTTTATCCAACCTCTTATGCAAGGAGCTTACGTTATCATTTAACACCTTCCACATATCCATCCAATCAGGTGTCGGCGCCGTCGGCTGCGATCCCACATTCATCTGCACTTGTTCTGCCTCCACGTATCCTTCCTCGTCAAACATGTCGACACAAACGTACCGACACACCGCACACACCCAGGGAATGCTCACTTGAGGACAGGACCCCCACAAAGGCCTTTTGGGGAGACAGAGAGAGAGTATGCCAGCACACTCCGCAGCGCTATATAACCCAGGGATTACACAGTAACTTAGTGTTTACCCAGTAGCTGCTGTTTATGACAATTTGCGCCTAAATTTATGTGCCCCCCCCTCTCTTTTTCACCCTTTTTCTACCTGGATACTACAGGGGAGAGCCTGGGGAGCTTCCTCTCAGCGGAGCTGTGGAGAGAAAATGGCGCTGGTTAGTGCTGAGGAAGAAGGCCCCGCCCCCTCAGCGGCGGGCTTCTGTCCCGGGTCTGTGTAAATAAAATGGCGGGGGCTCATACATATATACAGTGCCCGGCTGTATATATGTGTCTTTTTGCCAAGAGGTATCCTAATTGCTGCCCAGGTCGCCCCCCCTGCGCCCTGCACCCTACAGTGACCGGAGTGTGTGGGTAGTGTGGGCGCAATGGCGCACAGCTGCAGTGCTGTGCGCTACCTCATGTGAAGACAGGAGTCTTCTGCCGCCGATTTCGATGTCTTCTTGCTTCTGTCGGCTTCTGACTTCTGGCTCTGCGAGGGGGACGGTGGCGCGGCTCCGGGAACGGACGACCAAGGTTAAGATCCTGTGTTCGAACCCTCTGGAGCTAATGGTGTCCAGTAGCCTAAGAAGCGCAACCTAGCCGCAGTTAGTAGGTTTGCTTCTCTCCCCTCAGTCCCTCGTAGCAGAGAGTCTGTTGCCAGCAGAAGCTCTCTGAAAATAAAAAAACCTAACTAAAATACTTTCTTATTAGCAAGCTCAGGAGAGCTCACTAAAAGCACCCAGCTCTGGCCGGGCACAGATTCTAACTGATGTCTGGAGGAGGGGCATAGAGGGAGGGGCCAGTGCACACCAGGTAGTACTAAATCTTTCTTTAGAATGCCCAGTCTCCTGCGGAGCCCGTCTATTCCCCATGGTCCTTACGGAGTCCCCAGCATCCACTAGGAAATTAGAGAAATGTGAAATGAAATGTACCAAGCCATACCTACAGACATTGAAGATCTCTCCTGTTGATGCCCGGAGATAATAACCAGGTTGGCCGAGATGGGGCTGGGCTATGCTAATTGCCACCCCTTTGCAGGAAAATGGCTGCGGTTAGCAGATATTTGCATAGGGCAGGGCCGGCTCGAGGCATGTTAAAGGGCGCCGCACGCTGGCACCGCCATATCGGAGCCTGGAGCCGGCCCTGTCCTGTAGCCTGCAGCAGCTGTCCTCCCACGCCGCCTCCTGTCTGTACAGTGAGCTGTGCGCACTATGCGGAGCTGGCATCTGATGTCAGACACCCGCGCCGCACAGCATGCACAGTTCTGTTTCAGGCAGCGGCTCGCACAGACAGCGCGCACAGTAGCACTCCCCCTCCCTCATAGTCGACACAGCAGGTACTGGGGGCATATGTGGCACTGTGGGGGCATTTATCTGGCACTGTGGGGGCATATCTGGACTGTGGGGGGCATATCTGGCACTGTGGGGGGCATATCTGGCACCGAGGGGGGCATTAATGTATCTGGCACTGTGGGGACCTGGGGGCATTAATGTATCTGGCACTGTGGGGTGCATTTATCTGTCACTGTGGGGGCATGTATCTGGCACTGTGGGGGCATTTATCTGGCACTGTGGGGGTCATTAATGTATCTGGCACTGTGGGGGTCATTAATGTATCTGGCACTGTGGGGGCATTTATCTGGCACTGTGGGGGGCATTAATGTATCTGGCACTGTGGGGGCATTTATCTGGCACTGTGGGGGCATTTATCTGGCACTGTGGGGGGCATTCATTTATCTGGCACTGTGGGGGCATTTATGTATCTGGCACTGCTGGGGGGCATGTCATGTGCATCTGGCACTGCTGGGGGGCATGTCATGTGCATTTGGCACTGCTGGGGGCATATCATGTGTAGCTGGCACGGCTGGGGGGCATATCATGTAGTGTTCCCGTGTCTCAGTGCAATACCTGGTGCAATGTGTCGCAGTGCTCTGCCTAGTGCAAAGTGTATAACATGCTCTGCCTGGCGCAAAGTGTCTAACGTGCTCTGCCTGGCGCAAAGTGTCTAACGTGCTCTGCCTGGCACAAGTGTATAATGTGCTCTACCTGGCGCAGTGTGTATAGGAGGTTCTACCTGGTGCAATGTGTATTAGCTGCACTACTGTGTGGTGTAATGCGAATTGCCACTATTCTGTGGCCATGCCCCTTCCCCATGAAAGCAACAACCCTACATTTTTGATGCGCGCCTTCTGCGCGCACTGTCCATGATTTTGACCGGAGCACCAAGCATTACGGTATGTACATAATTTTGCCCTTCTAACCTAAAAATGTGCCCTCCGGAATGCAAAATGTGCCCTCCCCGTGATCAGCACCCTGCCCTAAAAAAATCCTTGAGTGAACACTATCATGTGTAGATGGCACTGCTGCGGGGCAAGTCAGGTCTGTCTGGCACTGCTGGGGGGTATATCATGTCTATCTGGCACTGCTGGGGGGCATGTCATGTGTAGCTGGCACTGCTGGGGGGCATGTCATGTGTAGCTGGCACTGCTGCGGGGCATGTCATGTCTATCTGGCACTGCTGGGGTGTATATCATCAGAGCCGTAACTAGAGGGGTCTAAGGGGTCACGTGCCCCGGGCGCGGGAGTCGAGGGGGCACGGGGAACTCTGCCTAGCTCCCTGACAGCTGCTCCCTCACCCCCCGCGATTGTCACCTGCAGCCGCGAATGGCGCCTTCATGGACCCACCGCGGCTGCGTCTCCAGTCTCCCTCTGCCCGGCCACCGAGTGCGCCTCCTGCAAGCCCCCCCCGCCCGCATCTTTACCGACTGGCAGACGCTGTTTCCGGTGTACGGAGACGCGGCTGTGCGCGCACCGTCACCTGCCGCCCCTCTGACCTCCGGCACCTGCTGCAAGCCCCAGACACTGGCCTCACTCACTGCACCGAGGCTAAGGATTGATCTACAGCGTTGAGTGAAGAGAGATTTTATATATATATATATATATATATATATATATACATAAAATGCAGAATGACCCGGCACTCAAAAGTCCTTAAATAAATAACTCACTGCTCACGGTGCCTTCCCACTAGGCTTCTCAGCCAGTAATACACTCAAACAGATCGGGCGGCACTCGGAGACTTGAATTCAGTGAAGACAGTGCAGTGACTTTATTGTCAACATCAAATCTACGTTTCGGGGTCGCAGCCCCGTCGTCAGGATAAATGACAATACAAACCAAAAGTGCTTAAATACCTTAGTGTGGA
Organism: Pseudophryne corroboree; assembly: GCF_028390025.1. Lineage (NCBI taxonomy): Eukaryota > Metazoa > Chordata > Amphibia > Anura > Myobatrachidae > Pseudophryne > Pseudophryne corroboree. The sequence goes on from NC_086451.1 coordinate 201,585,694, forward strand.
GTGTCACCTCCCGCCAGTCCAGACGCCGCTGCCCGGTTTCCGGCCGCATCTCCCCGCGGATATGACGCTGCGCCGGTCCGCCCAGCTCGCGTGCTGTTACTGTGGACAAGGTTACCATGGTTACATATAAACAATTAGTGTACAAAAAAAGAGGAAGCGCATCGTCCAAATTTGAGTGAAGTGGAGAACAGTAATTACTGTAACCTGTTCAAGTAAAGTGCATAGTGCAAAAAATAAACCATAATTCATACAATAAACGTGCTAAGTAAAAAACGTGTTGGTTACAGAATGCTGTACTCTGAAATTGTGTTAATAAAATCAACCTCATATAAAAACAGATAAGTAGACAAAGCATATAGCAACTTCCCTCATATTAGGTCACGAGTTATATATTATTAATAATGATGTTAATATCCCTAAAGGGAAACCTCTATTGGTATATAGCTAATCATTAAGTTTAAATTATGATTACATATAAAATATTAAATATTAAACATATAGGTTGCTACACACTACATCTGAACTATCTCATCAAATTACCCTGCTGCTGGCTATAACTATCTCAGACCGACTGCAGCACTGGGGACCGTCTTATAGAAAACAACGCAGATATAAAGACTCATTAAGTCCCTTCGGGTGGATGGTGTTTAATTTATAGATCCATCTAGATTCCAATTGCAGTAATCTTTTTGATCTATCTCCACCCCGTAAGGACTTGGGAACATGGTCAATGATCTTATACCTAAGAGTGGCCATGCTATGTTTGGCCCTTGCGAAATGCTTAGCTACTGGTTGTTCGCTATCACCTTTCTTAATAGCTTCACGTATGGCATACCTGTGTTGAGCCATACGTGTCTTAAAGGCACAATCCGTTTTACCTACATAGGCCAACCCACAGGGGCATGTCAAGAGATAAATCACGAATTTAGAATCGCATGACAGAGGATATTGAATAGTGAACAATTTGCCCGTGTGTGGATGTCTGAAGTTATCGCCCTGAGTAAGGTAGCTACATGTAGTGCACCCACTACAGCGGTAGCATCCCTGTTTCCTACTCATGAAATGTACTTTGGGTTTCTCGAACTCAGAGATGTCGGTCTTGACTACATAATCTCTAATGCTTTTATTTCTAGTATGACTAACCAACAATTTAGAGTTGTACACTTCACCTAGATCTTTGTCTGAGGCTACAATGGGCCATAGTTGTCTCACTCTCCTAGTTAGATGCTTACTGCTGGATTTAAATTGTGTGACCCACGGGAGCCTGCCATCCATCGTTTTTTTTATTGCTACTAGATCTGTGCAATAAAAAAACGATGGATGGCAGGCTCCCGTGAGTCACACAAATTAACAGGTTACAGTAATTACTGTTCTCCACTTCACTCAAATTTGGACGATGCGCTTCCTCTTTTTTTGTACACTAATTGTTTATATGTAACCATGGTAACCTTGTCCACAGTAACAGCACGCGAGCTGGGTGGACCGGCGCAGCGTCATATCCGGAGGGACCGGGGAGATGCGGCCGGAAACCGGGCAGCGGCATCTGGACTGGCGGGAGGTGACACTCCACACTAAGGTATTTAAGCACTTTTGGTTTGTATTGTCATTTATCCTGACGACGGGGCTGCGACCCCGAAACGTAGATTTGATGTTGACAATAAAGTCACTGCACTGTCTTCACTGAATTCAAGTCTCCGAGTGCTGCCCGATCTGTTTGAGTGTATTACTGGCTGAGAAGCCTAGTGGGAAGGCACCGTGAGCAGTGAGTTATTTATTTAAGGACTTTTGAGTGCCGGGTCATTCTGCATTATATATATATATATATATTTTTTTTTTTTTTCGGGTTTTGCGTTTTGGTTTTGGATTCGGTTCCGCGTCCGTGTTTTGGATTTGGACGCGTTTTGGCAAAACCTCCCTGAAATTTTTTTGTTGGATTCGGGTGTGTTTTGGATTTGGGTGTTTTTTTACAAAAAACCCTCAAAAACAGCTTAAATCATAGAATTTGAGGGTCACTTTGATCCCATAGTATTATTAACCTCAAAAACCATAATGTCCACTCATTTCCAGTCTATTCTGAACACCTCACACCTCACAATATTATTTTTAGTCCTAAAATTTGCACCGAGGTCGCTGAATGACTAAGCTAAGCGACCCAAGTGGCCGACACAAACACCTGGCCCATCTAGGAGTGGCACTGCAGTGTCAGACAGGATGGCACTTCAAAAAATAGTCCCCAAACAGCACATGATGCAAAGAAAAAAAGAGGTGCAATGAGGTAGCTGTGTGACTAAGCTAAGCGACCCAAGTGGCCGACACAAACACCTGGCCCATCTAGGAGAGGCACTGCAGTGTCAGACAGGATGGCACTTCAAAAAATAGTCCCCAAACAGCACATGATGCAAAGAAAAAAAGAGGTGCAATGAGGTAGCTGTGTGACTAAGCTAAGCGACCCAAGTGGCCGACACAAACACCTGGCCCATGTAGGAGTGGCACTGCAGTTTTCTAACGAGAGGATGAGTGCTTCCATCCTCATGTGAACAAAAAAAAACAGGTTGCGCTTGACAATCGAAAAATATGAAAATGTATTGTAATAAAAATATTTACAACAATTCTCCCGGGAGTATGATAAAAACAATTCAATATGACATAGTAATCTGCTCAAATGAAATACCCCTGAGCTTTAATAATTAAATGGAAGGTACTTTCTATACAAAGAATGCCTGATGCTGTTTATGCGAACTGCAGGTATTTTGATTAAAAAAGAATTTATAACATTAGTGGTGAACTATGCAGATGAACTGCAGATCTGTATACAGAAAAGTTAAACTCACTTGATCCGTAGAAACAAAATCCCCAAAGAAGTCCTATGTCTATAGCAGCACGTAATGGTTCCAATGATTTTTAGATGATAAGGAACCTTGAATGAATAAATAATAACCAAGTGGTATGAAAATGGACTGTGCAAACACACAATTACCCGCTGTGATGATTGCAGCAGAGAGAGCCCAGAGTGATGTCGTCTCGGTCAGCCGCTGTGCCCTTGCATGAGGACGGGAGAGCGAGGTCCGCACTGAGCCGCTGGGCCGAGATGGAATGCAGCCCTGCACGCTGGCGGCTGATGATGGTCCTTCCCGGGCAGCAAGCTATTACCTGTGCGGCCCGATGTCAACGAGCTCTCACCGATGGCGGCACGACGGGACTCCCACGGGCAGCTCAGAAGGAGCCTCTCTGTGATTCACCTATGGGAAGGCGGGATGATGATGGAGTCACAGGGGGTCTGCAGTGTTTGTAAACTGCAGTCAGACACGCTGGTGGTGATAGTGTGGTAACTGGATTACCACAGAGCTCCAGGTGAGCTTTGCTGAGATGCACAGCCAACGGAATTAAATAACTCCAATAAGCCGGTGTCTGGCTGTGAGCTGGATGATGAACAGCCGACGTAGCCGTGCTCGTGCTGCAGCTAATCCTTTGTAGTAGAATGTTCTCAGGGGTATGCAGGAATAAGGGAGAATAACCTGTATCCTTAACGCGTTTCAACGCCAGCAGGGCGTCTTTTTCCAAAAGGCAGGTATAACAGGAAATGGGAGTGTCAGATACTTATACCTGATGTACAGGTGATACTAATTGTAGATAATTGGATCAGAACCATAGCCATAGTACAGAGCATTTAGTCTAAATAATTGCATACTACATTTAAAAAGAGAACTTTTTCTTGTATAACATATATATAAATAAAACCTTCTAAAAACTATATATATGCATGCATAGAACAAGACCATGTGTATATATAAATATATATATACATATCTATGCATATTTCTTAAAAATGCAAAGTTTTATTATTTGTTATTAGTATTATAAATACTTTCTCTTTTTTATATATCAGAATAACACTAAATGCATCCTATAGCAATATCCAAAAAAGTGAATATAAATATAAATGTAAAAAACATGAGACTGGGAATATGAGATTTCAAACTGACCACTATGATATAATCACTAAATCTATCTTCATGAGGAAATTCTTAATTCGAGATGTACTAAAGTATTGACCCATTTAAATTTACTATTACGTTCCCTAAGTGCTATGAAAATGAGAAGAAAATACTAGAGTACTAGCCCTACACCAGAAAAGAGGGTACACACAGAAGTGTACTAATTCCAGAGGGATAGAGAATACTGGGTCCACAGACCTCCTAAATATAAAGAAAAATAACATATTTAAATACTTAAATAAAACTAACATGCGGAAATAGAATAATATAAAAAAATAAAAATTAAAAAATTAAATAGATATACATGTAAATACAAATATGGAGGCGCCAAACTGGTACACCCTCCAAGGAGGTTACTAATAATACTAACAATAACAGTGGCAACAATCAATACTAGCACATATAACAACGAACCACTAAGGGTAAAACAGCCCTGGGGTGCATTTTCATAAAGCATACCCTTTGCTGAATTTGATCCTTACGGTCCCTGATCTTAAATGAACTCCAAATCTATTGTTTCATTGAGACCCTGAGGTTTGAGTGTCTGTAGTTTAAGAATCCATGCCGCTTCTTGTCTACACAAGACTCTATAGCGGTCACCGCCCCTGCATGTGACTGGGACATGTTCCAGTCCAACCAGCTGGAGCCCCGGTGGATCCCCCCCATGTGAATCTAAAAAATGCAGTGGAACACTGTGATTGGTACATTTATTGAGAATATTCCTTCTGTGTTCCATGAACCTTATTTTGAGGGGTCGTATTGTCCTACCTACATAATACAGTTTGCACGGACATACCAGCAAGTAAATCACAAATTGTGTGCTGCTGTTAATAAATGACTCAATAGAATATATTTTCTTAGATGAAGTTGCACATACATTTTTGGTTTTATTCATGACAAATGCACAAGTAGTGCACCTAGCATGATTGCACCTGAAAAACCCCAAAACCTCAGGTCCAATCAGTGTCCTTTGTGTATATTTAGAGACCCGTTTTCTGGAACTCCCTCCAAAAAACCTGGGGGCCAAAATGTTTTTCAAATTCTTTGCCTTTTTAAAAACTATCAAGGGGGTTTCAGCAAAATGTTCCTTAAGAAAAGGGTCAGTAAATAATAACCTATAGTTTGTCTTAACATTAGTTCTAATTTTATTTGCAGCTATATTAAACTTAGATTTAAATACTAGACCATAATCTGTGTTTTTGGAGTTATCATGATCCTTCTGATCTTCCTTGGTGTTTGAATTCTTCCTACCAGTACTATAACTATAACTGACACTTTTGATTGAATTACTCTGTGTGATTTGTGAATTCTCCAAGATATCATAAACATAAGCATGGCTCTGTATCTCTGACTCTATAGGAGGTTTGTTCTTTTCAGGGAAGAGGGTATCTATTCTATCTAACTTTGAAGCCTATTCCAACGCTTCATCAAGTACTGTTTGTGGATATTCACAGTTTTTAAAAATTTCTACTAAATCTGTTATCTGTTCTTGATACTTAATGTCAGATGTGCAATTTCTTCTAATTCTGTGTACTTGGCTCTTAGGTACATTCCTGAGCCAACTCTTATTATGATTACTGGAATAAGGTATATATTTGCATACATCTACTGTTTTCTTGAATGGGGACACTATGACAGTTTCCTCTACCACCTCCACCGTAACATCCAAAAAATTAATTTGTGAAGGATGGTGAGTGCAAGTGAAGGTCAAACCATAAGTGTTATCATTAAGATAGCTAACAAACTCAGTGACAGATAGGGGGTCCCTTTTCCATACAAAAAATAGGTCGTCGTTATAGCGACCATAGAGGACCAGGTTCGCAGCATAGTCACCTCCCTAGATGTAAATTTTTTCAAACTCTCCCTTATAGATATTTCAAAACTAGGTGCGAACCTGGTCCCCATCGCTGTACCAAGGACCTGTAAATAGTGACAGTGATCAAATAAAAAATAATTGTGGGATAAAATAAATGAAATCGCTGACAAAATACCTGCAGTTCGCATAAACAGCATCAGGCATTCTTTGTATAGAAAGTACCTTCCTATTAATTATTAAAGCTCAGGGGTATTTCATTTGAGCAGATTACTATGTCATATTGAATTGTTTTTATCATACTCCCGGGAGAATTGTTGTAAATATTTTTATTACAATAAATTTTCATATTTTTTGATTGTCAAGCGCAACCTGGTTTTTTTTGTTCATATTGTATTTCCTAGGGATTGGCTTTTCCCTTTTCCAGCTGCTGCTGACAATTGTTTACACCACCATTCACCGAGCGCTCAGCTTACTTGTTTTGTTGTTGTTCTTTTTGGCCCAGCTGTAGCGGCTTGGTTATTGGTGCTGTAATATGAATTTTTACACTGATAGAATACAACGTAGACAGGAAGTTTTAAAGAACTATGAGACTGGGAATTTTAATATTGAGGAATCACCACATGAGGAGTTTCTGAAAAATTCTAACAGACTGGAGGAATTGTTGAAATCTGAATCTAGACACTGGTGGGATAAAACATCATCTTTTAAAGAAGATCCCCTACTATTGGAACAATGGGGAAAAAAATCTTAGATAAATGTTCCTTTGCGCTTATGCAGCTGATTATTGATTATAGAGGGAATAAACTAAGAGAAATTGAAGATGAGATCAAACAGACACAAGAGTCCCTACATAAATTTAAAGATGAGAGTTACTACAAAGATAGGGAAAGTATCATGAACAAACGTTTAGAACAATATGAGAAGGAAATCATAGAAATAAAATAAAATAAATTTTCACGAGATCTTAGAGATTACAACACTAATACCATCAAAAGTTATCACATGAGGGATAGAACTAGGGATGACTCATGGTCAGAGGTTCGTTTCAAATCTAGAAACAATGACAATATTTACACGCATCAAACGGCACAGAGATCAAAGTCCTATTACAGGTCCAATAAACAGTTTCAGAACACCCATTCACCAATTAATCAACATCAATACGCACAGTCACGGATGTCACCGGGTTGGAAAACAGTGCCACAAAAGATGTGGAACCGGGATCCAACCTCAACAGCTCAGAATGCTGAATCCCCCCAAGAACAGCGTAATATTTTAGACCGAGGGAGGAGAGAAAAAAGAGAGCAAACATTCAGGGGAACCAAACCATTTGCACACAATTGGTACGATCCACTAATGAGAACACCAAAAAGAGGAAGAGACACAGACCAAGAGGATGGATAGGAGGTAAGAGAAAGGAAAAACCAACGGTTTCGCTAAAACCGGTGGGCATTTTCAATCTCTCCTCCACTCCATTAACCAGTACTGAGGAAGCTTTACTCGCCAAAGGGATGAATTTTTCACCCACCACACGCCCCAATTTTTTTGAGCTTTTTGTTGAACTCAATAGATTTGTCAGGGGACTCTGTAGGAAGAGATTTTTTGCGATTAGAGACAAGCAGGAAAAACCCACAAATATACAGAACTCTGCAATTATGCTTGACCATGATGATACATCTGGTTTAAAATATTGAATGAACTATTACTTGAAAGCATACACCCTGATCATCTAGAAGAGCAGACATCAATACTGCTTTTTGACAGTACTGGAGAGACCTTTAAAAAGAAGTCTCAATTTTTTCCCACACAACACAAAACTGGTGCGATAGACACTTTCTATCACACGACACTGGAAGAATTCCGTAAGCTGTGTGATATGAAAACACATCCATGTCTGTTTAATTTACACATGGACGAAAGGAAGGCTCTCAAGAGACTCTCTGACAATCAGCTGCTTACCATCAAACCAGCTGACAAGGGAGGAGGGGTAGTGGTGCAAAATACTGAAGATTATGTCAGACTCAAGAAGACAGTTGTCTGATACCACTTTTTACAAAACTTTAGGGCAAGACCCCACTTTCAAATATCAAAAACAATTAAAAAGTCTACTCACATCAGTATGTACTGAGAAAATACTTACTCGTGACGAATTTGATTTCCTCTACCCCCTCCACCCAATCACTCCCATATATTATCACCTCCCTAAGGTACACAAATCACTACACAATCCACCGGGTCGTCCAATTATTTCAGGGATTGAGGGTCTCACTGCAAACCTGTCACACTATGTTGATTTTTATCTCCAGCCCCATGCATCCTCTCTGAGATCCCATATCCGGGATACCACTGAGTTTATTAAACTAGTGGAGGGTTTGAAATGGAGTCCCGATTACCGGTTCATCACATGTGACGTACAAGCTTTGTACACAAACATCCCACACCAACAAGGGATTGATTGTGTGGCCAACAGTCTGTGTGATGATACCGGGATCTCAGAGAGGAAGCGGGAATTTATTTTGTCAGCGATTTCATTTATTTTATCCCACAATTATATTTTATTTGATCACTGTCACTATTTACAGGTCCTCGGTACAGCGATGGGGACCAGGTTCGCACCTAGTTCGATACCTTTGATAAAGTCATGTGATCGTTACGAAACGCGTCAGAACTCCGCCTTCTGCACACCTGGTCCAGGTGAATCATCCCTGTGCAATTCACATTGCTGCATCCTTACCAGCGCTTACCAGCTCACCAATACCAGCAGCCGCACTTTATATCACCGCTGCGGCTCTTCACTCTCCGCTGGGCAGCCACTACGGAAACACGAGACGGCCATACACTCCTAACACCGGGTACGTGATCAATCCTCTCATCTGTGCAGTACAGTGGGCAACGCAGGACTCATTAGCCGGGGACGCTCGGCTAATACCAGCCCATTCTGGAGAGGTATTACATGCATCATCACTTATCGGGTGAATGATAGAGCGTATGATCTGGAACTGTGCCTATCCATCTTTATATCTTTCCTTTTTGCACTACTAAACAGGACTTGATTCATCACCTGAGACAGATATAGGTGTGCATTTTATTTTATCAATTGATTGCCTTTTATGATATTAAATATTCAAATCTTTCATACATGTTGTGCTCTCTGTTATTACAAAACTTCTGACACACAGCGCGGCCACTTTTGTTTTTGTTCGCACCTAGTTTTGCAAATATCTATATGGGAGAGTTTGAAAAATTTTACATCTGGGGAGGTGACTATGCTGCGAACCTGGTCCTCTATGGTCGCTATATCGACGACCTATTTTTTGTTTGGAAAGGGGACCCCCTATCTGTCACTGAGTTTGTTAGCTATCTTAATGATAACATTTATGGTTTGACCTTCACTTGCACTCACCATCCTTCACAAATTAATTTTTTGGATGTTACGGTGGAGGTGGTAGAGGAAACTGTCACAGTGTCCCCATTCAAGAAAACAGTAGATGTATGCAATTATATACCTTATTCCAGTAATCATAATAGGAGTTGGCTCAGGAATGTACCTAAGAGCCAAGTACACAGAATTAGAAGAAATTGCACATCTGACATTAAGTATCAAGAACAGATAACAGATTTAGTAGAAATTTTTAAAAGCTGTGAATATCCACAAACAGTACTTGATGAAGCTTTGGAATATGCTTCAAAGTTAGATAGAATAGATACCCTCTTCCCTGAAAAGAACAAACCTCCTATAGAGTCAGAGATACAGAGCCATGCTTATGTTTATGATATCTTGGAGAATTCACAAATCACACAGAGTAATTCAATCAAAAGTGTCAGTTATAGTTATAGTACTGGTAGGAAGAAATCAAACACCAAGGAAGATCAGAAGGATCATGATAACTCTAAAAACACAGATTATGGTCTAGTATTTAAATCTAAGTTTAATATAGCTGCGAATAAAATTAGAACTATTATTAAGACAAACTATAGGTTATTATTTACTGACCCTATTCTTAAGGAACATTTTGCTGAAACCCCCTCGATAGTTTTTAAAAAGGCAAAGAATTTGAAAAACATTTTGGCCCCCAGTTTTTTTGGAGGGAGTTCCAGAAAACGGGTCTCTAAATATACACAAAGGACACTGATTGGACCTGAGGTTTTGGGGTTTTTCAGGTGCAATCATGCTAGGTGCACTACTTGTGCATTTGTCATGAATAAAACCAAAAATGTATGTGCAACTTCATCTAAGAAAATATATTCTATTGAGTCATTTATTAACTGCAGCACACAATTTGTGATTTACTTGCTGGTATGTCCGTGCAAACTGTATTATGTAGGTAGGACAATACGACCCCTCAAAATAAGGTTCATGGAATACAGAAGGAATATTCTCAATAAATGTACCAATAACAGTGTTCCACGGCATTTTTTAGATTCACATGGGGGATCCAGCGGGGCTCCAGCTGGTTGGATTGGAACATGTCCCAGTCACATGCAGGGGCGGTGACCGCTATAGAGTCTTGTGTAGGCAAGAAGCGGCATGGATTCTTAAACTACAGACACTCAACCCTCAGGGTCTCAATGAAACGATAGATTTGGAGTTCAATTAAGATCAGGGACCGTAAGGATCAAATTCAGCAAAGGGTATGCTTTATGAAAATGCACCCCAGGGCTGTTTTACCCTTAGTGGTACGTTGTTATATGTGCTAGTATTGATTGTTGCCACTGTTATTGTTAGTATTATTGGTAACCTCCTTGGAGGATGGTACTAGTTTGGCGCCTCCTTATTTGTATTTACATGTATATCTATTTAATATTTTTAATTTTTATTTTTTAATATTATTCTTTTTACGCATGTTAGTTTTATATAAGTATTTAAATATGTTATTTTTCTTTATACTTAGGAGGTCTGTGGACCCAGTATTCTCTATAACTATGGTCGACAGTCATTAGGTCGACCACTGTTGGTCGACATTGACATGGTCGACATGGACACATGGTCGATACATGAAAATGGTCGACACTTGAAAGGTCGACACGTGAAAAGGTCGACATGAGTTTTTTAACTTTTTTTTCTCTTTTGGGGAACTTTTCCATACTTTAAGATCCACGTGGACTATGATTGGAACGGTAATCTGTGGCGAGCGAAGCGAAGGCACCATGCGAGGGGACGCGGTGCACTAATTGGGGTTCCCAGTCACTTTACGCAAAAAACGACACCCAAAAAAGTAAAAAAAAAGCATGTCTACCTTTTCATATGTCGACCATTTTCATGTGTCGACCATGTGTCCATGTCGACCATGTCAATGTTGACCAATAGTGGTCGACCTAATGACTGTCGACCATAACATGGTCGACCATTCATACCGGAACCTTAGGGAACGTAATAGTAAATTTAAATAGGTCAATAGTTTAGTACATCCGAATTAAGAATTTCCTCATGAAGATAGATTTAGTGATTATATCATAGTGGTCAGTTTGAAATCTCATATTCCCAGTCTCATGTTTTTTACATTTATATTTATATTCACTTTTTTGGATATTGCTATAGGATGCATTTAGTGTTATTCTGATATATAAAAAAGAGAAAGTATTTATAATACTAATAACAAATAATAAAACTGCATTTTTAAGAAATATGCATAGATATGTATATATATATTTATATATACACATGGTCTTGTTCTATGCATGCATATATATAGTTTTTAAAAGGTTTTATTTATATATATGTTATACAAGAAAAAGTTCTCTTTTTAAATGTAGTATGCAATTATTTAGACTAAATGCTCTGTACTATGGCTATGGTTCTGATCCAATTATCTACAATTAGTATCACCTGTACATCAGGTATAAGTATCTGACACTCCCATTTCCTGTTATACCTGCCTTTTGGAAAAAGACGCCTTGCTGGCGTTGAAACGCGTTAAGGATACAGGTTATTCTCCCTTATTCCTGCATACCCCTGAGAACATTCTACTACAAAGGATTAGCTGCAGCACGAGCACGGCTACGTCGGCTGTTCATCATCCAGCTCACAGCCAGACACCGGCTTATTGGAGTTATTTCATTCCGTTGGCTGTGCATCTCAGCAAAGCTCACCTGGAGCTCTGTGGTAATCCAGTTACCACACTATCACCACCAGCGTGTCTGACTGCAGTTTACAAACACTGCAGACCCCCTGTGACTCCATCATCATCCCGCCTTCCCATAGGTGAATCACAGAGAGGCTCCTTCTGAGCTGCCCGTGGGAGTCCCGTCGTGCCACCATCGGTGAGAGCTCGTTGACATCGGGCCGCACAGGTAATAGCTTGCTGCCCGGGAAGGACCATCATCAGCCACCAGCGTGCAGGGCTGCATTCCATCTCGGCCCAGCGGCTCAGTGAGGACCTCGCTCTCCCGTCCTCATGCAAGGGCACAGCGGCTGACCGAGACGACATCACTCTGGGCTCTCTCTGCTGCAATCATCACAGCGGGTAATTGTGTGTTTGCACAGTCCATTTTCATACCACTTGGTTATTATTTATTCATTCAAGGTTCCTTATCATCTAAAAATCATTGGAACCATTACGTGCTGCTATAGACATAGGACTTCTTTTGGGATTTTGTTTCTACGGATCAAGTGAGTTTAACTTTTCTGTATACAGATCTGCAGTTCATCTACATAGTTCACCACTAATGTTATAAATTCTTTTTTAATCAAAATACCTGCAGTTCGCATAAACAGCATCAGGCATTCTTTGTATAGAAAGTACCTTCCAATTAATTATTAAAGCTCAGGGGTATTTCATTTGAGCAGATTACTATGTCATATTGAATTGTTTTTATCATACTCCCGGGAGAATTGTTGTAAATATTTTTATTACAATAAATTTTCATATTTTTCAATTGTCAAGCGCAACCTGGCTTTTTTTGTTCATATTGTATTTCCTAGGGATTGGCTTTTCCCTTTTCCAGCTGCTGCTGACAATCGTTTACACCACCATTCACCGAGCGCTCAGCTTACTTGTTTTGTTGTTTTCCATCCTCATGTGAATCTGAACCACTAGCCATGAACATAGGCCAGGGCCTCAGCCGTTCCTTGCCACTCCGTGTCGTAAATGGCATATTGGCAAGTTTATGCTTCTCATCAGATGCTTTTAATTTTGATTTTTGGGTCATTTTACTGAACTTTTGTTTTTTGGATTTTACATGCTCTCTACTATGACATTGGGCATCGGCCTTGGCAGACGACGTTGATGGCATTTCAACGTTTCGGCCATGACTAGTAGCAGCAGCTTCAGCACAAGGTGGAAGTGGATCTTGATCTTTCCCTATTTTACCCTCCACATTTTTGTTCTCCATTTTTTAATGTGTGGAATTATATGCCAGTAAGATATCAATTGCAATGGCCTACTGTACCGTACTGCTATAAATTATATACTGGTGGTCAGCAAAATTATGCACTGTCCTCCTACTACTGCGCACAACAACTAAAATGCACCACAGGTATGGATGGATAGTATACTTGACGACACAGAGGTAGGTAGAGCAGTGGACTACTGTAACGTACTGCTATATATTTTATACTGGTGGTCAGCAAAATTATGCACTGTCCTCCTACTACTGCGCACAACAACTAAAATGCACCACAGGTATGGATGGATAGTATACTTGACGACACAGAGGTAGGTAGAGCAGTGAACTACTGTACCGTACTGCTATATATTATATACTGGTGGTCAGCAAAATTATGCACTGTCCTCCTACTACTGCGCACAACAACTAAAATGCACCACAGGTATGGATGGATAGTATACTTGACGACACAGAGGTAGGTAGAGCAGTGGACTACTGTACCGTACTGCTATATATTATATACTGGTGGTCAGCAAAATGATGCACTGTCTTCCTACTACTGCGCACAACAACTAAAATGCACCACAGGTATGGATGGATAGTATACTTGACGACACTGAGGTAGGTAGAGAAGTGGACTACTGTACCGTACTGCTATATATTATATACTGGTGGTCAGCAAAATTATGCACTGTCCTCCTACTACTGCGCACAACAAAATATACTTTATTTAGGAAGGACAGAATTGGAAAAATCGGAGGAGGGGTAGCAATGTATGTAAAAAATGCCATAAATACTACATTAATACAAAGTATTGAAGAAAAAACTGAGGCCCTTTGGGTGACCATAGAAACAGGGGAAAAGTTAATTATTTGTATTGGCGTGATATACAGGCCACCAGGTCAGGAAGAGGAACTTGACAAGAACCTATTGCAGGACATAACTAAAATGGCATTAAAAGGAGAGGTAATAATCATGGGAGACTTTAATCTTCCTGATGTAAACTGGGAGGTGTCTGTTGCTAGTTCCACTAGAAGTAGGAACATTTTAAATTCCCTTCAGGGAGCATCCCTCCACCAATTGGTGAGGGAGCCCACTCGGAAAGACGCAATATTAGACTTAATACTTACAAATGGAGACAGATTATCGGACGTAAAAGTGGGTGAAAACCTGGGATCCAGTGATCATCAAGCAGTATGGTTCAGCATTAAGACAGAGACTGACTCGTCCCATACAAAAACAAAGGTGTTGGATTTTAGGAAGGCTGATTTTGTAGGGATGGGAAAATGTGTAAGCGATTCTTTGGCAGAGTGGAGGAACTTGGAAACAGTGCAGGAGAGGTGGGAAACATTCAAATGTGCAATATTGAAGCCAACAGACCTTTGTATCAAAACTGTTAGGAAAAACACAAGGAAAAGGAAGCCAGTGTGGTTTGCAAAAGAAGTAGCAAATATTGTGAGAGCAAAAAAGATGGCTTTTAGGAAATATAAGCAGACACAAAATAATGAAGACAAAAAGTTATATCTTGTTAGACAGAAGGAGACAAAGAAGGTAATCAGATGTGCAAAGGCACAAGCTGAGGAGAAAATGGCCCAGTCAGTGGGTAAAGGAGGCAAAACTTTTTTTTAGGTATATAAGCGAAAAGAGAAAAACAAAAGGCGGAATTATAAAACTAAAGACGGACACTGAGAGTCTTGTTGAAGGAGACAATTTAATAGCAGATCATCTTAATGATTATTTTTACTCAGTGTTTACTACTGAAAGAGAGGGGAAGGGGCCACAGTTAAAGTTGCAGGGATATTCAGGAAAATGAAACAAGTACATTTACAGAGGAGAAGGTCCTAACAGAACTCTCAAAGCTGAAAGTGGACAAATCTATGGGGCCAGATGGGATACATCCAAGGATACTAAAAGAACTTAAAGAGGTGCTGGTAGCACCATTGACAGAATTATTCAACCAGTCATTAGCTACAGGAGAAATTCCAGGGGACTGGAAAAGAGCAAACGTAGTCCCACTGCACAAAAGTGGAAGCAAGGAAGAGGCAAACAACTACAGACCAGTGAGTCTTACATCAGTAGTAGGGAAATTGATGGAAACACTCTTAAAAGAAAGAGTTGTAGATTATCTCAAATCCGGCAATTTACTGGATCCCAAACAGCATGGATTCACTGGGGGGAGATCATGTCAAACAAATCTTATTGACTTTTTGGATTGTGTGACTAAAGTGATGGATAAAGGTGGAGCCATGGATATAGCTTATCTAGACTTTAGTAAGGCCTTTGACACAGTTCCACATCGCAGACTGCTAAATAAACTTGAAAGTTTGGGATTGGATATTAGGATTATTGAATGGATAAGATCTTGGTTGAAGGATAGAAAACAGAGAGTTGTGGTAAATGGAGTGCATTCACAGGAGGGAAATGTTACCAGTGGAGTACCCCAGGGATCTGTACTTGGACCAGTGCTTTTTAATATCTTTATTGGTGACATTGCAAATGGCATTAAAGGGAAAGTATGCCTTTTTGCAGATGACACAAAGGTATGCAACAGGGTAGACACACCAGGTGGGGTAAAACAAATGATTGAGGATCTAGGTAGACTAGAGGAATGGTCAAGAGTCTGGCAATTACAGTTTAATGCCAAAAAATGCAAAATCATGCACTTGGGTCTCAAAAATCCTAAAGCTAAATACAGTATTAATGGCACTATACTGGAAACTACTGAGGAGGAAAGGGATCTAGGAGTCACTATTTCAGATGACTTAAAGGCAGGTAAGCAATGTAACAAGGCAATGAGGAAGGCTAGTCAGATGCTTGGCTGCATTGGGAGAGGAATCAGCAGCAGAAAGAAAGAAGTAATAATGCCACTGTATAGGTCATTGGTACGGCCTCATCTAGAATACTGTATTCAGTTCTGGAGGCCATATCTTCAAAAGGATATTAATACATTAGAAACTGTACAAAGGAGGGCAACTAAAATGGTGCATGGCCTACATCACAAAACATACCCAGAAAGACTAAGAAATCTCAATATGTAAAGTTTGGAGCAGAGAAGGGAAAGGGGGGACATGATAGAAACTTTTAAATATATGAAGGGTTTTAACAAAGTCCAGGAGGGAAACATTCTGCAAATGAAGAGAAGCAATAGGACACAAGGACATGCACTGAGACTGGAGGGGGGGAGGTTCAGGGGAAATTTGCGGAAAAATTATTTCACAGAAAGGGTAGTGGACAAGTGGAATAGCCTCCCATCAGAGGTGGTAGAGGCTAAGACAGTAGAGCAATTTAAACATGCATGGGATAGACATAAGGATATCCTTACAAAGAAATAAGGATCAAATAAGGTTAGAGATAAAAAATAATATAAAAAAAAAAAAAAAAGGGGCAGACTAGATGGGCCAAGTGGTTCTTATCTGCCGACAAATTTTATGTTTCTATGTTTCTATGTAACAACTAAAATGCACCACAGGTATGAATGGATAGTATACTTGATGACACAGGGGTAGGTAGAGCAGTGGACTACTGTACCGTACTGCTATATATTATATACTGGTGGTCAGCAAAATTATGCACTGTCCTCCTACTACTGCGCACAACAACTAAAATGCACAACAGGTATGGATGGATAGTATACTTGATGACACAGGGGTAGGTAGAGCAGTGGCCTACTGTACCGTACTGCAATATATTATATACTGGTGGTCAGCAAAATTATGCACTGACCTCCTACTACTGTGCACAACAACTAAAATGCACCACAGGTATGGATGGATAGTATACTTGACGACACAGAGGTAGGTAGAGCAGTGGACTACTGTACCATACTGCTATATATTATATACTGGTGGTCAGCAAAATTATGCACTGTCCTCCTACTACTGCGTACAACAACTAAAATGCACCACAGGTATGGATGGATAGTATACTTGACACAGAGGTAGGTAGAGCAGTGGACTACTGTACCGTACTGCTAAATATTATATACTGGTGGTCAGCAAAATTATGCACTGTCCTCCTACTACTGCGTACAACAACTAAAATGCACCATAGGTATGGATGGATAGTATACTTGACACAGAGGTAGGTAGAGCAGTGGACTACTGTACCGTACTGATATAATACTGGTGGTCACTGGTCAGCAAAATTCTGCACTGTCCTCCTACTATATACTACAATGCAGCACAGATATGGAGCATTTTTCAGGCAGAGAACGTATATTACTCGTGGTCACTGGTCAGCAAAACTCTGCACTGTCCTCCTACTATATACTGGTGGTCCCCAGTCCCCACAATAAAGCACACTGAGCACAGATATTTGCAGCACACTGAGCACAGATATGGAGCGTTTTTCGGGCAGAGAACGTAGATATTTTCAGCACACTGAGCACAGATATTTGCAAGCACACTGAGCACAGATATTTGCAGCACACAGATATTTGCAGCACACTGAACACAACTGAGAGAACGCTGCACGCGTTCTCTCCCTATCATCTCCAATGCACGAGTGAAAATGGCGGCGACGCGTGGCTCCTTATATAGAATCCGAATCTTGCGAGAATACGACAGCGGGATGATGACGTTCGGGCGCACTCGAGTTAACCAAGCACGGCGGGAAGATCCGGGTCTGCCTCGGACCCGTGTAAAATGGGTGAAGTTCGGGGGGGTTCGGATTCTGAGGAACCGAACCCGCTCATCTCTAATATATATATGTATATATAAATTAGAGATGTGCACCGGACATTTTTTCGGGTTTTGTGTTTTGGTTTTGGATTCGGTTCCGCGGCCGTGTTTCGGATTCGGACGCGTTTTGGCAAAACCTCACCGAAAATTTTTTGTCGGATTCGGGGTGTGTTTTGGATTCGGGTGTTTTTTACAAAAAACCCTAAAAAACAGCTTAAATCATAGAATTTGGAGGTCATTTTGATCCCATAGTTTTATTAACCTCAATAACCATAATTTCCACTCATTTCCAGTCTATTCTGAACACCGCACACCTCACAATATTATTTTTAGTCCTAAAATTTGCACCGAGGTCGCTGGATGGCTAAGCTAAGCGACACAAGTGGCCGACACAAACACCTGGCCCATCTATGAGTGGCACTGCAGTGTCAGGCAGGATGGCACTTCAAAAAAATTGTCCCCAAACAGCACATGATGCAAAGAAAAAAAGAGGCGCACCAAGGTCGCTGTGTGACTAAGCTAAGCGACACAAGTGGCCGACACAAACACCTGGCCCATCTAGGAGTGGCACTGCAGAGTCAGGCAGGATGGCACTTCAAAAAAATTGTCCCCAAACAGCACATGATGCAAAAAAAAAGAGGCGCACCAAGGTCGCTGTGTGACTAAGCTAAGCGACACAAGTGGCCGACACAAACACCTGGCCCATCTAGAAGTGGCACTGCAGTGTCAGACAGGATGGCACTTAAAAAAAATTGTCCCCAAACAGCACATGATGCAAAGAAAAATTAAAGAAAAAAGAGGTGCAAGATGGAATTGTCCTTGGGCCCTCCCAGCCACCCTTATGTTGTATATAAACAGGACATGCACACTTTAACGAACCCATCATTTCAGCGACAGGGTCTGCCACACGACTGTGACTGAAATGATTGGTTGGTTTGGGCCCCCACCAAAAAAAGAAGCAATCAGTCTCTCCTTGCACAAACTGGCTCTACAGAGGCAAGATGTCCACCTCATCATCATCCTCCGATTCCTCACCCCTTTCACTGTGTACATCCCCCTCCTCACAGATTATTAATTCGTCCCGACTGGAATCCACCATCTCAGTTCCCTGTGTACTTTGTGGAGGCAATTGCTGCTGGTGAATGTCTCCACGGAGGAATTGATTATAATTCATTTTGATGAACATCATCTTCTCCACATTTTCTGGAAGTAACCTCGTACGCCGATTGCTGACAAGGTGAGCGGCTGCACTAAACACTCTTTCGGAGTACACACTGGAGGGAGGGCAACTTTGGTAGAATAAAGCCAGTTTGTGCAAGGGCCTCCAACTTGCCTCTTTTTCCTGCCAGTATACGTACGGACTGTCTGACGTGCCTACTTGGATGCGGTCACTAATATAATCCTCCACCATTCTTTCAATGGTGAGAGAATCATATGCAGTGACAGTAGACGACATGTCAGTAATCGTTGGCAGGTCCTTCAGTCCGGACCAGATGTCAGCACTCACTCCAGACTGCTCTGCATCACTGCCAGCGGGTGGGCTCAGAATTCTTAGCCTTTTCCTCGCACCCCCAGTTGCGGGAGAATGTGAAGGAGGAGATGTTGACGGGTCACGTTCCGCTTGACTTGACAATTTTCTCACCAGCAGGTCTTTGAACCTCTGCAGACT
Source organism: Pseudophryne corroboree (assembly GCF_028390025.1). Lineage (NCBI taxonomy): Eukaryota > Metazoa > Chordata > Amphibia > Anura > Myobatrachidae > Pseudophryne > Pseudophryne corroboree. Next base: position 201,605,179 of record NC_086451.1, read on the forward strand.
TGTGTCTGCCGGAAAGAGAGATACAACGTAGGTTTTAAATCTAGGATCGAGCACGGTGGCCAAAATGTAGTGCTCTGATTTCAACAGATTGACCACCCGTGAATCCTGGTTAAGCGAATTAAGGGCTCCATCCACAAGTCCCACATGCCTAGCGGAATCGCTTTGTTTTAGCTCCTCCTTCAATGTCTCCAGCTTCTTCTTCAAAAGCCTGATGAGGGGAATGACCTGACTCAGGCTGGCAGTGTCTGAACTGACTTCACGTATGGCAAGTTCAAAGGGTTGCAGAACCTTGCACAACGTTGAAATCATTCTCCACTGCGCTTGAGTCAGGTGCATTCCCCCTCCTTTGACTATATCGTGGGCAGATGTATAGGCTTGAATGGCCTTTTGCTGCTGCTCCATCCTCTGAAGCATATAGAGCAGGCTTTTTCAACCAGTGTGCCGTGGCACACTAGTGTGCCGCGACCAGTTACAAGGTGTGCCGCAGAGCCAGAGCAGCTTCCTGCACCTTCAGAGTGAACTGTTGGCCCGGGCTCTTCTTAGAGGATTAGTCGTGCTCTGGCCGTGACCTATGCCTTCAAGACACGGCGGTGTGATATCATAGGTCACGGCCGCCGTGTCTCACCACCCAACCAGCCCACCCGCCTGCATACACATCTTCCAGTTCCCGCCTGCATACACATCTTCCAGATCCCGCCTGCATACACAGCTTTCCTTGCCCACCCACATCCACACCTGCCCGACCGCCCGCTGCTCAGTATTCGCAGCACTCAACTATGAACAACCCCCGCCACTGAGGGACAGGGAGGAGGACAGCAGATAATATTTGTTATTTCTCTGATGTCCTAAGTGGATGCTGGGACTCCGTAAGGACCATGGGGATTAGCGGCTCCGCAGGAGACTGGGCACAACTAAAGAAAGCTTTAGGACTACCTGGTGTGCACTGGCTCCTCCCACTAAGACCCTCCTCCAGACCTCAGTTAGATTCTTGTGCCCGGCTGAGCTGGATGCACACTAGGGGCTCTCCTGAGCTCCTAGAAAGAAAGTATATTTAGGTTTTTTATTTTACAGTGAGATCTGCTGGCAACAGACTCACTGCAGCGAGGGACTAAGGGGAGAAGAAGCGAACCTACCTAACAGGTGGTAGTTTGGGCTTCTTAGGCTATTGGACACCATTAGCTCCAGAGGGATCGACTGCAGGACCCGACCTTGGTGTTCGTTCCCGGAGCCGCGCCGCCGTCCCCCTTACAGAGCCAGAAGCATGAAGAGTCCGGAAAATCGGCGGCAGAAGACTTCGGTCTTCACCAAGGTAGCGCACAGCACTGCAGCTGTGCGCCATTGCACCTCATGTACACCTCACACTCCGGTCACTGATGGGTGCAGGGCGCTGGGGGGGGCGCACTGAGGGCAATATATGACACCTTGGCTGGCAAATCTACATCATATATAGTCCTAGAGGCTATATAGATGTAAAATTACCCCTGCCAGTATTCCAGAAAAAGCGGGAGAAAGTCAGTTGAAAAAGGGGCGGGGCTTCTCCCTCAGCACACTGGCGCCATTTTCTCTTCACAGTGCAGCTGGAAGACAGCTCCCCAGGCTCTCCCCTGTAGTTTTCAGGCTCAAAGGGTTAAAAAGAGAGGGGGGGCACTAAATTTAGGCGCAATATATGTATACAAGCAGCTATTTGGGGAAAAATCACTCAGTTATAGTGTTAATCCCTGCATTATATAGCGCTCTGGTGTGTGCTGGCATACTCTCTCTCTGTCTCCCCAAAGGACTTTGTGGGGTCCTGTCCTCAGTCAGAGCATTCCCTGTGTGTGTGCGGTGTGTCGGTACGGCTGTGTCGACATGTTGGATGAGGAAGGTTACGTGGAGGCGGAGCAGAGGCCGATAAATGGGATGTCGCCCCCTGTGGGGCCGACACCAGAGTGGATGGATAGGTGGAAGGTATTAACCGACATTGTCAACTCCTTACATAAAAGGCTGGATGACGTAACAGCTGTGGGACAGCCGGCTTCTCAGCCCGCGCCTGCCCAGGCATCTCAAAGGCCATCAGGGGCTCAAAAAAACGCCCGTTACCTCAGATGGCAGACACAGATGTCGACACGGAGTCTGACTCCAGTGGCGACGAGGTTGAGACATATACACAATCCACTAGGAACATCCGTTACATGATCTCGGCAATGAAAAATGTGTTACGCATTTTCTGACATGAACCCAAGTACCACATAAAAGGGGTTTTATTTTTGGGGAGAAAAAGCAGCCAGTGTTTTGTTCCCCCATCATATGAATGAATGAAGTGTGTAAAGAAACGTGGTTTCCCCCGATAAGAAACTGGTAATTTCTAAAAAGTTACTGATGGCGTACCCTTTCCCGCCAGAGGATAGGTCACGTTGGGAGATATCCCTTAGGGTGGATAAGGCGCTCACACTTTTGTCAAAAGGTGGCACTGCCGTCATAGGATACGGCCACCTTGAAGGAACCTGCTGATAAAAAGCAGGAGGCGATCCTGAAGTCTGTATTTACACACTCAGGTTATATACTGAGACCTGCAATTGCCTCAGCATAAATAGGGCTGCTGCAGCGTGGTCTGATACCCTGTCAGATAATATTAATACGCTAAGACAGGGATAATATTTTGCTAACATTGAGCATATTTAAGACGTTGTCTTATATATAAAGGATGCACAGAGGGATATTTGCCGGCTGGCATCCAGAATTAATGCAATGTCCATTCTGCCAGGAGGGTATTAGAAACCCGGCAGTGGACAGGTGATGCTGCCTGTAAAAGACACATGGAGATTCTGCCTTATAAGGGGGAGGAATTGTTTGGGGATGGTCTCTGGGACCTCGTATCCACAGCAACAGCTGGGAAGAAAAATTTTTACCTCAGGTTTCCTCACAGCCTAAGAAAGCACCGTATTTTCAGGTACAGTCCTTTCGGCTTCAGAAAAGCAAGCGGGTCAAAGGCGCTTCCTTTCTGCACAGAGACAAGGGAAGAAGGAAAAAAGCTGCACCAGCAGCCAGTTCCCAGGATCAAAAATCTTCCCCCGCTTCCTCTGAGTCCACCGCATGACGCTGGGGCTCCACAGGTGGATACAGGTGCGGTAGGGGCGCGTCTTGGGAACTTCAGGGACCAGTGGGCTTGCCCATAGGTGGATCTCTAGGTTCTGCAAATAGTATCACAGGGATACAGGCTGGAGTTCGAGGCGACTCCCCCTCGTCATTACCTCACATCAGCCTTGCCGGCTGCCCTCGGAGAAAGGTAGTACTGGCGGCAATTCACAAGCTGTACTTCCAGCAGGTGAAAGCAAGGTACCCCTCCTTCAACAAGGCCGGGGTTACTATTCCAAAATGTTGTGGTACCGAAACCAGACGGTTCGGTGAGACCCATTCTAAAATTGAAAGCCTTGAACACTTATATACGAAGGTTCAAGTTCAAAATGGAATCGCTCAGGGCGATTATTGCAAGCCTGGAGAATTTCATGGTATCACTGGACATCAAGGATAATTACCTGCATGTCCCTATTTACCCTCTTCACCAGGAGTACCTCAATATTGTGGTACAGGATTGTCATTACCAATTCCAGATGTTGCCGTTGGTCTGTCCCCGGCACCGAGGTATTTACCAAGGTAATGGCCGAAATAATTATCCCGTACTTGGACGATCTCCTTATAAAGGCGAGGTCCAGGGAGCAGTTGTTCGTCGGAGTAGCACTATCTCGGGAAGTGCTACAACAGCACGGCTGGATTCTGAATATTCCAAAGTCGCAGTTGGTTCCTCTGACGCGTCTACTGTTCCTGGGTATGGTTCTGGACACAGAACAGGATAAAAAGGGTTTCTCCCGGAGGAGAAGTCCAAGGAGTTGTTGTCTCTAGACAGAGACCTCCTAATACGTATACAGGTGTTGGTGCATCAATGCACGCGAGCCCTGGGAAAGATGGTAGCTTCTTACGAAGAAATTCCATTCGCCAGGTCCCATGCAAGGATTTTCCAGTGGGATCTGTTGGACAAGTGGTCCGGGTCGCATCTTCAGATGCATCGGCAGATAACCCTGTCTCCAAGGGTCAGGGTGTCGCTGTTGTGGTGGCTGCAGAGTGCTCAACTTCTAGGGGACCGCAGATTCGGCATACAGGACTGGGTCCTGGTGACCACGGATGCCAGCCTTCGAGGCTGGGGGGCAGTCACACAGGGAAGGAACTTCCAAGGCTATGGAAAAGTCAGGAGACTTCCCTACACATAAATATTCTGGAACTGAGGGCCATTTACAATGCCCTAAGTCAGGCTAGACCCCTGCTTCAACACCGGCCGGTGCTGATCCAGTCAGACAACATCACGGCGGTCGCTCATGTAAACCGACAGGGCGGCACAAGAAGCAGGATGGCGATGGCAGAAGTCACAAGGATTCTCCGATGGGCGGAAAATCATGTGTTAGCACTGTCAGCAGTGTTCATTCCCGGAGTGGACAACTAAGAAACCTCCACCCGGGAGAGTGGGGACTTCATCCAGAAGTCTTCCAAATGATTGTACACCGTTGGGAAAGGCCACAGGTGGACATGATGGCGTCCCGCCTCAACTAAAAGTTACAAAGATATTGCGCCAGGTCAAGGACCCTCAGGCGATAGCTGTGGACGCTCTGGTAACACCGTGGGTGTACCAGTCGGTGTATGTGTTCCCTTTTCTGCCTCTCTTACCCAGGGTAATGAGAATAATAAGAAGGAGAGGAGTAAGAACTATACTCATTGTTCCGGGTTGGCCAAGAAGAGCTTGGTAACCAGAACTCCAAGAAATGATCTCAGAGGACCCATGGCCTCTGCCGCTCAGACAGGACCTGCTGCAGCAGGGGGCCTGTCTGTTCCAAGACGTACCGCGGCTGCGTTGACGGCATGGCGGTTGAACGCCGGATCCTGAAGGAAAAGGGAATTCCGGAGGAAGTTATCCCTATGCTATTTGAAGCTAGGAAAGAAGTGAACGCAAACCATTATCACCGCATATGGCGGAAATATGTTGCGTACTGTGAGGCCAGGAAGGCCCCAAAGGAGAAATTTCAGCTAGGTCGATTTCTGCACTTCCTACAGTCAGAGGTGACTATGGGCCTAAAATTGGGTTCCATAAAGGTCCAGATTTCGGCTCTATCGATTTTCTTCCAAAATTGAACTGGCTTCACTGCCTGAAGTTCAGACTTTTGTTAAGGGAGTGCTGCATAGTCAGCCCCCGTTTGTGCCTCCAGTGGCACCGTGGGATCTCAACGTGGTGTTGGATTTCCTGAAGTCGCATTGGGTTGAGCCACTTAAATCCGTGGAGCTATAATACCTCACGTGGAAAGTGGTCATTCTGTGGGCCTTTGCGTCGGCCAGGCGTGTATCAGAATTGGCGGCTTTGTCATACAAAAGCCCTTATCTGTATTTTATATGGATAAGGCGGAATTGAGGACTCGTTCCCAATTCCTTCCTAAGGTGGTATAATTTTTTAATGTGAACCAACCTATTGTGGTGCCTGCGGCTACTTGGGACTTGGAGGATTCCAAGTTACTGGATGTAGTCAGGGCCCTGAAAAGTATATGTTTCCAGGACAGCTGGAGTCAGGAAAACTGACTCGCTATTTCTCCTGTATGCACCCAACAAGCTGGGTGCTCCTGCTTCTAAGCAGACGATTGCTCGCTGGATCTGTAGCATGATTCAACTTGCACATTCTGCGGCTGGACTGCCGCACCCTATTTCTGTAAAAGCCCATTCCACGAGAAAAGTGGGCTCTTCTTGGGCGGCTGCCCGAGGGGTCTCGGCTTTACAACTTTGCCGAGCTGATACTTGGTCGGGTTAAAACATTTTTGTAAGAGTCTACAAGTTTGATACCCTGGCTGAGGAGGACCTAGAGTTTGCTCATTCGGTGCTGCAGAGTCATCCGCACTCTCCCGCCCGTTTGGGAGCTTTGGTATAATCCCCATGGTCCTTACGGAGTCCCAGCATCCACTTAGGACGTCAGAGAAAATACGATTTTACTCACCGGTAAATCTATTTCTCGTAGTCCGTAGTGGATGCTGGGCGCCCATCCCAAGTGCGGATTGTCTGCAATACTTGTTTATAGTTATTGCCTAACTAAAGGGTTATTGTTGAGCCATCTGTTGAGAGGCTCAGTTATATTTCATACTGTTAACTGGGTATAGTATCACGAGTTATATGGTGTGATTGGTGTGGCTGGTATGAGTCTTACCCGGGATTCAAAATCCTTCCTTATTGTGTCAGCTCTTCCAGGCACAGTATCCTAACTGAGGTCTGGAGGAGGGTCTTAGTGGGAGGAGCCAGTGCACACCAGGTAGTCCTAAAGCTTTCTGTAGTTGTGCCCAGTCTCCTGCGGAGCCGCTAATCCCCATGGTCCTTACGGAGTCCCAGCATCCACTACGGACTACGAGAAATAGATTTACCGGTGAGTAAAATCTTATTTTTATTTCTCCTGTGGGGAACAATAGGATTTTATGTGGGGAGAATAAGAATTTATGTATTTATGAGGGGAACAATGTGAATAATTCATGTGGGGAGCAATAGGATCTATGTGGAGCAATGTGATTGTTTTCCTGTGTAGGCCAATGTATGTGTGGATTTATTTTTTTTCACTGTGAGGGCCAATGTGTGTGTTTTGTTTTTTTCTGTGGGTAACTGATGGCGTGCCTTGCCAATTTTTAAATATTGTTCGGTGTGCCGCGAGTAAAAAAAGGTTGAAAATCACTGATATAGAGGGTTGAATTCCACCTCGTTACCACCTCTTGCTTCAGATGATGGTAGGGCAGGTTCAGGAATATTTGGTGGTGCTCCAGTCTTCTGTACGCGGTGGCTGAATGCCGAAAGTGGCCCGCAATTCTTCGCGCCACCGACAGCATCTCTTGCACGCCCCTGTCGTTTTTTAAATAATTCTGCACCACTAAATTCAATGTATGTGCAAAACATGGGACGTGCTGGAATTTGCACAGATGTAATGCACGCACAATATTGCTGGCGTTGTCCGATGTCACAAATCCCCAGGAGAGTCCAATTGGGGTAAGCCATTCTGCGATGATCTTCCTCAGTTCCCGTAAGAGGTTGTCAGCTGTGTGCCTCTTATGGAAAGCGGTGATACAAAGCATAGCCTGCCGAGGAACGAGTTGGCGTTTGCAAGATGCTGCTACTGGTGCCGCCGCTGCTGTTCTTGCTGCGGGAGGCAATACATCTACCCAGTGGGCTGTCACAGTCATATAGTCCTGAGTCTGCCCTGCTCCACTTGTCCACATGTCCGTGGCTAAGAGGACATTGGGTACAACTGCATTTTTTAGGACACTGGTGACTCTTTTTCTGAGGTCTGTGTACATTTTCGGTATCGCCTGCCTAGAGAAATGGAACCTAGATGGTATTTGGTACCGGGGACACAGTACCTCAATCAAGTCTCTAGTTGGCTCTGAATTAACGATGGATACCGGAACCACGTTTCTCACCGCCCAGGCTGCCAAGGCCTGAGTTATCTGCTTTGCAGCAGGATGACTGCTGTGATATTTCATCTTCCTCGCAAAGGACTGTTGGACAGTCAATTGCTTACTGGAAGTAGTACAAGTGGTCTTCCGACTTCCCCTCTGGGATGACGATCGACTCCCAGCAGCTGCAACAGCAGCACTAGCAGCAGTAGGCGTTACACTCAAGGATGCATCGGAGGAATCCCAGGCAGGAGAGGACTCGTCAGACTTGCCAGTGACATGGCCTGCAGGACTATTGGCTTTCCTGGGTAAGGAGGAAATTGACACTGAGGGAGTTGGTGGTGTGGTTTGCAGGAGCTTGGTTACAAGAGGAAGGGATTTAGTGGTCAGTGGACTGCTTCCGCTGTCACCCAAAGTTTTTGAACTTGTCACTGACTTATGATGAATGCGCTGCAGGTGACGTATAAGGGAGGATGTTCCGAGGGGGTTAACGTCCTTACCCCTACTTATTACAGCTTGACAAAGGCAACACACGGCTTGACACCTGTTGTCCGCATTTCTGTTGAAATAATTCCACACCGAAGAGCTGATTTTTTTTGTATTTTGACCAGGCATGTCAATGGCCATATTCGTCCCACGGACAACAGGTGTCTCCCCGGGTGCCTGACTAAAACAAACCACCTCACCATCAGAATCCTCCTTGTCAATTCCTCCCCAGCGCCAGCAACACCCATATCCTCATCCTGGTGTACTTCAACAGTGACATCTTCAATTTGACTATCAGGAACTGGACTGCGGGTGCTCCTTCCAGCACTTGCAGGGGGCGTGCAAATGGTGGAAGGTGCAAGCTCTTCCCGTCCAGTGTTGGGGAGGTCAGGCATCGCAACCGACACAATTGGACTCTCCTTGGGTATTTGTGATTTAGAAGAACGCACAGTTCTTTGCTGTGCTTTTGCCAGCTTAAGTCTTTTCATTTTTCTAGCAAGAGGATGAGTGCTTCCATCCTCATGTGAATCTGAACCACTAACCATGAACATAGGCCGGGGCCTCAGCGGTTCCTTGCCACTCCGTGTCGTAAATGGCATATTGGCAAGTTTACGCTTCTCCTCAGACGCTTTTAATTTTGATTTTTGGGTCATTTTACTGAACTTTTGTTTTTTGGATTTTACATGCTCTCTACTATGACATTGGGCATCGGCCTTGGCAGACAACGTTGATGGCATTTCATCGTCTCAGCCATGACTAGTGGCAGCAGCTTCAGCACGAGGTGGAAGTGGATCTTGATCTTTCCCTATTTTAACCTCCACATTTTTGTTCTCCATTTTTTAATGTGTGGAATGATATGCCAGTATCAATAGCAATGGCCTACTACTATATATACTGCGCACAACTGAAATGCATTACAGGTATGGATGGATAGTATACTTGACGACACAGAGGTAGGTAGAGCAGTGGCCTTCCGTACCGTACTGCTATATATACTGGTGGTCACTGTGTCAGCAAACTGCAAAGCTAAAATGCACCACAGGTATAGAATGTAGATGGATAGTATACTTAATGACGACACAGAGGTAGGTACAGCAGTGGCCTTCCGTACTGCTATATATAGTATACTGGTGGTCGCTGTGTCAGCAAACTACAAAACTAAAATGCACCACAGGTATAGAATGTAGATGGATAGTATACTTAATGACGACACAGAGGTAGGTACAGCAGTGGCCTTCTGTACCGTACTGCTATTATATATAGTATACTGGTGGTCACTGTGTCAGCAAACTGCAAAACTAAAATGCACCACAGGTATAGAATGTAGATGGATAGTATACTTCAGGCTTTTTCAACCAGTGTGCCGTGGCACACTAGTGTGCCGCGACCAGTTACAAGGTGTGCCGCAGAGCCAGAGCAGCTTCCTGCACCTTCAGAGTGAACTGTTGGCCCGGGCTCTTCTTAGAGGATTAGTCGTGCTCTGGCCGTGACCTATGCCTTCAAGACACGGCGGTGTGATATCATAGGTCACGGCCGCCGTGTCTCACCACCCAACCAGCCCACCCGCCTGCATACACATCTTCCAGTTCCCGCCTGCATACACATCTTCCAGATCCCGCCTGCATACACAGCTTTCCTTGCCCACCCACATCCACACCTGCCCGACCGCCCGCTGCTCAGTATTCGCAGCACTCAACTATGAACAACCCCCGCCACTGAGGGACAGGGAGGAGGACAGCAGATAATATTTGTTATTTCTCTGATGTCCTAAGTGGATGCTGGGACTCCGTAAGGACCATGGGGATTAGCGGCTCCGCAGGAGACTGGGCACAACTAAAGAAAGCTTTAGGACTACCTGGTGTGCACTGGCTCCTCCCACTAAGACCCTCCTCCAGACCTCAGTTAGATTCTTGTGCCCGGCTGAGCTGGATGCACACTAGGGGCTCTCCTGAGCTCCTAGAAAGAAAGTATATTTAGGTTTTTTATTTTACAGTGAGATCTGCTGGCAACAGACTCACTGCAGCGAGGGACTAAGGGGAGAAGAAGCGAACCTACCTAACAGGTGGTAGTTTGGGCTTCTTAGGCTATTGGACACCATTAGCTCCAGAGGGATCGACTGCAGGACCCGACCTTGGTGTTCGTTCCCGGAGCCGCGCCGCCGTCCCCCTTACAGAGCCAGAAGCATGAAGAGTCCGGAAAATCGGCGGCAGAAGACTTCGGTCTTCACCAAGGTAGCGCACAGCACTGCAGCTGTGCGCCATTGCACCTCATGTACACCTCACACTCCGGTCACTGATGGGTGCAGGGCGCTGGGGGGGGGCGCACTGAGGGCAATATATGACACCTTGGCTGGCAAATCTACATCATATATAGTCCTAGAGGCTATATAGATGTAAAATTACCCCTGCCAGTATTCCAGAAAAAGCGGGAGAAAGTCAGTTGAAAAAGGGGCGGGGCTTCTCCCTCAGCACACTGGCGCCATTTTCTCTTCACAGTGCAGCTGGAAGACAGCTCCCCAGGCTCTCCCCTGTAGTTTTCAGGCTCAAAGGGTTAAAAAGAGAGGGGGGGCACTAAATTTAGGCGCAATATATGTATACAAGCAGCTATTTGGGGAAAAATCACTCAGTTATAGTGTTAATCCCTGCATTATATAGCGCTCTGGTGTGTGCTGGCATACTCTCTCTCTGTCTCCCCAAAGGACTTTGTGGGGTCCTGTCCTCAGTCAGAGCATTCCCTGTGTGTGTGCGGTGTGTCGGTACGGCTGTGTCGACATGTTGGATGAGGAAGGTTACGTGGAGGCGGAGCAGAGGCCGATAAATGGGATGTCGCCCCCTGTGGGGCCGACACCAGAGTGGATGGATAGGTGGAAGGTATTAACCGACATTGTCAACTCCTTACATAAAAGGCTGGATGACGTAACAGCTGTGGGACAGCCGGCTTCTCAGCCCGCGCCTGCCCAGGCGTCTCAAAGGCCATCAGGGGCTCAAAAAAACGCCCGTTACCTCAGATGGCAGACACAGATGTCGACACGGAGTCTGACTCCAGTGGCGACGAGGTTGAGACATATACACAATCCACTAGGAACATCCGTTACATGATCTCGGCAATGAAAAATGTGTTACGCATTTTCTGACATGAACCCAAGTACCACATAAAAGGGGTTTTATTTTTGGGGAGAAAAAGCAGCCAGTGTTTTGTTCCCCCATCATATGAATGAATGAAGTGTGTAAAGAAGCGTGGTTTCCCCCGATAAGAAACTGGTAATTTCTAAAAAGTTACTGATGGCGTACCCTTTCCCGCCAGAGGATAGGTCACGTTGGGAGATATCCCTTAGGGTGGATAAGGCGCTCACACTTTTGTCAAAAGGTGGCACTGCCGTCATAGGATACGGCCACCTTGAAGGAACCTGCTGATAAAAAGCAGGAGGCGATCCTGAAGTCTGTATTTACACACTCAGGTTATATACTGAGACCTGCAATTGCCTCAGCATAAATAGGGCTGCTGCAGCGTGGTCTGATACCCTGTCAGATAATATTAATACGCTAAGACAGGGATAATATTTTGCTAACATTGAGCATATTTAAGACGTTGTCTTATATATAAAGGATGCACAGAGGGATATTTGCCGGCTGGCATCCAGAATTAATGCAATGTCCATTCTGCCAGGAGGGTATTAGAAACCCGGCAGTGGACAGGTGATGCTGCCTGTAAAAGACACATGGAGATTCTGCCTTATAAGGGGGAGGAATTGTTTGGGGATGGTCTCTGGGACCTCGTATCCACAGCAACAGCTGGGAAGAAAAATTTTTACCTCAGGTTTCCTCACAGCCTAAGAAAGCACCGTATTTTCAGGTACAGTCCTTTCGGCTTCAGAAAAGCAAGCGGGTCAAAGGCGCTTCCTTTCTGCACAGAGACAAGGGAAGAAGGAAAAAAGCTGCACCAGCAGCCAGTTCCCAGGATCAAAAATCTTCCCCCACTTCCTCTGAGTCCACCGCATGACGCTGGGGCTCCACAGGTGGAGACAGGTGCGGTAGGGGCGCGTCTCGGGAACTTCAGGGACCAGTGGGCTTGCCCATAGGTGGATCTCTAGGTTCTGCAAATAGTATCACAGGGATACAGGCTGGAGTTCGAGGCGACTCCCCCTCGTCATTACCTCACATCAGCCTTGCCGGCTGCCCTCGGAGAAAGGTAGTACTGGCGGCAATTCACAAGCTGTACTTCCAGCAGGTGAAAGCAAGGTACCCCTCCTTCAACAAGGCCGGGGTTACTATTCCAAAATGTTGTGGTACCGAAACCAGACGGTTCGGTGAGACCCATTCTAAAATTGAAAGCCTTGAACACTTATATACGAAGGTTCAAGTTCAAAATGGAATCGCTCAGGGCGATTATTGCAAGCCTGGAGAATTTCATGGTATCACTGGACATCAAGGATAATTACCTGCATGTCCCTATTTACCCTCTTCACCAGGAGTACCTCAATATTGTGGTACAGGATTGTCATTACCAATTCCAGATGTTGCCGTTGGTCTGTCCCCGGCACCGAGGTATTTACCAAGGTAATGGCCGAAATAATTATCCCGTACTTGGACGATCTCCATATAAAGGCGAGGTCCAGGGAGCAGTTGTTCGTCGGAGTAGCACTATCTCGGGAAGTGCTACAACAGCACGGCTGGATTCTGAATATTCCAAAGTCGCAGTTGGTTCCTACGACGCGTCTACTGTTCCTGGGTATGGTTCTGGACACAGAACAGGATAAAAAGGGTTTCTCCCGGAGGAGAAGTCCAAGGAGTTGTTGTCTCTAGACAGAGACCTCCTAATACGTATACAGGTGTTGGTGCATCAATGCACGCGAGCCCTGGGAAAGATGGTAGCTTCTTACGAAGAAATTCCATTCGCCAGGTCCCATGCAAGGATTTTCCAGTGGGATCTGTTGGACAAGTGGTCCGGGTCGCATCTTCAGATGCATCGGCAGATAACCCTGTCTCCAAGGGTCAGGGTGTCGCTGTTGTGGTGGCTGCAGAGTGCTCAACTTCTAGGGGACCGCAGATTCGGCATACAGGACTGGGTCCTGGTGACCACGGATGCCAGCCTTCGAGGCTGGGGGGCAGTCACACAGGGAAGGAACTTCCAAGGCTATGGAAAAGTCAGGAGACTTCCCTACACATAAATATTCTGGAACTGAGGGCCATTTACAATGCCCTAAGTCAGGCTAGACCCCTGCTTCAACACCGGCCGGTGCTGATCCAGTCAGACAACATCACGGCGGTCGCTCATGTAAACCGACAGGGCGGCACAAGAAGCAGGATGGCGATGGCAGAAGTCACAAGGATTCTCCGATGGGCGGAAAATCATGTGTTAGCACTGTCAGCAGTGTTCATTCCCGGAGTGGACAACTAAGAAACCTCCACCCGGGAGAGTGGGGACTTCATCCAGAAGTCTTCCAAATGATTGTACACCGTTGGGAAAGGCCACAGGTGGACATGATGGCGTCCCGCCTCAACTAAAAGTTACAAAGATATTGCGCCAGGTCAAGGACCCTCAGGCGATAGCTGTGGACGCTCTGGTAACACCGTGGGTGTACCAGTCGGTGTATGTGTTCCCTTTTCTGCCTCTCTTACCCAGGGTAATGAGAATAATAAGAAGGAGAGGAGTAAGAACTATACTCATTGTTCCGGGTTGGCCAAGAAGAGCTTGGTAACCAGAACTCCAAGAAATGATCTCAGAGGACCCATGGCCTCTGCCGCTCAGACAGGACCTGCTGCAGCAGGGGGCCTGTCTGTTCCAAGACGTACCGCGGCTGCGTTGACGGCATGGCGGTTGAACGCCGGATCCTGAAGGAAAAGGGAATTCCGGAGGAAGTTATCCCTATGCTATTTGAAGCTAGGAAAGAAGTGAACGCAAACCATTATCACCGCATATGGCGGAAATATGTTGCGTACTGTGAGGCCAGGAAGGCCCCAAAGGAGAAATTTCAGCTAGGTCGATTTCTGCACTTCCTACAGTCAGAGGTGACTATGGGCCTAAAATTGGGATCCATAAAGGTCCAGATTTCGGCTCTATCGATTTTCTTCCAAAATTGAACTGGCTTCACTGCCTGAAGTTCAGACTTTTGTTAAGGGAGTGCTGCATAGTCAGCCCCCGTTTGTGCCTCCAGTGGCACCGTGGGATCTCAACGTGGTGTTGGATTTCCTGAAGTCGCATTGAGTTGAGCCACTTAAATCCGTGGAGCTATAATACCTCACGTGGAAAGTGGTCATTCTGTGGGCCTTGGCGTCGGCCAGGCGTGTATCAGAATTGGCGGCTTTGTCATACAAAAGCCCTTATCTGTATTTTATATGGATAAGGCGGAATTGAGGACTCGTTCCCAATTCCTTCCTAAGGTGGTATAATTTTTTAATGTGAACCAACCTATTGTGGTGCCTGCGGCTACTTGGGACTTGGAGGATTCCAAGTTACTGGATGTAGTCAGGGCCCTGAAAAGTATATGTTTCCAGGACAGCTGGAGTCAGGAAAACTGACTCGCTATTTCTCCTGTATGCACCCAACAAGCTGGGTGCTCCTGCTTCTAAGCAGACGATTGCTCGCTGGATCTGTAGCATGATTCAACTTGCACATTCTGCGGCTGGACTGCCGCACCCTATTTCTGTAAAAGCCCATTCCACAAGAAAAGTGGGCTCTTCTTGGGCGGCTGCCCGAGGGGTCTCGGCATTACAACTTTGCCGAGCTGATACTTGGTCGGGTTAAAACATTTTTGTAAGAGTCTACAAGTTTGATACCCTGGCTGAGGAGGACCTAGAGTTTGCTCATTCGGTGCTGCAGAGTCATCCGCACTCTCCCGCCCGTTTGGGAGCTTTGGTATAATCCCCATGGTCCTTACGGAGTCCCAGCATCCACTTAGGACGTCAGAGAAAATACGATTTTACTCACCGGTAAATCTATTTCTCGTAGTCCGTAGTGGATGCTGGGCGCCCATCCCAAGTGCGGATTGTCTGCAATACTTGTTTATAGTTATTGCCTAACTAAAGGGTTATTGTTGAGCCATCTGTTGAGAGGCTCAGTTATATTTCATACTGTTAACTGGGTATAGTATCACGAGTTATATGGTGTGATTGGTGTGGCTGGTATGAGTCTTACCCGGGATTCAAAATCCTTCCTTATTGTGTCAGCTCTTCCAGGCACAGTATCCTAACTGAGGT
The DNA here is from genome assembly GCF_028390025.1 of Pseudophryne corroboree. Lineage (NCBI taxonomy): Eukaryota > Metazoa > Chordata > Amphibia > Anura > Myobatrachidae > Pseudophryne > Pseudophryne corroboree. The sequence goes on from NC_086451.1 coordinate 201,620,300, forward strand.
CTGGAGGAGGGTCTTAGTGGGAGGAGCCAGTGCACACCAGGTAGTCCTAAAGCTTTCTGTAGTTGTGCCCAGTCTCCTGCGGAGCCGCTAATCCCCATGGTCCTTACGGAGTCCCAGCATCCACTACGGACTACGAGAAATAGATTTACCGGTGAGTAAAATCTTATTTTTATTTCTCCTGTGGGGAACAATAGGATTTCAATAGGATTTTATGTGGGGAGAATAAGAATTTATGTATTTATGAGGGGAACAATGTGAATAATTCATGTGGGGAGCAATAGGATCTATGTGGAGCAATGTGATTGTTTTCCTGTGTAGGCCAATGTATGTGTGGATTTATTTTTTTTCACTGTGAGGGCCAATGTGTGTGTTTTGTTTTTTTCTGTGGGTAACTGATGGCGTGCCTTGCCAATTTTTAAATATTGTTCGGTGTGCCGCGAGTAAAAAAAGGTTGAAAATCACTGGTATACTTAATGACGACACAGAGGTAGGTACAGCAGTGGCCTTCCGTACCGTACTGCTATTATATATAGTATACTGGTGGTCACTGTGTCAGCAAACTGCAAAACTAAAATGCACCACAGGTATAGAATGTAGATAGATAGTATACTTAATGACGACACAGAGGTAGGTACAGCAGTGGCCTTCCGTACTGCTATATATAGTATACTGGTGGTCACTGTGTCAGCAAACTGCAAAAGTAAAATGCACCACAGGTATAGAATGTAGATGGATAGTATACTTAATGACGACACAGAGGTAGGTACAGCAGTGGCCTGTACCTACTATTATATATAGTATACTGGTGGTCACTGTGTCAGCAAACTGCAAAACTAAAATGCACCACAGGTATAGAATGTAGATGGATAGTATACTTAATGACGACACAGAGGTAGGTACAGCAGTGGCCTTCTGTACTGCTATATATAGTATACTGGTGGTCACTGTGTCAGCAAACTGCAAAACTAAAATGCACCACAGGTATAGAATGTAGATGGATAGTATACTTAATGACGACACAGAGGTAGGTACAGCAGTGGCCTTCCGTACTGCTATATATAGTATACTGGTGGTCACTGTGTCAGCAAACTGCAAAACTAAAATGCACCACAGGTATAGAATGTAGATGGATAGTATACTTAATGACGACACAGAGGTAGGTACAGCAGTGGCCTACTGTACCGTAATGCTATATATTATATACTGGTGGTCACTGGTCAGCAAAACTCTGCACTGTACTCCTCCTATATAATATTATACTGGTGGTCCCCAGTCCCCACAATAAAGCAGCACACTGAGCACAGATATGGAGTGTTTTTCAGGCAGACAACGTATACTGGTTGTCACTGTCAGCAAAACTCTGCACTGTACTCCTGCTATATAATACAGCTGCTCCCCAGCCCTCCCCACAATTAAGCAATAGTGCACAGCACAATCAAGTTCAACAATAACGGAGAGGACGCCAGCCACGTCCTCTCCCTAACATTTCCAATGCACGAGTGAAAATGGCGGCGACGCGCGGCTGGTTATATAGAATGCGAATCTCGCGAGAATCCAACAGCGGGATGATGACGTTCGGGCGCGCTCGGTTAACCGAGCCATACGGGAGAATCCGAGTATGGCTCGGACCCGTGTAAAAAGGGTGAAGTTCGGGGGGGTTCGGTTTCTGAGAAACCGAACCCGCTCATCACTAATATAAATATATATATATATATACTGTAGTCATTTATTCTTTTTATATTTATATATATCAAGATATCTATCTATATATATATCTATATATATATATATATATATATATGCACATACTCTCCTGGGATGCGGTACTCCTGGCGATTTCAAATAAGAAACTTCAAACAGGCATGCCTGTTTGAAGTTTCTTATTTGAAGCCGCCAGGAGTGCCGCATCCCAGGAGAGTATGTGTTTACGTTTATGGAGGTACCCGGCTGCATTACTGGGAGAGCCGGGCATTTTGGTCGGATATATATATATATATATATATCTTCAAATAAGTCCAGCACTCTCCTCTTAGCAGTTAAACTCTTGAGTCTGAGTGCAGCTGTGAATATACTCCGGAGGTTCTCAATGATAGAAAACATGCACTGCACTGCAGATCTGTTTAGAAAGGAATATTTTACTTCATGCTAATTACGATGTTTCTGGGATTGCACAAATGTATGCTTCCTGAAGACTAGGTGTGCAATCCTAAAACTTCGTAATTATCGTGAAGTAAAATATTAATTTCTAAACAACTCTGCAGTGCATGTTTTCTATCATTGAGAACCTCAATATATAATGTGCATGGAGAGCCGGCACTCACTGTTGTTAAACTTGAAGTGTGCCCGGTTGCCATCAAGTATAGTGCATATAGTCCATCATACAAGGTGCGGCACTCACGGGTTCTAATGCAAGCAGAATACAGCAGGTTTTCCTGGCTTGTCAACATTTCATTTACTCACATAAATTTAGTCAGGATACAACGACATTTATATGAATAAATGAAACGTTGACAAGCCAGGAAAACCTGCTGCATTCTACTTACATTAAAACCTGTGAGTGCCGCACCTCGTATGATGGACTAGATAGATAGATAGATAGATAGATAGCTAGATAGATATGTTAATGTGGGATACTATTGTGCAGTGTAAAGTGATTAAGGGTCCACTACCGTGTGGCATAGTCTGTATTTTTAGTTATTTATTTTATTATAATTTTTATAAATTTTATTTATTTTTAGCTATCTTTTTTTTTGTGTGGGGGTGTGGGGGTGTGGGTGGGTGGGGTGGGGTGCGCTAAACTACTGCCTTGCCCCGGGTGCTGAAAATCCTAGTTTTGGCCCTGATATCATGTCTATCTGGCACTGCACTACTGTAGACATTATGTGTAGCTGGCACTATACTGGAGACATTGTGTGTAAGGAACACTACTGTAGCTGTTATGTGTAATGCTGCTAATTGTGTGCGTAGAGGGGGTGTGAAAATATATTTATTTATAGTTTGATAATATGAAGTTGCGAGGCCCCGCCCACTTTTCCAGAGGTCACGCCCACTTTCCCAGGAGCACGCGCATAGAGTATGGGAGGGGGCGCTTTGAAATTTTCTCGCGCAGGGTGCTAGTAGGCCTGGAGCCGGCCCTGGCATAGGGGGTGGGCCCAAATATGGCTTTTGCCATAGAAATAAGTCATTAGGCACCGCCTCTTCTCTGATTACTGTGTTTGATCTGTCGTATGTATTCTCGGCATACACTGAGGTGACTTGGGATCCTATTCATTACCTAATTATATATAATACAGTACCAAACTATCAAAGCAATTAAGCATTTCTCCAGTGTGGAACATAGCACCTGCAGTAATGCCACTAATTTTTAGCAGTGTAGCATTACACTGCTGGGTGTGACCTGGCAGAATTAGTGCACATGTATTACCAGAGTTCATGTATGTGAACAGAATGAGCTGGCATGGGTGGAGAGATCCAGTTGGACCCCTCTTCATAGTCCAGTGCTCTTACCCATATGCAGGAGCAGGGCTCTTGCAGCCAATAGCATCTAAAGATGGCATTCATGCAGGCAAATTCAGAAAAAATTCAGTTCTTGGAGTTTGCTGACTATTAGGCTGATTGGCCCCTAATAATGATTGCACACATTACAAAAACCATGCTGAAATTAGCATCTCAGGTCCATTAGTGATAATGAATAGGCCCCTAGGTGAGTAGATTGAAAGATGGCAAAAGCACATAATTGGTCAGAGTATTGTGTCAAAAGATCTAAAAGTATTAAAATAAATAACAATCTTTTACTTGTCTGCTACACTCTGTTTTACCCACCCGGGTTGTCCCTCTGTTTTCTCATTCCATTTCCTGTGTCATGTTCCTTGTTCCTCTGCTTGGATGTGCTATATATAAGTACAGTTAGAGTCTTTCAATATTATTTTGAGCATGATTTGAGAGACTAATTTTCTTTCAGCTTGTGAGCCCCAACCACGACTTTATAGTAACCTGATTCTGGAAATCTGTTGACTGCATCAAGTGAACCACCCACCTGGTAAAATGCCAGTATAGAGTGTAAATCATGCATAGCAAAGCTGAACAACAGTAATTAAGAAATGCAGAAGAGGAAACTGTTAATGTTTCTATGTACAAAATGGCTGTGGGAAGTGCTCAACACAGAGCAGAGACACATTCTGAGGATTTATGAGAGAACAGTCAGACTAGCAATAATCAGCTTACTAATGGAAGTGAAGAATGAGGAGTTATCGGAGACGGGAGACATAGCTCAGGCGTAGATTTAAGAAGTTGTAAGGGGAAAAAATGATATGAAAGAAACATTTTTATATATCTTATAGAATCATTTTGTTTCACAAAATGTAATCAAAATGTTTGACTCATCAAAGTAGCCATCTTTCTCAGATATAATTGCCAAACACACTTGTGACATTCTTTCTACAATGGAATTCAAATATTGTTTAAGAGGTTCTTCCCATAATGTGTTGCACTTGTAGATTGCTTTGCTTTCATGCTTCTGTCCAGTTTATCACAAACCAACATGATGGGGTTCATGTCTGGAGCTGAGATATCAGATCTGATAGCTGCCTTCCCTTCTGCTTTATTCTACAGTAATATTGGCCACGGTGCAGCCCTGCACCCAGCTCCATAGCTGCCTCACCTCGGATCTCTTCCTGACAATCCCTGTATTTGGTGAGTTTTGACTATAAAATGATTACAATAATACCAAGATGATATTTATAAGTCATTTTTACAGTCAAACTCTGGAGTATACTAGAGTATGACAGGTGAGCATCTGCCTCCACTGACAGCACATCACTGGTCTGGAGACTATGCTGGCAGCTTCTACACTCTGACCAATCGGCATGGCCCCATTCATTCCTATGGAGAGTGTCACCAAAGTGACCCCTCATTAGTTGTAAAGTCCCCAATCTACCTCTCCCCTCCTTGTCCTCTCCCCACCTGTACTAACATGTGTAACCTATGTCTCTTTTTTATCTTCATACAGATGTCTCAATGCTACTATGCTATCTATAGCTTAACACATCCAAAGCAGAGCTTTCCTTCTCACAAAGTCACCATTTCCCCATAGATCTACACTACAGTTTTCACAGTCCCTCAAGCCTGCTGCCTTGTTGTCACATAGGACTTTGCCAACTGTTTTATTCCTGACATCCAGCCTTTATCCTACTCTTGTCACCTCCATCTTAGAAATATTGCCAATAATTTCACATTACAACAAAATTCTTCAATACAGTAAATCTTATTCATTATCTGATCATTTTCTGCCTTCACTACTGCAAATCCTACTATCTGGCATTCCTTCACCTATCATTGCTGCAATCTTTCTTAAATGCTGTAGCAAGACTGGCATTTCTCTCTTGCTGCTCCACATTTGTAAACCAACTTGCAAGTCCCTACAATGGCTTCTTGTGTACAATAGAGTCCTATTTCAGTTACTCTTACCTACAATGCCCTCAACAACACTATACCTTCATATACAGTATCTCAAAATTCATATGAAATGACTTCCTCTCATATCTACAGGGGTCTTGCTTCATCTCTGGTAACAATCTCTCTCTCCCGCCTACATAACTTCTCCAGTGCTGTTGACCACTTACGGATTTCCCTACCACACTCAGACTCTTACACAGGTTTAAAATCCTTAAATATTCTCTGAAAACCCAACTCTTCTATTCTACCAACACCATGCATCCTCTTAACTGTCTCACTCTCCAGTCTCTGCAACTTGGACTTTGGTGCCTTCACAGAGGAGAAAAGGAGGGGGTGGGGGTGCAGGGCCAAATGGGGGGTGGTTATTGAGGCACACGTTTACGAGGTTAATATATTTTAGATATTGTATGTGTAACAATATAAAAGAAGAAAAGGCAGCGCTGACTAATTTAACCAGATAGATTGTCTGAGAAATTCATTAATTTAGTACACAGATAAGGTATAAAACAATACACAATTCAACAGATATATAAAAACATGAAAAAGCTCTTAGTCACCATGAAATATCAGTCATATGAAACCATGCCTGTTCCTATTGAATAGACGCTGGACTTATGGCAATGAGGGCGGACAATTAATACTTCTTAGAGCAGTCCCAGGAAATGTTATTACCACACATAAAGGAAAAAGTCCCATATGTGTAGAAGTTCAGAATGTAGGGTCCTCACCAGAATTACGGTGTCTTTTTGGTGGAATCCAATCCATTAAGAAGATTGTCCCGCAAATTGCCGATATGCTGATGGTCCAGTGATGATTCAGACATGGGTAAAGTCCATCCAGTAGATTTTGGAGGTGACAGGGAGACAGACCTGATGCGTTTCGCTGCCAAGAGCTGAAGCTTTTTCAGAGGTGACTTACAATGTGAGCTAGCAGTGTATTTATACCTTTCTTAATTAGTTAATTGTTAACACATGTTTTGGACAATCCATCTGGTTAGAAATACTAGACAATAAAATAATTCAATTACACCAATATTGTGTTGTTATTTAGACTCAGAGGTAGTTTTGATAATGGAATTACAGTTTTAATGGTTAGAAACCTTAAACATAATAGAATATTAAAACTCACACAGATTATTTCCGGGCATTAAAATGCAAGCGGGGTCACATGACTTCTGGTCCTTGACCTGCATCTGGCATCCTTACATACTGGGATTTTCTGTAGTTATGGGTTCCGGGAGGCTAAATGTGAACAGAGTCACGCAGGGATGTGCAGTGAGCTAAATTGCTCAGGAGGCACTGGCTAGCACCAGAGCCAGAAAGGCTCTGCCTCACCTGCCTTACCCCACCGCACGCCACTGGTCACGTGACTATCAGTCCGTGACTCACTGCTGGTGGTCGCAATTTTCAGGTATTGAAGCGCAAGTGCGGTCAAGTGATGTTCATCCATGAACCGCAACCTGCACCTAAGCTTAACCCTTAGTTTCAGAGAATAATAACCATTACTTCACAGTAATGGAATGAAGCAATTGGACAGTAATCTCAACAAGATGGAATATTTAACAGATGGAATTTTTTATGTTATTAGCACACACTACTACTGGTCATATGGAACATACCTGTGGTCACATGGTTTACTTATTATTGACACACAGGTTTAAGAAAATTAACATCAATACTATTAACATATATAAAATGACATATACAGTATGTGCACAATATTGTGTGAAAACATTGTACACTAGGTGATTCATCCCATCCTATGGGCGCTCTTCACACCGTCGTAAGGGGCTATGCCCCCTTAACCCTTGCACTCCCTTGTGGAGTGCAATATTTGTATTATATGGAGTATTACCTCCAATCATAATTGTATGAGTGGTTAAATATTGCACTGACAAAGGGCGTGCGATGGTTAAGTGGTCGTAGCCCCTTTAACGGTGTAAACAGCGCACGCAGAACCTGATGACTCTCCTAGTAGGTGCTGTGCTTGGAGGAGTGCCTTGTGTGGGGGGAGATGAGGATTGGGGAGGGGGTCTGGGGATGCCACGGGTGGGGGAGGGGTGGTTACGGGGGTGCCATGGGTGGGGGAGGGGCTGGTGCCGTGTGTGGGAGGGGCAGGAGCGTGGGTGCGTGGGTGGGGGTCCGGAGCCACTGCGGGTGCGGGGGTGCTGGGGGTGGAGGAGGAGTGGATGCAGTGGCGCGGCAGGTGGGGGGTGCTGCGGGTGGAGGAGGGGTCGGGAGCCACTGCGGGTGGTGAAGGGGGTGTGTAGGGGTGCCATGAATGGGTCCCGGATGGTACTGCGAGTGAGGGAGGGACGGAAAATGCTTCTCCTCCTGGAAGCAGCTAAGCTGCTGTCCTCCCTTTGGCAGTGGTTCTCCTGGAGATTCGTACAGCAGCCAAGCAGCCAGTCACTATTGTTAGCGCCGGTGTCCCAACATGCCACATTACAGGGAAGAAGATGCACTCAATAAACTACAGCTCCCAGCAGGCCTTAGCACCAGAATTCTTCGGTGCTAAGGGCTACTGGGAGCTGTAGTTTATTTAGTGCGTCTACTTCCCTGTAATGCGGCGCATTGGGACACCGGCACTAACAATAGTGACTGGCGGGGAGAGTGGCCTGGACGTTAGCCTGAGAAGACATCTTGGGCTGGAGCTCCTACCTTTAAGGTCTCCAACACGCTAAAAAAGACACCCAACACACCCTTCAGCAGCCCCTGCTGTGCCCTGTTGACCCACTGAAGGCGGCGGGCTGCCTGACTAGAGGCCCCGCAACACTGAGGGACCATCCCCACTGCCGCAAGCCTTGCGGCTTATTAGGCCTCCAGAGCCTGGGACCTCGAGTTCTGAGGCACCCCAGCGACGGGCTCCAGGAACCGCTCGCGGCCGCGACGGACTCCGGCGGACCATCTGTGGGTTCCCCACACGCCATCTGCCCTGGGGTGACCCTCCCTCAGCCCTCTGGATACCGGGGACCCCCCTCCGGAGCCTGCTGTGACGGAGGGTATACGTGCCCAGTCCCGCTGTGCGCGCCGAAGGCTCCCGGCCGGAGACGCTGGAGACACGCTGCCCAACGGCCTCCCCGGCTTCTGGTGGCTTCCACCCCCACACTCTCCCTCCTCACACCCGCTGGCCTCACCATAGACCCTGTGTCAGATTCACAGGACGATCCGAGCGCTCCGGGGGACGAGGGCCCAGCACCCACCCTCGATTTCAACAGCAGCCAGCACGTCCTTCCTGCGGCCTTGCACCCAGACGCTGTACGGTCCGGAGTGCCCCTTCTGGTCCAGCACCTCACCCGGGGCTGCCCCCACCTGGAAAAGAGACCCCTCCACGACTGGTACCCGATGCTCCGATGGATCGGAGACTCCAATGAGGTGAGCTGCCCTTAGCTGCTTATATACAGCGACCACTCTGCAACCCTGTAGGTGGAGGGGCACCTTACGGATAACCATAAAGTTCTATGGGGGGGCCCCTTAACAAGCTGCCAGACCCCTTGTGAATATACTCCCCCCTGGGCCTACACAAGACTCCCGACCTGGCGCCGAACTTCACGTCCCCTGCCCTTTGAATACTGGGGGCCTTTCTATTTCTATACCTCCACACATCAGGAGATCGCTGCGCTCCAATTAGCTTTGAGCCCTCGAGGAGCGGGAGCCACCGCTGGCCGGGTCTCCAATTCTCCCTGAGTAGCACCTCCGTGATGTCCATGTGAATCACCCTTATCTCTCTGCAAGGCATTGGGCTCTACTCCTTCCGCTTCACAGTTTTTCCTATATATCTATACATTGCCGCCCTGAAACAGAGTGATCATGTCTAACAGAAACCGTAAAGCACCCCCGGGAGATTCCTCGTCATTCTTTGGTCCTAAACGGGGCAAAAGTGCGAATCAACACCCGGCCTCGCCTGGAACTCTACAAGACACGGGATTCTCCCGTCCAGATCTGACTCAGCCCTCACGGTTGACGCGGATCCCTATGACTCCCTGGTACAGAGGATTGCGACCACATTCAGAGTTGAACTACGTGCGGCCATTCAGGAACTTAAAACAGAGATATCCTCCCTGGGCTCCCGCACCGACGCTTTAGAACATAAGACTGATGATATCTGTAATTATCAAGATGTGGTTACCCAGGAAGTTTCGGAATTGTGATCGGAGGTTGATCTCATGCGCGAGCAAGTCGAGGACCTGGAAAATCGCTCGCGCAGAAACAATCTGCGCATACGCAACGTGCCAGAGTCGATAGACACTCCTACGCTACCTGAGTATCTCCTGGGCCTCTTTCAACAGCTGCTTCCGGACCTTTCGGACGACCAATTCCTGCTGGATAGAGCACATAGAGCTCTCCGCGCAAAACCTCCCCCAGACCAACCTCCGAGGGACATTATCCTCCGCATGCACTTCTTTCACATCAAGACTACAGTGCTCAACGCATGCCGCGGCACCCCTGCTATCCCATTCAAGGGATCGAACCTCCTCATTTTCCAGGACCAGGCTCCCTCCACACTCAAAAAGCGGAGGGAAATGTTACCCGTCACTAAAGCTTTACGCAACCGTCAGATTCTGTACAGATGGGGATTTCCGTTTGCCCTACAGTTCACCTTCAATGGTAGAAACCATTCAGTTAAGAACCCCGACGATGGTTTGTCGGTCCTAAGACGTCTGGGGCTCTTCTCGGCTTCTCCTCCTGCATCATCCCCAAACTCCCCTGAGAACCCGAAGTCGAGACCACCCCCACGTGCCGAATGGTCGACCGCCCGCTGATCACATTACCCGATCTCAAGTTTCTCAGGTTTTTGCTACATGGACTTACAGAATGTTTTTTTTTCTCTCTAAGTTAATGTTATGGAGATTCAAATGGATTTGGAGAGATGGGTGTAGTACGGGTGACCGGCGGTCTCCTGACCGCCGGTCACCTTACCGACGCCGGGATCCCGGCGGGGAGAGGCGAGTGCAGCAAGCCCCTTGCGGGCTCGCTGCGCTCGCCACGCTGCGTTCGCCACGCTGCGTTCGCCACGCTGCGGGCTCGGTGGCGACCTGCGGTCGCCACGGGTTCTATTCCCACTCTATGGGTGTCGTGGACACCCATGAGTGGAAATAGTCCCTGTTGGTCGGCATGCCGACCATCGGGATAGTGAGCCGTCGGGCTCACGGAGGAGGTCATGTGACTGTCGGTCAGCCGACCGGCGGTCACATAACTACCACCCGGAGAGATGACTAACCAGGCGCAATGCAGCTAAGGTGTTAAAGGCCTAAAATAAATGTCACCGCATTTAAAACAAAGAATACAATACAAGAATGTTAAGCCTCTCCTACACACTCAGCGCAACAACCAAATATATATACACACGTCCCTTTGTTCTCTTTCTTGGACGTTGATGACTCCTTCTTTCAAATCTTCTAACGGCTTGATCTCTATTCCGTGAACTCCAAAATGTGAAAACAAAAATAACAACCACCAATGTGTAGTATTTTCTTATTTACAAATAGTCTCTATATCAATTGTCTTTATATTGTAGTCTTAACTCCAGCGTACCAAGACTCACACAGAATAAGGTTAGTATGTGCTCATAAAGGTATCTTTATCCCTTTTTACTTTCAGTCATCCAGTGTCCAATTCACCATAAAATGTGACGATAATATGAAATCCTAAAGTGAAGAATAGTCTGATTGGGAGCGTACCCTCAGACTCACATAAAAAATGCAAACTGCACACACATCTAGGTTTCTTTGGGGTGTAGCACACTGCGTACCCGAAGTCACACTGCACGAAGTAGGATGACTTTCATAAAGGTATCTTTCAGAAATTATGATCCGTCAGTCCTTTCTCCTCCCAGAAATCTTGTGTATTCAGTATTACCGTGAAAAAAATAAAAATACAATAGTGTGTAGTACGTTCTTGTAGAACAGTAAAATTCAACAAGAACAATACGGACCTATTCGTACCTAAACACTGGACATAACTTGTGCCAAAAAAAAGAATTAATTGGTGCCCTTCCTCTTAACTCCTCTGTGTATTGGGACTACACCACAACGTGTAGAAAAAGACAGTGGAAGAGAGATTTGTAGAAAAAGAGAGTCATATGGGATGCGTACCCCAAAACTCACAGAAAACATACAGCTGGTTAGTACATCTAGGTATCTTTGAGGGGATTTGTACAGCGTACCAGAACTCACACAATAGGGTGTATGGTGACTCCCATAAAGGTTTCTTTCAAACACTGTTTACTCCCGTCCATACGTCTCCACCCCTTATGATTTTATGTAGGCTCAGAAGAACAAGGAAAAGAGGAAAAATACAGAACAAAAAATGTGTAGTAGGTTCTGGAATACGCTGATAAATTTACCAAGAATAATTTGATTGAAGCGTACCCCCACTCACACAAATAGAGAATGGTATGCACATATCAAGGTATCTTTTAAGTGTTCTTTATCCCAGCGGATCAAATTATATATATATACGGAAGCCCCCAGAAGAAAACTGATCACTTAGAGGATGCGTACCACAACACTCACAGAGGCAAAGCAGGAATCAAACACATAATGGTATCTTTAGTATGTATGATATCCCAAGAAATTCCGTACCCAGACTCACACTCTGAAGTGGAATGCAGCCCCTATCAAGGTATCTTTAACTGTGTATTCAGTGGAGTATACTTCTTTCCAGCTTATATCCACCCAAATGGCATATATCCACAGGTTTTTTTTCATAAAAACAAATTTATTGGTACAAAACAATGAAAGTCCATAGAATGGAAAACCATCCACATAAGAAAAAAGTTTAAAAAATTAAAAAATTAAAAAAGAATGTCCCAAGAAAAATATGTACACGAATAAAAATTGAAGTTGGCTACTCACACTCCTGATGGCAATATCAACGCGTTTCGGTCATGTGACCTTTATCAAGATAGTGTGGAGTGTGCAGGAGCCAAATATTTAAAGGAAGAGTAGCCAATAGAATTACAACAGGAAATGACATCAAACAATTAATAAAAAACATACAAATATCCCCATTCGGGGACATAAGAAAGCTTATTATAAAGTCCAATATGTTGGATTCAGGATGTTGAACGTTCTCATATAAATGATGTTTTCTTTCACAGCTTACAATGCTTAAACTACAGTCTAATTAACAGAATCGCGCTGACCGGAAGTACCCGACCGCCGGGACTGCTGGGAAATGTAGTTTGTGTCTGTGACTTCAATGTAGTTTGACACATGCGGTGCCCGGAAGTGACATCATGTGGGTGAATGGTAATGTCCAACTCCCGGAACTGCTGGGAAATGTAGTTTAGTCTTCATGTTCCTCCCGTGTATTTCCACAGTGCCCGGAAGCTCAGCCGCGGGTGTCAGCGGAAATGACGCTCGTCGGAATTCTGGGAAATGTAGTGCGGGCCATCCGAATGATGTAGTTCAGACAGTCCGAAACAAATCTGACCCTTTCCGATAACGTAGCGTTTCAGTTAGCTTGAACAGAGGGCATCATGGGATATGTAGTTTTATTGGAATTTCTAGGATGAAATACATTGTCAGTGTCATGCTAGACTTCTACAGAGTATCACACTTCCTATTAGTTGCATGCCCTTAATTATTGCAAGGAAATTAATAAAGATACTACCTCTAATGGTATACAATAAAAAGGTAAACCTCCTATAGGTTACCTGATGTCATTATAAACATATTCATATAAACAATTCATACGAATAATATTAATCTTGAAACATTATATAGAGGATTTTTAATACTAAATCTAAATTTGTATGGAGGCAGGTCAAAAAGGGTATGTATACAGGTATAGATGTCCATACAAGATCCACATCTGAACATGCAGAACTGGATAAATCTTACAGGAACCATTTTAGTTCAAAGTCACAATTCAGTTCATTAGGACTCAGAGTGTTATAATTATATATACAGTTCATTTCCATTTTTGCTGGACTGCTTACTGTGTCCCTATTCCTCAAAGTACTTTGAACATGTCTTATGCCATAGAACCCAGTAATACCCGAAACTAATGAATCATGTTTGTTTTTAAAGTGAAGAGACAGGGAGTGAGTCTCTAACCCTTTCTTAACAATCCTGATATGTTCTCCCATTCGTACCTTAAGGGGACGAGACGTCCTCCCGATATAAAAAAGGTTACATTTACAGCGAATGGCATATATGATATTTTTAGTGTCACATGTGATAACATTTTTAATATCTACATCTATATTATTGATGGAAATTTTTTTGATATTACTAACGCATTTCACATTCCCTTTCACATTCCTACACCCGATACAACACCCACATCTAAAAAAAACCTTGTGAGGTGATTCTTGTTAATGGGAGAGAAGGTTGAAAAGCACTGGATACTAGCTTATTTTTTAGATTGAGGGCTTTACAATAGATGTGGACCGGGCTATTAGGTATCAAGGTGCCAATCACTGGATCCTTTTTCAAGAGTTCCCAGTGTTTTTTTAGGACCCGTTCAATTGATTTATGCTGTACATTATATTCCGTGATAAAGGCCCACTCGAATTTGACATCTTTCTTTTTGTGTTGTTTTGTTTTGATAATAGGTCTTTGCGTTCTAATGTACTACTATTTTCCATAGCCTGATTCACTCTGTCTATGTTGTAACCACATATCTCAAATTTCTTAGACATGTCTACCGCCTGAGTGCGGAAAGTGTCATCTTTGCTACAGTTCCTTTTAAGCCTGGTAAATTGGCTCACCGGAATTGAGTTCAACCAATTATCATGGTGACAACTCGTGGCCATGATGTAAGTGCCACAATCTGTAGGTTTGGAAAAAGTTTTGGTGTTAATTTTCTGATCCTCTATATATACTGTGATGTCCAAAAAATCAATGGTTTGTTTGTCCTGGACAAAGGTAAGTTTAATATTTCTATTGTTGGTATTCAAGAGTGTACAGAAACTATCCAAAGAGTCATCGTCACCTCTCCAAATAAAAAAGATATCATCTATATAATATGACACCAGGCTCGCCCCGAGCCCATCATTGGACCAGATGGTTTCGGCCTCCCACATCCCCATAAAGAGATTTGCGTAGCTCGGGGCGAACCTGGTGCCCATCGCAGTGCCCGTTTTTTGTACAAAAAATTGTTCTTTGAACAGAAAAAAATTATTTTCAAGGATAAATTGTATCCCATCAATAACCAGGTCTTTCATATCTCCCGTCATTCCTGATTGGTTAAGAAAATGTCGAATGGCATCCAGCCCTTGTTTATGGTCAATTATTGTATACAGCGAGCTCACATCAGCAGTTACTAACCAATCCCCCTCCTCCCATTTAGCTGTCTCTAGTATCTGGAGAAATTCTTTTGTATCCTTTAAGTGTGATCTATTTGTTAATACCATGGGTTGTAAAATAAAATCTATGAATTGTGAAAGGTTGGCTGTAATAGAGCCCACTCCCGATATTATCGGTCTCCCGGGGGGATCGATGAGACTCTTATGTACTTTGGAAAGCACATAAATGACCGGAACGGTCGGATTTTCAGAAATAATGAATTTGGCCTCCTTTTCACTAATTGTCCCCTTCTTCTCATATTTTTCTATCAAACTTTTCAGTTTAGACAGAGTGGACTCTGTGGGATTGTTTCTCAACTTTCTATATATTGCGGGGTCATTTAATTGTCGCATTACTTCCCTTTCATATTTGTCCTGATCCATTACCACTACTCCCCCACCTTTGTCAGCTGGTTTGATTATAATGGTGTTATTCTTTTTTAATTCTCCCAAAGCCTTCCTTTCTTTCGATGTCATATTCAACTTCTTCGTATTTGATTGTAATAGTTTTAAATCATCAAGTACCAATGTTGAGAAAGATTCAATGAAGGGGCCTTGTATATGTTTGGGGAAAAAAATCGATCTGGGTTTAAATGGAGTTATAGACTCACATTCTAATTGTTCATGTTCAATTTGATTGGCAAAAAAATTCTTTATAGTCAATTTTCTTGTGAATCTTTGTACATCTAAATACAGCTGGAAAGGATTAATGAAATTCGTGGGCGCATATTTTAAGCCCTTTTGTAGTACCGAAATTTCACTTATGGACAGGTTATGGGAGCTGAGATTAAATATTTTCACTCCTCCCGATGGATTTTTATCTACCTCTTTTTGTGGGTCTTGGGGTTTGATGTTTCCATCTTCCCCTGTAGATGCCTTGACATTTCTCCTGATGGCCTTTCTTGTTTTTTTAGTTGTTGATTTCTTTGAAGGTCTTTTTCTAATTTTTAGTCTGCCTCCCCTCTTCCCTCTTTTAGTCTTATATATCTCTATCTGTAATTTGTCCGGTGTGTGTGATTGTCCAAAAAACATGGTGTTCTCTCTACATTCCTAAATGGAGAGAATCTATTTGTAGTAGTCAGGGGATCCCTCCTTGTTTGGTACCGTGTTGATCTATATTGTCTCGGGGGGACTTCTCTCCATTCTGGGGTCCTATCCCTATAGTTATCATTTTCGACATGCCTTCTACCTGGAGTTCTCTGGTTAAATCTTGGAGTAAAAGGTGTCACTGATCTTCGAGGGGGGCTATTTCTGTTGTATTTTCTACCATTGTAGCCCCAGTGACCCTGTGTTCTTAAATAACCTGACTCCTGGGGTTTTCTTTTGTATGTAAGGGTTTTATTCTCATGTCTCCCCTTCATATTTTCATCACTTACAACTTCTGGGGGACTCTCTAAGTCTACTTTGTCCCTATTAAACTTCTTTAGTTTCTTTTCCATTAGTTGTCTCTGTGTAAGCTGTGAAAGAAAACATCATTTATATGAGAACGTTCAACATCCTGAATCCAACATATTGGACTTTATAATAAGTTTTCTTATGCCCCCGAATGGGGATATTTGTATGTTTTTTATTAATTGTTTGATGTCATTTCCTGTTGTAATTCTATTGGCTACTCTTCCTTTAAATATTTGGCTCCTGCACACTCCACACTATCTTGATAAAGGGTACATGACCGAAACGCGTTGATATTGCCATCAGGAGTGTGAGTAGCCAACTTCAATTTTTATTCGTGTACATATTTTTCTTGGGACATTCTTTTCTAATTTTTTTATTTTTTAAACTTTTTTCTTATGTGGATGGTTTTCCATTCTATGGACTTTCATTGTTTTGTACCAATAAATTTGTTTTTATGAAAAAAAAACCTGTGGATATATGCCATTTGGGTGGATATAAGCTGGAAAGAAGTATACTCCACTGAATACACAGTTAAAGATACCTTGATAGGAGCTGCATTCCACTTCAGAGTGTGAGTCTGGGTACGGAATTTCTTGGGATATCATACATACTAAAGATACCATTATGTGTTTGATTCCTGCTTTGCCTCTGTGAGTGTTGTGGTACGCATCCTCTAAGTGATCAGTTTTCTTCTGGGGGCTTCCGTATATATATATAATTTGATCCGCTGGGATAAAGAACACTTAAAAGATACCTTGATATGTGCATACCATTCTCTATTTGTGTGAGTGGGGGTACGCTTCAATCGAATTATTCTTGGTAAATTTATCAGCGTATTCCAGAACCTACTACACATTTTTTGTTCTGTATTTTTCCTCTTTTCCTTGTTCTTCTGAGCCTACATAAAATCATAAGGGGTGGAGACGTATGGACGGGAGTAAACAGTGTTTGAAAGAAACCTTTATGGGAGTCACCATACACCCTATTGTGTGAGTTCTGGTACGCTGTACAAATCACCTCAAAGATACCTAGATGTACTTACCAGCTGTATGTTTTCTGTGAGTTTTGGGGTACGCATCCCATATGACTCTTTTTCTACAAATCTCTCTTCCACTGTCTTTTTCTACACGTTGTGGTGTAGTCCCAATACACAGAGGAGTTAAGAGGAAGGGCACCAATTAATTCTTTTTTTTGGCACAAGTTATGTCCAGTGTTTAGGTACGAATAGGTCCGTATTGTTCTTGTTGAATTTTACTGTTCTACAAGAACGTACTACACACTATTGTGTTTTTATTTTTTTTCACGGTAATACTGAATACACAAGATTTCTGGGAGGAGAAAGGACTGACGGATCATAATTTCTGAAAGATACCTTTATGAGAGTCATCCTACTTCGTGCAGTGTGAGTTCTGGTACGCAGTGTGCTACACCCCAAAGAAACCTAGATGTGTGTGCAGTTTGCATTTTTTATATGAGTCTGAGGGTACGCTCCCAATCAGACTATTCTTCACTTTAGGATTTCATATTATCGTCACATTTTATGGTGAATTGGACACTGGATGACTGAAAGTAAAAAGGGATAAAGATACCTTTATGAGCACATACTAACCTTATTCTGTGTGAGTCTTGGTACGCTGGAGTTAAGACTACAATATAAAGACAATTGATATAGAGACTATTTGTAAATAAGAAAATACTACACATTGGTGGTTGTTATTTTTGTTTTCACATTTTGGAGTTCACGGAATAGAGATCAAGCCGTTAGAAGATTTGAAAGAAGGAGTCATCAACGTCCAAGAAAGAGAACAAAGGGACGTGTGTATATATATTTGGTTGTTGCGCTGAGTGTGTAGGAGAGGCTTAACATTCTTGTAATGTTATGGAGATGTTGCTTGTTTTCTTGTTCATATTGTGGATGTGTTTTTTGCCCGCTCTCCCTGGACAGCGGCGTGGGGCTCCCCTTATGCGCCCTCACAGACCGTCTCCCCGACGCACTGTCTCATCGACTTTGCGATAACACCGTACGAATACTCCGGGGTTGCCCCGTCCCGCTGTCCGGCGGTGATGCGATTACCTTTGCTGATGATAATTGTCTATCTCTACTAACTGTTACACGTTTATGTCCTTTTAGGTTCGTATGTTAAACTGTGATAACTTAATCTGACACACTAGGGTATCGATCGTCCCTTTGCTGGGATCATGCTGTTACCGGAGTGATCCCCCCCTAGCTGAAGTTCACTCAGACCCTATCTAAAAGATATTGTGGTATTCCCTTTCCTGCCTTGCAGACCACCCCCTCCCCATGCTTGCGTTAACGACCCCCGTTTTCCTGTTGATCTGGCTGATTAACAGTTGGTGTGCCTCTGGTCACCTCCCGGCCTCGCCCCCACAACACCAGGCCTCCCTCCCGTATGGATGGGGCCCATTAGTGGTGTTGTATGTCGTGTCTTTAAGACTGCGACCTTTTCCGGATACTTGGTTGGCCGCAAGGCCTCCGTCCCCATTGTTTCTTTCCCCTAGCTTCTCCCGTCCCACTCATATCCCCCCTGTACAGCTTTGCACTACTCTCTTGAGGGTCAGACCCCCCTTGAGCCGAGTTCGGCTCTGGAACCTCCCATGACTCTTAAAATTGTATCACTGAATGTCAACGGGCTCAACTCCCCTCAAAAGCGTACTATGGCCATCCAATTTTTCAAAAAACAGAGAGCTGACATAATCCTTTTGCAAGAAACACACTTTAAAACTGTACACCCCTCCCTGGCCTCGAGAGCCTACCCTCAGGCCTTCTATTCCACTACCCCCAAAAAATGTAAGGGTACTGCCATCCTACTCCACGCTTAACTCCATTACGCTATTGAGAACTCTTTTTCAGATCCTAAGGGTTGCTTCAATATTGTTGTCTTGCAACTCGGGGACTCCTTTTTAACTATAGCCTCGATTTATTCCCCTAACTTGGAGCAGGGTGCCTTCCTCAACGATTTCCGCTCCCAGCTTGATAAACTGACAAAAGGACGTGTGATCATTGGTGGAGACTTTAATGCCGTGCCAGATTTAGTCTGGGACCGCACCCAATCTCGTATACCCAGTCCACTGACAGTTAGGGAATCCAGACGATTAGCCGACTACATAACGTCCTCTGGGTATTACGATGCTTGGAGGGTACTATACCCGTGTGAACGCACGTACACTCATTACTCAGTTCCCCATGATCTTCACTCTAGACTGGACCTTTTCCTGGTAGACTCTTCCACTGTACAAGGCTTGATCAGGGCCTCGCCCTCCCCTGTAGTGTGGTCGGATCATCTAGCGGTGTCCTTGACCATTGACTCCTCCCCTACGCCCCCCACAACTTTCCGTTGGAGACTGAACTCTGCTCTCCTTCTGAAAAAGGACTATCTTGTCCAGACTACTGAAGTCCTGAAAGAATTCTTTATTTTAAATGTCACGGACGAGATTTCTCCTGCAATAGTATGGGAAGCACATAAAGCCTCCATCCGAGGTCACTTTATATCTCTAGCTAAAGCTCAAAAATTGGAGGATCGCCGGGCGGTTGCGGACCTTGAGAACCAAATCAAAGAGCTAACGACCCGACATCAACAAACCCCCAGACGCTCGATATATAGCAAACTCCTGGCTCTTAAAGGCCAACTATATCAAATTTTATCTGCCGAAGCCGCTAACACCATGCGATGGATACAGCATAATTTCTACTCTAAGGGTGACAAAGCTGACTACCTCTTAGCCTCCCGCCTACGCGCCCGCAAACAGAGGAACAGGATCCTCTCGCTAAAAGACCAGCATCACAAGATGACTTATGACCCTCAGCAAATAGCCCACTGTTTTAAGAGGTATTACCAATCCCTGTATAACCTGCCTACTCCAGGCGACCCCGCTAGCCTGCAGGAACGCATAGACAACTTCCTCTCTTCCTGCCCCCTCCCGGTACTTTCTAAACAACAGATGGATTCACTCAATGAGGAGATCTCTGTGGAGGAAGTTGATGTCACAATCAAATCATTGAGGAATGCCTCAGCTCCGGGTCCGGACGGACTACCGACCCTATACTATAAGAAGTTTAGTGGAACGTTGACCCCGGCCCTGACGAAGTTGTTCAATGCGATTTTACCTGGTACCCCCTTCGATAGCTCCACTACTAGAGCAGAAATAGTTGTCATACCTAAACCCGGCCGTGACCCCACGGAATGTAGCAGCTATCGCCCAATATCACTACTGAATTCTGATCTGAAATTATTTGCAAAAATACTTGCTAACCGACTTGCGGGGATGATCGCTTCCTTGGTCCACCCGGACCAGGTCGGGTTTATCCCTGGCAGACAGGCCTTTGACAACATTAGACGGGCAATCGATACCCTGCACTTCGCCGACACTTCTGGAATCCCCTCCCTAGCGATGGGGCTGGACGCTGAAAAAGCGTTCGACCGCATATCATGGGTATATATGGATCGCACCCTCCGACGCTTCGGTCTTTCGGGCCGTTACCTCACGGGTGTAGAATCCCTTTACGCTTCCCCGTCAGCGTGAATGGTCTACTGTCCCCTCCATTCTCGATTGCGAATGGCACAAGACAGGGCTGTCCTTTGTCACCCTTAATTTTCGCTCTGATGATGAAGCCTCTGGCGTCGAGGATCCGCAACTGCCCGGATATCTCGGGGATCACAGTGGGCTCCTCTCAATTCAAGATCTCCCTATATGCAGACGATAATTTGCTCACTCTCTCGAACCCGCATATATCTCTTCCAAATCTTTTCAAAATTATACAGGAATTTGGTGTTATTTCCAATTTTAAAGTCAACGCTGCTAAGACAGAGGTACTGGATTTTCACCTGCAAGCCCCGTTGAAAACCTCCCTTTGCAACAACTTCAAATTTGATTGGAAAAAATCCCGCTTGAAATACCTAGGCGTATATCTCACCAGACAATACTCCCAATTATATGCAGCCAACTACCCTGGGTTGATTCATAGCGTTGCAGGTGATCTCCAGAGATGGTCGGGTCAGTTCATTTCATGGTCTAGCCGAGCCAATGCCCTGAAAATGAACGTCCTACCTCACCTCTTATACCTCTTTCAAGCGCTCCCGGTGCGGATCCCCTCACAGGTGTTCTCAGATTTGCAGAAGAAATTCTCTCACTTCCTGTGGTCAGGCAAAAGGCCCCGGGTTCGTTTCAAGACGCTCTATAACAGAGCCAGGGAGGTTGGACTTGGAGTGCCCAACATTAAATTGTATTATTATGCGGCCCATCTATCTCAGGCTGTCCTCTGGCACTCGCACACATCTTCCCGTAGATGGGTTCAATTGGAATCCGAACTTGTGCGTATGCGTTCCATCTCCACCCTTCTCTGGATCCCTCGACCGCACAGACCCCCTGAATACACAAACTTCCCATCTATAGCATTCATCATCACGCTATGGGACAGGCTCACTAGGATCTTTGCTCTATTATCCTCCCCTCCCGCTTCTGCACCCCTTTGGGACAACCCACTGTTTGCTGGAGGACAGTCCTCACGTGCCTTCCAGCATTGGTGGGCCCATGACCTTCTGTTTATCAACGATATTGCACTATCTCGCTCTTTCCCAGCTTTCTCTGACTTACAGAGTCGATATGGACTCCCTCCACAATGTTTCGTCCAATACCTGCAATTACGTAGTTTTCACATAGCATTTCTCCAATCACATAGCTCTTTATCTCGTTCCCTTCTAGAATCATTATGCTTCCTTCGCTCTCCCTCTAAGGGCCTGCTGTCATCAATATATCGCCTCATGCTTACTCATAACCTACCCACACTGGCCCCTCATAAAATAGCTTGGGAAGCAGAATTACAGGACCACATAGAGTCAGATACCTGGGAACAGATTAAACAGAACCTAGTCTCCTCAGCGACCTCTATTAGACATAGAGAGAATTCGTTTAAAATATATGTTCGTTGGTACTTGGTTCCGACGCGACTGAGTAGAATATTCCCTTCCGCATCGGACAGATGTTGGAGGGGCTGCGGATTGGAGGGTACCCTGCTCCACATATTTTGGGACTGTCCCAGGATAGCATCGCTCTGGAAGATCATCCGGAGATTGATTTTGCGAATCACTGGAGTGAACATGCCCTTTTCCTCATCCTTCTTCCTCTTCCCGAGACCCATTCCTGGAACACCAAAATCCTCACAAAAACTCATCTGGCACATCGCGACCGCACTGAGATGTAAGATTGCTTTTCATTGGAAGTCGCACACAATCCCATCCACTGCGGCGGTGATTGCGGTCGTCTGGGATACTTACCATATGGAGTTTCTCTCTAGCGTGATCGAGAGCAATGCAGTAACCTTTACTGAGGTCTGGTCCCCATGGATGGCGCACTTTAAATGCCCCCCCCCCCCGTTGACATACGTTTTTTTATATATTCGCTTATTTGATATCAAATGTTTGCATTGCTGTACCCCACTCCCTCTCCCCTCTCTCCCTTTTTCCTTCTGTCTTTCCCCCCCCCCATCCCCCCTGTACAATGCCTATTGTATTTTGACAAAAATTTCAATAAACAGTACTTTAAAAAAAAAAAAAAAAAAAAACAATAGTGACTGGCTGGCAGAACTGACTGACTCGCTAAATCAATGTAAAAGGTGAGAGTGCTGTGCAGTGTCAGTGACACTGTACACCCACTGCACTGAACAGCACTTCTGTGAGATCACACTCAGTGGAGGCTCTGGGGCTTAGAGAGTATGCAGTGCAGAGAGGGCTATGAAAGCCTTCCGCTGCACCGCTTTCATACATATCTATGCCGGTGGCCGCAGCAGCTTTTGTTCCCCCTGCGCTGCAGCTAGGGAGTGGGGGTTGTTGATACTGGAGGGGGCAGGCGGACTGGCAGAAGGACATAGGACGCTGCAGTAAAAGGATTTTTTTCCCCTATCTACAGCGCAGAGACTTGCTGCAGATGCAGTGGCATACCCTCCAAGTGTACCTTTTTGGCAGGTACAGTACCTTTTTTTATAGTGTGTACCGATTTTTGGCTCTCCAAACTTACATTGAAAGTGTAGGAAAAGTGGCGTGACCACGGCACTTTACCCGTGGCCACGCCCCCTTTTCACATTTGTACCAATTTTTATGTGTAAATTGTTGGAGGGTATGTTGCTGCAGATGCAGTGGGCCTATTTTGGAGTGTGGACCTGGAGCTGCAGCTCCATCAGCCCCATTGTTAATCCTGCTCTGGGAACACACAGCAGCCAAAGGGCAGAGCCTCCCATTGGATGTAAACTGTGTGGGAGGGTGTTTCTCGCCCAATCAGCTGTGTACTAGCTGTGATAGACCTGCTGCTAGCCCAATGAGAGCTCCCAGCCACACCCAGCGTTATCCACACAGTCACAGAGTGACAGATCTGGGCTATTATATAGGAGATATAATAATCTCCTATATCCATCTTTTGACCACCAGATGGCAGTAATGTGGCTGTCATATTGAGAGGGCCAAAATGGACATCCTCAAACAGATGTATATAAATAAGGAAGGATGAATACATTTATAGACATATTTATTTATAATTGAATCTGATATTTGAATTGTTAATACCAACCCATATTTAGAAATATTTACTGAAAATATATAGTTATTTGACATAACATTTGCATATCATATTAAAAGATATATGAATGAAGATCGTTCTCATCCAGTATAGACAGAGAAAAAGAAGAGATTGGCTTAAATAACACTATTTAATTCTACTGACTGCAGGAAAAATACTATTCTCATCCAATACTATTCATTTTAAGCATCCAGAACACTTCCTGATTGCAACGTTTTCTACACCGGCGGTCACTCCCTCGTATCATGTTTGGAATAAATTCCAGATCCAATACTTTCAAACATGTGTGATTCCCATTGTGGTGATCCTCATAGTGTTTTGATATACTGTGGGTTTGGACTTCCTTCAATATATTTCTCCGATGTTCTAGAAATCATGGTTTCAGTGGACAAGTTGTTCTCCTGATGTATTTTAAGTTACATCCACAGACAAACATGTAAATTACATATGAAGTCTCACAATTTATAAAGCTTTTGATTTCATGGGGTCTCTCTCCACCCTCTACAGTGACCGTCAAGGTCCGATCTTGTGTATAGTTACATGTAACGCACCTGTTCTTACCACACTTAAAGAACCCTTTTATTTTTTTATTATTATACTGTGCAATTTGCTTTCCCGGATGCACATTTGGACTGTTCAGTAATAGACCTAAGGTGACTTGGTGCTAACAGATTTTTAAAAGATTTATTTCTACGGAAAATGAAACATGGTTCGTTAGGAAGAATATTAGATAGAATATTATCTTGTTTGAGAATATTGTAGTTTTTCAATACAATGTTTCTAATCTCAGAGTGACAATTGTTATAGGCGTAAATGAAGGACACATCTCTTTCAGGTTCTTTACCTTTCTCTTTTTTGGCTGGAGCCAGAAGTTTATCTCTCTCTCTCTCTACTTTGTCTTTTACCATCTTTTAGCGCTTTTTGTACTAGTTGTTCAGGATATTCCCTAGCTAAAAAGGATTCAACCATACCCTATGCTTGTATATAAAAAAAAATCTAAATCTGAGAAATTCCTCCTCAAACGAAGTAGAAGACCTTTTGGAATGCTCTTTTCCATGGTAAATTGAGTGCACTGTTGAAATGTAGATAGGCATTAGTGCCTATTTCCTTTGAATAATTGCAAGTACAAATCTTATTGTCTTTAACTATTAAGGTAATATCTGGGAAATTGATACAAGAAGCATGAAAAGAATGTGTGAAGGAAAGGTTATAAGTAGTAGTACATGAGAGAAAAAGGCTGGCAGTGTGACAGAGAGAGAGAGAGAGAGAGAGAGAGAGAGAGAGTATGGCTGAGAGAGAGGCTGGGAGTATGGCTGGGAGAGAGGCTTCCAGTGGGGCTGGGAGTGTGGCTGAGAGAAAGGCTGGGAGTGTGGATGAGAGAAAAAGGCTGGGAGTGTGGCTGAGAGAGGCGGGAAGTGGCTGAGAGGCTGAGAGCGTGGCTGAGAGAGAGAGGATGGGAGCATGGCTGAAAGAAGCTGGGAGCGTGGCTGAAAGAAAGGCTGGGGGTATGGATGAGAGAAAAAGGCTGGGAGTGTGGGTGAGAGAGTGGCTGGGAGTGTTACTGAGAGATAAGCTGGGAGTGTGAGTGAGAGAGAGGCTGGGAGTGTAGGTGAGAGAGTGGCTGGGAGTGTGGATGAGAGAAAAAGGCTGGGAGTGTGACTGAGAGATACACTGGGAGTGTGAGTGAGAGAGAGAGAGGCTATGAGTGTGAGTGAGAGGCTGGGAGTGTGGATGAGAGTGTGTCTGGGAGTGTAGATTAGAGAAAAAGGCTGGGAGTGTGGCTGAGAGAGAGAGAGGCTGGGAGTGTTGGGGAGAGTGTGGCTGGGAGTGTGGGGGAGAGAGTAGCTAGGAGTGTGGATGACAGAAAATGTCTGGGAGTGTGTGTGACTGAGAGAGAGAATGTCTGGGAGTATGGCTGACAGAGAGAGAGAGGGGCTGGGAGTGTAACTGAGAGAGAGAGGCTGGAAGTGTGGCTGAGAGAGAGAGAGATATGCTGGGAGTGTGGCTAACAGAGAGGCTGGGAGTGTGACTGAAAAGAGGCTGGAAGTGGCTGACAGAGTCTGGGAGTGTGACTGACAGAGGCTCTACTGTGGCATAACAAATAAGGAGCTCTACTGTGCGGTGTAACGTGAATCGTGACTATTCTGTTGCCACGCCTCTGCCCCATGAAACTACACCTCTATATATTAAACTACAGGGCGCCCAAATAAATATTCCCTTTCCAGAAAAATTAGTCGACATTCTACATGGAGGGGATGATTAGGGTTAGGCTAGGGGAGGGTTAGAGGATAATATTAGGGTTAGGGATTGACAGTACTTACTGCCAGCAGGGTCGGCGACGGGGGAGGGGGGGGGGGTCAAAGGGGACACCTGAACAGCTCCCCAAGGATATGCTGCTTCATACAAAAAAACTATAACCAGGCGCTAATGTATCATTACCATATTTAGATAATAGTATTACTGGTAAAAAAATTTTGCTTTATAAATGATATTACATTCTGCGTACAAACCAGCTGCAGGAGAAAGCTTGACTTGGGGTAAGTCAAGTCAAAAAGAACCGGCACTACACAGTCCCGGTAACACTAGAACAGCAAACGAATCCCCTCCTGCGCTATAAATGTTATGATATGGCTCAGAGTTCAATGAAAAACAAATATATAACTTATTATATTATATATATTTTTTATTTTATTTAATAGTATTCCATATAAATATATATATAAATTACACTTCAGACCGGTCAAATATGAAAAATCATTTACATATCTCTTGCCTAACTAAAGGAGGTGGATCTAAGATAAACTTCTGTGCACAGAAAAAATGTAAAAATATAAAATTAATAAAAAATCAGTCCATATGAAAAAGGTTACCCGCTAGATTCACACCCATGAAATAGGTAGCATATTCATGTGTTGTATTGTATTGGATATCCTCAATACGTTACCACTTTGCAAAGAAGACAATGTTGTGCAATAGAACTGCTCCCCGCAGGAGCCTTACATACGGCTTGCACCAGTGGTTGTCACACGGGAAAGTTCAAATGACATGTGAGACGGACTCGGGCTGCGGGAACGGCGCTTCACTAGCGCCTGCTGTGCTGATATTTCACCCGACTTCCAGGCTCTATGAGTCCACGTCTCCGAGTGCCGTATGCAGACACCTCAGTCACGGTTGTAATGTCCCGTTCTCCGTTGCTTCCACAGATAATACTGCTGAATGAAGGTCTATTATAAGGGTGTAATGTAGCTGGTATATGGGTCCAAAAAGATCTGCTTCTGACGCGTTTCGCTCCTCTTATGGGGGCTTCCTCATAGAAGAAGCCCCCATAAGAGGAGCGAAACGTGGACTCATAGAGCCTGGAAGTCGGGTGAAATATCAGCACAGCAGGCGCTAGTGAAGCGCCGTTCCCGCAGCCCGAGTCCGTCTCACATGTCATTTGAACTTTCCCGTGTGACAACCACTGGTGCAAGCCGTATGTAAGGCTCCTGCGGGGAGCAGTTCTATTGCACAACATTGTCTTCTTTGCAAAGTGGTAACGTATTGAGGATATCCAATACAATACAACACATGAATATGCTACCTATTTCATGGGTGTGAATCTAGCGGGTAACCTTTTTCATATGGACTGATTTTTTATTAATTTTATATTTTTACATTTTTTCTGTGCACAGAAGTTTATCTTAGATCCACCTCCTTTAGTTAGGCAAGAGATATGTAAATGATTTTTCATATTTGACCGGTCTGAAGTGTAATTTATATATATATTTATATGGAATACTATTAAATAAAATAAAAAATATATATAATATAATAAGTTATATATTTGTTTTTCATTGAACTCTGAGCCATATCATAACATTTATAGCGCAGGAGGGGATTCGTTTGCTGTTCATATGCTGCTTCATACCCTGCAGGAATGAGAGCCGTCTTGTCCAAATAGGGCAGCGAGCTGTAGGCGGTGTGGGTGCAGCCTCAGAGTGATAGAAGCCTCTCAGACACAGTGACTGTGTGGTGGTGAGTGTGCAGCTTGCAGGAAGTTACAGGACATGGCAGAAGCTCCGTGCCATGCGCCGACCTCTTCAGGTGGGATGTGAGGGCCACATGGTACATGCTGTGCAGTGTTTGTGTCTGGATACTGGGGAGTGCAGCACAGGTGAGTCTCTCCCGGGGGTAAGAGGGGCTTGGTGAGGGGGTACAGGGCTTTGGGTTAGGTTAGGGGATCCGGGAATGCAGCATTGATTCATTGGGGAAAGACATACTGTGGAGTGTGTGGGAGAGGAAGGAGAGATATACATATTTATATACGTGTATAAATAAATATATATATATATATATATATATATATATATATATATAATATAAACAATAACCTTGTGCACAAACAAGAGGAGCACTTAAGAACAGCACTCTGTTGTAAGATCTCAAATATACATAAAATAAAAACACAATTCCCAAGTGCGCTATATTCATTAAATATTAATTCTTCAAATATACCTAAATGGACCCAATGAGTATGGACTGTAAATCGGAGAGTTCTTTAAAAGATGTTTTCCCAGGATCCTGAAACAGATATCCCCTCACCAGAAAAGCACCCAAAACAAAAGACCCAAAGGCCAATTAATACCAATTGTTGGTTTATTAATACAATTTTTGATATACACATTAAAAAAGTTGTACAGAAATAGAATTTGTACATCAGTGAGAAATAACCAGGATGTGTCAACAAGTTAGATCTTCCTTCACCTTAGCAAGGTGTGAGCTCAAAAGGGAGAATCTTCACAATCTGGATTTATAACTCATGGCTGACGGAACCTACGCATTTCGTGTTAACGACTTCATCGGGGAAGTTTAACAAAAGGCAGGACCAAGAGGTGGAGTTAAAGTTGTGTAAACCAAAGGTCGAACTGCTACCTTAGTATGTCTTTATTTCTTTCCTTAAACACCAATAGGGATTTTTAATCACAAAAACTTATGGTAAGGCTCACCAGAAATGGCCATATACATGTGCTTAAAATTACCTGCATATGCTAGAGGGTTTTAAATCCAACTAATTTAGATGGGGAAAAAAATCATATGCAGAGTTTTAGCATAAAAGTACAAGAGAAGATAAAAAAAAATCAATTGACAATGAAAATCTCTGTGGGATTCACAAATGAATCAGATGTGCTTGTGCAGCAAACAGAATGTTGAAATCTCCACGTTTGCTGCACAAGCACTTCTGATTCATTTGTGAATCCCACTGTGGAGATTTTCATTGTCAATTGATATTGGTATTAATTGGCCTTTGGGCCTTTTGTTTTGGGTGCTATTCTGGTGAGGGTGTTTTCTGGGTGCTTCATCTGTTTCATGATCCAGGGACAGCATCTTTTAATGAAATCTCCAATTCACAGTCCATACTCATTGGGTACATTTAGAAAGATCGAAGAAAAAATATTTTATGAATATAGCTCACTTGGGAATTGTGTTTTTCATATATATATATATATAATACAAGGAAGAAAGTGCACTCAGAGTCTCCAGAATGAATGCAAAATGGCTGTAATGCTTTTAATCAACGTTTCGGGGTTGCCGCTTCATCAGGATAAACTGCATAACAGCAGAAAACGTATTTATACATATCATCACTAATACAATCCTCTGCCAACTCTCGCTATTTCGTCTAGGACCCGGACGCCGTCACAGCGTTTTCCGACTCTGGAAGTGACGCAGCTGCCCCCAGCAGAGGGCTGTTGCCTAGGAACCAGTACACCACTAAGTTGTCAGGGTAACATGTAAACAGTTACCTGCAGTATGACGTGCTGAATAATGTTTGTATCCAAGATAGCTATGCACCTTGTTGTACTCATGTAAGCTTAAGTATCAAATCAGGGCCGTTTCTTGGGGCAGGTGAGCAGTGCAACCGCCCGCCGCGGCACTAACTGTGGCTCCCTGCTTCCCCCTCCTATTTCTCCCTGAGTAACCCGCTCGGGGGGCGGAGTTTCACGGAATGACGCGGTTGCGCCATTACGTCACGACGCAACCCCATCACGACGCAAAACTCCCCCCCCCGAGCGGAGTACAGAGGGGGATCCAAGTTAGGAAGAGGGAAAGCCCGGCGCGAGGAGCGACTGGTGAGGCGGGCCGAAGAGCGGTAATCGCCTCTGTAAGTATTCTCTCTCTCTCTCTCTCTCTCCCTCTCTCTCTCAATGTGTAAAATGGGGACACCTGCCGTAATGTGTGAAATGGGGACTCTTGCCTGCCGTAGTGTGGGGATTTAATGTATCAAGGGCATTGCGGTGTGTGGCATAATATGGTGCAGGGGGCATTACTGTGTGGGGCTTAATATGGTAGAATTTTTTTTCCCTGTGGTGGTCGTGATCTGTTGGAGCAGGGTCAAAAACTGGATTGTGAGGTAGTCTTTTCAGAAGAGGCCATGCCCATTTAAATGAGGCCACACCCATTTAGACGAGACCACGCCCCCTTTCCGGGTGCGCGTGCAATTTTTTTTTTTTTTTTTATCTAGGTGTGGGGAGGGGGGGGGGGGGTCACATTTTTTTATGTCATGGGGGGCGCATTTTAAAATCTTGCACTGAGAGCCAAATTGGCTAGAAACAGCCCTGTATCAAATCGTGTAACACAGAGTAAGGTACTGATTCCACATTAACAAATACAATAAAAACATACATTCAATAAAACAATATGCAATAAAAATTTTATATAATTTGCATATAAGAGAACTGTGCAGCAATGTTAAATCCACTCAATAGCTGCTAAATAAACAAGCAGACATTGTGTACAGTATATTTAACTTTTGTTCTATACTATACACTTGTATTGGTCAGACATTAACTGAATCTGACTCAATCAGTCATATTATTCTCAGAGATCAATACCTGTTCCCTATTGAAAAAACACAGCCATGTATACATAATACCTGTTATACATAAAATGTACAATCTACAATATACAATGACACACTAGCCTGTACCAAGCCATCAAAATAATTAATATAGTGGGTAATTCAGAGTTGATCGAAGCAGCACATTTGTTAGAAGTTGGGCAAAGCCATATGCACTGCAGGGGAAGGCAGATAATAGGATTTTAATTAACTACCGGTAAGTCCTTTTCTCGTAGTCCATAGAGGATACCGGGGTCCACATTAATACTATGGGGTATAGATGGGTCCACTAGGAGCCTTGGGCACTTTAAGAAATCATTAGTGGGCACTGGCTCCTCCCTTTATGCCCCTCCTACCAGACTCAGTCTAGAAACTGTGCCCGAGGAGATGGACATATCCTGAGGAAGGATGTAACAGAACAGTGGTGAGATTCGAACCAGCACACACAAACAAGAGGAAAGCCATGCTAACCAAACCTGAACAGGAACAGCAACAGCTGAACCAACAACATTACTTAACTAAGTAACCGTGCAGGAAACACGAAGCACTGGGCGGGCACCTTTTATCCTCTATGGACTACGAGAAAAGGATTTACTGGTAGATAATTAAAATTCTATTTTTTTTTGAGTCCTAGAAGATACTGGGGTCCACATTAGTACCATTGGGATGTACCAAAGCTCCCAAACCGGGTGGAAGAGTGCTGAGGTTCCTGCAGAACTGATTGACCAAACTGAAGGTCCTCAGAGGCCAAAGTTTTGAACTTGTAGAACTTAGTAAACATGTTTGACCCGGACCAAGTAGCCGCTCGGCAGAGCTGTAAATCCGAGACACCCCAGGCAGCCGCCCAGGAAGAACCCACCGACCTAGTAGAGTGGGCCTGTACTATAGGAACCAGCAATCTTGCTGAAGACTAAGCCTGCTGGATAGTAAGCCTGATCCAGTGAGCAATAGACTGCTTTGAAGCAGACCACCCAACTTTCTAGGGATCATAGAGAACAAACAGCGAGTCAGATTTTCTGTGACATACTGCCCTCTTCACATAGGTCTCCAAAGCCCTCACAACATCCAGGGACTGTGAGGTCGAAGAGGTGTCAGTAAGCACCGGAACCTCAATAGGTTGGTTGATAGGAAATACAGACACCACCTTAGGAAAAAATTGCTGATGAGTTCTGAGTTCAGCTCTATATTCATGAAAAATTAAATAGCAGCTTTTGTGAGAACGCCCCCAGTTCGGACACACACCTTGCTGAAACTAAGGCCAACAGTGTAACAGTCTTCCACGTAAGAAACTTTACGTCAACCCAGGGCCGGTGCTAGGGTGTTTGGCGCCCTCCTGCAACCTATCAATTTTAGAGATGAGCGCCTGAAATTTTTCGGGTTTTGTGTTTTGGTTTTGGGTTCGGTTCCGCGGCCGTGTTTTGGGTTCGAACGCGTTTTGGCAAAACCTCACCGAATTATTTTTGTCGGATTCGGGTGTGTTTTGGATTCGGGTGTTTTTTTCCAAAAACCCTAAAAAACAGCTTAAATCATAGAATTTGGGGGTCATTTTGATCCCAAAGTATTATTAACCTCAAAAACCATAATTTACACTCATTTTCAGTCTATTCTGAATACCTCACACCTCACAATATTATTTTTAGTCCTAAAATTTGCACCGAGGTCGCTGTGTGAGTAAGATAAGCGACCCTAGTGGCCGACACAAACACCGGGCCCATCTAGGAGTGGCACTGCAGTGTCACGCAGGATGTCCCTTCCAAAAAACCCTCCCCAAACAGCACATGACGCAAAGAAAAAAAGAGGCGCAATGAGGTAGCTGTGTGAGTAAGATTAGCGACCCTAGTGGCCGACACAAACACCGGGCCCATCTAGGAGTGGCACTGCAGTGTCACGCAGGATGGCCCTTCCAAAAAACCCTCCCCAAACAGCACATGACGCAAAGAAAAAAAGAGGCGCAATGAGGTAGCTGTGTGAGTAAGATTAGCGACCCTAGTGGCCGACACAAACACCGGGCCCATCTAGGAGTGGCACTGCAGTGTCACGCAGGATGTCCCTTCCAAAAAACCCTCCCCAAACAGCACATGACGCAAAGAAAAAAAGAGGCGCAATGAGGTAGCTGACTGTGTGAGTAAGATTAGCGACCCTAGTGGCCGACACAAACACCGGGCCCATCTAGGAGTGGCACTGCAGTGTCACGCAGGATGTCCCTTCCAAAAAACCCTCCCCAAACAGCACATGACGCAAAGAAAAAAAGAGGCGCAATGAGGTAGCTGTGTGAGTAAGATTAGCGACCCTAGTGGCCGACACAAACACCGGGCACATCTAGGAGTGGCACTGCAGTGTCACGCAGGATGTCCCTTCCAAAAAACCCTCCCCAAACAGCACATGACGCAAAGAAAAAAAGAGGCGCAATGAGGTAGCTGTGTGAGTAAGATTAGCGACCCTAGTGGCCGACACAAACACCGGGCCCATCTAGGAGTGGCACTGCAGTGTCACGCAGGATGTCCCTTCCAAAAAACCCTCCCCAATCAGCACATGATGCAAAGAAAAAGAAAAGAAAAAAGAGGTGCAAGATGGAATTATCCTTGGGCCCTCCCACCCACCCTTATGTTGTATAAACAAAACAGGACATGCACACTTTAACCAACCCATCATTTCAGTGACAGGGTCTGCCACACGACTGTGACTGATATGACGGGTTGGTTTGGACCCCCCCCAAAAAAGAAGCAATTAATCTCTCCTTGCACAAACTGGCTCTACAGAGGCAAGATGTCCACCTCATCTTCACCCTCCGATATATCACCGTGTACATCCCCCTCCTCACAGATTATCAATTCGTCCCCACTGGAATCCACCATCTCAGCTCCCTGTGTACTTTGTGGAGGCAATTGCTGCTGGTCAATGTCTCCGCGGAGGAATTGATTATAATTCATTTTAATGAACATCATCTTCTCCACATTTTCTGGATGTAACCTCGTACGCCGATTGCTGACAAGGTGAGCGGCGGCACTAAACACTCTTTCGGAGTACACACTTGTGGGAGGGCAACTTAGGTAGAATAAAGCCAGTTTGTGCAAGGGCCTCCAAATTGCCTCTTTTTCCTGCCAGTATAAGTACGGACTGTGTGACGTGCCTACTTGGATGCGGTCACTCATATAATCCTCCACCATTCTATCAATGTTGAGAGAATCATATGCAGTGACAGTAGACGACATGTCCGTAATCGTTGTCAGGTCCTTCAGTCCGGACCAGATGTCAGCATCAGCAGTCGCTCCAGACTGCCCTGCATCACCGCCAGCGGGTGGGCTCGGAATTCTGAGCCTTTTCCTCGCACCCCCAGTTGCGGGAGAATGTGAAGGAGGAGATGTTGACAGGTCGCGTTCCGCTTGACTTGACAATTTTGTCACCAGCAGGTCTTTCAACCCCAGCAGACCTGTGTCTGCCGGAAAGAGAGATCCAAGGTAGGCTTTAAATCTAGGATCGAGCACGGTGGCCAAAATGTAGTGCTCTGATTTCAACAGATTGACCACCCGTGAATCCTTGTTAAGCGAATTAAGGGCTGCATCCACAAGTCCCACATGCCTAGCGGAATCGCTCCCTTTTAGCTCCTTCTTCAATGCCTCCAGCTTCTTCTGCAAAAGCCTGATGAGGGGAATGACCTGACTCAGGCTGGCAGTGTCTGAACTGACTTCACGTGTGGCAAGTTCAAAGGGCATCAGAACCTTGCACAACGTTGAAATCATTCTCCACTGCACTTGAGACAGGTGCATTCCATCTCCTATATCGTGCTCAATTGTATAGGCTTGAATGGCCTTTTGCTGCTCCTCCAACCTCTGAAGCATATAGAGGGTTGAATTCCACCTCGTTACCACTTCTTGCTTCAGATGATGGCAGGGCAGGTTCAGT
Source organism: Pseudophryne corroboree (assembly GCF_028390025.1). Classification (NCBI taxonomy): domain Eukaryota; kingdom Metazoa; phylum Chordata; class Amphibia; order Anura; family Myobatrachidae; genus Pseudophryne; species Pseudophryne corroboree. Next base: position 201,654,810 of record NC_086451.1, read on the forward strand.
AGTTTTTGGTGGTGCTCCAGTCTTCTGTACGTGGTGCCTGTACGCCGAAAGTGTCCCGCAATTTTTCTGGCCACCGACAGCATCTCTTGCACGCCCCTGTCGTTTTTTAAAAAATTCTGCACCACCAAATTCAAGGTATGTGCAAAACATGGGACGTGCTGGAATTTGCCCATATTTAATGCACACACAATATTGCTGGCGTTGTCCGATGCCACAAATCCACAGGAGAGTCCAATTGGGGTAAGCCATTCCGCGATGATCTTCCTCAGTTGCCGTAAGAGGTTTTCAGCTGTGTGCGTATTCTGGAAAGCGGTGATACAAAGCGTAGCCTGCCTAGGAAAGAGTTGGCGTTTGCGAGATGCTGCTACTGGTGCCGCCGCTGCTGTTCTTGCGGCGGGAGTCCATACATCTACCCAGTGGGCTGTCACAGTCATATAGTCCTGACCCTGCCCTGCTCCACTTGTCCACATGTCCGTGGTTAAGTGGACATTGGGTACAACTGCATTTTTTAGGAGACTGGTGAGTCTTTTTCTGACGTCCGTGTACATTCTCGGTATCGCCTGCCTAGAGAAGTGGAACCTAGATGGTATTTGGTAACAGGGGCACACTGCCTCAATAAATTGTCTAGTTCCCTGTGAACTAACGGCGGATACCGGACGCACGTCTAACACCAACATAGTTGTCAAGGACTCAGTTATCCGCTTTGCAGTAGGATGACTGCTGTGATATTTCATCTTCCTCGCAAAGGACTGTTGAACAGTCAATTGCTTACTGGAAGTAGTACAAGTGGGCTTACGACTTCCCCTCTGGGATGACCATCGACTCCCAGCGGCAACAACAGCAGCGCCAGCAGCAGTAGGCGTTACACGCAAGGATGCATCGGAGGAATCCCAGGCAGGAGAGGACTCGTCAGACTTGCCAGTGACATGGCCTGCAGGACTATTGGCATTCCTGGGGAAGGAGGAAATTGACACTGAGGGAGTTGGTGGGGTGGTTTGCGTGAGCTTGGTTACAAGAGGAAGGGATTTACTGGTCAGTGGACTGCTTCCGCTGTCACCCAAAGTTTTTGAACTTGTCACTGACTTATTATGAATGCGCTGCAGGTGACGTATAAGGGAGGATGTTCCGAGGTGGTTAACGTCCTTACCCCTACTTATTACAGCTTGACAAAGGGAACACACGGCTTGACACCTGTTGTCCGCATTTCTGGTGAAATACCTCCACACCGAAGAGCTGATTTTTTTGGTATTTTCACCTGGCATGTCAACGGCCATATTCCTCCCACGGACAACAGGTGTCTCCCCGGGTGCCTGACTTAAACAAACCACCTCACCATCAGAATCCTCCTGGTCAATTTCCTCCCCAGCGCCAGCAACACCCATATCCTCCTCATCCTGGTGTACTTCAACACTGACATCTTCAATCTGACTATCAGGAACTGGACTGCGGGTGCTCCTTCCAGCACTTGCAGGGGGCGTGCAAATGGTGGAAGGCGCATGCTCTTCACGTCCAGTGTTGGGAAGGTCAGGCATCGCAACCGACACAATTGGACTCTCCTTGTGGATTTGGGATTTCAAAGAACGCACAGTTCTTTGCGGTGCTTTTGCCAGCTTGAGTCTTTTCAGTTTTCTAGCGAGAGGCTGAGTGCTTCCATCCTCATGTGAAGCTGAACCACTAGCCATGAACATAGGCCAGGGCCTCAGCCGTTCCTTGCCACTCCGTGTGGTAAATGGCATATTGGCAAGTTTACGCTTCTCCTCCGACAATTTTATTTTAGGTTTTGGAGTCCTTTTTTTACTGATATTTGGTGTTTTGGTTTTGACATGCTCTGTACTATGCCATTGGGCATCGGCCTTGGCAGACGACGTTGCTGGCATTTCATCGTCTCGGCCATGACTAGTGGCAGCAGCTTCAGCACGAGGTGGAAGTGGATCTTGATCTTTCCCTAATTTTGGAACCTCAACATTTTTGTTCTCCATATTTTAATAGGCACAACTAAAAGGCACCTCAGGTAAACAATGGAGATGGATGGATTGGATACTAGTATACAATTATGGACGGGCTGCCGAGTGCCGACACAGAGGTAGCCACAGCCGTGAACTACCGCACTGTACTGTGTCTGCTGCTAATATATAGACTGGTTGATAAAGAGATAGTATACTCGTAACTAGTATGCATGTATAAAGAAAGAAAAAAAAACCACGGTTAGGTGGTATATACAATTATGGACGGGCTGCCGAGTGCCGACACAGAGGTAGCCACAGCCGTGAACTACCGCACTGTACTGTGTCTGCTGCTAATATATAGACTGGTTGATAAAGAGATAGTATACTCGTAACTAGTATGTATGTATAAAGAAAGAAAAAAAAACCACGGTTAGGTGGTATATACAATTATGGACGGGCTGCCGAGTGCCGACACAGAGGTAGCCACAGCCGTGAACTACCGCACTGTACTGTGTCTGCTGCTAATATATAGACTGGTTGATAAAGAGATAGTATACTCGTAACTAGTATGTATGTATAAAGAAAGAAAAAAAAACCACGGTTAGGTGGTATATACAATTATGGACGGGCTGCCGAGTGCCGACACAGAGGTAGCCACAGCCGTGAACTACCGCACTGTACTGTGTCTGCTGCTAATATATAGACTGGTTGATAAAGAGATAGTATACTCGTAACTAGTATGTATGTATAAAGAAAGAAAAAAAAACCACGGTTAGGTGGTATATACAATTATGGACGGGCTGCCGAGTGCCGACACAGAGGTAGCCACAGCCGTGAACTACCGCACTGTACTGTGTCTGCTGCTAATATATAGACTGGTTGATAAAGAGATAGTATACTCGTAACTAGTATGTATGTATAAAGAAAGAAAAAAAAACCACGGTTAGGTCACTGGTATATACAATTATGGACGGGCTGCCGAGTGCCGACACAGAGGTAGCCACAGCCGTGAACTACCGCACTGTACTGTGTCTGCTGCTAATATATAGACTGGTTGATAAAGAGATAGTATACTCGTAACTAGTATGTATGTATAAAGAAAGAAAAAAAAACCACGGTTAGGTCACTGGTATATACAATTATGGACGGGCTGCCGAGTGCCGACACAGAGGTAGCCACAGCCGTGAACTACCGCACTGTACTGTGTCTGCTGCTAATATATAGACTGGTTGATAAAGAGATAGTATACTCGTAACTAGTATGTATGTATAAAGAAAGAAAAAAAAACCACGGTTAGGTCACTGGTATATACAATTATGGACGGGCTGCCGAGTGCCGACACAGAGGTAGCCACAGCCGTGAACTACCGCACTGTACTGTGTCTGCTGCTAATATATAGACTGGTTGATAAAGAGATAGTATACTCGTAACTAGTATGTATGTATAAAGAAAGAAAAAAAAACCACGGTTAGGTCACTGGTATATACAATTATGGACGGGCTGCCGAGTGCCGACACAGAGGTAGCCACAGCCGTGAACTACCGCACTGTACTGTGTCTGCTGCTAATATATAGACTGGTTGATAAAGAGATAGTATACTCGTAACTAGTATGTATGTATAAAGAAAGAAAAAAAAACCACGGTTAGGTCACTGGTATATACAATTATGGACGGGCTGCGGAGTGCCGACACAGAGGTAGCCACAGCCGTGAACTACCGCACTGTACTGTGTCTGCTGCTAATATATAGACTGGTTGATAAAGAGATAGTATACTCGTAACTAGTATGTATGTATAAAGAAAGAAAAAAAAACCACGGTTAGGTCACTGGTATATACAATTATGGACGGGCTGCCGAGTGCCGACACAGAGGTAGCCACAGCCGTGAACTACCGCACTGTACTGTGTCTGCTGCTAATATATAGACTGGTTGATAAAGAGATAGTATACTCGTAACTAGTATGTATGTATAAAGAAAGAAAAAAAAACCACGGTTAGGTCACTGGTATATACAATTATGGACGGGCTGCCGAGTGCCGACACAGAGGTAGCCACAGCCGTGAACTACCGCACTGTACTGTGTCTGCTGCTAATATAGACTGGTTGATAAAGAGATAGTATACTACTAATATTATATACTGGTGGTCAGGTCACTGGTCACTAGTCACACTGGCAGTGGCACTCCTGCAGCAAAAGTGTGCACTGTTTAATTTTAATATAATATTATGTACTCCTGGCTCCTGCTATAACCTATAACTGGCACTGCAGTAGTGCTCCCCAGTCTCCCCCACAATTATAAGCTGTGTGAGCTGAGCAGTCAGACAGATATATAATATATATAGATGATGCAGCACACTGGCCTGAGCCTGAGCAGTGCACACAGATATGGTATGTATGTGACTGAGTCACTGTGTGCTGTGTATCGCTTTTTTCAGGCAGAGAACGGATTATAAATAAAAGTGGTGGTCACTGGTCACTATCAGCAAAACTCTGCACTGTACACTACTGAGTACTCCTAATGCTCCCCAAAATTAGTAAATCAAGTGTCTAAACGGAGAGGACGCCAGCCACGTCCTCTCCCTATCAATCTCAATGCACGTGTGAAAATGGCGGCGACGCGCGGCTCCTTATATAGAATCCGAGTCTCGCGATAGAATCCGAGCCTCGCGAGAATCCGACAGCGTCATGATGACGTTCGGGCGCGCTCGGGTTAACCGAGCAAGGCGGGAAGATCCGAGTCGCTCGGACTCGTGAAAAAAAACATGAAGTTCTGGCGGGTTCGGATTCAGAGAAACCGAACCCGCTCATCTCTAATCAATTTTGCGCCTTTCTACAAATACAAATGTGACCGATCTCATCCTCAGAGCTGTAACTAGACATTTAGGTGCCCCCCCCCCCCCCCCCCAAGATCCATCAATATACGGTCATAAAAAAATGACCTAAAGTATAGGGGCGTAAAATAATTATGATGCACAGTAGTCTCCATTATTCAAAATTACACCACACAATAGTACCACTTATATACATTACACCAGGTAGTGCCCTTTATATTCATTATGCCAGATACAGCCCCCTTTTACATATTGCACCAGGTAGGGCCAGTCACACATTATTCCAGATAGAGCACCCTTTTACACACTGAGCCAGGTAGAGTTCCCTTTTACACATGCCACTCCACATTACACCACGCAGTAGTGTCCATTAGTCACATTACACTGCACAATAATGTCCGTTAGTCACATTACACCGCTCAGTAGTGTCCGTTAGCCACATTACACCGCACAGTAGTGTCCATTAGTCACATTACACCGCACAATAGTGTCCGTTAGTCACATTACACCGCACAATAGTGTCCATTAGTCACATAACACCGCACAGTAGTGTCCGTTAGTCACATTACACCGCACAGTAGTGTCCGTTAGTCACATTACACCGCACAGTAGTGTCCGTTACTCACATTACACAGCACAGTAGTGTCCGTTACTCACATTACACCGCACAGTAGTGTCCGTTACTCACATTACACAGCACAGTAGTGTCCGTTAGTCACATTACACAGCACAATAGTGTCCGTTAGTCACATTACACCGCACAGTAGTGTCCGTTAGTCACATTACACCGCACAGTAGTGTCCGTTACTCACATTACACCACACAGTAGTGTCCGTTAGTGACATTACACCGCATAATAGTGTCCGTTAGTCACATTACACAGCACAGTAGTGTCCTTTAGTCACATTACACCGCACAGTAGTGTCCGTTAGTCACATTACACCGCACAGTAGTGTCCGTTAGTCACATTACACCGCACAGTAGTGTCCGTTAGTCATATTACACTGCACAGTAGTGTCCGTTAGTCACATTACACTGTACAGTAGTGTCGGCTAGTCACATTACACAGCACAGTAGTGTCCGCTAGTCACATTACACTGCACAGTAGTGTCCGTTAGTCACATTACACTGCACAGTAGTGTCCGGCTGGGCGGTCTTGAGCATGTGCAGAGGTGAACGCAGATCCGGCTGCGTATGCAGCAATCTGCGTTCATCTCTGAATGACCCCCTATGTCAGGTACAGCCTTCATTCCCTCCACAGTGCGGCCCCCGGTACCTGCAGGAGGTCCCGGCTCGGGTGTTGCCCCTCCTCTCCCTTCTTTTCTGGTTTCTCGCAGGCTCCGTTACTCCACTGACTCTGTAGGGTGTTATCTGTGACCCCGAGAGGGGGCGGGAGCGGGTGCTAATTAACCGGGCCTGGGACAAGATGGAAGGGGCCGGGGGGGCTGGTCCCCTGCACTCCAAACCCCCTCCCACCTTACTGGGCAGCAGTAGCTCTCATCTTGGCAGCACAGCACATGCTGCAGTGTGCTGTGCTGCAGTGGGGCTGAGAGGCTGCTGCTAATGTTATTGTTCCTGTATGGGTGGATGGGGGTATTGTGATCACAGTTTCCCCTTGAATTGACCCTGGCTGAAGGGCTCAGGGGCTGAGTGCTGGGGTCTCAGGGAGCAGAGACTACACCTACCCTGCTCTGAACAGCAAACACTTAAAAAAAAAAGATTTTGTTTTCATAAAGGGGCGTGGCCACGGCTCGCACAATTAGGCCACTCCCCCAACCCTCTAGGCAGCTGGGGCCGGGATGGCAGCGGCGCTCTGTGTAGGCTGTGGGTGGCCACACACTGTGTGCACACTTTCTGTGGAGGAGTAGGAGGGGGAGCCGCGCTGCAAGCTGCCAGCTCCGCTTCCTGTCATCCAGGGTGACAGGTGCAGTGGCAGCTGGCAGCAGCAAGGGATGCAGAGCAGGGAGAGTCTGAGCGCCTCTTCAGTTTGGCGCCTCCCTGCACTGCATCCCTTTGCTGAGCGGCTAGCGCCGGCTCTGCGTCAACCGCCTGTAAAGGTTCAAACCAGTCCAATTGCAGGAACTGCAACACTACATGACGATCCCAAGGTGCCGTGGGAGGCACAAAGGGCGGTTGGATGTGAAGAACTCCTTTCAAGAACATCTGAATCTCAGGGAGGGAAGCCAGTTGTTTCTGGAAAAAAATGGACAAGGCTGAAATCTGAACTTTCAAGGAGCCCAAACGTAGGCCCAAATCCACTCCTGACTGTAGAAAAAGGAGAAAACGTCCCAATTGAAATTCCGCTGCAGGAAATTTTCTGTGTTCACCCCACAAAACATATTTTTTTCAAATACAGTGGTAATGTTTAGACATTACCCCTTTCCTGGCTTGGATCAGGGTTGGAATAACCCTGTCCAGAACTGCTCTCCGGGCTAGAATTTGGTGCTTAACTTCCATGCCGTCAAACGTAGCCATGGTAAGTCTTGATAGACGAACGGCCCCTGTTGCAGAAGATCCTCATGAAGAGGTGGAAACTACGGGTCCTCTAGGAGCATCTCCAGGAGATCCACATACCAGTCCCTTCTTGGCCAATCCGGAGCAATGAGAATTGCTTGAACCCTTTCCCTTTTCTTTTGAAAATTATTGGGATCAATGGAAGAGGTGGGAACTCGTAAACCATCTGGTAGACCCATGGAGTCACCAGGGCATCCACCGCCACTGCTTGTGGGTCCCTTGACCTGGAACAATTCCGCTTTAGCTTCCTGCTGAGATGAGAAGCCATCATGTCTATCTGTGGAGTTTCCCACCGATGTGTTAGAGACTTGAACACCTGCCGGTGAAGGCCCCACTCTCCTTGGTGGAGGTCGTGTCTGCTGAGGAAGTCCGCTTCCCAGTGGTCTACTCCTGGAATGAAGATTGCCGACAGCGCCACCGCGTGTCTTTCTGCCCAGAGGAGATTTTTGTTACCTCTGACATTGCGGCTCTGTTGGTTTATGTACGTTACTGCCATTACATTGTCCAACTGAACCAGAATGGCGTGATCTTGAAGAAGATGCAATGCTAGTAGAAGCGCGTTGTATATGGTCTTTAGTTCCAGAATGTTGATTGGAAGAACGGCTTCCTGACTTGACCATTTTCCTTGGAACTATTCCCCCTGGATGACTGCTACACAACCTCTGTGGCTTGCGTCCGTGGTTAGCAGAACCCAAATATGAATCCCAAATCTACTACCCATGGCCACGTGAGAAGTCTGAAGCCACCACATAAGAGAAAATAAGAGAAATCCTGGCTTTTGGCGACAGACGTATCCTCTGGTGCATGTGAAGATGCAATCCTGACCCTTTGTCTGGCAGATCCAGCTGGAAGAACCTCAATGGAACCTTCCGTACTGCAGAGCCTCGTAAGAGGTAACCATCTTCCCCAGAAGGCGAAGCATAGAAGCACCAATATCCGGGCTGGCTTTAGGACATCCCGCACCATTGACTGGACTACCAATGCCTTTTCCAATGGAAGGAATACCTTTTAAGGGAATACTTCTTGAAAGTTCTCCAGTGCCCTCTTTGTAGGGGACGCCCCCCGCCCCACATGTGCAGAAGACAAGGAATTAAGCGGCACTCACAGTCTCCAGAATTAGTGCAAAATAGCTGTTAAGCTTTTAATCAACGTTTCGGGGTTGCCACTTCATCAGGATAAAATACATCACAACAGAAAACATATTTATACATACCATCACCAATCCGATCTTCTGGCAACTCCCGCCATCTCGTCCGGAACCCGTCGGCCGCACTTCCGGTCACGGCATTTTCCGGAACCGAAAGTGACGTGGCCGCCCCCGGCAGGCAGAGGGCTGTTGCCTAGGAACCAGTACACCACTAAGTTGTCAGGGTAACATGTAAACAGTTACCTACAGTATGACGTGCTGACTAATGTCTGTATCCAAGGATACCCATGCTCCTTGTTGTACTCATGTAAGCTTAAGTATCAAATCGTTTTACACCGAGTGAGGTACTGAATCCACATTAATAAATACAATAAAAACATACATTCAATAAAACAATATGCAATAAAAATGTGAAATAATTTGCATATAAGAGAACTGTGCAGCGATGTTAAATCCACTCCATATCTGCTAAATAAACAAGCAGACATTGTATACTGTATATCGTACTTTTTTTCTAGTCGAGGATTTGCCTTTCAGGACCAGAGCTGGACCGCTGCCCTCATAATCCCAGTGTGACCCTTTGGGTGTCCCACAAACTGCTGGTGGGGGAAATTAGTTCAAATGTCAGTGTTGTAGAGGAGGGTTTTTCGTAATTTTTTTTTGTACTATCGAATTAGGCCCCCGTTTTTTGCACCTGAAAAATGTACCCTTTTCCCACAAAAATACATAAGATATGTGAAAAGCCGCGGACCTACAGAATGCATTTTTGCGGCTGCAGAAAAAAGGCTACCTCTCGCGGAGTTGGTAAGTGGCTGCATTGGAGCTAATTGGATAGTCCAATACAGTTCTGTTGCTAACATTAAAGCCCACAGCTCACTTTATGATGTTTTCAACTGTGTTTCTATTTATCAATTGAAGGTTGTTTTTTGTATTAATTCAGAAATAAAACATAAAACATTTGGTATCTTTATAAATAATAACACAATACATTTTAATGATCTCTTAAAAAATATTACACAACTGGCAGAAATTAACAGTATTTGAAAGTGAAGTGGCTGTTTATACAATAACTAATATTTTGGTTGGAAGAATGAGGTAAATGGATGCTCATTTAATTAGTGTCATGTTAGGGCATGATGCTTTGTCTTCATTAAACATCTACTAACATATGACTGGGTGACCTTCTCTTTTATAATGCCAGCTCACAAATAGATTGAGTTCACAGTGTTGGAGCAGCTGTCTTCCCTTGTTATGACTGTATGCAGTACATCCAGGACCTGTAGTACAATAGTAGAACACAGATGTTAAAACTATATACTGGTGATCCTACTAAAGGTTTTTCTTCTTTTTTTTAATTTCAGTTTATTAAGACCACTAGAAGTTTTCCAAATACGAAGGAACTCTTTAATCTATCACATTTTTTCTGTGAAATATTTCAATTTATTTTTTGAACAAAAAAAGTGGTTTTATTAGCAATGCTTTAAAAGTGTTTTTAAAACGCATGAGCTTTACATGCAGAAGTGTTAACTTTCCATTCCTGTCAGTATAATAAGTGAATTAAAAACTGAAATTATTGGATTTTAATTACCTACCAGTAAATCCTTTTCTCACAGTCCGTAGAGGATGCTAGGGTTCCATTTAGTACCAAGGGGTATAGATGGGTCTTTTGGGAGCCACTGGCAGTTTAAGAGTTAAACAGTGTGGGTTGGCTCCTCCGTCTATGCCCCTCCTACCAGACTCAGTCTAGAAACTGTGCCCGAGGAGATGGACATACTTCGAGAGAAGGAAATAAAGATAGTGGAGAGATAGACACCAGCCCACACCGAATCGAAAAAACGATGCTGACCAGCATGCAATATGGAGAAACCATGCTAACTAGTATGCACCATGAAGAAATCGTGCAAAACCGCATGAAACATGAGGAAACCATGTCAACCAGCAGGTAACATGAAAAAACCATGCTAACCAGCAGGCAACATGAATAAATCATGCCAACCAGGATGAAACATGAAGAAATCATGCCAACCATCATGCAACACGAAGAAAACATGTTATCTAGCATGAAACAGGAAGCAACCATGCCAATCAGCATGTAACCTGAAGAAACCATGCTAACCATGCATGAAAGAGGAACAGCATCAGCTGAAACAATACTTAACCAAGGAGCAATGCAGGAAAACAAAGCACTGGGCGGGTGCCCAGCATCCTCTATGGACTACGAGAAAAGGATTTACTGGTAGGTAATTAAAATCCTATTTTCTCTTACGTCCTAGAGGATGCTGGGGTTCCATTTAGTACCATGAGGATGTACCAAAGCTCCCAGTATGGGAGGGAGAGTGCTGAGGATCCTGCAGAACGGAGTGACCAAACTTTAGGTCCTCAGATGCCAAAGTATCGAACTTGTAGAACTTCAGCAAAAGTGTTCGACTCCGACCAAGCACCTGGTCGGCAAAGCTGTAAAGCCGAGATACCCCGGGCAGCTGCCCAGGAACAACCCACTGTACGAGTAGAGTGGGCCTTAACAGATCTTGGACACGGCAGGCTTGCCATAGAATAAGCATGCTGGATAGTAAACCTGATCCAGCGAGCAAATGTTTGCTTAGAAGCAGGACACCCAACCGTGTTGGGATCATACAGGACAAACAGAGCGTCCGACTACCTGTGATGAGAAGTCCTCTTCACAGAAACTTTCAAAGCCCTCACAACATCCAAAGACTGTGAGGTAATTGAGGAGTCAGTAGCCACTGGCACCACAATAGGTTGGTGATGTGAAAAACCGACACAACCTTTGAAAGAAATTGCTGACACGTTCTGAGCTCAGCTCCATCTTCATGGAAAACCAAGTAGGGGCTCTTGCATGACAATGACCCCAATTTCGACACCGTCAAGCAAATGCCAATGCCAACAGTGTGACCACCTTCCAAGTTAGAAACTTGACGTCCACCTCCTGTAAAGGCTCAAACCAATCCGAATGCAGGAACTGCAGCACCACTGTCACAATCCTGACTGTAGGTTTATATTTGGTGACTTACCCCTGCCATCTGTCCTGGATCCTGTGTCTTTTCACTCACGGAGTTAAACAGCTTGTCAGCACTATGAGTATTCCTGAGTTCTCTGCCTGAGAGGTAATCAGCTCCACCTGTGGTGGTCTCCTGTGTGAGGCTGAATTCAGTAATCTAAAAGCAAGCATCCTGTGTTTTGCAGAAGTCCAGGCTTCAGTGTTCTCTTGGCCTGCTAGGCCTCATTCTACATTACAGCCTTGGCTAGAGTAGTCACATGTCAGTGACATCACCTAATCCTGCCCACCAATCATCAAGGACCAGGAAGTATAAATCAGGAGGCTGAGTTACAATCTGGGCCAGTTCCTTGTGTCACATACAGCCTTGTGTGAGTCTGAAAAGCTGAGCTCCCTAAAGGTAACCTTTGTACCTAAGTTCCTGTGGAAACTCTGTTCCCTTGTTACCGTATGGTTTACCTTTGTGTTGCCATTGATTTCACCATTTCCCTGAGTCTCAATGTAAAGGCACAGCTGCAGTGTTTTGTCTTAAAGGCACAGTACAGAATTCCGTGTTCTCCACTAATACCACAGTTGTCGTGTTTCAGTTTTACTACTGTTGTAGTTGGGATCTCCAGAGCTCAGTACCTCCGTGCCTCAGTACCTCCGTGCCTCAGTACCTCCGTGCCTCAGTACCTCCGTGCTTCCAGCACCTCCGTGCCTCAGTACCTCCGTGCCTCAGTACCTCCGTGCTTCCAGCACCTCGTGCCTCAGTACCTCAGTACCTCCGTGCTTCCAGCACCTCCGTGCCTCAGCACTTCCGTGCCTCAGTACCTCCGTGCTTCCAGCACCTCGTGCCTCAGCATCTCCGTGCTTCCAGCATCTCCGTGCCTCAGTACCTCCGTGCTTCCAGCACCTCGTGCCTCAGTACCTCAGTACCTCCGTGCTTCCAGCACCTCCGTGCCTCAGCACTTCCGTGCCTCAGTACCTCCGTGCTTCCAGCACCTCCGTGCCTCAGTACCTCCGTGCCTCAGTACCTCCGTGCTTCCAGCACCTCGTGCCTCAGCATCTCCGTGCTTCCAGCATCTCCGTGTTTCAGTACCTCCGTGCCTCCACGCACCCCAGTGCCTCCACGTACCTCCGTGCCTCCACGCACCTCAGTGTCTCCACGCACCTCAGTGTCTCCACGCACCTCAGTGTCTCCAAGCACCTCAGTGTCTCCAAGCACCTCAGTGTCCGCAAGCACCTCAGTGTCCGCAAGCACCTCAGTGTCCGCAAGCACCTCAGTGTCCGCAAGCACCTCAGTGTCCGCAAGCACCTCAGTGTCCGCAAGCACCTCAGTGTCCGCAAGCACCTCAGTGTCTCCAAGCACCCCGTTAGCACAATTATACCTGGTATTCTTCACTGATTCATCAGTGCCTTTCCAGTTCTGTCTTTCAGGAGACCTTCAGCATGCCTCCTGTCTGCCGACCTAATCCTGCATGAGGAGAACCTAGATTCGGCCATCTCTGCTGCGGTTCCTCTTCCCAGTCACCGGAGGAAACCCTGAGTCCACAGCATTTCAGAACCAGGTCAGTGGTAGTATTCACATAATCCTCCAGTCGCCCGCACAGACTTCACTACACCGGGTTCACAAAAACCTCAGTCACGACAGTAGGAACTGGCCACATGGACCCGGCCGAAAGTGTTAGTCTGACGCATGACCTCCTAAGCAATATTGCAGGACGCTTGGAAGGTCTGGAGTCGACTCAGCATCGATTGGCACAGTGTCTGCAGCGGAATTCGTCCTCCAGTGATTCTATGACCTTCTGCTCTAAGACTCCTGACCAACTGCAGATTTTCTACCAGATGTTACTACAGTTACAAGAACTTTTGTCTAGTATTCTCTCTGTGATGCCTGATCTCCTCAGGAATACTACCAACGTTGTTGATCCTGTTTTGTCCCATCCAGTTAATAGAGTCTCTTCCTCTGCGCAAGGGAAAGTTTTTCATCAGAGCTATCCACGGCCCAAGCTCTCTGAAGCTGAACGTCAGCGGCGTAAGGAGCTACATCTCTGTCTTTACTGTGGAAATTCTGGTCATTTTGTTAAAGACTGCATTCTTCGCAAGCCAGGTAATAGTGACAAATCTCAGTATCATAGTGCTCATGTCTACAAGTCATCCACAGTATCCGATTCTTCTGCTGCTGACGGGGGTATCAAGAAGGCTACTCTTCTGAGAGAGACTCAAATTTATGACTGGGGTCCGGTGGTTAAAAGACCTTATCCCAAGTTGGGTGTCCAGAGAAGAATGTTCAAGCCATTTACAGTCACAGAGGAGTCCGTGTCCACAGACCCAGGAGGGGCGTTTTCAGAGCGTCCAGCCCCAGGAGGGGCGTTTTCAGAGCGTCCAGCCCCAGGAGGGGCGTCTTCAGAGCATCCAGCCCCAGGAGGGGCGTCTTCAGAGCGTCCAGCCCCAGGAGGGGCGTCTTCAGAGCGTCCAGCCCCAGAGAGTCTTCAGAGTGCTGCCCAGCCAGTGAGTCTACAGAGTGCTGCCCAGCCAGTGAGTCTACAGAGTGCTGCCCAGCCAGTGAGTCTACAGAGTGCTGCCCAGCCAGTGAGTCTACAGAGTGCTGCCCAGCCAGTGAGTCTACAGAGTGCTGCCCAGCCAGAGATTCTACAGAGTGCTGCCCAGCCAGAGATTCTACAGAGTGCTGCCCAGCCAGAGATTCTACAGAGTGCTGCCCAGCCAGAGATTCTACAGAGTGCTGCCCAGCCCCGTGAAGAGGGGGCTCTTGCCTCAGCCCAGCCCCGTGAAGAGGGGGCTCTTGCCTCAGCCCAGCCCTGTGAAGAAAGGGCTCAGCCCGTCCCGGTTCCAGCCGGTCCAGCAATATTCCAGGCCCTGCCTGGTCAGTCCGTCCCGGTTCCAGCCGGTCCAGCAATACTCCAGGCCCAGCCTGGTCAGTCCGTCCCGGTTCCAGCCGGTCCAGCAATACTCCAGGTTCTGCCTGGTCAGTCCGTCCCGGTTCCAGCCGGTCCAGCAATACTCCAGGCCCAGCCTGGTCAGTCCGTCCCGGTTCCAGCCGGTCCAGCAATACTCCAGGCTCCGCCTGGTCAGTCCGTCCCGGTTCCAGCCGGTCCAGCAATACTCCAGGACCAGCCTGGTCCGTCTCCTTTGGCTCCAGCCAATCCAAGTATCCTCGGATCCAATCCAGTCCTACTCGTCCAGCCAAAGCTTTCTTCAGTTTCATCCTCTAAGCTTTCGTCTGATGGTTTTCCACCTATTTACTTTGATGGAGATTTATTGCAATATGCCGCTCTGGTTGAACAATTTCTCTCTCGGATGGAGTCTGATCCTTTAGGTGCAATAACTCCTTCCAACGTTACTCGATATCTGTTCCTGGCATTCAGAGGAAGAGCTTTGGAGTGGGCCAACATGCTCTTTGAGAGTAATGATCCTGTGTTCCATGACTTACAGACTTTTAGTAACGCTGTAGTTAAAGAATTTAGTCCTAAACCTTTGGAACCTTCTACAGTTTATTCCTCAGTCCTTTCGGATGAAGGAAATTCCAGTCTTGTCTATGATGGATGGTCTACCTGTTCTGAAGATGAAGATCAGGAAGACTTCTAAAGAATCCAGCTTAAGTTTTGTTCTGGACCCTCTGGTTTCCACTTTTTAGAAGCTTTGTGTACAAGTTATTCATCAAGTTCCCCTAAGATTCAAGATGGGTGTCCGGAGTCCACCCTTGAAGAGGGGGATACTGTCACAATCCTGACTGTAGGTTTATATTTGGTGACTTACCCCTGCCATCTGTCCTGGATCCTGTGTCTTTTCACTCACGGAGTTAAACAGCTTGTCAGCACTATGAGTATTCCTGAGTTCTCTGCCTGAGAGGTAATCAGCTCCACCTGTGGTGGTCTCCTGTGTGAGGCTGAATTCAGTAATCTAAAAGCAAGCATCCTGTGTTTTGCAGAAGTCCAGGCTTCAGTGTTCTCTTGGCCTGCTAGGCCTCATTCTACATTACAGCCTTGGCTAGAGTAGTCACATGTCAGTGACATCACCTAATCCTGCCCACCAATCATCAAGGACCAGGAAGTATAAATCAGGAGGCTGAGTTACAATCTGGGCCAGTTCCTTGTGTCACATACAGCCTTGTGTGAGTCTGAAAAGCTGAGCTCCCTAAAGGTAACCTTTGTACCTAAGTTCCTGTGGAAACTCTGTTCCCTTGTTACCGTATGGTTTACCTTTGTGTTGCCATTGATTTCACCATTTCCCTGAGTCTCAATGTAAAGGCACAGCTGCAGTGTTTTGTCTTAAAGGCACAGTACAGAATTCCGTGTTCTCCACTAATACCACAGTTGTCGTGTTTCAGTTTTACTACTGTTGTAGTTGGGATCTCCAGAGCTCAGTACCTCCGTGCCTCAGTACCTCCGTGCCTCAGTACCTCCGTGCCTCAGTACCTCCGTGCTTCCAGCACCTCCGTGCCTCAGTACCTCCGTGCCTCAGTACCTCCGTGCTTCCAGCACCTCGTGCCTCAGTACCTCAGTACCTCCGTGCTTCCAGCACCTCCGTGCCTCAGCACTTCCGTGCCTCAGTACCTCCGTGCTTCCAGCACCTCGTGCCTCAGCATCTCCGTGCTTCCAGCATCTCCGTGCCTCAGTACCTCCGTGCTTCCAGCACCTCGTGCCTCAGTACCTCAGTACCTCCGTGCTTCCAGCACCTCCGTGCCTCAGCACTTCCGTGCCTCAGTACCTCCGTGCTTCCAGCACCTCCGTGCCTCAGTACCTCCGTGCCTCAGTACCTCCGTGCTTCCAGCACCTCGTGCCTCAGCATCTCCGTGCTTCCAGCATCTCCGTGTTTCAGTACCTCCGTGCCTCCACGCACCCCAGTGCCTCCACGTACCTCCGTGCCTCCACGCACCTCAGTGTCTCCACGCACCTCAGTGTCTCCACGCACCTCAGTGTCTCCAAGCACCTCAGTGTCTCCAAGCACCTCAGTGTCCGCAAGCACCTCAGTGTCCGCAAGCACCTCAGTGTCCGCAAGCACCTCAGTGTCCGCAAGCACCTCAGTGTCCGCAAGCACCTCAGTGTCCGCAAGCACCTCAGTGTCCGCAAGCACCTCAGTGTCTCCAAGCACCCCGTTAGCACAATTATACCTGGTATTCTTCACTGATTCATCAGTGCCTTTCCAGTTCTGTCTTTCAGGAGACCTTCAGCATGCCTCCTGTCTGCCGACCTAATCCTGCATGAGGAGAACCTAGATTCGGCCATCTCTGCTGCGGTTCCTCTTCCCAGTCACCGGAGGAAACCCTGAGTCCACAGCATTTCAGAACCAGGTCAGTGGTAGTATTCACATAATCCTCCAGTCGCCCGCACAGACTTCACTACACCGGGTTCACAAAAACCTCAGTCATGACAACCACCTTAAGATCCCAAGGTCTCGTAGGAGGCACAGAGGGTGGCTGTATGTGCAGAACCCCTATCAAGAAAGTCTGAACATCAGGGAGAGCAGCCAATTGTTTCTGGAAGAAAATAGACAAGGCCGAAATCTGGACCTTTATGGAGCCCAAGCGTAGGCCCACAACTACACCTGCTTGCAGAAAGAGGAGAAACCGTCCTAGTTAAAACTCCACCGTAGGAAACTTCTTGGATTCACACCAAGACGTACTTTTTCCAAGTACAATGGTAATGTTTAGACTTTACCCTCTTCCTAGCCTGAATCAGGGTAGGAATGACTTTGTTCCGAGCTAAGATCTCCATGCTGTCAAATGTAGCCATGGTAAGTCATGATAGGTGAACAGCCCCTGTTGCAGAAGGTCCTCGCGAAGAGGAAGAGGCCTCGGATCTTCCAGCAGTAACTCCAGAAGATCTGCGTACCAAGAACTTCTTGGCCAGTCCGGAGAAATGAGGATCGCCTTAACTCTTGTTCTTTTTATTAGCTTGAGAACCCATGTGATGAGTGGAAGTAGAGGGAACACTTACACTGACTGGAACACCCATAGAGGTACCAGGGCGTCCACCACCACTGCTTGCGGGTCTCGTGACCTGGAACAGTACCTCCGAAGCTTCTCGTTGAGGTGAGAGGCCATCATGTCTATCTGAGGTACCTTGTTCCCTCTGCGACAACCTCCAGGTGGAGGCCCCATTCTCCTGGATGGAGATTGTGTCTGCTGAGGAAGTGTGCTTCCCAGTTGTCCACTCCCGGAATGAAGATTGCTGACCGCACCCGCGCATGCTTCTTTGCCCAGAGGAGGATTATTGTCACCTCTGACATTGCAGCCCTGCTCTTCATTCTACCCTGCCTGTTATGTAGGACACCACTGTGACGTTACCCAACTGAACCTGAACGGCTTGATCTCGCAGAAGATGTGCCGCTTGTAGAAGGTCGTTATACATGGTCTTCCGATCCAGAAAATTTATTGGAAGGAGCGATTCCTGAACTGACCGCTTTCCTTGGACGATTTCCCCCTGAGCGACTGCTTCCCAACCTCTGAGACTTGCATCCGTGGTTAGATGACTCCAATTCTGAATCCCGAACCTGCGGCCCTCGAGTAGGTGAGAAGTTTGCAACCACCAGAGGAGTGAAATTCTGGCTGTCGGCGACAGGCGTATCCGCTGATGCATGTGAAGATGAGATGCTGACCATAAGACCAGGAGATCTAGTGGGAAAGACCATGCAAGGAGTCTTCCGTACTGTCGAGCCTCTTAGGAGGCAACCATCCTCCCCAGAAGGCGAATGCACTGATGTACCTGGGCTGCCATCAGGACATCCCGGACCATTGATTGGAACACCAATGCTTTCTTAACTGGTAGAAACACATTCTGCACTTCCGTGTTGAGAATCATCCCCAGGAAGGAACGCCTCCTTATCGGCTTCAAATGCTAAATTGGAAGCTTCAGGATCCAACCAAGATCCCAGGACAGTTGATTTGAGAGAGCAACACTCCATAACAACATCTCCCTGGAGGATGTTAAAGTCGCCCAGATATGGAATTATGCCCACTCCTGGTTTGTGGAGCGGGAGTATAAAGGCTGCACTGGCCCTGATGAACACCCCTGATGTTGTGTAGAAGCCAAGTTCAGTGTTTGGAACTGGAAGTGACATAGTTGTAGTGCAACCTTAGATAGGCCTAGAGAGGCGGCCAGACTGGAATGTGAAGTACGCACCCCTGATATCCCGGGATACCAGGAATTCCTCTACATCTCGAGCAGAGATCACCACTCCCAGACTCCATCACGAATTGAACACCCACCAGTAGGAAATCAATAACCCCAGGTTTGAATAGTAACCCCTGTTACGTAAATGAGGTGGAACTGGAATAATGACATTAGTTTGACAAATGTTATGATAGCTTCCAGCAGTAGCACACTTTCTGCCTGAGAAGCTAGTAAGCCTGATTTGAATAATCTGTGAGGCGCGAATACTAGAAATTCTAGTGTGCACCCCTGGGCAACCCAACTGTTTCCAGGGGTCTAGGCTGGATATCGCCTAGATGTGTTACTGAATCTTTTTAATCTCGCTCCCACCTGCCTAATCCCCAGGCAGTGAGGTCCACCGACAAACCAAAGGGTTTGAAAAAGGCAGAATTTGAAATCCATCCCTGGGAACCTGGCGGCGCAGGTTTTCTGGATTTCCCAAATGTCCTCTAAAGGAAGTGGAGGAATATGTGGAATCACATTCGAAGGAATTGCAGTGTAGGTGTAGGATATAATTTCCTGGTCTGTGCAGATACGGAAGGAAGACATACCGACTTACCTGCAGTTGACATGGATAATCACGTATCCTGTGCGTCCCAACAGGGACTTACCTGTGAAGGGCGGACCTGTCATACCTTACTCGGATTCTGTATCCGCAGTCCATTGGTGTAGCCACCATCCCCTGCGTGTCAAAACTGCCAGAGCAGTGGTCCCTGCGTTATGCAGGTCAATCTCCTTCATGGCGTCTAGCTGTGAAGCCTGTAGAAATCCTGTATGTGACATAGAAACAAGTACAAGTCACTTCTACACATAGAATCTAAATCATCGAGTAAGGAGCCTGACCACGTTACAATAGCCCCAGAGATGTACGCAAAGTGGGTCTCCGACTCACACCTGCAGCAGTGTACAGTATTAGAGATTAGTCTCAACAGGTGATCAGCCTTTATGGAGGTTGTACCAGGGACAGGTAAGACAACCATATTTGAAAATGTAGACACTCTATATGGATGTGGATAATAACTCTGGGTGTATTCAGGTTTTCCCAAATAAGGAGTTTAAAGCCCTACACAGTGGGAAAGCATTCATTATATACATATAATAATATTCCTCATCCCTAATAGCCTTAAACATATGTTGGACCCCTCCTATATATGCATTATATGGACAAGTGTACGCTATCTCAAGTACGGAGTTGGGGTGAGAGGCACAGCAGTGGGATTTGAAACCTCACACTTTTCAAAACTGTGGCTTCTACCCAGTATGGGATATATTTGAAGCAATATATTTTAAAGTACACCTTATGGAGGCCACCCCAGGGGGAACTGCCACCGAAGCCTGAGATGTGTACAGTTTTTAGCATGGTATAGACTCCCCAGGAGAAGATATACATTCTGCAGTACAGGACAAAGTCCCCTTAAACATGGCAAAGTGGATTACACATACACAGGAAAATGTCAACACAGTCCCCCCCCACCCCAGAATATCTTCAGAGAGTTACAGAGCATAAGAAGCCAGCCACAGCGTGCCCTTATAGGCTTTTATAAAGATAAAACCCCCGCTGACTAGAGTAACCTTAACAGGGTAGCTAGTACATAATATCACTCCCCCTTGTTTATAACACCTTTTACCTCAGTGTAGTTATGTGGAGGACAGCGTTCCCTATCAGCGTGTGTCTGCAGGTAGAAAATGGCGCTGGTTAGTGCTGGATCCAATCTGAGGAGAAGCTCCGCCCCCTATAATGGCACGTCTTCCTGCACTTAGAGATTATACTGGCCTGAGGTAATTTTTGCAGCAAACAGTGGGTTAGAATTTGAAAGCTATGTTTGACCAGTGTAAGGTATCGCGCTGGCCCAGGACGCCCCTCAGAGCGCCATACACAGTGTGCCGCTGAGCCTTCCGGAGCGCAGCCTGTCAGAGCTGCGCTCCAGCCATTGTGCTGCCATTCTCGCCGTGGGGGACCCGCATACCGGGACTCCGGCGTCAGATTCACCACTCTTCTTTCTTCTGGCTCTGTTAGGGGCTGGCGCTATGCTGCGGGAGTGAACGGTTGCCTCAGGTGGCTAACGATCATCACCCTCAGGAGCTCAGTGTCCTGTCAGCAGAGATAGTGGCCATTAACCTCTCTGGGTTGGACACTACTCCCCCCTAAGTTCCACGAAGCAGGGAGGCTGTCTGTAAAATAACAAACTCCAGAAAACAATAAAACTAAGAAAACTCCTAGGAGCTCCCCTAGCTGTGACCGGCTTCCCCGGGCACATTTTCTAAACTGAGTCTGGTAGGAGGGGCATAGAGGGAGGAGCAGGGCCACACTATTAAACTCTTAAAGTGCCAGTGGCTCCCAAAGGACCCGTCTATACCCCATGGTACTAAATGAAACCCCAACATCCTCTAGGACGTAAGAGAAAACTGGTTGACCCCCCTGTATCCCTTAGGCCCTCTGCTGCAGGCTTGTCTGAGAAGTGTTGTTGTATTTATAAAGGGAAAAATGCAGAGAAAGGTCTGCACCCAACCCAGAAACTGAATAGCATTGGGGCTCTGTTTGACCATACTGGGCTTGCAGGAGGATATACTGTAGTCTGAGGTAGCAGCTTTGCAGAAGTTTAGACTTTAGTGGTATAAAGTAAACCCACCCCTTTAATACTGCAGGTCTCTAACTCCTGCCCAATTTAAAATAAACTTAAATCAAAGTAAAACCCTATCTTACTACCTTGTTAAATATAAGTAAACATCTTTATAGAATACATTAAAATTACTCATCACAAACTAGTGTGGGGGCATGACTTGGGCGATGCTTGGTGCCATAACTTGAATACAGATAAAGTCCAATCTGATTACATGCGTGCCCTCAGTCAATAGGTGGATCCCGGGGGGAATCCATGCTCATGCCGCATGTCGTCTCTAGCACTTTATGTGTTTGTGCTTCTTACAGAGAGCAGCAGCAGCACCTGTGATGGAACTAGAGGTAGGGTGCAGCCGGTGCTGTGCTCTGGGGCCTGCTGCAATGATGGTGCCCACTGTGGCATTAGCAGCACTTCTAATAATTAGTCGGACTGCCTCATTACTGTCTGCTGGCCTAGCGTTGTCCATTGAACATCGATGATTCAAAATCATCGAAGGTCTATGGCCGATGTAAAATAGTTTTCCATCAATGGAGGAGAACCAGATGGTTCCCCGCCATCGATAATACACAGCTACCGAATATATATATATATATTTTTATATTTTTATTTACCTCTGCACTCCGCTCCCAGGCTCTCATTGGCCCATGGCATATTGCATAGTAAAGCGGGGTGACCATCAGTGGGTAAAACCATTGATGGTTCACTTGCAGATGGTTTTACACCATCAATGTTGCCCATCAATGGTACAACCGATGGTGACCATCGATGGGTAATCCACCAATGTCCATCCCTATGCTGACATTAACAAAGGAGGACTCAGAGGTGGTCCAGCTGGAGGAGAGGAGAAGGGCCTCTCCCCGTCCCTCCCCTCACATTACCTCCCGTCCTCCTCTCATACACTGCATTTGCCAGGGGTCCATTTTCACTATCTAGTGAATAGCCCTCGGTGTGAAAACTAGGTGTTAGGAGCAGGAACCTGGCCTGCTTTCCTAGATCACCCTACAGTCAGTCATGCTAGTCCGGGTCTCCAAAGTCACTCTTTTGGTCTGGGCTGTGCCCCTGCTGTGTCCTCAGGGGGGAAGATGTTTGCCTCCTGCAGCATGCACAAGAATGGTGGACTAGGTGGATGGTCAGTTCTTCACTCACAGCATACTCCCTTTCTCTCTCTCTCTCTTTCTCCCTCTCTCTTTTTCACTAGGTCTCGTTCTGTCTTTTTTTCTCTCTCTTTCTCCCCTCCCATCTATCATGTTAAACCCCCGTGATTTTTTTTCTGCTTGTCCCCCCCCCCACTGATACTTTCCCTTCATGTCTCAGTGAACACTTTCAACCGAATTTACCGCCTCTTCTCCCTCCTTCTCCTACAGAGACTGCAGATACCCTGTGCTTCTACCCTTCACCCTCTGCCTGTCACTTACATCCTTTTCCTATCACACTCCCCTTGTCACCCACTGCCTCTCCTTGTAGTCCTCTACATCTCCCACTGCCTCCCCCCTGGCATCACCATTTCCTCTCCATCACCCATTCCCTGCAGTAACCCACTGCCTCTACCTGTCACCCATTCTCTGGTGTCACCCACTGCCTCTCCTTGTAGTCCTCTACATCTCCCACTGCCTCCCCCCTGGCATCACCATTTCCTCTCCATCACCCATTCCCTGCAGTAACCCACTGCCTCTACCTGTCACCCATTCTCTGGTGTCACCCACTGCCTCTCCTGTATGCCCTTGTTGTGAGGCCATGGACACTTTTCCAGGTGCGTGTGCAAAATAACCCCCCCACCTCTGGTGCTCCCCTGTCAGTTTGTTCTGGATATGCCCTTGCCTCATTCTGTAATAGAGAAAACTTTTTAAAATTGTACCTACGATGGTACTACTTGTCACTGCAGTGCTAAATAGGATCTTTCCATTTATCTGAGTTATGTTGGATGGGTAGTGATCAGGAGGACACCATGTACCATATATTTTGGAACTTTCCAAAATTGACAGCCATGTTCACTGTTGTACATCATCTTGTTACTAAGATCGCTAGCATCATAGTCCCTTCTACACCAACTTATTGCTTACTACTCAGGCCTATCCCTTGTGTCTGGAAACACATGCAAAAGCTCATCTGCACACATTGAAGGCAGTGATAGTCCCCAAATGAAAATCTTTCGTATAATTTACTTACAATGTGGAGCAAATAACCAGTATTACAGGTAATAACTTTTCCACTGGTTGTACTGGCTGATGTATCATAGTGCTCCTCCTCTATCTCTTGGTTTATAATTACAGATTCCCCTTGTTCTAGCTCTCTTCTGGAACATAGAATTTGACGGCAGATAAGTACCACTTGGACCATCTAGTCTGCCCCTTTTTTTATCCTTTAGGCAATGTCAACCCTTTTCGAACCTTAATTCTTTGTAAGGATATTCATATGCCTATCCCAAGCATGTTTAAATTGCTCTACAGTCTTAGCATCTACCACCTCTGCTGGGAGGCTATTCCACTTATCCACTATCCTTTCTGTGAAGTAATTTTTCCTTAAATTTCCCCTGAACCTCCCCCCTCCAGTCTCAGTGTATGTCCTCGAGTTCTAATACTTCTCTTCCTTTGAAGAATGTTTCCCTCCTGAACTTTGTTAAGACCCTTGATATATTTGAAAGCATGTCCCCCCTTTCCCTGCTCTCCTCCAAACTATACATGTTAAGATCTTTTAGCCTTTCCGGGTAAGTTTTGCGATGTAGGCCATGCACCATTTTAGTTGCCCTTCTTTGTACACTCTCTAATGTATTTATATCCTTCTGGAGATATGGGGGGTAATTCCAAGTTGATCGCAGCAGGAATTTTTTTAGCAGTTGGCAAAACCATGTGCACTGCAGGGGAGGGGGCTGATATAACTTGTGCAGAGAGAGAGAGATTTGGGTGTGGTGAGTTCAATCTGCAATCTAAATTGCAGTGTAAAAATAAAGCAGCCAGTATTTACCCTGCACAGAAACAAAATAACCCACCCAAATCTAACTCTCTCTGCAAATGTTATATATCCCCCCCCCCCCCCTGCAGTGCACATGGTTTTGCCCAACTGCTAAAAAATATCCTGCTGCGATCAACTTGGAATTACCCCCATGGTCTCCAGAACTGGACACAGTATTCCAGATGGGGCCGTACCAATGACCTATACAGTGGCATTATCACTTCTTTTTTCCTGCTACTGATTCTTCTCCCTATGCAACCAAGCATCTGACTTGCCTTTCTCATTGCTTTGTTGCATTGCTTTCCTGCCTTCAAGTCACTTGAAATAGTGACTCCTAAATCTCTTTCCTCTTCAGTAGTTTACATTATAGTACCCTTAATACTATATTTAGCCTTTGGGTTTTTGAGGCCCAAGTGCATGATTTTGCATTGTTTAGCATTACACTGTAGTTGCCACGTTCTTGGCCATTTATCAAGCCTAGCTAGGTCATCAATCATTTGTTTTACCCCTCCCGGTGTGTCTACCATGTTGCACATCTTTGTATCATCTGCAAAAAGGCATACTTTCCCTTCAATACCATTTGCAATGTCACCAACAAAGATATTAAAGAAAGCTGGACCAAGTACAGATCCCTGGGGTACTCCACTGGTAACATTTCCCTCCATAGATTGTACTCCATTTACTACAACTGTCTGTTTCCTATCCTGCAACCAGGTTCATATCCATTTAACGGTTTTATAATCCTTCCCCATGCATTCAAGTTTATTTAGCAGTCTGCGATGTGGGACAGTGTCAAATGCCTTACTAAAGTCTAGATATGCTACATCTACAGCTCCCCCTTGATCTATTATTTTCGTCACAGAGTCAAAAAAGTCAATAAGATTTGTTTGGCATGATCTCCCACCAGTAAATCCATGCTGTTTGGATCCTGTAAGTTGTTTTAATTAAAATATTCCAACTCTTTCTTTTAATAGTTTTTCCATTACTTTCCCTACTACTGATGAAAGGCTTACTGGTCTGTAGTTACTTTCTTCTTCCTTGCTTCCACTTTTGTGCAGTGGAACCACATTTGCTCTTTTCCAGTCCTCTGGAATGGCACCTGTATTTAGTGATTGGTTAAATAATTCTGTTAAAGGTGTAACCAGCACATCTTTTAGCTCTTTGAGTATCCTTGGGTGTATCCCATCTTGCTCCATTGATTTATCCACTTTTAGTTTTGAAAGTTCTGTTAGGACCTTCTCCTCTGTAAATGTACTTTCATCTACCTTATTTTTATGAATGTCCTTGCAACTTAACTGTGGCCCCTTCCCTTCTCCTTCTGTATTAAATACTGAGAAAAAATAATTATTTAGGTGATCTGCTATTGCCTTGTCTCCCTCCACAAAATGCTCACTCTCTGTCCTAAGTCTTATTATTCCTCCATTTGATTTTCTCCTTTCACTTATATACTTAAAAAAAAAAGTTTTGCCCCCTTTATCTACTGACTGGGCCATTTTTTCCTCAGCTTCTGCCTTTGCACATCAGATCACTTTCTTAGCAACCTTCTGTCTGTCAAGATACACCTCTATGTTGTTATTATTTTGAGTCTGTTTGTATTTCCTAAAAGCCATCTTTTTTGCTTTCACACTAGTTGATAATTAATTTGTGAACCACCATGGCTTCCTTTTCCAGGTGCTTTTCCTAACCTTTTTGATACAAAGGTATGTTGTACTTAGTATTGCATTTTTCAGTTTTTCCCACTTCTCCTGCACTCCTTCCAAGTTCCTCCAGTCTGCCAATGAATCACTTTAATCTCCCCATTTTTGAAAAGTCAGCATTTCTAAAATCCAACACCTTTGTTTTTGTGTGACAGGAGTTGGATCCTGTCTTTATACTAAACCATACTGCTTGATGATCACTGGATCCCAGGTGCTCACCGACATATATGTTGGATATCCTGTCACTATTTGTAAGAATGAAATCTAATATTGAGTCTTTGCGAGTGGGCTCCCTCACCAATTGCGTGAGAGCTGCTTCCTGTAAAGAATGTAGAAATGTGCCACTTGTAGCTGAACTTGCAAAAGACCCCTCCAAATTGACATCAGGTAAATTAAAGTCTCCCATGATTAGGACTTCTCCCTTTAAAGCCATTTTAGTGATGTCCAACAATAGGTTCCTGTCCAAATCCTGCCCCTTGCCTGGTGGTCTATAGATCACCTTAATGTGAATAATGTCCTTTTCCCCAGTTTCTATGGTGACCCAAAGGGCCTCAGTTTTATCTTCAATATTTTGTATTAAAGTAGCATTTATGCATTTTTTCACATACATTGCTACCCCTCCTCCTATTCTTCCCATTCTATCCTTCCTAAATAAATTGAAAAATAAATTGTATCCTGGTATAGCTATGCCCCAGTCATGATTTTCATTGCACCATGACTCTGTAATTACCACAAAATCCAGGTTATCCCTTGTCATTATCGCAATTAGCTCTAGAATTTTGTCTCCTAAGTTCCTAGCATTTGTACACATAGCTATAATAATTTTGCCTGTGCGTCTGTTATTAGACAGTACAAAATAAATTACAAGTTTAAAGTTGAAATTACCTGTTTGGTGATGTTGCTCATTCTTTGGTATTTTTTTTTTTTTTTTTTTACTAATCAGGAATCACACTGTGTCCTTTACACCACGACTACACCTCACTAAATGTAAAGATATAGTACACCTGACCACAATGGCCAAATGATCAAAGGAGGTAAACACCAGAGAGCATGCAATACTAAACTATGTTTCACTGTGCAACTTCCCCACACATGCAATGCCAATTACAAGCCAATCATTACATCAAAAAACATACATGAGTTTGCATAAGAGAGAACTGTAGTGAGCAGATTGTGAATGTCTTTTCATCATTTAAAAAGACAGATAACATTGGTACAGGTGAGAATACAGATGTTTATAGACATAAATTTGAGTAGTTGCGGATGAAGTGGCTCTCTCCTATGTGATTGCAGTTCCCTCACTTTAATTGTTTGTTTCCCTCAAACCTACTGATGTATGATACTACTAAATTATATACATGTCTTCAATGGAAGAGTTCATTTTTTTTCTTGTACCCATTCCCCTACTTCCCTTTTGTCTTTTGTCTCCCCCTTCCCTTTATACTGCTTACAAGCTTTTGAATAAAAATATTACTTAAAAAGAAAAATACTCATCTGCTGACTAGCACTAACCCTTACATAATGATTATAGCATAGAGTCCCCATATCAACCCTGCACTGCCAGCAAACCCAAAGTGGCTAGCCCAGTGTGGTAACCTGCTGATGGGGAGACCCAGGACCTCCAACATTGATGATTAAGCACTAGTGATTGTGTGGATGGCTTTTATGGCTACTTTGAGATTTCCCCCCTATTTGGCACTTTGCACCTGATTCTGTGTTGGCACACACCCCATTGAGGCATCTGCCCTGTGTGACCAGCATGAGGCTAGTTTTCACTAAGAGAGTGGGACCTCACACTAATGATCTTGCTGAGGGGTTTATTGGTTGATATGGCCATCTAATATTATTGGTACCCACTTATTTGGACATATCAGTGGGCCACTATAACATCTTGTCAGATGTTGCCTGAATAACAGTTACCTGTGTTTTTCATGATATATATGCATTATGTTTGTAATTGTGTCATCATTGATATTTATTTATATGTTAAACATTTTAAATGTACTTTTATCAAGCCATATGTTAAATTATTTCATGTTGTGTACCTTTTGCTCTACAAGGCCCCTCTTTTTATTACTTGTTTGAACCCTTTGGAGGCTGGCACCCTCCTATGTACAGCTGCCATACAGTACAATTCCTCTGACAGTGCCAATCAGACCAAGTCCATTGCAGTCTACTTGCAGTACAACATGGTTATGCCCAGGAGTAAAGTATCTTGCCCCCAACTCTGAATTAGCCTGAAAGTACTTTTATACTTAAGAGAGTTATTTGAATACATTTTAGGGTATATGTCTGGGGTTTTGTAATTATATATAGCTCATTTTGGAGCAGCTCTTCATTCATTCATTGGAACAATATTGTTTTGTTCTGGTGTATTGTTGACTGTTGCTTCAACTCTCAGTGAGTTGGAAACATAATTTACAGAGGCCATCAGGCGGTAGTAATCTATAGGCCTCCTAATGTGTTTATAAAATTGTCTGTCTGACTTGCTAAAGTAAACTTAAAGGTTAACAAGGGCAGTGGATCCCAAACTTTTTTGACTCACAGCGCCCTAGAGTATCAGAAATTTTTTAATGGCACCCCTAGGCCAAAGGTTTCTTACAGAGAATTTTTTTTAAAAAATATTAAATTAAGTAAATTATGTTTATATGTCATCCATATGTTCAGTTACGTGGTGAGGGACAAGCTTTGCTTCTGCTTGTCCATATATTTTATGATTGGCAGCGACAATTACTAGCTTTGTCTATTACATTGCTAATAAATAGTTTGAATTGGTCCTTGACCACCAACCGGAGACATCCCTGCAAGTGTTCTGTGGCACCCCAGGGTGCCATGGAATACACTGTTTGAGAACCACTGATCTAGCTAATGATACAATTATTAAAATATGAATAATAATTGATTTATTATTTGGAAGAACAAAATAGTTTGGCATCCAAAATGGCATAGGAAGATATTTCTTGCAGTTAAGGACCACCGATTTACAAGTGGCTAGTTTCAATCTCAACTGTTATTTTTCTCTCAAAAATGAAATAACTGTTACCTTTATTGTAGGTACAGCTCCAACCTTGAGAACATCAATTACTCCCATTTCCATCTTGGTGCAATCCACAACAGTAAATTCATACTCAGTATCGTGTGCCGTGTCAAGCAGCACTCCATCAACCTGATAGAGGAAAGTTTAAACAAATATTAAAAATAGTTCATGCTTTAAACTCACAAATCTACAACAGAGAGAAATTAAAAAGACATCCATTTGGTGCTCCTATCTAAACCAATACAGAAGCTACTGTACTGCATCTGTAGAATTGCAAACCCAATACAGTTACACAAAAATGATATAATCTGCATATGTATACTGAACACAGTATATATATATATATATATATATATATATATATACACACACACACACACACACACAAGTGGGTATCTACCCATTGGCCAGGATGACACTTGTCAGGGGTGCCGGTCGAGGAGAGGGTGCCGTTCGGCGGTGCCACCCACAGCCAGGGAGTAGAACCACAGTGACAGTACCTGGTGTGCCGCATGGGCAGTGCTTGGCCCAGAAACCCACACAGCAGCCACTGCTACAGGCTCCAGTGTGTGGCACCACACTTCAGTGAAGAAACTCAAGATAAACTACAGCTCCCAGTAGCCCTTGCTGCCGGATGCTCCTGGCAGCAAGGGTGGTTGGGAGCTGTAGTTTATTTTGAAGGGGTGGAGCCAAGCCCAGGCAGCCAGAAAGCAGCATCATTGGAGAACAGATCTGTAAGATAAAGTGCCCTGGAGGGAGGAAACAGTTGTTACGTTCCTGATGCTCAGAACTAGAAAGATGTTGCGAAGTGAGTCCAGAGCACCAGGACGTGACACTGAGATAGCGATGGAACGGAAATAGCCTCTAGCACCCTACCTCCGTTGTTTTACCCGTGTGGTCAGTTCACGCCTGAGTGACTATGGTTTCTTGGGCCCACGGCAGCCGCGTTTGAAGGGCGGATTAGGTCTGCCCAACTCCGATGCCCCCAGGTCTTAGAGTGAGACAAAGCGTTAACCGAGACAGGATAATAACAAGGGGACCTCTAACTAAAGCAAACCGAAGCTAGGGGCTACTAACTACCCTAAAACTAAATATATGTGCGGCACGCCGCCAAAGGAAATGAACAACAAAAGATACCACTGTCCACTCCCCCACACGGCACCGCCGAGTTCCGGAGAGGACAGTGAAAAGCGGAAACCTCCGCAAAAACCTCAAATGCAAAAAGTAACACAAGGACTAAGTGGCCTAGGCTGCAACACGCGGCAGAAGCCGCTACTCACGAAACCGGGAGAATATAACAGGGAGCCCTCCAATAGCTGCAGCGTACCTTAATTAGTAATGTCGTGCAGCTGCCCTGCTGCACGACCAGAGCTAACAGGTGTATTGATTGATAGGAAGCAACGGGGAATGCGGTTCGTCAGTGGCATCCCTGTTGCTAAGGGTCCGGCGGCTAAGCGCGCACGGCGTCCCAGCGTTGCCAGGGACCAGGCGCTCAGCGCGCACGGCGTCCCAGCGTTGCCAGGGATCCGGCGGCTCAGCGCGCACGGCGTCCTGGCGTTGCTAGGCGCCGGGCAGGGAGGGAGGTGCAGCGGCCATGAGCGTCGCTCGGAAGCAGACAGAGCGGCGCCGTGGACCGCGGCACCTAACAGTACCCCCCCTTGAGGAGGGGTTAAAGAACCCATAAAGGCAGGTTTCTGATGAAATTCCTGAAAGAATAATCTCTTAAGTTTAGGGTCATGTAGATTCTTATCCAGGACCCAAGACCTTTCTTCCGGGCCAAAGCCTTTCCAGTGAACCAAAAAATAAAGCCGGCCCGAGAAACTTTGGAATCTAAAACCTTCTCCACCAAGTACTCTTGTTGCCCCTGAACATCCACCGGAGGTCTACCCTGGGAAGTCTTCCGAGGGAATCTCCTGGAAGAAAAATACTGCTTCAGAAGGCAACAGTGAAAAGTATTGCCAATTTTGAGTGATTTAGGCAAGCGTAGCCGAAAAGCAACTGGGTTGACCTTCTTAATGATAAGGAACGGTCCAATAAATTTGGGTCCCAATCTAGCCGAGGGTTGTCGGAGCTTGATGTTGCGGGTTGACAACCACACCTTATCTCCCACCTTAAAAGTGCATTGGCATCGGAACCGATCAGAAAT
This sequence comes from Pseudophryne corroboree, assembly GCF_028390025.1. Taxonomy (NCBI): domain Eukaryota; kingdom Metazoa; phylum Chordata; class Amphibia; order Anura; family Myobatrachidae; genus Pseudophryne; species Pseudophryne corroboree. Next base: position 201,685,867 of record NC_086451.1, read on the forward strand.
TTTTTTTTCTCGGAAGGCAGCCTTCTTAAGGGCAAGGTGCACCTTTTACCAAATCATTCTGAGATGGGAAGTTAAGGTCAACGAGGAGACTGGAAAATGAGGGTAAAAAGAATTGGCTCTAGGATGAAAGCCCAAGACCAAAAAGATTGGGGACTCCTTGGTGGAAGAATGACAAGAGTTATTATAGGCAAACTCAGCCAAAGGAAGAAATTCAGACCAATCATTCTGAAGTTTGGCCGAATATAGCCGTAAATACTGTTTTAACGACTGATTAACACATTCAGTTTGTCCGTTAGACTGTGGATGGTACCCAGATGTTAAAGAGAGTTTCATATTTAATGAGGCACAAAAACGTTTCCAGAAACGGGCGATGAATTGCGGTCCCCGATCAGAGACAATATCCCTGGGTAAACCATGGAGCCTGAACACATGGCGGAGAAATAAAACTGCCAACCCTTGAGCAGAGGGTAATCGGGGGAGAGCAATGAAGTGGGCCATCTAACTAAACGGTCTACTACCACCCAAATAACTCGAAATCCAGCTGAAAGAGGAAGGTCCACCACGAAATCCATGGATATATGTGACCATGGCCTGAGAGGAACGGCTAAAGGTATGAGTTGCCCGACCGGCAACGATCGAGATAACTTGTACTGAGCACAAACCTGACAGGAACGGACAAATTCCCTTACATCTTTAGAAAGATTAGGCCACCACACTGAGCGAGAGATTAACTCCAAGGTCTTAGTGATACCCGGATGACCAGAAACCTTATTATCATGAAACTCAGCTAGAACAGTGCCTCTCAGAAATTCAGGGACGAAGAGACGATCTGCAGGAGTGACTTTGGGAGCCTGCTGCTGAAGCTGGACTAGCTGTGTAAATAAATCCTTTGTTAGGCCAGCCCGGATGACAGACGATGGGACTATGGGGGTAGTAGCCGGGTGGTTATTGTGAACTGGAAGAAAACAACGTGACAGGGCATCGGCTTTTGTATTCTTGGAACCGGGCCTGAAGGTGATAATAAACCTGAAACGAGTAAAAAACAGCGCCCAACGTGCCTGTCGAGCATTAAGCCGTTTAGCTGACTCGATATACTGCAGGTTCTTGTGGTCAATAAACACCGTAATGGTATGCCTTGCTATTTCCAGCCAGTGCCTCCACTCCTCGAAAGCCCATTTAACTGCCAACAATTCTCGATTACCAACATCATAGTTTGATTCTGCGGAGGAGAATTTTCTGGACATGAAGGCACATGGGTGTAATTCCTGAGACTCCGGGTCTTCCTGAGAAAGGATAGCCCCCACTCCAACCTCTGAGGCATCTACCTCGACAATAAAGGCCTTAAACGAAAATAAAGCTTACAAGCTTCCTTGAAATTAAAAAAAAAACGGTCAGGTAGATGCATCTTTGGTTCTGGAATCATACTCGGGGAGGCACGCAAAAGATCTTCCTGCGATCTCACCCGAAGAGTAAGATCCTGAACCATCTGAGTTAGTTCCTGAATCTGGTTGGCTAAAAGCTGGCTGGGATTCGGTCCTAAAACTGCCGGATTCATGAGGCCGAATTTCAAGGCCCACCAAATACAAATAACTGTTTATATCTTTTTTTTTTATGTGTGTTTTGGGCCGGTGATAATGTTACGTTCCTGATGCTCAGAACTAGAAAGATGTTGCGAAGTGAGTCCAGAGCACCAGGACGTGACACTGAGATAGGGATGGAACGGAAATAGCCCCTAGCACCCTACCTCCGTTGTTTTTCCCGTGTGGTCAGTTCACGCCTGAGTGACTATGGTTTCTTGGGCCCACGGCAGCCGTGTTTGAAGGGCGGATTAGGTCTGCCCAACTCCGATGCCCCCAGGTCTTAGAGTGAGACAAAGCGTGAACCGAGACAGGATAATAACAAGGGGACCTCTAACTAAAGCAAACCGAAGCTAGGGGCTACTAACTACCCTAGAACTAAATATATGTGCGGCACGCCGCCAAAGGAAAAGAACAACAAAAGATACCACTGTCCACTCCCCCACACGGCACCGCCGAGTTCCGGAGAAGACAGTTAAAAGCGGAAACCTCTGCAAAAACCTCAAATGCAAAAAGTAACACAAGGACTAAGCGGCCTAGGCCGCAACACGCGGCAGAAGCCGCTACTCATGAAACCGGGAGAGAACCCCAACAAACGAGAACCCCCAGATGACTGCAACAGGTTCACTTGAACAGGAAGGATTCCCAGGACCGGCTTCAGAACTCCAGGACTCAGGAGCACAGGGAGCAGGATCGACCAGATACAGCTGACCAGGAACAGACGTTACAAGGCAGGAACAGCATACAGGAAGCTATCACCGGCGTCTGTGCCAGGTAGTGAGGGAGAATATAACAGGGAGCCCTCCAATATCTGCAGCGAAGCTTAATTAGTAATGTCGTGCAGCTGCCCTGCTGCACGACCAGAGCTAACAGGTGTATTGATTGATAGGAAGCAACGGGGAACGCGGTTCGTCAGTGGCGTCCCCGTTGCTAAGGGTCCGGCGGCTAAGCGCGCACGGCGTCCCAGCATTGCCAGGGACCCAGCGGCTCAGCGCGCACTGCGTCCCAGTGTTGCCAGGGACCCGGCGGCTCAGCGCGCATGGCGTCCTGGCGTTGCTAGGCGCCGGGCGGGCAGGGAGGGAGGTGCGGCGGCCGTGAGCATCGCTCGGAAGCAGACCGAGCGGCGCCGTGGACCGCGGCACCTAATAACAGTGACAGGTTAAGTTTAGTTATTATTTTGTGGGTATATTAACTACAATGTGGGCATAATATTTAAGGTGACACTACTACTGTGGGGATAATGTGTAAGGGATACTACTACTGTGGATGTAATGTTTAAAGGGCACAACTACTGTGTGGGCATATTGTGTAAGGGGCACTACTACTGTGGGGATAATGTGTAAGGGGTACTACTAATGTGTGGCATAATGTGTAAGAGGCATAAGTACTGTGTGGGCATAATGTGTAAGGGACACTACTACTGTGGGGATAATGTGTAAGGGGTACTACTACTGTGGACGTAATGTGTAAGGGGCACAACTACTGTGTGGGCATATTGTGTAAGCAGTACTACTATTGTGGGAATAATGTGTAAGGGGTACTACTTCTGTGGACATAATGTGTAAGGGGTACAACTACTGTGTGGGCATATTGTGTAAGGGGCACTACTACTGTGGGGATAATGTGCAAGGGGTACTACTACTTTATGGCATAATGTGTAAGGGGCACTACTGTGTGACATAATTAGTATTTTTTGGCATACACGCCTTCCATCTTTCAAATATGGGGGGGGGGGATGACAGGCCCTTACTTTGTCAGGGGCGCTTGGACACTAGATACACCCCTGTATACAGTATATAGAATAAGATAAAGTGAACAATTAGAATGCATACCAAACCAATGAGAAAGATGATAACAAACCAAGTTAATTAGGGATGTGTATCAGTCAAAAAATGTCTGTAACAAACATCTAAATGACACATAAAATTGAAAGCTAACTACACCACAAGACAGTCCACAGTAAGTTGTAAAATCAGTTTGACAGGTAACTTAGCATAGACAATAGAGGATCTATGTTCAAAGCTATAATAACAACTCTTGTAAAGAGTGGTAATTTTCCAAGGTGATAATTCATTGGCACCTTAACAAATAGAGGGGGTCATTCCGACCCATTCCTACGCAGCGGTTTATTGCTGTGGTGCGAACGGGTCTGGAAAGCGCATGCGCGGCGGCCATAATGCGCTTGCGCAACATTGCCCAGCGACAGGAGTCGCCGGGTTACGTCGCATCCTACGAAGAAAGCAGTCGCAGAGCCGACCGCAAGAAGATTGACAAGAAGAAGGCATTCCTGGGCGGATCTGGACCGTTGGCTGCCGTTTTCTGGGAGTAGTAAGGAAAAGTAGGTGTGTCCAGGAGAGTGGAGGGCGGATATCTGACGTCAAAGCCGGCTCCAGCATCGCAGAGATCATCGCACAGGGTAAGTAGGTAAAGGGCTGGTCTTGTTCTGCTTGAAATTTTTTTAGCTTAGCAGGGCTGCACAAGCGATTGCAGCCCTGCTAAGCTAAAATGCACTCCCCCATAGGCAGGGCCGGCTCCAGGCCTACTAGCACCCTGAGCGAGAAAATGTAAAAGCGCCCCCCCCCCCCCCCCCCCATGCGCACGCGCTCCCGGAAAAGTGGGTGTGGCCTCTGGAAAGTGGGCGTGGCCTCATAACTTCATATCATCAAACTATAAACATATTTTCACACAATTAGCAGCCTTACACATAGTCACAGTAGTGTTCCTTACACACAATGTCTCCAGTATAGTGCCAGATACACATAATGTGCAGTGCCAGATAGACATGACATGCCCTGCAGCAGTGCCAGCTACACATGACATGCCCCGCAGCAGTGCCAGCTACACATGACATGCCCCGCAGCAGTGCCAGCTACACATGACATGCCCCGCAGCAGTGCCAGCTACACATGACATGCCCCGCAGCAGTGCCATCTAGCCAGCTACACATGACATGCCCCGCAGCAGTGCCAGCTACACATGACATGCCCCGCAGCAGTGCCAGCTACACATGACATGCCCCCCAGCAGTGCCAGCTACACATGATAGTGTTCACTTTTTAGGGCATGGGGCTGATCACAGGGAGGGCACATTTTTAAGTTAGGAGGGCAAAATGATGTACATACTGCTTGTTGTTCCCATACCTATATGTCAAAGAATGGACAGTGCGCGCGAAGGCGCGCAGCAAAAATTAAGGGGAGTTACTTCGTGGGGAAGGTACGTGGCCACATAATAGTGGCAATTTGCATTACACCACACAGTAGTGCAGCTAATACACACTGCACCAGGTAGAACCTCCTATACACTTTGCGCCAGGCACAGCACTGAGACGCATTGCACCAGGGAGAGCACTGAGACACATTGCCTAGCCACAGACGCCTAGCGGGAACACTACATGACATGCTCCCCAGCAGTGCCAGCTACACGTGACATGCCCCCCAGCAGTGCCAGCTACACGTGACATGCCCCCCAGCAGTGCCAGCTACACGCAACATGCCCCCCAGCAGTGCCAGCTACACGCGACATGCCCCCCAGCAGTGCCAGCGACATGCCCCCCAGCAGTGCCAGCTACACGCGACATGCCCCCCCCCAGCAGTGCCAGCTACACGTGACATGCCCCCCAGCAGTGCCAGCTACATAAATGGCCACACAGTGCCAGATATGCACCCACAGTTCAGATACATAAATGCCCCCAAAGTGCCAGATACATAAATGCCTCCACAGTGCAGATATGCCCCCCACAGTGCCAGATACATAAATGCCCCCACAGTGCCAGATACATAAGTGCCCACACAGTGCCAGATACATAAGTGCCCCCACAGTGCCAGATATAAAAATGCCCACACAGTGCCAGATATGTCCCCACAGTGCCATATATAAAATTGCCCCCACAGTGCCAGATATGCCCCCACAGGGCCAGATACATAAATGCCCCCAGTGCCAGATACATAAATGCCCACACATTGCCAGATGCATAAATGCCCCCAGTGCCAGATGCATAAGTGCCCCCACAGTGCCAGATAAATGCCCCCACAGTGCCAGATAAATGCCCCCACAGTGCCAGAAATGCCCCCCACAGTGCCAGAAATGCCCCCCAGTGTGCCAGATATGCCCCCAGTGTGCCAGATATGCCCCCAGTGTGCCAGATATGCCCCCACATTGCCAGATATGCCCCCACAGTGCCAGATAAATGCCCCCACAGTGCCAGATAAATGCCCCCACAGAGCCAGATATGCCCCCAGTGTGCCAGATATGCCCCCAGTGAGCCAGATATGCCCCCCACAGTGCCAGAAATGCCCCCAGTGTGCCAGATATGCCCCCAGTGTGCCAGATATGCCCTCAGTGTGCCAGATATGCCCCCAGTGTGCCAGATATGCCCCCAGGTGTGCCAGAAATGCCCCCACATTGCCAGAAATGCCCCCACATTGCCAGATAAATGCCCCCACAGGGCCAGATAAATGCCCCCACAGGGCCAGATAAATGCCCCCACAGAGCCAGATATGCCCCCACAGAGCCAGATATGCCCCCAGTGAGCCAGAAATGCCCCAGTGAGCCAGAAATGCCCCCACAGTGCCAGAAATGCCCCCACAGTGCCAGAAATGCCCCCACAGGGCCAGATAAATGCCCCCACAGGGCCAGATAAATGCCCCCACAGAGCCAGATATGCCCCCAGTGTGCCATATATGCCCCCAGTGTGCCAGATATGCCCCCAGTGAGCCAGAAATGCCCCCAGTGAGCCAGAAATGCCCCCAGTGAGCCAGAAATGCCCCCAGTGAGCCAGATATGCCCCCCACAGTGCCAGAAATGCCCCCACAGAGCCAGATATGCCCCCAGTGTGCCAGATATGCCCCCAGTGTTCCAGATATGCCCCCAGTGTTCCAGATATGCCCCCACATTGCCAGAAATGCCCCCACATTGCCAGAAATGCCCCCACAGTGCCAGAAATGCCCCCACAGTGCCAGATAAATGCCCCCACAGGGCCAGATAAATGCCCCCACAGGGCCAGATAAATGCCCCCACAGTGTGCCAGATATGCCCCCAGGTGTGCCAGAAATGCCCCCACATTGCCAGAAATGCCCCCACATTGCCAGAAATGCCCCCACAGGGCCAGATAAATGCCCCCACAGGGCCAGATAAATGCCCCCACAGGGCCAGATAAATGCCCCCACAGAGCCAGATATGCCCCCAGTGTGCCAGATATGCCCCCAGTGAGCCAGAAATGCCCCAGTGAGCCAGAAATGCCCCCACAGTGCCAGAAATGCCCCCACAGTGCCAGAAATGCCCCCAGTGTGCCAGATATGCCCCCAGTGAGCCAGAAATGCCCCAGTGAGCCAGAAATGCCCCCACAGTGCCAGAAATGCCCCCACAGTGCCAGAAATGCCCCCACAGGGCCAGATATGCCCCCAGTGTGCCAGATATGCCCCCAGTGTGCCAGATATGCCCCCAGTGAGCCAGAAATGCCCCCAGTGAGCCAGAAATGCCCCCCACAGTGCCAGAAATGCCCCCACAGAGCCAGATATGCCCCCAGTGTGCCAGATATGCCCCCAGTGTGCCAGATATGCCCCCAGTGTGCCAGAAATGTCCCCCACAGTGCCAGAAATGCCCCCCACAGTGCGATCCATAAATGTTCGACCCCCCCCCCCACCAAATAGGAGGCGCTGAGAGGGGGAGGAGGAGTGCTGGCGGGAGTGCTGGCGGGCGGGAGAGTGAGGGTCCGGGTGCGGGTGGGCGGGCGGCCACTTGTGTGCGCTATGCGCGGCGCCGGCGTCTGATGTTAGACACCGGCGCCGCGCAGCGCGCATAGCGCACGCCGCACACACGGACGGCGGGACAACGCTGCACACACAGGGCCGGCTCCAGCTTCGAATATGGCGGCACCAGCGTGCGGCGCCCATTAAGGGTGGCGCCCTGCGCGGCCGCTCTATTCGAACATGCCTAGAGCCGGCCCTGCCCATAGGCGTGGCCTAGTTGATCGCAGCAGCAGCAAAAAGTTGCTGGCTGCGATCAACTCGGAATGACCACCAAAATATGGCTGGCATCCCTTTTAATGTTTCACTAGCTCCATTCTTTAGTAAAAGTACGGAATCTGTATATGAACATGTCTTCAGTCAGTAATTCTCAATACTTATGTCTCAGGTACAGTATAAAGCATTCTCTGTGTCTCTTCTCTTAATCTTTATTCTGTAGCCTAGTGGTTCTCAAATTGTGTGCCTAGGCACCCTGGGATGCCTTGGGACACTTGCAGGAGTGCCTTGGATTGGTGGTGTAAAACCAATTAAAAAAATGTATGGTCAATATAATAGGCAAAACCAGTGCTGGTGGTTGTCAATCATAAAATATGTGGACAAACATAAGTAAATTGTGTCCCTCACCATACAATTGAACCTAATAGTGACATATAAACACAATTTACTTATTTTAATATTTCTTTCTACATTTCTCAATAAGAAACTTTTGACCTAGCGGTGCCATGAAATAATTTCTGATACTCTAGGGCGCCGTGATTCAAAAAAGTTTGGGAACCACTGCTCTAAATTATTCCAATCACTTAAAAGTGATTTAATCATGCAGCTGCCCCGGCCCACCCCCATTTGGTCCACCATACCCAATGACGCTGTCAATCACATTGCGGCCGCATCCTTCCGGGATGCAGCTGCAATGTGTTAGCTCGCACAGGCGTGAGGAAATCACAGCACTTGCACAGTTTGTCGAAGCAGGCAAACTGGGCTGCAGGCCACATCAGCTTTGAACTCTGAATCAGCCCTTATAACCTCTAACCTTTTTTTTAGATTTTTTACTTCAGGATAAATCTTAATTATCTCTATAGCATGTATTATATAATTTATGCTTTTAACCTTGCAGGCTCAGTAGAGAACTGCAGGGAGGCCTCATTCCTTTCCTTACCATCACAGCTCTCAGTGGCTGCCTGATTCCCACACAGCCTCTGCTCCGAGGTGTTCCCTGGAAAGGGCTGTTACCATCTTACAGCAGAGAAGATGAATTAAGACTGCCTGCTATTATAATGCTCCCCAGACTCTTGGCTGTCGACACTTGTGGCCCTTCCCTGGAGCTGTTTCTAGACAATATGGCTCCCAGTGTGAACAGTAAAAATGCCCCCCCCCCCCCTGCCTTATATTTAAAAAATGTAGCAAACCGAGAAACATTTGCACATGCCTGTGCCAAAAAGGGGTGTGAACTCACTGCAAGGGATGTGGCCTCAAAGGAAAAGACTACCTTACACCCCAGTTTTGTACCCTGCACCACCAGACATTGGCCCCACAGTTAAAAAAAATACCTGATTCATGCCCCTTACATTATTTGTCATTGCTACTCCTTATAGTAATGCCTCTTACACCTTATGCACCACACCCTAATGCCCATTGCACATTATGCACCACACTGTAATGCCCCTTACGCATTATGCACTACACTCTAATGCCCCTTACACATTATGCAACACACCCTAATACCCCTTACCACATTATGAACATCACTGTAATGCCCCTTACCACATTATGCACCATACCGTAATGCCCCTTAAACATTATGTGGTACATGTACTAAGTAGTGATAAAAGTGGAAAAGTGAGCCAGTGGAGTAGTTGCACATGGCAACCAGTCATCATTGACGTAACATTTATAATTTGCATACTATAAAACTATACAGAGCAACTGATTGGTTGCCATGGGTAACTTCTCCACTGGCTCACTTCTCCACTTTTATCACTGCTTAGTACATATCCCCCTATGTACCATTCCGTAATGCCTGGACCAGCATAGTGGCATCTCTTTCATTGCATGCTTCCTGCTTGTTGTACTGTAAATGGGAGTCAGCACAACCATGAGAAATCTGGAGCTAGCACTATCCTTAAGGGCACTGGGGCTAGCTCCAGCCTTTTGTGCACTGGGACCAGCAGTCTGACCCTGCACTTCTGTGCCATGTGCTTTGCAGTAACTTATTACCTGGATCCCTATATTTAAGGGTTTGACCATATTCTAGTTTATTCCTGCAATGGGATTAGTAATTTTAGTGCTCTCTGGAGCCCATAATCCAGGCAACATGTCTCAGATAAGGAGCCCAATCCCGAGCCGTCTCATCAATCCCGGGAAATTGTGAAATAATTCCCATTAGATTAGAGCTGGTTCTGGTATAATATAACTAGTTGTATATATTGAAACTACAGTAAATGTATATATATAAAAGGCAAAAACTACTGACTTGTCATAAAATCTCCTGAACCATAAAGACTAGGAATTTGAAATTTGGACCCACTATGAAGGGATTTTTAAAAATTATACACACAAAGGTTAAAAGGGGTGAGATAATTCCCCCCTCAGAGAAGGAGAGTTAAGACAGCCCACCCAGCCAGTGCTATAAAGAATGCATGGTGCCGGCGATACCAAGTCACAGAGGGGGGAGGACACAATGCTCTGACTTCCTTGCAGTGGCAGTTGCAGAGCAGTCCAATATTCAAATAGGGTAGCCACATCAACTGCCACCCCTAAACACTGTCAGACATCGCTGGATGTGGCTTCCTTATTTGAATATTGGTCTGCTCTAAAATTGCCACTGATAAGGAAGTGCTGCCTTATAGTTCAGTATATTTTTTGATGAGTCAGTGATATTTGCCTTTTATATATATAGATTTCAGATATAAGTACTTAACCAACCTATTTCCACTCAGGAGAGGATAGTGTCTCATTTATCAGAGGTTAACCTATCACTTGAACTAAACAATTCCCAACCTCTCAGAGAGCAATAGGAGGAAAGGAGAGATAGATATTTTGGCTCTTAAATGCATTAAAGGAAAGCTTGATAGTCAGCAATATCTGCTGTGTTAAGTGTACCAACAGCTCTCCCAGTGACCTTAAGGGTTGTGCCAAAATCTTTACCTTTTTACCTCAAAGGAGGAGCCCTAAGGAGAGTGAGAAGCTAAGCAAGGAGACCTAGGGCCCTTTGGAATAGAGTCAGCCTATCCCTGCAAACCTTACATATTTAACATACAGCAGGTGGAGCCAAAACACGAGGGAGATACAGATCCAACACCAAAACACGGGGTCGGCACACATCTCTAGTAAAAACATCAGTACTACAAATGTTTTTTTTTTTAATATCCCATAGTCATTTGTAGGTGTCCAGGGAGGTGTATGTGTGTGTGTGGGTGTGTGTGTGCGTGTGTGTGTGTGTGTGCGTGTCTGTGTGTGTGTTGGGGGGGATTCAATTTGACACAAGTTTTCTTATTGCCTGATTTTTGTACCAACAACTCCTCATGCACATAAACGGATCATTCGCCCCCTCCTCCCTCCTTGGAAATACTGTTTGCCTCTGCGACTCAACTATGTCTGTTCAGCACTCAGCTCTACAAGGCAAAATTTAAATCTCTTCAGTCCTGACTCAGTTGACCTATACAATGCCACTTGCAGGATTCGGTTGGGGCCCCCTGATGATGCGGTCTGGGCGGCAGCCAATCACAGTATCATTCTATATGACCTGCAGCCCTGCCATTCTAAAACACCAAACAAAAACATACAGATGTGGACCCCCTTCCTCTGAAATATGTGAGGGAAGCAGTGTGCCCGACACACACACCTCCCTCACCTCACCTGCTGTGGCAGATGAGATCGTTAGCAATTAGGGATGAGCGAGTTCGGTTTTTGGAAATCCAAACCCCACTAAACACCCCCGATCCGAGTCAGGACATGAGTCCGGATCGGGTTTTCCCACCAGACTCGGTTCCCAGAATGAGGTAAAACGTCATCATCCTGATGTCGGATTCTCGCGAGATCTGGACTTTGTATATTTTGTGCCTCCCGACCCATCATCTTCACTTCAGTCGTGGAGAGTGTAGCGAGAGGACGTGTCTCCTCAGTGTCTGTGCGGGAAAGTGCCGTGTCACGTGGGGTGGTGACCTGCTCTTTTGTATCATTCCAGTGGTGCTGTCTTGTGCTACATTAGTCCAGTGGTGGTGTCTTGTGCTGCATCAGTCCAGTCACAGTGGTGATGTCCTGTGCTGCCATAAGTCCATTCCAGTGGTGCTGTCTTGTTCTGCATCAGTCCAGTGGTGGTGTCTTGTGCTGCATCAGTCCAGTCAAAGTGGTGGTGTCCTGTGCTGCCATAAGTCCAGTGGTGCTGCTGTATAAGTCCAGTCCAGTGGTGCTGCTGTATAAGTCCAGTCCAGTGGTGCTGTCTTGTGCTGCATCAGTCCAGTGGTGGTGTCTTGTGCTGCATCAGTCCAGTGGTGGTGTCCTGTGCTGCCATAAGTCCAGTGGTGCTGCTGTATAAGTCCAGTCCTGTGGTGCTGCCATATAAGTCCAGTCCAGTGGTGCTGCCGTATAAGTCCAGCGGTATAGCCGTATAAGTCCAGCGGTACATCTGTATAAGTCCAGCGGTACAGCCGTAAAGGTCCAGCGGTACAGCCGTAAAGGTCCAGCGGTACAGCCATATAAGTCCAGCTTTACAGTCGTATAAGTCCAGTGGTGCTGTCCTGTGCTGTATATTATTTACTCCAAATAAAGTGGTTATTAATATTTAATCCAAATAATTTTTACATGGTTTTCCCTGTGTGGTGTAGGGGTACGCTCTCCTGTGCTGCATATTATTATAATAACTCCAAATAAAAGGGTTATTATCCAAACAATTTTTACAGGCTTTGCTGTGTCTGTGGTTTAGGGTACACTCTCCTGTGCCACATATTGTTATATAACTTCAGAAAAATAATGAAAAACAAAAATTTGGAGGTTAAAATAGGGAAAGATCAAGAACCATTTCCTCCTAGTGCTGAAGCTGCTGCCACTAATCATGACATATACTATGAAATGCCATCAATGTCATCTGCCAAGGCCGATGCCCAATGTCATAGTAGAGGGCATGTAAAATCCAAAAAGCCAAAGTTCAGTAAAATGACCCCCCAAAAAATAAATTTACATAATCTAAGGAGAAACGTAAACTTGCCAATATGCCATTTACAACATGGAGTGGCAAGGAATGACTAGTGGTTCAGCTTCACATGACGATGGAAGCCCTCATCCTCCCACTAGAAAAATGAAAAGAGTTAAGCTGGCAGAAGCACAGCAAAGAACTGTGCATTCTAAGATGGTATCACAAATCCCCAAGGAGAGTCCAAGTGTGTCGGTGGTTCGATGTCTGAGCTTCCCAACACTGGACGGGAAGAGGTGGCTCCTTCCACCATTTGCACACCTTCTGCAAGTGCTGTAAGGAGCACCCACAGTCCAGTTTCTAATATTCAAATTGAACATGTCACCGTTGAAGTACACCAGGATGAGGATATGGGTGTAGCTGGCACTGAGGAGGAAGTTGACAAGGAGGATTCTGATGGTGATGTGGTTTGCTTAAATCAGGAACTGGGGAAGACAGTTGTTGTCCGTGGGATGAATAAGACCATTGTCATGCCTGGGCAGAAGACCAAAAATACACCTCTTCGGTCTGGAATAATTTCTATCATATGTACCTTATGTAAAGGTGTAATAAGTAGGAGTAAGGACGTTAACCACCTAGGAACATCCTCCTTATTCGTCACCTGCAGCGCATTCATAAAAAGTCACTGTTAAGTTCAATAACTGTGGCTAAGATCGTAATCAGTCCAGGGACACCTAAATCCCTTTGTCCTGTTGTATCCAAGCGCCTGCAAACCACACCAGCACTCCCTCCTTGTCAATTTCATCCTCAATCAGGATCAGAAGTAGTCCTGCAGGCCATGTCACTGGCATGACTGACTCCTCTCCTATCCGGGATTCCTGCGGAGGATCCTGCATTGCTACGCCTACTGCTGCCACTGCTGCTGGGAGTTGTTCATCATCCCGGAGAGGAAGTTGGAGCATCAACCCATGTGCAACGCAGGGAGACTCAATGCAGGGAGACTCTTGCCTGATTGGGTGCTGGTGCTGGAGTGCAGGTGAGGAGTGGGCAGCAGGAAACTGAGCTGCCACTCCAGTGGCACGTGTGCAGGCAAAGGGAGCCACTGACCGGAAGTGCCAGGAATATGGAGCAGTGCCGTGCGGAATGGGACAGTGGACTGAGCGGGGAACACGAGGTGATGTGTGCTTGAGATGCAGAGCTCCCTCCGCAGATACTACTGAGGACAGGACGGAGGTGCAGGAAAGCCAGAGCCTGAATCTCAGGTGCTGCAGGATGGCTAAAGCTGACCCCTTGAAAAGGGAGGAAGTGCGGAGGTACAGTGGTGCCGTAGGACGGGGCTCCCTCAGATAAGTATTACCTTACCTACTGTGGCAGAGACAGCATTTTTCCATGTGAAAGTAATGTGGAGGATCCAGACCAGGTTTTGGAAGCAGTAGCAGAATCCCAGGTGTGTGATCAGCAGCACCTGGGATCTCCTGATATAAGGATTTCCAGGGCAGAGCCACCTTGCTCTTGATGGTGGAATAGCTACCCAAGTAATAGGCAGGGTTGTGTGGGTTAGATAAGGGACCACTGGAGCCTATCAAGAGTCTGCTATGCTGAGAGTGCCTGTATGCTACTGCCTGTAATACTGACTGCATATGGATTTAACTTACTATGTGGTGACCTGCTGTTCAAAATAAACACCAAAAGTGTTCATCTAAGTCCCCGTGTTTGTGATCCTTGTCACAAGTGGTGGAGAATGCAAGCAAGGACACGGTGTCAAGCAGAAACTATTGGTAAGCATACCAGTGTTTAAACTGCAAGTTTTCCCTTTTCTTTTCTTCCTCTCTGTTTATGCAGTGCAAGTGGAAGCCTTAAAGGGCCATAGCATTATAGGCAGACTGTTTGCTGTTGTGTGTTAAATAGCCAGCAAAACAGGTGGGTGTCGGCTTGGACTGTTTGGAAAGCCTGGCACATTATATTAAATCTCCTAGATTTGTCCTTAAAGGGGCCACGCAGGGCAATATGGAGGAGTTACTAAAACAATTTGCTGAACTTGCAGCTGGGCAATAAACCCAGATTTAAATGTTACGCGAGGGGCAACAAACCCAGATTCAGATGTTACACAAGGGGCAACAAACCCAGGCTGAAAGACAGCAACTTAAATTCAAATGTTGTGTGATGAGTTAAAAGCGCTTAAAAAATCTGAGCCAGAGCGGGAAAGGCTACTAAAGCTCACCCCAGCGGATGATACAGAGGTATTCCTTTGCACGTTTGAGCGAACGGCCACACGGTTGGGATAGCCTGTGGAGCAATGGTCTGACAGGCTGGCTCCCTGTTTAACAGGAGAGGCACATCGGGCGTATGTGGACATGACTGTGGCTGAGGTATGCTCCTATCCTGGCCTGAAAAAGGCTGTACTGGATAGGATTGGAGTGACAGGGCCCAGCAAAGCCTAAGAATTCCATGACTGGTGGCTGTAGGGCTCTGAGCCTCTCAGGATTCAGCTGGCCAAACTAGCCCGACTGGCAAGGGCCTGGTTGCAGCCGGATAAAAACTCTGTAGTTCATATTGTGGAAATAGTCGCACTGGACCAGGCTGTGCGGATATTAGACTACTCGGTGCAGCAGTGGGCCCTTCAGGCTGACCCCCAGACATTTGAGGAGTTGGAAGTGGTGATTGAGCGGCACCTGATGCTGGGAAATCTGAATAAAGCCAGGTCAGGATACGGCCACCACCTAAACCCAGAACTCAGGACTCAGTAGTTAAACCAAAGGCTCAGCCTCCCTTGGTGTGCTTTGATTGCGGCGAGCCTGGTCATGTATCGATGGATTGCAGTGCGGGAAAAACGGCTGGGCCATTGGTCAGCATGGCGGCGGTGGGGGTATCCCAAGCAGAGTCCTCCCTGTTCCGGGTGCAGGTACAGGTGGAAAACTGGGAGATTTGGGCCCTGGTGGATACCGGAAGTGAGCTCACTATTGTCACAGCCAACGTGGTTCCTCCGGGAGCTGACAAGGTCCAGCCTCCTGTCAGGGTGTTGTGCGTCCATGGCGATGTGGAGGAGTGCCCACAGGTCTACTTACCCCTGACCATTCAAGGTCGGTCATTAAAGGTGGTAGCGGCGGTGACCTCCAGACCCCTGTATCTGTTGATCCTGGGCCAGGACTTTCCATTGCTGCAGGAGCTAGTTACCTGGCATGCTACCAACAAACTGTCAACCACCGAAACAACTCAGAAGACAAAGACCAGAGACTACCAAAGTTTAGCATCCGGGAGAGAGGCTGCTGGTACCAGACCACTCCAAGAGACTGAGGGGGTAATTCTGAGTTGATCGCAGCAGGAACTTTGTTAGCAATTGGGCAAAACCATGTGCACTGCAGGGGAGGCAGATATAACATTTGCAGAGAGAGTTAGATTTGGGTGTGGTGAGTTCAATCTGCAATCTAAATTGCAGTGTAAAAATAAAGCAGCCAGTATTTACCCTGCACAGAAACAAAATAACCCACCCAAATCTAACTCTCTCTGCACATGTTATATCTGCCCCCCCTGCAGTGCACATGGTTTTGCCCAATTGCTAAAAAATGTCCTGCTGCGATCAACTTGGAATTACCCCCTGAGTCCGAGGCCCATTGTAACCCAGTTGGTGAGAATATATCACTGCGGGACTTTGGGAGAGATCAACGTGATGATAGCAATTTGGCACACGCCTTTGAGACTGTTAAAGTAGTTAATGGCAGGGTAGTTGATGCTTTACCATCAGAGGGTGTACCATATTTTGTGTTGAAAAATTATTTGCTATATCGTGTCACTACTTTACAAGGGAAAAAGGTAGATCAGCTCTTGGTTCCCCGAAAACTGGAGCGGTTGGTGTTAGAAGCTGCCCACCGTTTCTGGGGTGGCCATCTAGGGGAGGAGAAAACACTCCAATGCATCCTACTAAGGTTCTTTTGGCCCGGCACCAATGCTTCCGTTAAGAGGTATTGTCAGGAATGCCCAGTTTGCCAGAGGACAGCCCCTTGGCCAGAGTTTAGAGCTCCACTGGTACCCCTTCCTATAATTTCCGTACCTTTTGAGCATATTGGTATGGATCTGATAGGGCCAGTGGAAAAATCTGCTCAAGGGCACCAATACATATTAGTGGTAGTTGATTATGCCACCAGGAACCCAGAGGCTATACCCCTGCGCAATATGAAATCTGGCACTATTGCCAGGGAACTAACCATGCATACCCACTTAGGAATACCGAAAGAGGTCTTAATGGACCAAGGTACACCTTTTGTGTCTAAACTCATGAAAGATTTATGTTGGTTGCTAAACGTAAACAGGATTACCAGCGCAGTGTTCCATCCGCAGACAGATGGCCTGGTAGTAAGATTTAATAAAACCTTTAAGCAAATGATAAAGAGGGCAGCGTCACAAGAAAAATGAGACTGGGATCTGCTCCTACCTTACTTGATGTTTGCGGTCAGAGAGGTACCCCAATCCTCTACAGGGTTTAGTCCCTTTGAGCTCCTCTATGGGAGACAGCCCAGAGGAATTCTAGATCTCTTAAAAGAAGGGTGGGAAGAACAACCATGCCAGTACCCTAATATTGTTCAGTGTGTGACCCAGTTATATGGCCGTCTAAGACTACTGAATGAACACATGGAAAGGGCCCAACAACGTCAGAAACAGAGATATGATGTTACCTCAGTCAACCGGTCCTTTAATCTGGGAGACAAAGTGTTAGTGCTAGTGCCCACCACAGAAAGCAAGATGTATGCACAATGGCGAGGCCCTTATGAGATCATTGAGGCAGTGGGACTGGTCAATTACAGGGTCCGACAGGATGGTAGAAAAGAGGGAGGTACAAGTCTACCATGTAAACCTGTTAAAACCCTGGAAGGAAATTGCCAATTGGACCACTCTGGTAGCTAAAAAGATTTCAGAATGCCAGGTACCCATTGAAGTCACGCTTACTCCTGAACAGAAACGGTAAGTGGTGAACTTGGTGAAACGCTACCAAGATGTGTTTTCTGCCATTGCGGGAAAGACACAGATCATCCAACATGATGTTGTGACACCACCCGGTGTGGTCATTAAACGGAGGCCGTATTGCATACCAGAAGCGAAGCGGGCTGCGTTAAAGCAGGAGGTGGAAGAGATGTTAAGCCTAGGGGTTATCGAGGAATCCACCAGTGAGTGGAATAATCCAATTGTTCTAATACTGAAGACTTCAGGTGCCTTACAGTTCTGCAATGACTTCCGTAAATTAAATCAAGTGTCCCGGTTTGATTCTTACCCTATGCCCCGGGTGATGAGTTGGTAGAAAATGTAGCCAATAGTCAATATCTCACTACACTTGATTGACAAAAGGTTATTGGCAGATTCCGTTAAGAGAAGCTGCTAAGGCAAAAACAGCCTTCTCTACCTCAGAAGGCTTATTCCAATATAAAATGCTCCCATTTGGTTTACATGGTGCCCCAGCAACCTTCCAGAGAGCTATGAATAAGTTGCTGCGGCCCCACAGGAAGTATGCAACTGCATATTTAGATGACATTGTTATTTTCAGCTCTGACTGGGAGTCACACCTACCAAAGGTAGAAGCTGTTTGACAGTCTCTACGGGCACACGGGTTTACCGCCAACTCTGAGAAATGTGCCATTGGTATGATTGAGGACAGGTATTTGGGGTACATTGTGGGCAGAGGACAGATTAAACCTCAGCCTAGTAAGGTAGAAGCAGTCCTCACCTGGTCTAGAACTAAATGTAAACCACAACTTAGGATATTTCTTGGTTTGGTTGGATATTATCGCAGGTTCATTCGAGATTTCGCCGCTAGAGCGGCTCCACTAACCGAATGTCTTGAAAAACAATTCCCAGAAAAGATAACGTGGTCTAGACCAGTGGAAACTGCTTGGCAGGATTTAAGATGAGCTTTGTGTACTGAGCCTTTCTTGAGCGCATGTACTCAACTGTAGAGCAGGAGTGTTTGGCCATTGAATTGGCAGTTGAGTTATTAAGGTATTATTTATTGGGACAAGAGTTTTTGTTGGTCACAGACCATGCATCCTTACAGTGGATGCATACAAACAAAGAGGTGATTGTTCGTGTGACCCGTTGGTTTTTGGCTTTGCAGCCATTTAAGTTTCATGTGAGGCATCGTCCGGGAAAACACCACCTCAATGCCGATGCCCTTTCCAGGAGGTTTGTAGGTCCTGTTCCTCCAAGCAACCCAATGGTGAAGTGAGGGAAAGAGGAAGAAGGTGAGGTGTGTGACCTGTGGAAGGTAGTGGAAGGCTGTGTACCTGGGCAGGTAGGGGTGGATGAGGCAGAGCGCTCGCCTGAAAATACTGTAGCTTCACTAGGGTGGTTGAAGCTAAGGGGGGAGGAGTTGCAGGGGGGGACACCGGTAGAGGAAGATGAACAGGTAGCCAGCTGGGTCACGGTTAGAAGGAAGAAAAAGAGGGGGAGGCACGACATCTCTGAACTATCAAACCCGAACAAATGCGCCCGATTGGAAGAGGATTTGGTGGATGATAGTGAGGAAATGATGGAGCTGGAGGAGACTGTTCCGTCTAGCAACCAGAGGAGCGGTCCCTCCGGCACAGATGGGATGAAAGATAGAGGTACCAAGGCAGATTGTGATGGTAGGGGTTTCTATCATCAGGAAGACAGATAGGGCAATCTGCTACCGGGATCGTGATTGACAGATGAGAGACAGATGAATAAACGGGGTGGGTTGTCTTTACATAATGCCATTTTTAAAACCTGTTATACGTGAAGATATTCATGAGGGGACTGTAAATACTGTTGAGACATTGTGGGTAGAAATAACATGCCGGGAAAAGGGAACAACAAAGAAAGTATTGGGGCTATGCTACAAGCCACCTGGTATTATTGTGTCTGACGAGGAATTGTTGCTGAAGCAAATTGAAAAAGCGGCAAGAGAAGGAGATGTAATTGTGATGGGAGACTTTAACTATCTGGAGATAAATTGGACAAATGATTCATGTGAGACTGCTAGGGGTAATATGATTTTAAACATGTTAAATGATAACTACTTACTTCAACTAATCGAGGAACCAACTAGGTACAATGCAATCTTAGACCTGGTATTAACAAACAATGGGCAATTGATATCAAATGTTATAGTAGGGGAGCCCTTAGGAAACAGCAACCACAATATGGTCACCTTCAATATCAGTTTTCATAAGCAGTCTTATATAGGCTCAACTAGAACTTTAAACTTTAGCAAAGCCATCTTTGACATGATGAGGGAAGCTTTAAGGGACATTGATTGGGAAATTTTGTTTGAAGGAAAAAAATACTACGAAGAAATGGGAGGTGTTAAAATCGCTGCAGGATGAGATTACTCATAAATTTATTCCCTTCGGCAGCAAACAAAGGGCTAAAAATTCCAAACCAATGTGGATTAATAAAAAAAAATTAAGGAACTAATAGGCAGAAAAAAAATCGAGCTTTCAAAAAATACAAATCAGACGGAAAGGTGGAGTCATTCAAGCACTATAAGGCTTGTAATAAAATATGCAAAAAAGAAATAAGAGCTGCTAAAGTTTAAACTGAAAAGCTTGTAGCCAAGGAAAGTAAATCAAACCCCCAATTTTTTTTTCAAATATATCAACAACAAAAAAGATTAAAGAAGGAAAGTATAGGCCCATTAAAAGACAGGCTGGGAGTCTTAATAAA
The DNA here is from genome assembly GCF_028390025.1 of Pseudophryne corroboree. Taxonomy (NCBI): domain Eukaryota; kingdom Metazoa; phylum Chordata; class Amphibia; order Anura; family Myobatrachidae; genus Pseudophryne; species Pseudophryne corroboree. The sequence continues at coordinate 201,705,987 of NC_086451.1, forward strand.
AAACAATTATGACATAGCGGATAAATTAAATGAGTTTTTCTCATCGGTTTTTACAAGAGAGGACCAGATGCAGGAAGTAACAAACAACCTCAATAAAGATAATGTCACACTGCTAAGTGCTTATTTAAGCGAGGTGGAAGTATGTGACCGATTTAAAAAAACTAAGATTAATAAGTCACCTGGTCCTGACGGAATTCACCCAAGGGTTCTCATTGAGCTTCACTCCAAACTAGCAAGACCACTATTTACGATCTTCAATGACTCACTTACATCAGGCATGGTTCCCAAAGACTGGCGTATAGCGGAGGTAGTGCCAATATTCAAAAAGGGGAGTAAAGCTGAACCAGGTAACTATAGACCAGTTAGTCTTACGTCTATAGTGGGTAAACTACTGGAAAGTATTCTAAGGGATAGTATATAGAAGTTCCTTGAAACCAATAAGGTTATTAATAGTAACCAACGTGGATTTGTTAAGGATAGATCATGTCAAATAAACTTACTAAGCTTTTATGAAACAGTTAGTGCAAACCTTGATCAGGCTAAGGAGGTGGATGTAATCTTTTTAGACTTTGCTAAAGTGTTTGACACAGTACCGCACATGAGACTTATCTATAAATTACAAGAACTGGGGCTAGGGAGCAATAATATGCGCTTCGGTTAGTAATTGGTCGGATAATAGGGAGCAGCGCGTTGTGCTAAATGGAACTTTTTCAAATTGGACAAAAGTACTAAGTGGTGTGCCACAAGGGTCTGTACTTTGACCACTATTGTTCAACATTTTTATTAATGATCTGGCTGTAGGTCTCGAGAGCATGGTGTCAATTTTTGCAGCTGATACCAAACTGTGTAAGGTTATAAATTTGGAGGGTGATGCTGAGTCTCTCCAGAACGATTTAGCTAAACTGGAATCATGGGCAGCAAACTGGAGAATGAGTATCAATACAGATAAGTGCAAGGTAATGCACTTTGGTGGCAAAAAAAAAAAACAACAACACATACTCTCTAAATGGGGTGAATTTAGGAGATTCTGTACTGGAAAAAGACTTAGACGTTCATATAGATAGAAAACTGAGCTGCAGTACCTAAAGTAGGATTGCAGCAAAGAAGGCAAGCAAGGTATTCGCTTGCATTATGCGAGGCATTGATGCAAGGGATGAGAGTGTTATACTCCCATTATATAAATCCCTAGTGAGGCCACATCTTGAACACTGTGCACAATTTTGGGCACCGTACTACAAGAAGGATATCCTGGAGCAAGAAAAGGTTCAGAGGTGGACAACTAAACTAATCAGAGGAATGAAGACGCTGGAATACCAGGAAAGACTTGCAAGGCTAGGTATGTTTACACTGGATAAGAGGAGATTAAGAGGGGACATGATCAACATTTATAAATATATAAGGGGACAATACACAGAGCTAGAGTGGGATCTGTTTTAAGGAAGATCGACACAGAGAACACGTGGAAACTCGCTTAGGTTAGAGGAGAGGAGGTTCCGCACACTAAGGCAAAAAGGTTTTTTCACAGTAAGGACAATACAAGTTTGGAATTCCCTGCCTGAGAGAGTAGTAATGGCGTACTCGTCAACATTTTTAAGAATGAGCTGGATACATTCCTAATTGATAAGGATATACAGGGTTATGGTGCATAGATCACACGCTACAGTTATAAAAAAAAGAGTAATAAACATAATGACCAACTTTAGCCCAAGTTAGAATTAGTCCTGATAATAATACAGCATATGAGACCACAAATAGGTTGAACTCGATGGACAAATTGTCTTTTTTCAACCTCAGAAACTATGTTACTACTTCTTTTACTAAGCAATTGACTGTCCAACAGTCCTTTGCGAGGAGGATGAAGTACGACAGCAGACATCCTGTTGCAAAGTGAATAACTGAAGCCTTGACAGCTATGTTGGTGTTAGACATGCGTCCGGTATCCGCCATTAGTGCAGTGGGATTTAGACAATTGATGGATGTAGTGTGTCCCCGGTTCCAAATCTCGCCTAGATTCCACTTCACTAGGCAGGTGATACTGAGAATGTACAGAGACATCAGAAAAAGTGTCCTCAGCGTCCTAAAAAAATGTGGTTGTACCCACTGTCCACTTAACCACGGACATGTGGACAAGTAGAACATGACAGACTAAGACTATGACTGTGACAGCCCACTGGGTAGATGTTTTGCCTTGCACAACAACAGCAGCAGCGGCACCAGTAGCAGCATCTCAGAAATGGCAGCTTGTTCCAAGGCAGGCTACGCTGTGTATCACCGGTTTCAGTAAGACGCACACTGCTGACAACCTCTTAGAGAAACTGGGGGAAATCCTTGCCCAATGGCTTACCCCACTTAGGGGTAAATTTACTAAGGTGGGAGATTTTTAGAACTGGTGATGTTGCCCATGGCAACCAATCAGATTCTACTTACCATTTATCTAGCTGCTTCTAGCAGATAATAGATGTAATCTGATTGGTTGCTATGGGCAACATCACCAGTTCTAAAAATCTCCCACCTTAGTAAATTTACCCCTTAGACTCTCCTGGGGATTTGTGATATCAGACAATGCCACCAATATTGTGTGGGCATTAAACCAGTGCAAATCACAGCATGTCCCATGTTTTGCTCAGACAATAAATTTGGTGGTGCAGCATTTTTTGAGAAATGACAGGGCCATGCAGGAGACGCTTTCTGTGGCCCGAAAAATTTTGTTACACTTTCGCCATTCAGCGACTGTGTGCCGAAGACTAGAGCGCCAGCAAACACTCTTGAACCTGCCCTGCCATCACCTGAAACAAGAGGTTGTAACGCAGTGGAACTCAACCCTCTATATGCTTCAGAGGATGGAGGAGCAGCAAAAGGTCATTCAAGCCTTCACATCCACCTATGACATAGGCAAAGGAGGGGGTATGCACCTGACTCAAGCACAGTGGAGATTGATTTCCGTGTTGCGAAAGGTTCTCCAACCCTTCGAACTTGCCACACGTGAAGTCAGTTCAGACACTGCCAGCTTGAGTCAGGTCATTCCCTTCATCAGGCTTTTGCAGAAACAGCTGGAGAAAGTGAAGGAGGAGCTAAGCAATTCCGTTCGGTATGGCGGACTTGTGGATGAAGCCCTTCATTCGCTTTGCCAGGATCCGAGGGTGGTCAGTTTGTTGAAATCAGAGCACTACATTTTGGCCACTGTGCTCGATCCTAGGTTTAAAGCCTAGGTGGTGTCTCTCTTTCCAGTGGACACAAGTCTGCAGAGGTGCAAAGACCTGCTGGTGAAAACACTGTCAGTTGAAGCGGAACGTGACACGGCAACAGCTCCTTCTTCATTTTCTCCCGCAACTGGGGCTGCCAGGAAACAACTTAGATATCTGATTCCTAACCAACCTGCTGCCAGTGATGCAAGGAAGGCAGGACCAACTTTGGACATCTGGTATGGACTGAAGAACCTGCCAACAATATCTGACATGTCTATTGTCACTGCATATGATACTGTCACGACTGAAAGAATGGTGGAGGATAACATCGGTGACAGAATCCAAGTAGGCATGTCAGACAGTCCGTACCTGTACTGGCATGAAAAAGAAGCAATTTGGAGGCCCCTATACAAACTGGCTCTATTTTAACTAAGTTGCCCCACCCCTCCAGTGTGTACTCCAAAAGAGATTTTAGTGCAGCCGGTAACCTTGTCAGCGATAAGCGTAGGATGTTACTTCCACACAATGTGGAGAAGATGATGTTCATCAAAATTAATTATCAATTGTTCCGGGAAGACCAGCCTCCAGAAAGTACAGAGGGACCTGTGGTGGTGGATTCCAGTAGAGACGAATTAATACTCTGTGAGGATGAGGATGCACGCAACACTGAAGGGGGTGAGGAATCGGTCGATGAGGATGAGGATGACATCTTGCCTCTGTAGGGCCAGTTTGTGCAGTGACAGATTAATTGCCAGCTTGTTTTGTGTGGGCCCAAATGAACTAATCATTTCAGCCACAGTCGTGTGGCAGACCTTGGCGTTGAAATGATTGGTTTGTTAAAGTGTGCGTGTCCTGTTTATACGATATAAGGGTAGCTGATAGGGCCCAAGGACTAGTTGTGGGAGCAGGTTGTTCTGGACTCTACCCCAAGGGGCAGATTGGGATGGAAAACCAGCCCGGAAAATGAATGGAAGCAGCCTTAATGGGTGCGGGGTCTGTCAAGGGGGCCTAATAGGGCCTAATTCTGAGTTGGACGCAGTTGCAGCTTTCCTTACATCTATTGCTGCAGTTGCATCTGTGACTTTATGCTAATACTGCTACAATGCACTTGACTGGTGTACATCAGTGCATCTGAATATGCAAGGACTGAGAATCCTACTGTCAGTCTACAGATGCGCAATCATGTTTTGTGCATCTTTAGATGCTACCATTGGTCGCACCATTGTAATTTTCACCAGCCTTATTTATGGTGCAGATCATCTAAGTATGGCCTTCAATGTGAGTGATTCGGTGTTTCTGTACACAACCACTATCAGCAACATACCCACACTACCTCTGCTTCTGTTTAGCCAACCTAGGGAAGCCCAACACATTTTAATACACTTCTTAGTATGTACGTCTAAATCTGTACTGTAACTCTGTTACACTCACACCAGTCTTCACAGAAAAACAGCATTGACCGCCACAAATTGGCCCATACTAAAAAAAAAAAAACCACATTGTCCCCCACAAGAAAAAACATAAAACCCATTGGCCCTCAGGAAAACACACACTCACACACACACACACATTGGCAACCCACAAATAAAAACCCACACACATTGGCCCCACATATAAAAAAATAAGATTTTACTCACCGGTAAATCTATTTCTCGTAGTCCGTAGTGGATGCTGGGGACTCCGTAAGGACCATGGGGAATAGCGGCTCCGCAGGAGACTGGGCACAACTAAAGAAAGCTTTAGGACTACCTGGTGTGCACTGGCTCCTCCCTCCATGACCCTCCTCCAGACCTCAGTTAGGATACTGTGCCCGGAAGAGCTGACACAATAAGGAAGGATTTGGAATCCCGGGTAAGACTCATACCAGCCACACCAATCACGTATAACTCGAGATACTATACCCAGTTAACAGTATGAAATATAACTGAGCCTCTCAACAGATGGCTCAACAATAACCCTTTAGTTAAACAATAACTATATACAAGTATTGCAGACAATCCGCACTTGGGATGGGCGCCCAGCATCCACTACGGACTACGAGAAATAGATTTACCGGTGAGTAAAATCTTATTTTCTCTGACGTCCTAAGTGGATGCTGGGGACTCCGTAAGGACCATGGGGATTATACCAAAGCTCCCAAACGGGCGGGAGAGTGCGGATGACTCTGCAGCACCGAATGAGCAAACTCTAGGTCCTCCTCAGCCAGGATATCAAACTTGTAGAATTTTGCAAATGTGTTTGACCCCGACCAAGTAGCTGCTCGGCAAAGTTGTAAAGCCGAGACCCCTCGGGCAGCCGCCCAAGAAGAGCCCACTTTCCTCGTGGAATGGGCTTTCACTGATCTAGGATGCGGCAGTCCAGCCGCAGAATGTGCAAGCTGAATCGTACTACAGATCCAGCGAGCAATAGTCTGCTTTGAAGCAGGAGCACCCAGCTTGTTGGGTGCATACAGGATAAATAGCGAGTCAGTTTTCCTGACACTAGCTGTCCTGGATACATACATTTTCAGGGCCCTGACTACGTCCAACAACTTGGAATCCTCCAAGTCTTTAGTAGCCGCAGGCACCACAATAGGTTGGTTCAAATGGAAGGCTGATACCACCTTAGGAAGAAACTGGGGACGAGTCCTCAATTCTGCCCTATTCATATGGAAAATCAGATAAGGGCTTTTACATGACAAAGCCGCCAATTCTGACACACGCCTGGCCGAAGCCAAGGCCAACAGCATGACCACTTTCCACGTGAGATATTTTAATTCCACGGTTTTTAGTGGCTCAAACCAATGTGACTTTAGGAAATCCAACACCACGTTGAGATCCCAAGGTGCCACTGGAGGCACAAAAGGGGGCTGAATATGCAGCACTCCCTTAACAAATGTCTGAACTTCAGGTAGTGAAGCCAGTTCTTTCTGGAAGAAAATCGACAGAGCCGAAATCTGGACCTTAATGGAACCCAATTTTAGGCCCATAGTCACCCCTGACTGTAGGAAGTGCATAAAACGGCCCAGCTGAAATTCCTCCGTTGGGGCCTTCCTGGCCTCACACCACGCAACATATTTTTGCCATATGCGGTGATAATGGTTTGCGGTCACTTCTTTCCTAGCTTTAATCAGCGTAGGGATGACTTCCTCCGGAATGCCCTTTTCCTTCAGGATCCGGCGTTCAACCGCCATGCCGTCAAACGCAGCCACGGTAAGTCTTGGAACAGACAGGGCCCCTGCTGCAGCAGGTCCTGTCTGAGCGGCAGAGGCCATGGGTCCTCTGAGATCATTTCTTGAAGTTCTGGGTACCAAGCTCTTCTTGGTCAATCCGGAACAATGAGTACAGTTCTTACTCCTCTTCTCCTTATTATCCTCAGTACCTTGGGTATGAGAGGAAGAGGAGGGAACACATAAACAGACTGGTACACCCACGGTGTCACTAGAGCGTCCACAGCTATTGCCTGAGGGTCTCTCGACCTGGCGCAATATCTTTCTAGCTTTTTGTTGAGGCGGGACGCCATCATGTCCACCTGTGGCCGTTCCCAATGGTTTACAATCAGCTGGAAGACTTCTGGATGAAGTCCCCACTTTCCCGGGTGGAGGTCGTGCCTGCTGAGGAAGTCTGCTTCCCAGTTGTCCACTCCTGGAATGAACACTGCTGACAGTGCTAACACGTGATTTTCCGCCCATCGGAGAATCCTTGTGGCTTCTGCCATCGCCATCCTGCTTCTTGTGCCGCCCTGTCGGTTTACATGGGCGACTGCCGTGATGTTGTCTGACTGGATCAGTACTGGCTGGTTTTGAAGCAGGGTCTTGCCTGACTTAGGGCATTGTAAATGGCCCTCAGTTCCAGAATATTTATGTGTAGGGAAGTCTCCTGGCTTGACCATAGTCCTTGGAAGTTTCTTCCCTGTGTGACTGCCCCCCAGCCTCGAAGGCTGGCATCTGTGGTCACCAGGACCCAGTCCTGTATGCCGAATCTGCGGCCCTCTTGAAGATGAGCACTCTGCAGCCACCACAGCAGAGACACCCTGGTCCTTGGAGACAGGGTTATCAGCCGATGCATCTGAAGATGCGATCCGGACCACTTGTCCAACAGGTCCCACTGAAAAGTCCTTGCATGGAACCTGCCGAATGGAATTGCTTCGTAGGGAGCTACCATTTTTCCCAGGACTCGCGTGCAGTGATGTACCGACACCTGTTTTGGTTTCAGGAGGCCTCTGATTAGAGATGACAGCTCCTTGACTTTCTCCTCCGGGAGAAACACTTTTTTCTGTTCTGTGTCCAGAACCATCCCCAGGAACAGTAGACGTGTCGTAGGGACCAGCTGTGACTTTGGAATATTTAGAATTAGTGCTACCACGACCAACAACTGCTCCCTGGACCTCGCCTTTATCAGGAGATCGTCCAAGTACGGGATAATTAAAACTCCCTTTTTTCGAAGGAGTATCATCATTTCAGCCATTACCTTGGTAAATACCCTCGGTGCCGTGGACAGACCAAACGGCAACGTCTGGAATTGATAATGACAATCCTGTACCACAAAACTGAGGTACTCCTGGTGAGGATGGTAAATGGGGACATGCAGGTAAGCATCCTTGATGTCCAGTGATACCATGTAATCCCCCTCGTCCAGGCTTGAAATAACCGCCCTGAGCGATTCCATCTTGAACTTGAATTTTTTATATATGTGTTCAAGGATTTCAAATTTAAAATGGGTCTCACCGAACCGTCCAGTTTCGGTACCACAAACATTGTGGAATAGTTACCCCGTCCTTTTTGAAGGAGGGGCACCTTGACTGTCACCTGCTGAGAATACAGCTTGTGAATTGCCTCTAGCACTGCCTCCCTGTCTGAGGGAGTTGTTGGCAAGGCAGATTTGAGGAAACGGCGAGGGGGAGACGTCTCGAATTCCAGCTTGTACCCCTGAGATACCACTTGAAGAACCCAGGGATCCACCCGTGACTGAGCCCACTGATTGCTGAAGTTCTTGAGACGGGCCCCCACCGTACCTGGCTCTGCCTGTGGAGCCCCAGTGTCATGCGGTGGACTTAGAGGAAGCGGGGGAGGACTTTTGTTCCTGGGAACTGGCTGTATGTTGCAGCTTTTTCCCTCTACCTCTGCCTCTGGGCAGAAAGGACGCGCCTCTAACCCGCTTTCCTTTTTGAGGCCGAAAGGACTGTACCTGATAATACGGTGCTTTCTTTGGCTGTGATGGAACATGGGGTAAAAATGTTGACTTCCCAGCTGTTGCTGTGGAAACTAGGTCCGAGAGACCATCCCCAAACAACTCCTCACCTTTGTAAGGCAAAACTTCCATGTGCCTTTTAGAATCTGCATCCCCTGTCCACTGCCGAGTCCATAATCCTCTCCTGGCAGAAATTGACATTGCACTTATTTTAGATGCCAGCCGGCAAATATCCCTCTGTGCATCTCTCATGTATAAGACTGCATCTTTAATATGCTCTATGGTTAGCAATATAGTGTCCCTGTCTAGGGTATCAATATTTTCCGACAGGGGATCTGACCACGCAGCTGCAGCACTGCACATCCATGCTGAAGCAATAGCTGGTCTCAGTATAATACCTGAGTGTGTATATACAGACTTCAGGATAGCCTCCTGCTTCCTATCAGCAGGCTCCTTTAGGGCGGCCGTGTCCGGAGACAGTAGTGCCACCTTCTTTGACAGACGTGTGAGCGCTTTATCCACCCTAGGGGATGTTTCCCAACGTGACCTATCCTCTGGCGGGAAAGGGTACGCCATTAGTAACCTTTTAGAGATTACCAGTTTCTTATCGGGGGAAGCCCACGCTTCTTCACACAGGCCCTCATTCCGAGTCGTTCGCTCTGTATTTTTCATCGCATCGCAGTGAAATTCCGCTTAGTGCGCATGCGCAATATTCGCACTGCGACTGCGCCAAGTATCTTTGCTATGAAGATAGTATTTTTACTCACGGCTTTTTCATCGCTCCGGCGATCGTAATGTGATTGACAGGAAATGGGTGTTACTGGGCGGAAACAGGCCGTTTTATGGGAGTGTGGCTGAAAACGCTACCGTTTCCGGAAAAAACGCAGGAGTGGCCGGAGAAACGGGGGAGTGGTTGGGCGAACGCTGGGTGTGTTTGTGACGTCAAACCAGGAACGACAAGCACTGAACTGATCGCACAGGCAGAGTAAGTCTGGAGCTACTCTAAAACTGCTAAGTAGTTTGTGAGCGCAATATTGCGAATACATCGGTCGCAATTTTAAGATGCTAAGATACACTCCCAGTAGGCGGCGGCTTAGCGTGTGTAACTCTGCTAAATTCGCCTTGCGACCGATCAACTCGGAATGAGGGCCACACTTCATTCAATTCCTCAGATGGGGGAAAAACCACTGGTAGTTTTTTCTCCCCAAACATAATACCCTTTTTTGTGGTTCCTGGGGTAATATCAGAAATGTGCAACACATTTTTCATTGCCGTAATCATGTAACGTGTGGCCCTATTGGAATGTACATTAGTCTCATCGTCGTCGACACTGGATTCAGTATCCGTGTCGACATCTGTGTCTGCCATCTGAGGTAGCGGGCGTTTTAGAGCCCCTGATGGCTTTTGAGACAGCTGGGCAGGCACGAGCTGAGAAGCCGGCTGTCCCACATCTGCTATGTCGTCAAACCTTTTATGTAAGGAGTTGACACTTTCACGTAATTCCTTCCACAAGTCCATCCATTCAGGTGTCGGCCCCGCAGGGGGTGACATCACATTTATCGGCACCTGCTCCGCCTCCACATAAGCCTCCTCATCAAACATGTCGACACAGCCGTACCGACACACCGCACACACACAGGGAATGCTCTGACTGAGGACAGGACCCCACAAAGTCCTTTGGGGAGACAGAGAGAGAGTATGCCAGCACACACCAGAGCGCTATATAATGTAGGGATTCACACTATACATACAGTGATTTTTCCCTTATAGCTGCTATTAATATACAGATACTGCGCCTAAATTTAGTGCCCCCCCTCTCTTTTTTACCCTATGAAGTCTGGAAACTGCAGGGGAGAGCCTTGGGAGCGTCCTTCCAGCGGAGCTGTGAGAGGAAATGGCGCCAGTGTGCTGAGGGAGATAGCCCCGCCCCTTTCTCGGCGGGCTTCTCCCGCTTTTTTCTGGAATATATGGCAGGGGATTTTACACATATATAGTCTTAATGACTATATTATGTGGTATTTTGCCAGTAAGGTACTCTTATTGCAGCCCCAGGGCGCCACCCCCCCCCCCCCCCCCAGCGCCCTGCACCCATCAGTGACCGGAGTGTGTGGTGTGCATGGGGAGCAATGGCGCACAGCTGCAGTGCTGTGCGCTACCTTAATGAAGACCGAAGTCTTCTGCCGCCGATTTTCAGGAACATCTTCTTGCTTCTGGCTCTGCAAGGGGGACGGCGGCGCGGCTCCGGACGACCGAGGCTGGGCCTGTGTTCGATCCCTCTGGAGCTAATGGTGTCCAGTAGCCTAAGAAGCCCAAGCTAGCTGCAAGCAGGTAGGTCCGCTTCTCTCCCCTAAGTCCCTCGTAGCAGTGAGTCTGTTGCCAGCAGATCTCACTGAAAATAAAAAACCTAAATATAACTTTCTTTTCTAAGAGCTCAGGAGAGCCCCTAGTGTGCATCCAGCTCGGCTGGGCACAAAATTCTAACTGAGGTCTGGAGGAGGGTCATGGAGGGAGGAGCCAGTGCACACCAGGTAGTCCTAAAGCTTTATTTAGTTGTGCCCAGTCTCCTGCGGAGCCGCTATTCCCCATGGTCCTTACGGAGTCCCCAGCATCCACTTAGGACGTCAGAGAAAATGTTATCCCCCACAGCAAAATAGGAAACACATTGGCCACCACAGGAAAATGGATGGTGGGTAGTGTATGTTCCTTGGTTAGGAGGGGAGATGTGTCTAGCGCACTGACACAAACACAGACAGATGCTGACACACTGACACTGATGCTGACACACAAACAGATGCTGACAGACACACTAATGCTGACACACTGATGCTGACACACTGACATTGACACACTGATGCACAGACGGTTGCTAACACACAATGACACACAGATGCTGACACACTGTCTCTGACACACAAACTGAGGGTGACACACAAACTAATGATGACAGTTTCACCTTCCAATTATGTGTGTCCCTTGCGCCACCACATGCCGCTGACATGTGGGAGAGTAAGCCACTGCTTCTGGCTGGGAGGGGGGACACACTGCAAGCTACTGCCTGTTCATGCCGGGATGATGAGAAGATGTATTTGGCTGCTGCTGGGTCCTAGTGCCTCCTGACTGCTGCGGTGATGGCTTCCCTTTCTTACGGAGGAAGCGCAAAGAAGGAGGACTGGGGCACATAGTACACGCTGGCTGCCGTGCAGCAGTGCTGGAGGGAGGACTGGGGCACCTCCAATCCGGCCAAATTACCATGTTTGAATTGGCCCGGAGTGGTTAGAGGGGGTGGACAGCTACTAAGGAGAAGATGGGGCCCGGCCCACTGGCAAACCACTCCTCGTGTTGAGTAGGGGGTAGGATGATGGTAGTAGTGGGAAGTAGGTGGCTAGGGGTGATAGGAGTAGTGGTGGTGGGGAGCAGGGGCAGGATGAGAGTAGGATTGGAGAGCAGAAGGCAGGATGGGAGAAGTATTGTAGAGCAAGGGGCAGGATAGGAATTGTAGTGGACAGCAGGGGGCAGCATGGAATTAGTGGTAGGGGATGCAGGGGAAAGGAAGGAGTAGAAGAGACTTACCCTAACCGCTGCAGTCTGTTATCCCACTCTCCATTCACCAGCTGCAGGTGTGGGTAACTGTTAGTATACTAACCCTCTCCCCCTACTTCTATAACCCTAACAGCCAAACCAGCAGCCTAACCCTAGCCATTCCCCATTAGTGCCTAACCCTAACCGTCCCCCATTAGGCCCTAATCACCCCCTTAGAGTCTAACCCTAACCATACCTCCTTAGTGCCTAACCCTAACCCCCCCGCAGTCTAACTATAACCACCCATTAGTGCCTAAACCTAACCTCCTCTCCCCCACAAACTTACCCTAACTCTCTCCCCTGCATCTTAACCCTAACCCCCCCATAGCCTAACCATAACCCTCCCCCTAATGCCTAACACCCACAGCCTAAGCCTAATCATTACCGGAATACTTACATTCGAGATGCCGACAGTCGGGATTCTGGTTTCAGCCCTGTGGGCCGTGTCAGGACATCAGGCGCCGGCATTATACAGTGATGACATAATGGGGGGTCATTCCGAGTTGATCGCTCGTTATTTTTTTTTCGCAACGGAGCGATTAGTCGCTAATGCGCATGCGCAATGTCCGCAGTGCGACTGCGCCAAGTAAATTTGCTATGCAGTTAGGTATTTTACGCACGGTTTTTTCTTCGTTCTGGTGATCGTAATGTGATTGACAGGAAGTGGGTGTTTCTGGGCGGAAACGGGCAGTTTTATGGGTGTGTGCGAAAAAACGCTACCGTTTCTGGGAAAAACGCGGGAGTGGCTGGAGAAACGGAGGAGTGTCTGGGCGAACGCTGGGTGTGTTTGTGACATCAAACCAGGTACGACAAGCACTGAACTGATCGCAGATGCCGAGTAAGTCTGGAGCTACTCAGAAACTGCTAAGAGGTGTGTAGTCGCAATTTTGAGAATCTTTCGTTCGCAATTTTAAGAAGCTAAGATTCACTCCTAGTAGGCGGCGGCTTAGCGTGTGCAATGCTGCTAAAAGCAACAAACAAAAACGAGAAAGCGCTGTTCACTTTGGTAAAATATGTTCTTTACTGATATATATATAAAAAAAACACAATGCTATAAATACAAGCATATACCGGCCAGTATGAAATTTATAAAACAATTAATACATGATTCCTAAATCACACAGTAAAATAATTCTATATCACCCTTAATTAATGAATCTATTATTGCTTACACTAGATATATTTTCTTATATATTGAAGAAAATTCGAATAGATTTCACAATAGATTAATCAATAATTTAGTAGGTTAGGCATGCATGCATTCCATAAAAAGACTGAAGAATGGGTTAGTATGTTTCCAGTTCCAGCTGCACAAATGGGTTAATTTGTACCCAGCAAGTCCCTTATGCATATATTTGTTAGTTAGAGGCAGTGTGCAAGAATGTTACTATTTTTCATACGGAACCAAAACCTCCAACCACTTTTTCCTTTTTGTGGGAGGTATAATTCAAGGTTAGTCAGAAGTGTTAGATTCAGTCCAGAAAGAAATACAATAAGCAAATGCTCTCTATTTCGCCACAACCTCTAACCATCCACTTCTCACACGGTTAGTTTGATTGATTAGGTGAGGCACATATAATCAGGTGAATCATTATGCTGTGATCCGTTTCCACAAGGACTAGAGTGCATTTAGCAGAAGCACTCACTTGCAACTTTTATCCTTGATGGCTGTTAATTGCCAGCCTAATTAAAAAGTATATATATACACTCCTTCCCCTGTGCACTGGGGTTGGAAGAAAGGTAATGGAGAGTACTCTCCTGACTCACAACTCCTCTGGTATGCCCACAAACGCATTTCTCCGCCTCCGGGTCCGTTTCAGCGGCTTCGTCAGTGTGTCACACACTGACGAAGCCGCTGAAACGGACCCGGAGGCGGAGAAACGCGTTTGTGGGCATACCAGAGGAGTTGTGAGTCAGGAGAGTACTCTCCATTACCTGCTACAGTCATTTGTGTGGCTCATAAACCCTCATTACCGGCTGGTGAACTGCTTTCTTCCAACCCCAGTGCACAGGGGAAGGAGTGTATATATATACTTTTTAATTAGGCTGGCAATTAACAGCCATCAAGGATAAAAGTTGCAAGTGAGTGCTTCTGCTAAATGCACTCTAGTCCTTGTGGAAACGGATCACAGCATAATGATTCACCTGATTATATGTGCCTCACCTAATCAATCAAACTAACCGTGTGAGAAGTGGATGGTTAGAGGTTGTGGCGAAATAGAGAGCATTTGCTTATTGTATTTCTTTCTGGACTGAATCTAACACTTCTGACTAACCTTGAATTATACCTCCCACAAAAAGGAAAAAGTGGTTGGAGGTTTTGGTTCCGTATGAAAAATAGTAACATTCTTGCACACTGCCTCTAACTAACAAATATATGCATAAGGGACTTGCTGGGTACAAATTAACCCATTGTGCAGCTGGAACTGGAAACATACTAACCCATTCTTCAGTCTTTTTATGGAATGCATGCATGCCTAACCTACTAAATTATTGATTAATCTATTGTGAAATCTATTCGAATTTTCTTCAATATATAAGAAAATATATCTAGTGTAAGCAATAATAGATTCATTAATTAAGGGTGATATAGAATTATTTTACTGTGTGATTTAGGAATCATGTATTAATTGTTTTATAAATTTCATACTGGCCGGTATATGCTTGTATTTATAGCATTGTGTTTTTTTTATATATATATATCAGTAAAGAACATATTTTACCAAAGTGAACAGCGCTTTCTCGTTTTTGTTTGTTGTATTCTGTTGTGGAGGGGTTAGGATCATCCCTCAGAGTGCAGCTGCTTTTCACTTTGGGTGTGACAGCGCCATGTGCAAATTTGTATTTTAGTGCTGCTAAAAGCAGCTTGCGAGCGAACAACTCGGAATGACCCCCAATGATTGTTTAACTGCCGAATTTGTTCCTACCTGTGTAAGCAGTTTTGCAAACATTTGGCTTGGCAGATTCTGTGTTCCTTTTGTCAGTAAACGAACAGCAATAGGCCCCACCTATAAAAGAGGAAATATTACAATTCAAATATAAGATAAGTTTTATATAGCCAGTGTATTTATTTGAATATTTTTAACACCTTATATTCTATCTGCATTTTAGTTTTACAGTTACATAATTTTAAATAGCCTACTAGATGTCAATTCTACATTCAGTTCCAAAATTTTGATTTGTGTGATCTGGAATATACTGAAGAAAAATAATTAAAATGATCCTCTAGACCAGGCTTTTTCAACCAGTGTGCCGTGGCACACTAGTGTGCCGCGACCAGTTACAAGGTGTGCCGCAGAGCCAGAGCAGCTTCCTGCACCTTCAGAGTGAACTGTTGGCCCGGGCTCTTCTTAGAGGATTAGTCGTGCTCTGGCCGTGACCTATGCCTTCAAGACACGGCGGTGTGATAACATAGGTCACGGCCGCCGTGTCTCACCACCCAGCCAGCCCACCCGCCTGCATACACATCTTCCAGTTCCCGCCTGCATACACATCTTCCAGATCCCGCCTGCATACACAGCTTTCCTTGCCCACCCACATCCACACCTGCCCGACCGCCCGCTGCTCAGTATTCGCAGCACTCAACTATGAACAACCCCCGCCACTGAGGGACAGGGAGGAGGACAGCAGATAATATTTGTTATTTCTCTGACGTCCTAAGTGGATGCTGGGACTCCGTAAGGACCATGGGGATTAGCGGCTCCGCAGGAGACTGGGCACAACTAAAGAAAGCTTTAGGACTACCTGGTGTGCACTGGCTCCTCCCACTAAGACCCTCCTCCAGACCTCAGTTAGATTCTTGTGCCCGGCTGAGCTGGATGCACACTAGGGGCTCTCCTGAGCTCCTAGAAAGAAAGTATATTTAGGTTTTTTATTTTACAGTGAGATCTGCTGGCAACAGACTCACTGCAGCGAGGGACTAAGGGGAGAAGAAGCGAACCTACCTAACAGGTGGTAGTTTGGGCTTCTTAGGCTACTGGACACCATTAGCTCCAGAGGGATCGACCGCAGGACCCGACCTTGGTGTTCGTTCCCGGAGCCGCGCCGCCGTCCCCCTTACAGAGCCAGAAGCATGAAGAGTCCGGAAAATCGGCGGCAGAAGACTTCGGTCTTCATCAAGGTAGCGCACAGTACTGCAGCTGTGCGCCATTGCTCCTCATGTACACCTCACACTCCGGTCACTGATGGGTGCAGGGCGCTGGGGGGGGGGGCCCTGAGGGCAATATATGACACCTTGGCTGGCAAATCTACATCATATATAGTCCTAGAGGCTATATAGATGTAAAATTACCCCTGCCAGTATTCCAGAAAAAGCGGGAGAAAGTCAGTTGAAAAAGGGGCGGGGCTTCTCCCTCAGCACACTGGCGCCATTTTCTCTTCACAGTGCAGCTGGAAGACAGCTCCCCAGGCTCTCCCCTGTAGTTTTCAGGCTCAAAGGGTTAAAAAGAGAGGGGGGGCACTAAATTTAGGCGCAATATATGTATACAAGCAGCTATTTGGGGAAAAATCACTCAGTTATAGTGTTAATCCCTGCATTATATAGCGCTCTGGTGTGTGCTGGCATACTCTCTCTCTGTCTCCCCAAAGGACTTTGTGGGGTCCTGTCCTCAGTCAGAGCATTCCCTGTGTGTGTGCGGTGTGTCGGTACGGCTGTGTCGACATGTTGGATGAGGAAGGTTACGTGGAGGCGGAGCAGAGGCCGATAGAGTGGATGGATAGGTGGAAGGTATTAACCGACAGTGTCAACTCCTTACATAAAAGGCTGGATGACGTAACAGCTGTGGGACAGCCGGCTTCTCAGCCCGCGCCTGCCCAGGCGTCTCAAAGGCCATCAGGGGCTCAAAAAAACGCCCGTTGCCTCAGATGGCAGACACAGATGTCGACACGGAGTCTGACTCCAGTGGCGACGAGGTTGAGACATATACACAATCCACTAGGAACATCCGTTACATGATCTCGGCAATGAAAAATGTGTTACGCATTTTCTGACATGAACCCAAGTACCACATAAAAGGGGTTTTATTTTTGGGGAGAAAAAGCAGCCAGTGTTTTGTTCCCCCATCAGATGAATGAATGAAGTGTGTAAAGAAGCGTGGTTTCCCCCGATAAGAAACTGGTAATTTCTAAAAAGTTACTGATGGCGTACCCTTTCCCGCCAGAGAATAGGTCACGTTGGGAGATATCCCTTAGGGTGGATAAGGCGCTCACACGTTTGTCAAAAGGTGGCACTGCCGTCTTAGGATACGGCCACCTTGAAGGAACCTGCTGATAAAAAGCAGGAGGCGATCCTGAAGTCTGTATTTACACACTCAGGTTATATACTGAGACCTGCAATTGCCTCAGCATAAATAGGGCTGCTGCAGCGTGGTCTGATACCCTGTCAGATAATATTAATACGCTAAGACAGGGATAATATTTTGCTAACATTGAGCATATTTAAGACGTTGTCTTATATATAAAGGATGCACAGAGGGATATTTGCCGGCTGGCATCCAGAATTAATGCAATGTCCATTCTGCCAGGAGGGTATTAGAAACCCGGCAGTGGACAGGTGATGCTGCCTGTAAAAGGCACATGGAGATTCTGCCTTATAAGGGTGAGGAATTGTTTGGGGATGGTCTCTGGGACCTCGTATCCACAGCAACAGCTGGGAAGAAAATTTTTTACCTCAGGTTTCCTCACAGCCTAAGAAAGCACCGTATTTTCAGGTACAGTCCTTTCGGCTTCAGAAAAGCAAGCGGGTCAAAGGCGCTTCCTTTCTGCACAGAGACAAGGGAAGAAGGAAAAAAGCTGCACCAGCAGCCAGTTCCCAGGATCAAAAATCTTCTCCCGCTTCCTCTGAGTCCACCGCATGACGCTGGGGCTCCACAGGTGGAGACAGGTGCGGTAGGGGCGCGTCTCGGGAACTTCAGGGACCAGTGTGCTTGCCCACAGGTGGATCTCTAGGTTCTGCAAATAGTATCACAGTGATACAGGCTGGAGTTCGAGGCGACTCCCCCTCGCCATTACCTCACATCAGCCTTGCCGGCTGCCCTCGGAGAAAGGTAGTACTGGCGGCAATTCACAAGCTGTACTTCCAGCAGGTGAAAGCAAGGTACCCCTCCTTCAACAAGGCCGGGGTTACTATTCCAAAATGTTGTGGTACCGAAACCAGACGGTTCGGTGAGACCCATTCTAAAATTGAAAGCCTTGAACACTTATATACGAAGGTTCAAGTTCAAAATGGAATCGCTCAGGGCGATTATTGCAAGCCTGGAGAATTTCATGGTATCACTGGACATCAAGGATAATTACCTGCATGTCCCTATTTACCCTCTTCACCAGGAGTACCTCAATATTGTGGTACAGGATTGTCATTACCAATTCCAGACGTTGCCGTTGGTCTGTCCCCGGCACCGAGGTATTTACCAAGGTAATGGCCGAAATAATTATCCTGTACTTGGACGATCTCCTTATAAAGGCGAGGTCCAGGGAGCAGTTGTTCGTCGGAGTAGCACTATCTCGGGAAGTGCTACAACAGCACGGCTGGATTCTGAATATTCCAAAGTCGCAGCTGGTTCCTACGACGCGTCTATGGTTCCTGGGTATGGTTCTGGACACAGAACAGGATAAAAAGGGTTTCTCCCGGAGGAGAAGTCCAAGGAGTTGTTGTCTCTAGACAGAGACCTCCTAATACGTATACAGGTGTTGATGCATCAATGCACGCGAGCCCTGGGAAAGATGGTAGCTTCTTACGAAGAAATTCCATTCGCCAGGTCCCATGCAAGGATTTTCCAGTGGGATCTGTTGGACAAGTGGTCTGGGTCGCATCTTCAGATGCATCGGCGGATAACCCTGTCTCCAAGGGTCAGGGTGTCGCTGTTGTGGTGGCTGCAGAGTGCTCATCTTCTAGGGGGCCGCAGATTCGGCATACAGGACTGGGTCCTGGTGACCACGGATGCCAGCCTTCGAGGCTGGGGGGCAGTCACACAGGTAAGGAACTTCCAAGGCTATGGAAAAGTCAGGAGACTTCCCTACACATAAATATTCTGGAACTGAGGGCCATTTACAATGCCCTAAGTCAGGCTAGACCCCTGCTTCAACACCGGCCGGTCATGATCCAGTCAGACAACATCACGGCGGTCGCTCATGTAAACCGACAGGGCGGCACAAGAAGCAGAATGGCGATGGCAGAAGCCACAAGGATTCTCCGATGGGCGGAAAATCATGTGTTAGCACTGTCAGCAGTGTTCATTCCCGGAGTGGACAACTAAGAAACCTCCACCCAGGAGAGTGGGGACTTCATCCAGAAGTCTTCCAAATGATTGTACACCGTTGGGAAAGGCCACAGGTGGACATGATGGCGTCCCGCCTCAACTAAAAGTTACAAAGATATTGCGCCAGGTCAAGGACGCTCTGGTAACACCGTGGGTGTACCAGTTGGTGTATGTGTTCCCTTTTCTGCCTCTCTTACCCAGGGTAATGAGAATAATAAGAAGGAGAGGAGTAAGAACTATACTCATTGTTCCGGGTTAGCCAAGAAGAGCTTGGTAACCAGAACTCCAAGAAATGATCTCAGAGGACCCATGGCCTCTGCCGCTCAGACAGGACCTGCTGCAGCAGGGGGCCTGTCTGTTCCAAGACGTACCGCGGCTGCGTTGACGGCATGGCGGTTGAACGCCGGATCCTGAAGGAAAAGGGAATTCCGGAGGAAGTTATCCCTATGCTATTTGAAGCTAGGAAAGAAGTGAACGCAAACCATTATCACCGCATATGGCGGAAATATGTTGCGTACTGTGAGGCCAGGAAGGCCCCAAAGGAGAAATTTCAGCTAGGTCGATTTCTGCACTTCCTACAGTCAGAGGTGACTATGGGCCTAAAATTGGGTTCCATTAAGGTCCAGATTTCGGCTCTATCGATTTTCTTCCAAAATTGAACTGGCTTCACTGCCTGAAGTTCAGACTTTTGTTAAGGGAGTGCTGCATAGTCAGCCCCCGTTTGTGCCTCCAGTGGCACCGTGGGATCTCAACGTGGTGTTGGATTTCCTGAAGTCGTATTGGGTTGAGCCATTTAAATCCGTGGAGCTATAATACCTCACGTGGAAAGTGGTCATTCTGTGGGCCTTGGCGTCGGCCAGGCGTGTATCAGAATTGGCGGCTTTGTCATACAAAAGCCCTTATCTGTATTTTATATGGATAAGGCGGAATTGAGGACTCGTTCCCAATTCCTTCCTAAGGTGGTATAATTTTTTAATGTGAACCAACCTATTGTGGTGCCTGCAGCTACTTGGGACTTGGAGGATTCCAAGTTACTGGATGTAGTCAGGGCCCTGAAAAGTATATGTTTCCAGGACGGCTGGAGTCTGGAAAACTGACTCGCTATTTCTCCTGTATGCACCCAACAAGCTGGGTGCTCCTGCTTCTAAGCAGACGATTGCTCGCTGGATCTGTAGCACGATTCAACTTGCACATTCTGCGGCTGGACTGCCGCACCCTAATTCTGTAAAAGCCCATTCCACGAGAAAAGTGGGCTCTTCTTGGGCGGCTGCCCGAGGGGTCTCGGCTTTACAACTTTGCCGAGCTGATACTTGGTCGGGTTAAAACATTTTTGTAAGAGTCTACAAGTTTGATACCCTGGCTGAGGAGGACCTAGAGTTTGCTCATTCGGTGCTGCAGAGTCATCCGCACTCTCCCGCCCGTTTGGGAGCTTTGGTATAATCCCCATGGTCCTTACGGAGTCCCAGCATCCACTTAGGACGTCAGAGAAAATAAGATTTTACTCATCGGTAAATCTATTTCTCGTAGTCCGTAGTGGATGCTGGGCGCCCATCCCAAGTGCGGATTGTCTGCAATACTTGTTTATAGTTATTGCCTAACTAAAGGGTTATTGTTGAGCCATCTGTTGAGAGGCTCAGTTATATTTCATACTGTTAACGGGGTATAGTATCACGAGTTATATGGTGTGATTGGTGTGGCTGGTATGAGTCTTACCCGGGATTCAAAATCCTTCCTTATTGTGTCAGCTCTTCCGGGCACAGTATCCTAACTGAGGTCTGGAGGAGGGTCTTAGTGGGAGAAGCCATTGCACACCAGGTAGTCCTAAAGCTTTCTGTAGTTGTGCCCAGTCTCCTGCGGAGCCGCTAATCCCCATGGTCCTTACGGAGTCCCAGCATCCACTACGGACTACGAGAAATAGATTTACCGGTGAGTAAAATCTTATTTTTATTTCTCCTGTGGGGAACAATAGGATTTCAATAGGATTTTATGTGGGGAGAATAAGAATTTATGTATTTATGAGGGGAACAATGTGAATAATTCATGTGGGGAGCAATAGGATCTATGTGGAGCAATGTGATTGTTTTCCTGTGTAGGCCAATGTATGTGTGGATTATTTTTTTTTCACTGTGAGGGCCAATGTGTGTGTTTTGTTTTTTTCTGTGGGTAACTGATGGCGTGCCTTGCCAATTTTTAAATATTGTTCGGTGTGCCGCGAGTAAAAAAAAGGTTGAAAATCACTGCTCTAGACACTCAATCTCAATAATCATTAGCAAACATTACACAAAGATTGAAAGAGATGCTAGGCTGATTGGTTGTTATAAAAACATTGATACAGGTTGAGTATCCCATATCCAAATATTCCAAAATACGGAATATTCCGAAATACGGAATTTTTTGAGTGAGAGTGAGATAGTGAAACCTTTGTTTTCTGATGGCTCAATGTACACAAACTTTGTTTAATACAGAAAGTTGTTAAAAATATTGTATTAAATGACCTTCAGGCTGTGTGTATAAGGTGTATATGAAACATCAATTAATTGTGTGAATGTACACACACTTTGTTTAATGCACAAAGTTATTAAAAATATTGGCTAAAATGACCTTCAGGCTGTGTGTATAAGGTGTACATAAAACATAAATGCATTCTCTGCTTAGACTTGGGTCCCATCGCCATGATATCTCATTATGGTATGCAATTATTCCAAACTACAGAAAAATCCGATATCCAAAATACTTCTGGTCCCAAGCATTTTGGATAAGGGACACTCAACCTGTATTAGATTCTTGACTCTGTGGTCTGTGGTCACCACCTGCAGAACGACTCCTTTATTGGGAGTGTCTTGCTAATTGACTATAATTCCCACCTGTTGTCTATTCCATTTGCACAACAGCATGTGAAATTGATTGTCAATCAGTGTTGCTTCCTAAGTGGACAGTTTGATTTCACAGAAGTGTGATCGACTTGGAGTTACATTGTGTTGTTTAAGTGTTCCCTTTATTTTTTTGAGCAGTGTATATATTATGGCGAGACAGAGTTAGTTTCGCCAGGGAATGCAGTGTTTACTGGCACTTCTTCGAGCACTGACCCCCCCCCCCCCCCGCTGCATCGAGCTGACCGCGGCACTACTATTTCAATTCTGCTGAGGACCGGCAGCTAATCAGAATTCACTGCCAGTCCGCGGCAGATTTGAAATAGTAGCGCCTGTGCCACACCAAAGGTCACCGACTACAGCCTCCTCCTCCGTTGCACTGCCGCCGCCCTCAGCCTCCTCTGCCACCCTCAGTCCTTCTCTGCACCTCCACACCATGTCCGAGGCCCACAGCCTCCTCCGCCCTGCGCTGACCACAGCCTCCTCCACCCTGCGCCATCCACAGCCTCCTCATGCACCTCAGACCACAGCCTTCTCATGCACCACAGCTGCTAAATAGGTAATCTTACCCTGCTGCCTTTCTCTCTCCCTAGTCCCTACTGTATGCCCTTGCTGTCCCTCTCTCTGTCACTCTCCATGCCCCTATGTCCCTGCTGTCACTTTCCCTGTCCCTCTGTCACTCTTCCTGTCCCTACATCCCTGCTGTCACTTTCCCTGTCCCTTTGTCACTCTCCCTGTCCCTATGTCCCTGCTGTCACTTTCCCTGTCCCTCTGTCACACTCCCTGTCCCTATGTCGCTGCTGTCACTCTCACTGAAGTTTATCTCATTCCATGTGGCATAATGTGAATTTCGGCTCATTCCATGTGGCATAATGTGAATTTCGGCTCATACCATGTGGTATAATGTGAATTTTGGCTCATACCGTGTGCTATAATGTGAATTTCGGCTCATACAGTGTGCTATAATGTGAAAGGGACACCGTACTAGATAGTATAAGGGGTCCTACTATTGTGGTATATAATGTGTATAAGGGGTATATGGTGTGGTAAACTACACTGAAGTACTTGCCCCCTTTTCCGGAGTGCGCGCGCATAATTACAACCTTCACTTTTCCATACCCCACTTCAGAATTTCCACTTCAACCACTGTACACCCATTGTACTTCTCTGTAGCAAATACACACTAATGATGCTTTCCTCATTGATCTTGCCTACTGTACATTATATGATTTTGAGGACGTATTCTACAATCATTTTATTTATTTTTTTGCATATTTTATTCACAGACAAAGACAGATTATACTACTGTATCGTAGCAGGTTTTTCTTTAAACCAAACCTAATACCAAATGTGTTTTATTTACTGTCAAAACAAATGTTAGCAAGCTATTCTTGTACTTATGACCTTGGTGTGTATAAATAATGCACACCTTGCACATGTGCTACTGGGGCAAAGCTGGATGCATCTTGAGATGACTAACTCTGCAAATGGGTGTAGATGTGGTATTTTTATGTGAATTTGTTTTGAGTGTTTAAGAAAACAAATTAGCCCAATGCATCATCATCCTCTAAATGTCTACTTAAATACTTCAGTAACAGAGAATGCAAACTATATTTATAATAGCAAATACTAGTGCTGACTACATACTGTATGTATCAAGCTATAGACTGGCTTGCATCCATCCAATAGTGAGACTAGGTAAAGGTACTGCAAAGATAAATTTGTGCTCCAGTCAGCATAATTTGCATTTTATTTATACAGGAGGAAACAATTTTCTTGAAACTAATACAAACATCAGTCACATGAAAAGGTGACAAGTTTACATTAGTGATTGAGTGTGCAAGAGTAAATGACTGCTTTAAAGCTATGGCGTTTGCTGCTAAAGTATATTTTGCTTCCAAATCATTCTTAACAAAGCATAGCCATAAGTGGTAGAAATAGCATGATTTCTCTGACGTCCTAGTGGATGCTGGGGACTCCGTAAGGACCATGGGGATATAGCGGCTCCGCAGGAGACAGGGCACAATAATAAAAGCTTTAGGATCAGGTGGTGTGCACTGGCTCCTCCCCCTATGACCCTCCTCCAAGCCTCAGTTAGATTTTTGTGCCCGGCCGAGAAGGGTGCAATCTAGGTGGCTCTCCTGAGCTGCTTAGAATAAAAGTTTAAGTTAGGTTTTTTTCTTTCAGTGAGACCTGCTGGCAACAGGCTCACTGCTACGAGGGACTTAGGGGAGAGAAGTAAACTCACCTGCGTGCAGGATGGATTTGCTTCTTAGGCTACTGGACACCATTAGCTCCAGAGGGAGTCGGAACACAGGTCTCACCCTGGGGTTCGTCCCGGAGCCGTGCCGCCGACCCCCCTTGCAGATGCCGAAGTTGAAGAGGTCCAGAGGTCCAGAAACAGGCGGCAGAAGACTTTCAGTCTTCATAAGGTAGCGCACAGCACTGCAGCTGTGCGCCATTGTTGTCAGCACACTTCACCAACAGTCACCAACTGTCACTGAGGGTGCAGGGCGCTGGGGGGGGCGCCCTGGGCAGCAATGTATAATACCTTTTTATGGCTAAAATACATCACATATAGCCCTTGAGGCTATATGGATGTATTTAACCCCTGCCAGATCTCACAAACTCCGGGAGAAGAGCCCGCCGAAAAGGGGGCGGGGCCTATTCTCCTCAGCACACGGCGCCATTTTCCTGCTCAGCTCTGCTGTGAGGAAGGCTCCCAGGCTCTCCCCTGCACTGCACTACAGAAACAGGGTTAAAACAGAGAGGGGGGGCACTTATTTGGCGATATGATTACATATATAAAAATGCTATAAGGGAAAACACTTGTATAAGGGGTTGTCCCTGTATAATTATAGCGTTTTTGGTGTGTGCTGGCAAACTCTCCCTCTGTCTCCCCAAAGGGCTAGTGGGGTCCTGTCCTCTATCAGAGCATTCCCTGTGTGTGTGCTGTGTGTCGGTACGTGTGTGTCGACATGTAGGAGGACGATGTTGGTGAGGAGGCGGAGCAAATTGCCTGTATTGGAGATGTCACTCTCTAGGGAGTCGACACTGGAATGGATGCTTATTTAGGAATTACGTGATAATGTCAACACGCTGCAAGGTCGGTTGACGACATGAGACGGCCGGCAAACAAATTAGTACCTGTCCAGGCGTCTCAGACACCGTCAGGGGCTTGTAAAAACGCCCATTTACCTCAGTCGGTTGACACAGACACAGACACGGACACTGACTCCAGTGTCGACGGTGAATAAACAAACGTATTTTCCTTTAGGGCCACACGTTTCATGTTAAGGGCAATGAAGGAGGTGTTACATATTTCTGATACTACAAGTACCACAAATAAGGGTATTATGTAGGGTGTGAATAAACTACTTGTAGTTTTTCCTGAATCAGATAAATTAAATGAAGTGTGTGATGATACGTGGGTTTCCTCCGATAGAAAATTATTGGCGGTATACCCTTTCCCGCCAGAAGTTAGGGCGAGTTGGGAAACACACCTTAGGGTGGATAAGGCGCTCACACGCTTATAAAAACAAGGGGCGTTACCGTCTCCAGATACGGCAGCCCTCAAGGAGCCAGCTGATAGGAAGCTGAAAAATATCCTAAAAGTATATACACACATACTGGTGTTATACTACGACCAGAAATCGCCTCAGCCTGGATGTGCAGCGCTGAGGGGGCTTGGTCGGATTTCCTGACTGAAAATATTGATACCCTTGACAGGGACAAGATTTTATTGACTATAGATGCATTTCTATATATGCGAGATGCGCAGAGGGATATTTGCATTCTGGCATCAAGAGTAAATGTGATGTCCATATCTGCCAGACGAAGACACGACAGTGGTCAGGTGATGCAGATTCCAGACGGCACATGGAAGTATTGCCGTATAAAGGGGCGGTCCATCGGACCTGGTGGCCATGGCAACAGCTGAAAAATCCACCTTTTGTTACCCCAAGTCACATCTCAGCAGAAAAGGACACAGTCTTTTCAGTCTCAGTCCTTTCGTACCCATATAGGCAGGCGGGCAAAAGGCCAGTCATATCTGCCCAGGGTTAGAGGAAAGGGAAGAAGACTGCAGCAGGCAGCCCATTCCCAGGAACAGAAGCCCTCCACAGCTTCTGCCAAGTCCGCAGCATGACGCTGGGGCAGTACAAGGGGGCTCACTCACAAGTGGACTCCTGGATCCTACACATAGTATCCCAGGTGTACTTTGGAAATTCGAGACGTCTCCCCCTCACAAGTTCCTGAAGTCTGCTTTACCAACGTCTCCCTCCGACAGGGATGCAGTATTGGGAACAATTCACAGGCTGTATTCCCAGCAGGTGATAATCAAAGTACCCCTTCTACAACAAGGGAAGGGGTATTATTCCACACTATATTGTGGTACTGAAGCCAGACGGCTCGGTGAGATCTGAAATATTTGAACACTTACATACAAGCGTTCAAATCAAGATGGAGTCACTCAGAGTAGTGATAGCGAACCAGGAAGAAGGGGACGATATGGTGTCACTGGATATCAGGGACGCTTACCTACATGTCCAAATTTGCCTTCTCACCAAGGGTACCTCAGGTTCGTGGTACAGAACTGTCACTATCAGTTCAGACGCTGCCGTTTGGATTGTCCACGGCACCCCGGGTCTTTACCAAGGTAATGGCCGAAATGATGATTCTTCTTAAAAGAAATATGGACGCTTTCCTGATAAAGGCAAGGTCCAGAGAACAGTTGGAGGTCGGAGTAGCACTATCTTAAGTAGTTCTACGACAGCACGAGTGGATTCTAAATATTCCAAAATCGCAGTTTTTTCCGACGACACGTCTACTGTTCCTAGGGATGATTCTGGACACAGTCCAGAAAAGGATGTTTTCTCCCGGAGAAGAAAGCCAGGGAGTTATCCGAGCTAGTCAGGAACCTCCTAAAACCAGGAAAAGTATCAGTGCATCATTGCACAAGGATCCTGTGAAAAATGGTGGTTTCTTACAAAGCTATCCCATTCGGTAGATTTCACGCAAGAACCTTTCCGTGGGATCTGCTGGAAAAATGGTCCGGATCGCATCTTCAGATGCATCAGCGGATAACCCTGTCTCCAAGGACAAGGGTGTTTCTTCTGCGGTGGCTGCAGAGTGCTCATCTATGAAAGGGCCGCAGATTCGGCATTCAGGACTGGGTCCTGGTGACCACGGATGCCAGCCTGAGTGGCTGGGGAGCAGTCACACAAGGAAAAAATTTCCAGAGAGTGTGATCAAGTCTGGAGACTTCTCTCCACATAAATATACTGGAGCTAAGGGCAATTTACAATGCTCTAAGCTTAGCAAGACCTCTGCTTCAAGGTCAGCCGGTATTGATCCAGTGGGACAACATCACGGCAGTCGCCCACGTAAACAGGGCGGCACAAGAAGCAGGAGGGAAATGGCAGAAACTACAAGGATTCTTCGCTGGGCGAAAAATCATGTGATAACACTCTCAGCAGTGTTCATTCCGGGAGTGGAAAACTGGGAAGCAGACTTCCTCAGCAGGCATGACCTCTACCCGGGAGAGTGGGGACTTCATCGGGAAGTCTTCCACATGATTGTAAACCGTTGGGAAAAACCAAAGGTGGACATGATGGCGTCCCACCTGAACAAAAAACTAGACAGATATTGCGCCAGGTCAAAGGACCCTCAGGCAATAGCGGTGGACGCTCTGGTAACACTGTGTGTGTACCAGTCAGAGTATGTGTTCCCTCCTATGCCTCTCATACCAAAAGTACTGAGAATCATAAGAGGGAGATGAGTAAGAACGATACTCGTGGTTCCGGATTGGCCAAGAAGGACTTGGTACCCGAAACTTCAAGAGATGTTCACGGAAGACCCGTGGCCTCTACCTTTAAGAAAGGACCTGCTCCAGCAGGGGCCTTGTCTGTTCCAAGACTTACCGCGGCCGCGTTTGACGGCATGGCGGTTGAACGCCGGATCCTGAAAGGGCATTCCAGATGAAGTCATCCCTACCCTGGTCGAGGACAGGAAGGATGTAACCGCAAAACATTTTCACCGCATTTGGTGAAGATATGTTGCGTGGTGTGAGGCCAAGAAGGCCCCTACAGAGGAATTCCAACTGGGTCGTTTCCTACATTTCCTGAAAACAGGACTGTCTATGGGCCTAAAATTAGGGTCCATTAAGGTTCAAATTTCGGCCCTGTCGAATTTCTTCCAGAAAGAACTGGCTTTAGTGCCTGACGTTCAGATGTTTGTAAAAGGGGTACTGCATATACAGCCTCATTTTGTGCCCCAGTGGCACCTTGGGATCTCAATGTTGTTTTGAGTTTCCTAAAGTCACATTGGTTTGAACCACTCACCACTGTGGACTTAAAATATCTCACATGGAAGGTGACGATGCTATTAGCCCTGGCTTCAGCCAGGCGTGTCAGAATTGGCGGCTTTATCATATATAAAGCCCTTACTTAATTTTTCATTCTGACAGGGCAGAATTGAGGACTCGTCCTCAATTTCTCCTTAAGGTGTTTTCTGTTTTTCACATGAACCAACCTATTGTGGTACCTGCGGGTACTAGGGACTTGGAGGACTCCAAGTTACTTGACGTTGTCAGGGCCCTGAAAAATATGTTTCCAGGACGGCTGGAGTCAGAAAATCTGACTCGCTGTTTAGCCTGTATGCACCCAACAAGATGGGTGCTCCTGCTTCTAAGCAGACGATTGCTCGCTGGATTTGTAATACAATTCAGTTTACACATTCTGTGGCAGGCCTGCCACAGCCAAAATCTGTAAAAGCCCATTCCAAAAGGAAGGGGGCTCATCTTGGGCGACTGCCCGAGGGGTCTCGGCTTTACAACTTTGCCGAGCAGTTACTTGGTCAGGGGCAAACACGTTTGCTAAATTCTACTAATTTGATACCCTGGCTGAGGAGGACATGGAGTCTCTCATTCGGTGCTGCAGGGTCATCCGCACTCTCCCGCCCGTTTGGGAGCTTTGGTATAATCCCCATGGTCCTTACGGAGTCCCCAGCATCCACTAGGACGTCAGAGAAAATAAGATTTTACTTACCGATAAATCTATTTCTCGTAGTCCGTAGTGGATGCTGGGCGCCCATCCCAAGTGCGGATTGTCTGCAATACTTGTACATAGTTATTGTTACAAAAATCGGGTTATTCTTGTTGTGAGCCATCTTGTCAGAGGCTCCTTCGTTGTTATCATACTGTTAACTGGGTTCAGATCACAGGTTGTACGGTGTAATTGGTGTGGCTGGTATGAGTCTTACCCGGGATTCAATATCCTTCCTTATTATGCACGCTCGTCCGGGCACAGTATCCTAACTGAGGCTTGGAGGAGGGTCATAGGGGGAGGAGCCAGTGCACACCACCTGATCCTAAAGCTTTTATTATTGTGCCCTGTCTCCTGCGGAGCCGCTATATCCCCATGGTCCTTACGGAGTCCCCAGCATCCACTACGGACTACGAGAAATAGATTTATCGGTAAGTAAAATCTTATTATTGCATCATAGGGCATATGCCAAATGGTCACTTATCAGGTTGGACAATGATTACTAAGTGTATTATATGGAAAAAATGCCTGAATAATTCTGTAAATGCAGACAGAAAGCAAATGTTGGAATGATTTGCAGTCCTGACCTTGATCTGACACAACCTCCAGTCATAGTTATTATTTCGCCATGCATAAAATAGTGCCATGACAGATTGTAGGTACTATGTACAGTATGAGGGGTATTCAATTGGTGCCGGTTTTTCCAACAGTCGGAAAAATGCCACTTTGACAGTTTTTAGGTCGAATATGCATTCGACCTATACAATGAAAGTGCTGGTGTTTTTTTTCCTGTTAAAAAAAACGCACTTGATGCGTTTTTGTCGAAAACACAAGAAAAGTGTAACCACTGCGCTAGTATGATCTTATAAAAGATTTTTATATATAATAAATCTTCAGTAAGACTTTAATAAAAAAAAATATGTGTGGAGTTTTTATGTGCTCTCCACCTATGAAGACTAAGGAGACCTGCGCTTTCCACAAAACAATATATTCAGACAATTCAAACAAGGAAATAAAAATAAAAAGCATAAGAACACACATTTAGGAATGTAAAAATATATAGATTTTGTGCCTGTTTATAATAAATCTGTGTTGTTCCTTTTAAATGATCCTGCAATAATGGAGACGTCAATATTATAATAAATATAGATTGCAGTTAGATTAACAAAGTCCTGTATATAGCTGTTTAATACAGAGATAGTTTTCTGCATCTAGGAAGCCGGCGTCCCGGGTAACGAGTAGCTTTTGAAAATGAACCCACTTAGGTTATGTATACTCACAACCGAGCGGATGGATAGTGAGGATGTCCCATACAATTGCATCAAGATCCTTTTGGATGTTAAAAGAGAGCAGCTAGTATGCACAGCCGAATGCTGGGTATTGTTCTCTGGTTGACTCACATGTGCAACACCAGGTACAGCTGGAAACCACTGGATCCCAAAGGCATATGGGTCACTAGATGAAATGGCGATGGACCAGACTGGTCAAATCTCATATGCCGATGATAGTAGTGAGTCGTCCCACGTGTTGGCTGGAGGTTGAAAAGCTGTTACAGCATCTGGACTGTTGGATGGTGCAATTTGCGATTAGATCTTTAGAAGGGTGTACTATGATATACCGGTGCTCAGGATCCCGGCGCCCAGCATATGATTGCTGGCAGTGGGAAGAGACCCTTGCGGGCTCGCTTCGCTTACCATGTTACGCATGCCACACTATTTATTCTTCCTCCAGGGGTGTTGTGGACACCCCAAGAGGGAGAATAGTTGTTGGTATCCAGGCGGTCGGGTTCCCGGCCGCCGGGATGCAGAGCGCCGGGATCCCGACAGCCGGAATATCGAGTGCTGTTGCCTTATAGGTAATTGTCTGCACTTAGTATAATATTAGGGCAATGGATATTGTCTGAATCAAAATATAATTCATTATAAATAGGCGATGTTACCATAGTGGACAGTATACTGGATATATATAGTAAGGAATAGATATGAAATAAGTTTGAATGTATGAGGTAATGTTTAGCTGATTTAAGAAATTAGGTTTGTGTATGTGTTTATATAGATATACTGTATATTTGTGTTTTACAGCAAGATGGTAAAAAATAGTGTAGGGAACAGGTTTATTCTGCTCTAGTCATAAATAAGGCCAGAGAGGTTACAGTAAGATCAAGAGTCATTGTAGAGAAAAGGTATTAGGCCATAAATGATAATAGGTATGTGACAGAGCTCTGTTGGTCATTGGAATTCACAGGTGTGCTTACAGTAGATCAGAATCTACTGGTTTGTCTATTGTCCAGTGAAGGTTAAAAGCTAGGGAGTATAAATTAACTACTATGAAAAGAGATCACATCCATTGATAAAACATTGTGTAACCGACCCCAGGAAAACTTGTCAATACAACAGAACTTTGGATGAAAAGACATTCCAGATTTTACAATACTATACTTGCTTAAGGCAGTGTGGACACCACACTTTTATGACACCATGCCTCCGTGAACAGGACACGACAGCCCAGTTCAATGTTTGTTTTATTACACCTTGGAATCTGACAAACCTATAATTACCTATTCCATTGGAAACTATGAGAATATGATAGTTTGAATTGGTAAAATATGAGATAAAAGGACCAGACTTGTAGTTAGGAGTTAGAAGGAAGAGGGAGAGGGAGAAGAAGAAGGAGAAGGAAGGAAGTCAGTCAGGAGGAGAAGTCATGGAGAACATGCAGAAGGAATGATTCTTGGGATGGCAATCTTTAACTTGCAAGTATACATTTTATGTTAGCAATTGAAACTGTTTGTGAAACTTATGTCATGTTGTTTTATGTTATGTAACGAAGGAAGCATATATAATTATAATTAGTATATATATCACTACTGTGTATATCTTATTCTGTACGATTTGATCTGCCTGTAAATAAAGAATCATATAAAAAGAGCGGTAATATTCAAGCTTGAACTCTCTTTAAGGAATCTTAACTTAATAACTTCATAAGTCATATGTATAAGGACTGCATATATGTATCAGCCAATTAGTTTGTAAGCCTGACATAATATATTTGCAGATATATATGATAAATGCATATTAATTGAAATATATCCATATATTAAATACCATATATGATATATTAAATATTAATATTCATAAATATGATTCCATAAAGCAATATTGGCGACCACGAATTGGACTTGTTATTACTGAATCTGATTATCTGATTTATAATATTTATGAGGAGTAGCAAATGCTATAAGCTGGCTACCAAATCTGCAGAATCACGGTGGGGATGTATCTATGAAAATTTATTACCATTGTGTAATGTCAATTTTGTATTCTGTATAACCTAGGATAAATGTGTTAGTGCAATATACGTTATTTTAACTAACATAATATCTATTAGGAAGCAGCACCAAAGGCTATAAGCCTGCTGGCAAAATACAAGATCACAGTGGAATAGGTTACAAATGAGAATAAAGAATTTAAAGGCCTAGAATAGAAAATGTGCACAGTGGAAAAGAGTATTTCCAAATAAATGTATAAATGTACCAGGTATTAGAGTTTAACCTTAAGACACCGGTCAATCTTAAGGAGAGGATACCTTCAGTACTAAAAACAAAGAATATATAAATTTAGCATTGAAATGTTAAAAATGCAAAAGTTTTCTGTAGCATTTAGAAAAATGCGCAGAACTGCGGCTCTAGAAGCCAAACAGAAATGTAAAGAAGAATCAGGTTCACGTCTTCGTAAGGCGTGCCTGACCATTAATGCAAAAATGCATTCGTTATTTAAGTCCCTTAAACAGAAAAATAAACAGAAAAAGTTTGGGGCAGAAGCGAAAAGCCTGACAGTTTGTAATCAAATTGTCAAGATCTCTGATGAAGAGATAACATCCAGCAAGCAAGCTGAGATAGAAACACCAAACAGGAATAGTGTTGAGGTATGTGAAACTCTGTACACAGAGTCTACAGGAGTCAGAAATGACTTAATCAGTCAAGATCCTAAAATTAAGGAAAGTTACATGTTGCAGGACTGCATCAATGTGCAGCGCATGGAGTCTGCTATGGTCACACAGACCACCAGCAGAACAGCCTCTGTGGTAAAGGAAGAAAGTAGCAATGTGCCGGATGTGTCTATCATCAGACAGCACATTA
Organism: Pseudophryne corroboree; assembly: GCF_028390025.1. Classification (NCBI taxonomy): domain Eukaryota; kingdom Metazoa; phylum Chordata; class Amphibia; order Anura; family Myobatrachidae; genus Pseudophryne; species Pseudophryne corroboree. The sequence goes on from NC_086451.1 coordinate 201,739,226, forward strand.
ATGTAAAGGAGGTAGCAGCAATAGGAGATGTCCCCTATACTGTGTCTAGTAAGGGGGAAGATCATTGTAACTCAGATTATGAGTATTCTGCTGAATACACTCTCAGAGTTCCCAATGTAAATGAAGAATTTGTTATGCCCTTAGGCAAAGGTGAATTGTCAGCAGATTTAAACACTGATAGCAGCAGTACAGTGCACACAGGGGTGGGGAAGTTCCCCATGGTGAAAACTCCCATGGCAACCAGAGTTGCAAACCTTGAAATGTATTCACCTGGAAACATGTTTAAAGGGAAAATCCATGAAATTAATTCAGGAATGCATGTTTACAAACAAAGTTCCCAAACTTATGTAACCCCCACAGAGCACTCAGAGACTTCTAGTGATGGTGCAAATGTTTGCATGCTCTCAGAGAGACCACATGCAGAGTGTCATTCTGCAAACCACACACCAATTAACAATGACAAAAAGGATCACCAGGATGAAAATGTTTTTATGCCCTGGTGCCATAACCATTTTATTACAGGTGTGGAAAGACAGAAAGCCCTGGGACCTGCAATACATATTTGGCAAAGTTTAACAAGTTTCTCTCCCCACAAAAGTAGGTTTTTTCAGAAGCTCCAAGATTCTTCCAAACTAAGGAGCCACACCAAGCAGCAAACGCTATGGTTAAAGACAGTCTGGGACCAGGCTGCATCACAAGGGAGTATGGTCACAAGTGAATACGGTAGTATCATTCCTTTACTTGTTAGATCCAATGAAGCCATTGTTTGCTTTGATGTTCAAACAGCCACAGTTTCCAAATTAAACCTGCATCATATCTGCAGCGACAATTGTGCTGTCATTGACACACAATGTGACAGGAAAGATTGGCACAGGCCAGAAACAATTGTTTGTTTGTTATTCAATCGTTAAAAGACACATTTGTAAATTCTGTACCTGATAACATGCAGCAGATAGGACAGAATGCATAGCAAGCTATGTTAAATCACTGTATAAATATCTGTGATAGTCATTGTATGTATTTTTGTTTGATTCATAGTAATCCTGGCAACCTGTATACAGAATGGTGCAAGACTCCAAAAAGACTCCAATTTACAAGGGAAAAGGTCTTCATTAACCCTTTCATCGCTGCTATCCAGCAAAATCTACATAGCATCCCTAAAGACTGATATATGGACAAATCCTCAAGGAGTTTTCCAGTTTCACAAGAAAGGGGAAGGTTTTCATTAACCCTTTCATCACAAGTAATCATTACTTGTCTTTCAAACTACATGTACACTCCCACAACAGTGTACAGCACATCTCATCACTGTGATTATACAGAACTGTCTCATCCCTTCATATACCTTAATCACATATATGTAAACATTTGTCTGAGATATATTTTATATCATTGCATATATACCTTGTAAATATTTTATGTTTTTTTTATATATTACACAATAGATACTACCTATGCTTCCTTCGTAAAAGCTTCAAAAGTAATTAAATATCTAATACAGGATGGTATACCGCGTTATAACAAATTGGGCCGAGATTATTAAGTGGGATGAATAATTCTCTTAATAAAGACTGTCACAAGTCTAAGATAATTATTTGTAGCATAACAGGGTCACTGTATATGCACATGGCTGCATATAAAATAATATTGGATGGAATTAGATATATTTAAAGCCATTCCTAAATGATATTTAATATCTGTTTGAAGCAAAATTATATTCATTTATTGTATTGATAGGATGTTACTATATACACATCAAAAGCATTTTAAATAATTATTAGTCAAAATATAGGTAGGATAGAAAACGCCTTTATATGGGTTAAACTGGTATAAGTTTATGTAAGATTGAGATGTATAAATAGGTACAAGGTAGAATAAGGAGATTTAAGACTGCATGGTAATTTATTCAGTGAGGAAATACAGAACAGAGTAGGTGTACTACTCACAGCCATTTGTGGTACTATTGCCCGAAGACAATTAAGACCTACTATTAACAAGCAAGGAAAGAAAGAAAGAAAGAAAAAAAAAAAAAAAAGACTGTTTCATATATGCCTGTTCTATTCAAAATCACAACCTGTTTGTGCAAAAGCAATATGGACACTGGTCACAACTGCGGCATTGGATAAACGCAAAGGAAACAGAACTGCTAAAGACTGTATAAAGACTATTACTATTACTGAGGGTCGTCACAAGTACTGAATGTTCAAGACACAGCACTCGACGTACACAGCCCTCTGCCTCAAACAGCGAAATGGCAAGCAAAGGAGCAGCTGCTACGAAGAATTCTACTTCTAGTAATGGTGCAAATGTTGCAAACGCAAGGCCATAATGCAAACGCAAGGCATCTCCAATTGCAAGCAAACCACGCAGATGACAGTCTTATCCCAGTAAATTGCTACATACAAGAACAGCAAAAATGTCCAAACGTACTGATCCAGATACAGAAAAAAGGTCTACAATTGGGCTATGGTATTCCAAATGTCTGTAGAAATTAGTTTTCCTCATGAATACTGAATAAAAACCTCAGTTTTGTCTGCTTTAGTTAAAAAGTAGAATAAGGTTAGGTAAGCTAAGAATTTTTAGAGATTTTTAAAATCATAATGGTTATTATTATTACACTTATGGTATATATTATGGTTACAACGAAAGTTATGTTTGAAGGAATATTTTGAAATGTATTTGGAAGCAATTACGCTAGTTTAATGTGTGGCCAATCAAAAGAATTTCTCATGGCCACAAGGGGGCGACTGTTGCCTTATAGGTAATTGTCTGCACTTAGTATAATATTAGGGCAATGGATATTGTCTGAATCAAAATATAATTCATTATAAATAGGCGATGTTACCATAGTGGACAGTATACTGGATATATATAGTAAGGAATAGATATGAAATAAGTTTGAATGTATGAGGTAATGTTTAGCTGATTTAAGAAATTAGGTTTGTGTATGTGTTTATATAGATATACTGTATATTTGTGTTTTACAGCAAGATGGTAAAAAATAGTGTAGGGAACAGGTTTATTCTGCTCTAGTCATAAATAAGGCCAGAGAGGTTACAGTAAGATCAAGAGTCATTGTAGAGAAAAGGTATTAGGCCATAAATGATAATAGGTATGTGACAGAGCTCTGTTGGTCATTGGAATTCACAGGTGTGCTTACAGTAGATCAGAATCTACTGGTTTGTCTATTGTCCAGTGAAGGTTAAAAGCTAGGGAGTATAAATTAACTACTATGAAAAGAGATCACATCCATTGATAAAACATTGTGTAACCGACCCCAGGAAAACTTGTCAATACAACAGAACTTTGGATGAAAAGACATTCCAGATTTTACAATACTATACTTGCTTAAGGCAGTGTGGACACCACACTTTTATGACACCATGCCTCCGTGAACAGGACACGACAGCCCAGTTCAATGTTTGTTTTATTACACCTTGGAATCTGACAAACCTATAATTACCTATTCCATTGGAAACTATGAGAATATGATAGTTTGAATTGGTAAAATATGAGATAAAAGGACCAGACTTGTAGTTAGGAGTTAGAAGGAAGAGGGAGAGGGAGAAGAAGAAGGAGAAGGAAGGAAGTCAGTCAGGAGGAGAAGTCATGGAGAACATGCAGAAGGAATGATTCTTGGGATGGCAATCTTTAACTTGCAAGTATACATTTTATGTTAGCAATTGAAACTGTTTGTGAAACTTATGTCATGTTGTTTTATGTTATGTAACGAAGGAAGCATATATAATTATAATTAGTATATATATCACTACTGTGTATATCTTATTCTGTACGATTTGATCTGCCTGTAAATAAAGAATCATATAAAAAGAGCGGTAATATTCAAGCTTGAACTCTCTTTAAGGAATCTTAACTTAATAACTTCATAAGTCATATGTATAAGGACTGCATATATGTATCAGCCAATTAGTTTGTAAGCCTGACATAATATATTTGCAGATATATATGATAAATGCATATTAATTGAAATATATCCATATATTAAATACCATATATGATATATTAAATATTAATATTCATAAATATGATTCCATAAATCAATAGTGCCTTCTCTTTAGAATAGTGTCCAGAGGGCGGTGTCTTGCTGGGGACAGCGGAGGAGACATCTAGCCCCTGCTGCAGTAACTCGCGGGCAGCAGCTGACGGGGGGAGAGGCAGACTGAAGACAGCTGACGGCGGCCATATTGGAGGTGGCGGCTCATGAAGTCCGGGAGCAGCGCTCGTGCAGGCAGCCTCTATCTCCTACACTCCCCCAACTAGCGGTATCTTGCTGGAGACATCGGGGGGGGGGACGTCTAACCCCTGCTGCTGTGAATCGCAGGCAGCCACGGACGAGGGAAGAGGCACACTGAGGATTGCTAACGGCGGCCATCTTGGAGGAGGCAGAGCAGGCTTCCCTGTGCTGTGCTATCCCTGCTATGCTCAGGGGCCAGAAAAACCACGTCCATCACAGAAAACTCTTATTTAGTTATTAAAATTAGGCATATAGCCCTCCACAGCTCCCTGTTTATAACTAATACACTGAGGATTCCTGTCACCTATATCTTCTATGTGCATACAGTGCACTCTGCTGGACCTGCTCCTCAGAGCCCTCTGCTGTTAGACCTTATATTGCATCTCCCTTACTTGCAGCACACTCTACGGTGCCTTTGAGTGCTCTCCTGCGGACCCCTTTCACAGCTTTAACAGTTTATTGGGACCTAGGTCCTTCGAATGATGTGAACGCTCCACTGCCTGACTTCCCCCCTACCCAATTCAATTGATGAGTACGTAATGACCTGGCGGACTTTTATTGTAATCTGTCCATAAGCTGGCACTTCTATCTTACCTGATATTATGAGCAGAGCGACCACCCGAGCAAAAAAAAACAGGAGCTTCACAAGATATTTCACAACACTTTTCGCGTCGGGAAAAGTCAGCTGAAATTTCTTCTCCGTCTTCCCTACTGTCCACCCCTAACATGGATCCGAAGGATTCTCCCTCCACCAAAGAGGATATCCAATCTCTTCAGAGTATGATATTGGACCTCAAAAACTAATTTACCACCGCTCTCCAGTCAGCGATTGGTGAACTGAAATCTGATATGGCGGCTTTGGACTCTCGCAGTGGTTCACTGGAATCCCAGATGGAAAAACAGCAGGAATTCCGAAAACAAGTGGGGGAGGACATGAGTTATTTATCCGGCGAATTGGAATTCCTTAAAGATAAAGTTGAGGATAGCGAATATCGCGAGAGGCGGAATAATTTACGCATTCGCAATGTTCCGGAATCCATATCGGCCTCCGAACTGGAACCGTACCTCAAACGATTATTTCTTTACTTGGTCCCTTCACTCTCGGAATCTGCCATCCTGATAGAGAGAGCTCACCGCGCCTTGAGGCCCAAGCCGAGAGACTCAGACCCTCCACGCGATGTTATCCTTCGGTTCTTGTCATTCAAGATTAAAAACAGTATCACCATGGCAAGTAGGAATTCAACTTCAATATTATTCGAGGACTCTCGGATCCAGATTTACCAAGATTTGTCGCCTGTGACTATTGCTAAACGGCGTGATCTACGCTCTGTCACCTCTGCCCTACGCAATAACGGCTACAAATATCGATGGGGTTTTCCCTTTCGTCTGATTGTGGAAATTGATGGCAAAGTTCATATCATCCGCTCTCCTGAAGATGGTGATAGACTGCTTCGTAAACTGCAATTGTCACCCGCCTCCGATTCGAATCAAGCTGGACCCGCTGCTTCTTCCCAGATATGAAGCTCCTCATGTTTAAGTCTGAATTTCGCTAGCCTATAGCTTGACTCAGCTTTGATTCTTATGTATGCTCAATTGTTGTGTTGACTCCATTTTAGATAGTATCTCATATTTGATTGTTCCTTTACTTCACTGCCAGTATGTTCTCATGGGCCTATGTCCTTTTTGTGTTGCAGTGTTTTTATCTCGCGGTCCTGACCGGTGGCCTAGATGCATTGCCCTATAGCTAATGCTTTCAGATTGCTTCCTGCTCCCATACCCTGGGGCCTGTCTCTGGCTGCCGGTCAGCTCGGTGACTCTGCCGTTGATCTGCAATTATTACTGATTTACCACTGTTTATGTTTCGAAATACTTATTATTATGCTTATATTTCGTTCTGTTTTCTATGTATCGGACTGTCCTGCCTCCGCTTTGGTTTTTTTTTGGTACTCGATGGTCCATTTACTATGTTTATGATCCGTTTTGGGTAGGGGGTGTCAGCGCTTTTGTTTGACACTTCCTCCCCCAGTCTCTAGGGATTAGAGTTATATCCCCTAATATTGGGTTGATACCCTCTTCTGTTTCGTTGCATTTGTATCCCACCAGTGAGCTCTTTTTCTCATAGAGCTCAATCTTAGTAGTCGAGTATCCTGCCTTTCGGATACTTTGTCTGCTTTTTTATTTTCCCCTTTTCCTCTTTCTCTTCTTTACGCACTGATTTTGGCAGAGACCGGGGCCTCTTCGGTTCCCTGCAGATTACCCCCTTTTCATTTTCAATCATGCCACTAACGTGTCTGTCCATTAATGTCAAAGGTCTTAACACCCCCCAGAAACGCTCTCACCTCCACAGGTCTCTCAAAACTTTAAAGGGTGACGTAATCTTCCTACAGGAGACGCATTTGAAATCAGCATCCCATCCCTCGCTGACATCTAAACTATTTCCCATGGCCTGGTACTCCAATAATACTGCAAAAAGGAACGGTGTAGCTATCTTAGTTAGAGAATCCATTCCTTTCCAGTTCTTGGATTGTAAATGCGACAATGACGGTCGTTATGTAATGATAAGAGGAAAAATAGGACACGAGGAGGTTACACTGGCAAATCTTTACGCCCCGAATACGGCCCAATCTAAATTTTATCGCAAGTTCTTCCAGGACCTCTATTCATATAGACGAGGTAAGACACTTGTTGGTGGGGATTTCAATATGGCCCTCACGTATATGGATAAATCCGACCCCTTGCGCAGTGGCCGAACCCCAAACTCTTCAGCATTACACAGGGGCATGGCCGAGGCTGGTCTGTTTGATGTCTGGAGATTTCTTAATCCAACCACTAGGGACTACACTTTTTACTCGTGCCCGCATGATGTGTATTCCCGTATTGATCTGTTTTTTGAGTTGTGCGCCTCTCTCCCGGACGGCTCATACTTCCTCGATAATCCCACTCACTTGGACTGACCATGCAGCCTTGCTTGCGACTTTTGACATATTTGATAACCCTGACGGTAGACCGACATGGAGACTTAACGAAACCCTACTGAAGATCCCTCAGTTTCAGGACTTAATTAAAACTAAGCTTCAGGAATACTTTGATATCAATGTAGAAGGTGATTGCAGTGTAGCCACAATATGGGAAACTCATAAGGCGGTTATCAGAGGGTACATTATTCAATATGCGTCCCGCCGTAAAAGAAATCGGGAGACTCAAATTGCTTTATTAACTGACTCCATTGCAAAATTAGTCCGGGAACACAAACACACACATTCTAAAAAAATACTAGCCGAACTTTCTAAGGCTCGTAATGATCTCCAGACTCTTTTGGCAGAGAACGTGGAGCGCTCCCTTAGATGGGCTAATCAAACGTTTTACGACAAAAGCAACAAGGCCCACACTCTACTAGCTAATCGCTTACGCACCAAGAAAGCTAATCAAGCCATTCACACTATTAGGGAACCTTCAGGCAGTGTAACTTATGACCCCAAGAAAATTAACAATATCTTTTCTGATTATTATAGGGCACTCTACAACCTGGACCCCCCGGCCGATTCCTCGACGCATGCCTGTAAGGTCCAACAATACTTTAATTCATGCGCTCTCCCTCGGTTAGGCGAAGCAGCTAACTCTGCTCTTAATGCTGATATTTCTGCCGAAGAAATCGAGGCGGCATTAAAAACACAGAAACCTTCAAAGGCCCCTGGTCCGGACGGTTACCCAATGGTGTACTATAAAACTTTTGCTCCTCAACTTCTCCCTCATCTGGTCTATTTGTTTAATAAAATTTTGCAGGGCACCCATTTTCACACTGATTCCACGACCTCCCGTATTATAGTTATCCCGAAACCCAGAAAGGACCCCCCGTATTGCTCAAATTATAGACCCATCTCTTTAATTAATACCGACCTCAAGCTTTTTGCTAAGGTCTTGGCGTCTTGCCTGAATACTGTGCTGACGTCACTGATAGACCCTGATCAAGTAGGATTTATCCCCGGTCGTCAGGCCTCAGATAACACCAGACGTATGGTTAACTTGATTCACCACATAAACTCGTCTAAAATACCAGCGATTGCATTAGCGCTTGACGCCGAAAAGGCATTTGATCGCATCTCCTGGCCCTTTTTGTTTTCTACATTATCCACGTTTGGCCTTCATGGTCACTCCGTCACTGCTGTGGCGGCCCTCTACTCTAACCCCTCGTCTACGGTCCTGACTAACGGTTTAAGCTCACCCCGGTTTAATTTAAGGAACGGCACTCGTCAAGGATGCCCTCTCTCGCCCCTGCTTTTTGCCCTGTGTATTGAACCTCTTGCAGCCCGAATTAGACTCAACAAAGACATCGGGGGTGTTACTGTGGGGCAGGATTCATACAAAATATTGTTGTTTGCAGATGACGTGCTTGTGACTCTCTCTAACCCCTTGATATCTCTTCCTAACTTACAGACTGAACTACTTTTATACGGATCCCTATCCGGCTATAAAATAAATCACACCAAATCAGAGGCCCTTGCGTTTAATGTTTCTTCTTATACTAATTTGACCTCTACTTTTCCTTTTCTTTGGAGACCTACGGCTATCAAATACCTCGGCATTTATATTACTAAATCCTATACTAGCCTCTTTCAGGCTAACTATGTTCCTCTGATTAAAACGCTCACACAAGACTTAGATAAATGGGATCGATTGTATATCTCATGGATTGGAAGGATTAACGCCCTAAAAATGAACTTCCTCCCCCGCATCCTCTACCTGTTCCAAACTGTCCCGACACTGGTGCCCCGTATGACGTTGACCTCCCTGCAAACACTATGCCACAAATTTATCTGGGCTCACCGTAAACCTCGATTAAGGCGTACTATATTAACCAAAACTGCTACCTCAGGCGGTTTGGGTTACCCTAACCTTCAAGCTTATTTTAACGCATGTCAACTTAACCACATAGTGTCCTGGCATTCCCCCCAAGGGATTAGAAAATGGGTCGATATTGAGAACTCTATATTTCAAGGTATTCCCCTGGACTCCCTACTGTGGCTCCCCAAGTCCTGCAGACCAGCCTCGGCCTATTCTGTCCCCACGATTAAATTCACCCTCGGATTATGGGATAAACTTCGCATCACCTACAATCTTTCTTCATACCCATCACCTCTGGCACCTATCTGGGGTAACCCTGCCTTCCCCCCAGGTTGCGAACGACATATGGCGGGTCCATGGCAATCTCAGGGGGTCACGAGATTTATCCATGTTAAAGGCCGCTCTGCGCCGACCTCCTTTGGAGATCTTCAAGAACGCCTTGGTGTTCCATCCTCGTGTCACTACCATTATATCCAAATTCTTAGCTTTCTTAAATCGCAACTTAAAACTACTATTTTGAGACCGCCCACCTCCTTTGAGCGTATGTGTCTGTTTTCAATTGGCAGCAAGGGGAATATTTCGACAATTTATAACTCTATTTTAGCTCCAGAACCTCCTCCTCGTGAACCCCATGAATTAGCCTGGGAATCAGACCTCTCTCATCCTTTAGAAGACGATCAATGGGATGAAATTAGACTACGCACTGCTAGGGCTTCCCTTAGTGTGGCACTTAAGGAGACATGTTATAAAGTTTATACCCGATGGTATTTAGTTCCCTCCAGACTCCATTCCATTTTCCCCGCGACCTCGAATCAATGCTGGAGACTTTGTGGAGAGGAGGGCACCTTTTTCCACATATGGTGGACCTGTCCCTCTATTCGCCCCTTCTGGGATACAGTTGGGGTGCTCATAAATCAGTCTTGCGGGCATGACATTGATCTCTCTCCTGAAATTGCTTTACTTCATGCCCCCATACTGACACTACCTAAACTACAAGATAAGCTTATTATGCAATTCTGCATGGCGGCTAAATCTCTGATTGCTAAATGTTGGAAGGACCAAAAACCACCCTCCAAATTATCACTTGTGTCTAAGATTAATTATATTGCTAATATGGAATATATTACTAGTCTGCGGAATAATACAGTAGCCCAATTCCATAACATTTGGTCCCCGTGGTACCTTGCGCGCTCTTTACTCTTACCCGGACTCTGCTAGAACCCTTGCTGAGGCTCCCAACCAATCTCCCGATTCCTCTTCTGTAACTTTCTCAACTTCCTATTCTTACACTTTTTCTTCCCTTCTCCTTTTTATTTTTACCAATTTCTCTCTCGGTTTTGATATAGACTATATACTTTAATTGAAAAACAAAATGAGATAGATCACCTACTTATGTGAATTTACACAGGTTATATGCTGGTGTACTCTGATAGTCTATACTTTTATGGAACTATGGAACTCATTTTTCTTATATTTGATAGTTTCTTTATGTCACTACTCTGCTGCTATATATGCAAGTTTTTTTTGTTTGCTAGTTCGTAATTTTGACCTGTACCTGAATGTGTATTACATGACGATAATTGTTGATCACTCTCAATAAAAATCCTAACTTCAAGAATAGTGTCCAGAGAATAGATGGCAATCTGTGATGTGCGGATCAGTCAGGGATAGCAGTTAAACTGTCAACACGGTTTGTCCCATAAAGTACTAGGACTTTCTCAAGACTGAGGTGTCTCTCACATCTCCACCATTTTATAGCAGCTTAATTGTCCAATCCCAGCAGGTGTAACTGGGCTAGGTCTTGTAGTTAAAATAGCTTCAGTCACAAATCTCTGGTGTAACAGGCAACTTGTAAAAGGTTTATTTGTTAACCTTTCTAATCAAACTTAAAATAAAAAAATAAAAAAATAATATATATATATATATATATATATATACACATTTCGTAAAGGATATATCTCCTATTAATCTATGGACCAATAAATATTCCAAACTGACATAACAGTACAAAATCACAATGGGCTAGACATTCCTAATTCAATAATATAACTTGAAATACATACACAATAAATACGAGTAAATAAAAATGCTAGTAAGAACCAATAAGAAACACTGATCCCACTCTTGATAAATAGAAATAAGTATACGACAGGTCTCCCATCCAGAAAGTGACTGACTGACACTGCTTTGCTTTCTAGACCTGGCAGAACACTGCCATTCTTACACATCTCAGATGTGCTCAGTTCTATACTGGTTTTTCACTCTTTTTGGGGGCAAAATCCTTAAGGGTATATAACACCATACTTGCCTACTTTTGAATGCATTTCAGGGATATTGTGAAAGTGACACCTATTAGGGCGGACGTGTACTGCTACATCTGAGAGGCGTGTCATAAACATGACTTACATCCAAATGTAAATGAGCCCCAAAGTTAGTAAGACACTTGTTGAAGAAAAAAATTATATTTTGCAGGAATTTTTGGGGTATTGTGTTTTACAAGAGCTTCCATATACTGTAAGTGGTCAAGAGAAACCTTATATAAAATGCATGTAGCCATAGGAATCATTGTGCCTTATAACCAATGCAGGGAAATGGCACTGATGATTTCATTTGAATGTATGTATCTCTGACTCCTCCCCCCCTCCCCCCCCTCAAGAATGCAGCAGCTGCATAATGGGGATAAGTTGCAATCAGGGATATTGCTGGTCCATTCAGGGAGTGAGGGAGATTGCCACTATTTCAGGGAGTCGCCTGCAGAAGGAGGGAGGGTAGGGAACTATGATATACACATTAAACACAAATAGAAATACAAATGTAAATGTGAGCTCATGAAAGCGAAGGCTAATAAAAACACTAATAGGAGACACTGCACCCACTTTTTATGTATATGGAACTATACAGTATATATGTTAGATCTCCCATCCAGAAGATGACCCTGACCAACACTGCTTAGCTTTCTGTACCCAGCAAAACACTGCTTTTCTTGCAGCCTTGCTGGTCCCATATATGGTCTTTCACTCTTTTGAGGCCTAAAATGGAGGTAGTCGCCAAACCTATATTACGATCCCGATAAGGTTCATACTTATATAATAATAATAATAATAATAATATGATTGGGATAAGTGCACATCTATATACGCACATTATACATGACTTTGCGGATAATATCTTCTGTGATATGTGCGTATGTGGAGAGTGCTACTCCCCATTCCCTTCTGGCATGGCGGCGGGCTCTGGCGCAGCGGTGGGCTCCAGTGTGGTGGTGGGCTCCGGTGCGGCGGCGGGTTTCCAGCATGGAGGGACTTGCATCTGTTAGGATTCAAGTTCCTCCAATCATGTTGCGGCAATTTGAATGGCGTGCCAAGCGCGTGCCAACCGGGTCTCGTGCATTGGCAGCCAATGGCAAAAGGCAGCGGCGAGCCAATCAGGGCTCGCTGCGTCATAGCTCCGCCCTCTCCCAGCATCATATAAGAGACGCTGCGGAGTGGGAGAGCTAAGTTGGGCGTCGGACGTGGATGGAAGAAGATCTCCAGGAGAAGAAAGAAGACGGAGAAGCAGCAGTGGCGGAGGCGACGACGACGGAGGCGGTGATGGCGGATAAGAAGAAAAGGAGGAGGAAGAATCCGGAGGGAGAATCGGTGAGGGAAGACGCCCAGCAGCGGAAGTCCAGCGGAGAGTGCTGCAGTGTGAGGGAAGCAAAACAAGTGATAAAGCTCCCCGCTGCAGCCACTCCCACCGTGACGGGTAGGCGGCCTTGGGCCACCTTTACTTATCTTTAATTCCTCCCTAGAGCACCAGGGACAGGCACTAGGCCTGCGGGGACATCCAGGCCCTTCCGGTCTGTGCTCCATAACCAGGCCTCTGGCCTATCCCCATAACCAGGCCCCCAGCCTGCGCCTCACACAGGCCCCTGGCCTGCACCTCACCCAGGCCCCCAGCCTGCGACTCACCAAGGCCCCAGTCTGCGCCTCACCCAGGCCTCCGGCCTGCGCCTCACCCGGTATTCCATAGGACCAGGAGTTGCAGTGTGCAGCTCCGGAGAACCCGTGTCTGGTTGGGTGCGAGGAACCGGCTGGTTCCACGCGGTACAGTGTAAGGGATTGAAGAGGGTGTGGAGTAACGGTCCTGTCCCATGCGCATCAACTTCCCGTTAATCTGGAGTGGACGGCTGTCCATAACAGAACCCCATTCGCGTCCACAGTAAGGAGGGGGGAGAAGTACCCAAAGCACAGTAACCGGTAAGTGGAATTGGTCATTCAGGGTTAATCTATTATGCCGGGGTGTTAGTCCAACTTACTTGTATTGTAGTTGTATCTTGATAGTCTGATCTCTGTTAGTTTGGATTAGAACCAGCAGTCTCAGTTGTTACCATTAATTTGTTCGGCAGGCGTAGTTAGGCTGTAATTAGTTGTTAGCCGTTAGAGAAGCCTGCAGTTAGGGAGGCTGCTCTTCTTGCCCCTACGGAAGCAGAGAACCGTATCAATCAAGGTGACCAGTGAGTCAGGAGTGAGTATTGCTCTGTGTTCGTTTGTTACCGTCCCCGCATACCGGTTAGGGGTTTGCTCACAGATGTGAGAACCCCCTCCATCAAGCTTCGCGCGCGAGTGCGAGTGTGTGAAGATTGGGTAGCTGAGGCCTCTGGCCAGTGATGACCTTCCACCCAGCTGGTGAAGGTCGCCGTTACCGCTCTTGAGAGAGATAGGGTATATACGTATTAATCGGTATGTTCCTTTTCTTTAGGCTGCCTGCCGACCTTGTTGAGAGAAGATGTCGGGAGATGAGCAAAACCAACCCGCCCGGAAGATCTCGAATGCAAGCTCCACTCAAGTGGCCCGGTGGGGGTCAGAAGATGAACAACGTAGATCATCCCGTCGACTCAACATCGGTCCAGCCCTAGCCCACCTACCTTGTTATGACGGGCTTAATATAATCTTGGAGTATTGGAAGACCCGACTAGATCGGACTTTTCTTATCTACCGAGTGCCCCATGATTTACGACTGCCCCTCACCCTGAACGCAATGGAAGGCGAGGCTCGTCGGACAATCCTCCTATGACCCGAGGATGAACGTGAGGAACTGGAAGAGATTTACGATATATTAGGGGATATCTATGGAGACACCTCCTCCACGGGAACCCTCCAACAGCACCTGTTTGGCCGGTTTCAGAGGGAGGACGAATCCATATCCCAGTATGTTAATGCGCTCCAGGAAATGATGGGGGAGGTACATCAGATAGATCCCAATGGGTTTGGAGTGCTCACCAATACCAGCCAGATACTATGGGACCAGTTTGCCATGGGATTTAGGAATGTGCCCTTGAGGCAGGTCATTCTGGATAAAATATCCCAGGATGACATCTTGACCTTTCATCAAGTAGAAATGGATGCAGTAGCCAGGGACCGAAATGCCAATTACGGACCCCATGCCCTATTTCCCCAATGGGTGCAGCTGGTGTCCGCACCAGTGGCTAGCAGGTAAGCCAATCCCTTGGAAACCTGTGTTCAAGACTTAAAGGAGGCCTCCTTCGGATGACCAAGGAAATGAGGGACGAAGTCGCCCAACTGCGAGACGAAGTGCACCGGTGGGATTGCCAGGGTATGGAGTCCAGATCTCGGGAGAGAGACCCGGGGACGGAGCACTGAAGATAGCCATTCTGGTGACAACTGAGGACCTCGTTGTTTCCAATGTAATTGGTATGAGCATATCGCCAGAACCTGTACGGAAGTGATCCCAGAGGCGCAGTTAAACTGACCTCCCTCATGGTAGCGGGACCACTCATGGGGGAAAGTGATGAGGGGGATTCAGCCATTAACAAACAGGCTGAATTGGTACGGGAGTGTCCCATTGCATTCGGCCGCCTTGGGGGAAAAGATCATTCCTGCCTGTTGGATACCGGCTCTCAGGTATCCACTATGTCTGAGGCATGTTTCTTGGAACACTATGCCCATCTCAAAGACGAGGTGTCCGAGAGCTTTATTTCCCTCACCATGGCTAATAACCTGCCCATCCCAGTGGTGGGGAGTGGTGTGGATGGAAATGGAAGTTTGTGATCAGAACCTGGGTAAAAAGGGACTGCTGGTAGTCAGTAGGCTCGGATTGAGCCATGGCCTTGTGATTATTGGTATGAATGTACGATGACATCTAGACCAGCTACTGTTCCAGGAGACTAGACCACGATACTGAAAGAATTTGGGAGTTCAGCGTCCTGTACAGCAGGCTTTCCAACAGGTGGGTCGGCGACAAGGGACCAGGGGCCAAGGGATGACTGATGAACATCTGGGCCTTTTAAAGATCGGTCACCGCCAGCGCCTGGAATTACCCCCTTGTCAAGAGACCATTATTCCCTTGGAGGTACGGACCCATCAGCACCTGAATGACATGGAAGAAATGGTGGAGCATACGGATGTGTTAGGAATAGGATCTGGGGTGATGGTGGCCCGTACCGTGTTGGTGGTGGCCGGAGGGAAGGTCTCCATCCGTTTCTGCAATCTCACAGATCAGCTTTGGTGAATTCCGGCGGGAACAGTTATCGCTCAGGTGGTGGTAATCGATGAAGGTAGCATTCAAGGGATGCGGAAACTCTCCATACAACCAGGGGCTTCGGAAACATTGGCGATGTCCGTTCGAATGGAGGAGCTAGAAGAGACCAGCCCCGAGTGGAACGGCATGGTTATCCGAAAACAGATGGACATGTAACTGGAAGAGTGTGATGCCGGGGATGTGAGCAAGTTGGATCAGATGCTCTGGAATCGACAGAAAGTTTTTTCACGACATGAGGAGGATTTCGGGTGCACGGATGACCTGCAACATGAGATTCGCACAGGGGATGTTCCACTTGTCTGAGAACGGTATCGGCCGATACCTCCCCGATTGTACCAGGAAGTCAAGACAATGCTGCTTTAGATGTTGGACAACCACGTGATACAAGAGAGTAAGAGTCCATGGGCTGCACCTATAGTCCTTGTCCGGAAGAAGGATGGGACCATCCGTTTTTGTGTGGACTATCGGAAGTTGAACAGTTGTACTGTCCGTGATGCTTACCCTCTCCCCAGGATCGAGGAGTCCTTAGCCGCGCTGGTCAATGCAAAATTCTTTTCCACCTTGGACTTGGCCAGCGGATACTGGCAAGTGCCCATGGCCACACAGGATAGGGAGAAAACTGCGTTTGTTACGCCCATTGGGTTGTTTGAATTTTGTTGCATGCCGGTTGGTTTGAACAATGCACCCACCACGTTCCAGCGGATGATGGAAAGATGCTTGGGGGATTTAAATTTTGAGGCCTTGCTGATCTATCAGGATGACATCATTGTGTTCACGGCGACATTGGAGGAACACTGCTCGACTTGACATGGTTCTCCAGCGGTTGGAAAAGTATAAACGAAAAAAAGGTTTTTAGGCGCTGAACAGGGTCGTGCAAATATAGCACTGATAATGGCAGCCACTTGGTAAGGAGGTAGCCGGCCTCCTGAAAGTAAAACAACTAAAACAAAATCACCAAGTAGGCGCACAATACCAATGATGTTGATAAAAACACAATTTATTAACATAAAACCAATGACAAACTGATTAAAAAACACAACACTACACAGAGCATATAACTGAGGTATTATACCTTATAATTCACACATAAAGTGTATTGTTAAGTGAAAGAGACACTGAACTACAGGAGAACCCGTCTCTGTAAGATAGGGTTAATCTCTCACATTAATTCCATATCAGACAGTTTAAATGAAAAGGAAGTCCTGTAAACTGATGTAATAAGCGTTTGTGACCATAAAGGTATCCGGATTTAAATAATGTTTCCTTGGAGCAAAATAAACCAACCGATTAATGTTACTCACTGAGACGTAATGATCTCTTGCTGCACGGGATAAATGGTTAAGGAACCGCTTGTTATCACCCTGTGCATGGGTGAGACATCCGTCAGCGGTATATTCAGATGAAAGCCATTTCTTTCTGTGCAGCACCAGTTGCCTGTATCAGACCACCATACAGATCCTCCAGCTTGCTGAGCGACGCCCGGCCGGGCAGGAGGTAACAATGTTCCAAATGCAAGGAGAGTTAGAGTGGAATGATTAAATCACAGGCTGGATCATTCACCGGTGACTTGTAACGGACGGCTGAAAGTGATGGATGTCGTGCTCCGTGGGACACTTAATGGTCAAGTGTGGCCCTTTCTTCTGTACCCTCAACGCGTTTCTCCGCACCTAAGGCGGCTTCTTCAAGAGGCAGAGTGTTCAACACTCTGCCTCTTGAAGAAGCCGCCTTAGGTGCGGAGAAACGCGTTGAGGGTACAGAAGAAAGGGCCACACTTGACCATTAAGTGTCCCACGGAGCACGACATCCATCACTTTCAGCCGTCCGTTACAAGTCACCGGTGAATGATCCAGCCTGTGATTTAATCATTCCACTCTAACTCTCCTTGCATTTGGAACATTGTTACCTCCTGCCCGGCCGGGCGTCGCTCAGCAAGCTGGAGGATCTGTATGGTGGTCTGATACAGGCAACTGGTGCTGCACAGAAAGAAATGGCTTTCATCTGAATATACCGCTGACGGATGTCTCACCCATGCACAGGGTGATAACAAGCGGTTCCTTAACCATTTATCCCGTGCAGCAAGAGATCATTACGTCTCAGTGAGTAACATTAATCGGTTGGTTTATTTTGCTCCAAGGAAACATTATTTAAATCCGGATACCTTTATGGTCACAAACGCTTATTACATCAGTTTACAGGACTTCCTTTTCATTTAAACTGTCTGATATGGAATTAATGTGAGAGATTAACCCTATCTTACAGAGACGGGTTCTCCTGTAGTTCAGTGTCCCTTTCACTTAACAATACACTTTATGTGTGAATTATAAGGTATAATACCTCAGTTATATGCTCTGTGTAGTGTTGTGTTTTTTAATCAGTTTGTCATTGGTTTTATGTTAATAAATTGTGTTTTTATCAACATCATTGGTATTGTGCGCCTACTTGGTGATTTTGTTTTGGTTGGAAAAGTATGACCTAAAGCTTAAACTTCGGAAGTGCCACCTGTTGAAGTCCAGTTTGGAGTATCTCAGGCATGTGGTCTCCCGTGATGGAGTGTACCCTACCCCCAGCAAGATTGCGGCATTTCAAGAGTGGAAGGTGCCCACCATCGTCATGGAGCTGCGGGCTTTCCTGGGTTTGGTTGGGTATTACAGACGCTTCACCAAAGATTTTGCCTGGATCGCGGAGCCCCTGCATGTGTTGCTTTGAGGGATTGCTACCATGAGGAGAGCAAACCTGGAGACATCAGGAGAAGCAAAGGACCTGGCCTTCAACCGGTTGAAGAAAAGTCTCACTGAGGCTCCATTGTTAGGGTAGGCAGATTTCGAGAAACCCTTCATTCTGCAAACAGATGGAAGTATAAAGGGATTGGGTGCAGTCTTAGCTCAAGTTCAGGATGAACAAGAGCGGGTGATTGCCTACAGCAGTCGTGGCTTGCGAGAGACCAAGAGGAACCCAGACAACTATAGTTCCTTCAAGCTGGAATTGCTGGTGGTAGTTTGGGCTGTAACTAAAAAATTTGCAGAGTACTTGACCACGGTCCATGTGGACATCTTTATGGACAACAACCCCTTGGCGCATTTGGAAACCGCCAAGCTGGGCGCTCTAGAGCAATTGTGGGTGGCCAGGTTGGCCAAGTTTTCCCATAAGATTCACTATCGATCAGGAAAGAGTAACGCCAACGCCAAGCCTGGTGGGGAGGAAGATGGAGATGGGGAGGAAATGCCAGATCTAACACACGTGCAGCAGCCTGTTACCAGAGAGGTGTCTCATTTGAACACCCGGGCTGCACTACTCAGATATACAGAAATGGACTGGGTGCAGGAGCAGGAGGATGACGAGGGTCTGAATCTTATTCGACAGTGGAAACAAGAAGGTCATCTGCCATCTCGACGAGAGCAGGATGGGCTGACTGCAGTCTGTAGGAAGGTGATGCATCGTTGGGACCAATTGCGGGTCTGTGCTTGTACCTTGCGGAGACAGTGCTATTTGGAGCAAGAATTTCGTATTATTGAACAGGTGGTGGTGCTGGAAGCCCGGGTGCGAACATTGATGTAAGAGGTGCATGAGCAGGGGGCTCATTTGGGAACCCATAAGACATACCATTGGTTAAGATGCCAGTATTTTGCCCCTCGACTGCAAGCTGTCGTAGATCAGGTATGTCGAGAGTGCAGGAGATGTGTGGTAGTCAAGCCACAGGAACAACATGCACCCATCCAAACTATCTGGACCAGTCAGCTGTTGGAATTTCTGATGATTGACTATGTTTAGATTGGGGAGTTGATCAGTGGACACCAGTATGCCCTAGTGATGACTGACCATTTCACCAAGTTCACGGTAATGGTTCCTACCCGGAATCAAACTGCCGAATCAGCAACATGGGCGATCGTTGAGCACTTCATTCAGCAGTACAGTTGTCCCGAGCGGATTCATTCTGATCAAGGGGCCTGCTTTCAAGGACAGTTGATGGAACGCCTTTGCCATCTTTATGGCATCCAGAAATCCCGTATGACGCCTTACCACCCACAGGGGAATTGAGGCTGTGAGAGATTTAACAAGACCCTGCTGCAAATGCTCTGCGTGCTGGAGAAAGCAAAGAAGCATTGATGGCCTAAACATGTGCAAGAGCTTGTCTGGACCTATAATAACCAGGGTCATCACACCACTGGGTTCTCTCCTTTCTTTTTGCTGTTTGGTCAGCTGGGGTAGGAGGCGCATGATTTACAATTGTCCGGGACCAAAGAGGAAGTTCTCCTGTCCCTGCCGGATGGGTGTAGGAACATTGTCTATGCCTGAAGGTGGCCCACAAGCTGGCGGGAAGACTCATCGCAGATCAGCAACATACACCTTCAAGGTCCAAAGAAACTGGGTCATTGGCGGTAGGTGTATGAGGTCCGCCCTGGGGGGAAACTGTCGGAACGGTGGGAGGTCATCTCGTTTGTTGTTCACTGTTGCCTGTCTCCGGATGGCCCAGTTTATCAAGCCGGGTCAACCGCTGGGACTGGACATCTACGTACGTTACATCGGGATAAACTGCGACCTTGTCCTTTCCCGGATCCTGTTGCATATACTGGGTCCTCGGAGGAGGCTGAAATGGTTGGGACTCCTGCCTGGGAAGTTTCTATTCCTATGCCAGACAGAGTGGTGGCTGCCTGCGGTGGAGAATCAGCTGAGCGAGTCACCAAGGACTCAACCCCCGACTGATGTGGTCACCCCTCCCTTACCGAGGCATTCTCAGCGTTCTAGTCGTGGTGTTCCAAGCCCCCGCTACGCAGAACCTGACTTTGTATGGTTGGACTCTTGCTTTGTGTGGACCACAAAGGACAAAGGGGGGGAATGTGGAGAGTGCTGCTCCCCGTTCCCCTCCGGTACAGCGGCGGGCTCCGGCATGGCAGCGGGTTTCCAGCATGGAGGGACTTGCATCCATTAGGATTCAAGTCCCTCCAATCACATCACGGTAATTTCAATGCCATGCCAAGCGCGAGCCAATCGGGGCTCGCAGCGTCATAGCTACGCCCTCTCCTAGCATCATATAAGAGACGCTGCAGTGCGGGAGAGCTCAGTCGTGCACCGGACGTGGACGGAAGAAGATCTCCAGGAGAAGAAAGAGGACGGAGAAGCAGCAGCGGTGGAGGCGGTGATGGCGGAAAAGAAGAAGAGGAGGAAGATGCCAGAGGGAGAATCGGTGAGGGAAGACGCCCAGCAGCGGAAGTCCGGCGGTGAGTGCTGCAGCGTGAGGCAAACAAAAGAGCTGACGAAGCCCCGCTGCAGCCTCTCCCACCGTGACGGGTAGGCGGTCTTGGGCCACCTTTACTTATCTTTAATTCCTCCCTTGAGCACCAGGGACAGGCACAAGGCCTGTGGGGACATCCAGGCCTTTCCGGTCTGTGTCCCATAACCAGGCCTCCGGTCTGTGCCCCATAACCAGGCCTCCGGTCTGTGCCCCATAACCAGGCCTCTGGCCTGTGCCCCATTACCATGCCTCCGGCCTGTGCTCCATCACCAGGCCTCCGGCCTGTGCCCATAACCAGGCCCCCGGCCTGCGCCTCACCCAGGCCCCCGGCCTATGCCTCACCCAGGCCCCGGTCTGCACCTCACCCAGGCCTCCGGCCTGCACCTCACCCGGTATTCCATAGGACCAGGGGTTGCAGTGTACAGAACTGGCCCAGACGGATTTTGCTGGAAGTGGGTCCATATGGCAGATCCGGAGAACCCACATCTGGTCGTGTGCGAAGAAACGGCTGGTTCCACGCGGTGTACAATGTAAGGGATTGAAGAGGGTGTGGAGTAACGGTTTTGTCCCACGCGCCTCAACTTCCCGTTAATCTGGAGTTGACGGCTGTCTATAACAGAACCCCATTCCCGTCCACAGTAATGAGAGGGAAGAAGTACCCAAAGCCCAGCCGGTTAAGTGCGCCGCTACCCCTGACGTGCCCTGCTCTTGAGAGAAAGTGGGTTGATACGTCTTAATCAGTACGTTCCTTTTCTTTAGGATGCCTGCCGACCGTTGTTGAGAGAAGGTGTCTTGGATTGATCCGGGAGGTTGGGTTCCTTGACGCTTCCACATACTGTACGTGAAAAGAGCGACCAAAGGTAAGCAGTGTGACGACACCTGCACGGCAGCAGGCACTGCATCACGCCCCAGCCCTGTTACACGTAGATGTATGTGCATGAAATCACATGCAAAAGCAACAAAATAACACCAATTCTTAATGATGTATTTCAAAGGTTGGTGGTATTTCGTATCTCTAAGAAACAAAAAAGGAGTGGAGGTGTGCTCCCTATAGGGAGAAAGGTGACAGACGTCCCTCCCTCCACATAGAGAACTGAAATGTCCATCCGGTATACCAGTTAATCCAAAAAAGTATTGTCAATGCTTCATTTAGCCTGTTTGGATGCGGAGTATCTACTTTAAATATCCAGGATGATTTCCCTTGACACAATTGACGGAACCTATTTCCCCCTCTTTTGGTATTCGTGAATTGTTCTACTATGGTAATTGTAAGACCTTTGGGATCACTATTATGGTTTCTAATGAAATGTTGTGAAACACTATGGGGTCTATTCAGTGCTTATTGGATCCTTTCCGACGGAAAGGATCCGACAATGCAGTATTCAATTTGCATCCAAATCCGACAGGATTTGGCCATTCTCGACAATGTCATTCTGACTTTTTTTAAAGTCCACGTGTTTTCCAACAAGTCGGAACTGACGACCTTTCGAAAAAACAGCAGTGCAATTGAATAGGTTGGAACACTATTCGACCTAAAAAAGTCAGAAACTGACATCTTTCCGGCAAGACGGCAGTTCTTACTTGAATTGAATACACCCCTATGATTATAATGATTTGTCTATGTTCACGAAATCTGCATTTGATAGATCTCGTCGTCCTTCCAACGTACTGCAAAAGACAGGGACACTGTAATACATATATACAATATCTTGATTCACAGTTGGTGTACTGTTTGATTTCAAACACCTCTCCATTAGCATGTGAAGTGATGGTTTTGGTCTTATTTACCAAATATTTACATGTGAGGCATATGGGTCTATTACAACAATAATTACCCTTAGGTTTGGATGGAAGCCACGGTTCCTTAAGTATTTTGTCCTCTGTCTTTAGCATACTTGGTGCTAATATATTCCCTATATTTGAATTATTCTTAAACCTGATCCTAGGTCTATTTGAGATGCATTTCTCTAGTATAGAATCTTGTTTTAAGATAGAAAAGTTGGCTTGTATGATTTTTTTTATTTCTCCTGATTTTGAATTAAATTTGGAAAAGAATGTGGCTTGTTCTTTTTCTTCTGATTGTCTATGAATTGCAGGACCCAATTCACCCCTCTTTCTTTTAGATTACACTTTAGACGGGTTTTCTATCAATAACTCAGATCTATTGAGTTAGCATAGAGTTTAGCGTTAATGAGAAGGCTCTCAGGTTATCCCCTTCTTCGGAAGTTAACATAATTTCCAACTGTGAAGTAAAGTCCTCTTCCTCTGCACAGTTCCATCTCAACCTTAGAATCTTGTTTTTGGGTGTGTTCTTAATCTACGGCAGGTAGTGGCCACTGGGGTAATGTAAATAGTTCGAAGTGCCTACTGATTTGAGAAAATTAGACTGAGTAATCACTTGATTGTTTTGAGCATAGAAGTTGATGTAGAGGAAGTCTATTTTCTCATAACTAAAAGTATGGGTGAGTGTTAAGTTAAATGTGTTGGTATTCAAATAATTGACACATTCCAGTGCTTTAACATGCCCCCCCTCCACTCCAAATAATAAATCATCTATAAAATGGCCATAGAGGACCAGATTGTCTCTATATGGGCAGCTCCATATAAGTTTGTCTTCAAAGCGGCCCATATAGAGATTTGTGAAACTAGGTCCAAATCTGGTCCCCATGGCTGTCCCTAGTGCTTGTAAATAAAAGGTGTCTTGAAACAAAAAATAATTGTGTGTTAAAATA
Organism: Pseudophryne corroboree; assembly: GCF_028390025.1. Lineage (NCBI taxonomy): Eukaryota > Metazoa > Chordata > Amphibia > Anura > Myobatrachidae > Pseudophryne > Pseudophryne corroboree. The sequence continues at coordinate 201,762,825 of NC_086451.1, forward strand.
AATAAAATTGCATTCAGCACAAAGTCACAATGTTCAATTCTTATGTTTGTATTCAAATTCAAATAATATTCTACTGCCTCCAACCCTTGTTTATAGGGGATAATTGTGTATAATGCTTGGGCATCAAGGGTCAAAAACCCCCATCCTTCTGTCCAGCAGATTTCCATGATTTAAAAAAAAAAAATGTGTTTAGTATCCTTAATATGAGATTTCAATTGAATGACGTGACCTTGTAAGTGTGCCTCTATAAATTGTAATAAATTAGAAGTGAGGGACCCAATACCTGAGATAATAGTATGCCCTGGCGGTGAAATAAGTGTTTTGTGAATTTTGGGGAAGTGATAAAAAAATAGGTGTGATTGGGTGAGCACAAAGCAAATACTTCGATTCTTCCTCTAGCAATGCATTTTCTGCTCTAGCCTGTGTCAATAATTTGTCATATTTAATCTGAAAGTGGGTGATGGGGTCGCTTTTGAGTTTAACATAGTGTTCTGGGTTATTTAATTGCCTCTTTGCTTCCTGAATATAATCCTCCCTGTTTTGAATGAAAATCCCCTCCCCCCCTTGTCATCTTGTTTTATAACCAATGAAAAGTCATCCTTCAGCTGTTTGAGTGCTAATATCTCTGTTTTGGTAAGGATTTGTTTATATGTAACTGGGTAATATGTCCTTGTTTCACTTTCTTTTTTTTGGCAGAGTGATTTAAGTCCTGTAGAGTCTTATTATAGAAGATACTTATTGCGGGACTTTTGTGTTCATGAGGGAAGAATTGGGGCTTCCTTTTGAAATTTGGAATTTGAATGTGTTCTTTAGTCACCTCTACATCATATAGTAGTACTTCTGTGTTATTTTCTAGTCGTACTTGTTCTAGAGTGAGTAATCCATCCATATCTGTCTCATCTAGGACAATAGGACATAAGTCCTCATCTTGCAACTGTTTTTTTAGCTGTTTATGTGCAAAATACCTTTGGCGACAAAGCTCTCTAATGATTTTTTTTAAATCCAAAAATGATTAAAAGATATTTGGTTCTTTTGTTGGCGTAAAATTAAGACCCTTCTGGAGTAATTTGGTCTGGTCAATGGTCAATTTGTGTATAGACAGATTATATATTCCTGTAGCGTCTACCTGTACCTCACTCTTCTTGTTTCCTTTACCTCTACTCCTTCCTCCTCTCTTTCTTTTGGTCTTTTCGGGGTGTGAGTGGTGGGGGAGTCGTAGTGACTGGGTCGATGGTTCCTCCCTACTTGGGCAAAATCCTTAGACATATCCATCTTTTCTCTAACTCGCTCTCTATTTAGTGGGGACTTATACATACTTTCTTGTTGATTAGTGACATGGTTTGGTTTATGCTGAAAGTGGGGCTTCTCAGCTCTATCATGTCTCCTAGTGGTTGTAGTGTGTCCAAACTTATATTGCCCCTCCCCTTGAGATGTATGGGGGTTCTATGGTCAGTATAATTCCCTTTAAATTGGGGTCTCCTAGACTTATTATAAGACATTATATAATGTGTCCTATTGTCTTCTTGGTCTCTATGAAATCTGCGTTTTTTTTTTTTTTTGTTGTTTAATTTCTCTCTCAAACTTTTCTACTCTGTAATTAATTTGCTCATCCTTCTCAGTGAAGGTTATATTATCTTTAATGTGGGTAACTCATCCTTAACATGATCTATTTGATCTGTGATCTCCCTAACTTTATCTTCTCTGTACTTAATTAGTATTTTAATCAATGGGAAGGAGCAATGATCTAGATATCATTCCATTCTTTTAATAGGGTAGGATTGTCATTAATAGACAAATGTTTGAAAATTCTTATACCCCTAGGAATAATTTTTTCATCTATATACTTTTGTAGGGGAATGTTATCACACCAGTTCCTCATCTCATCTTTTAGGAGGTCCTCTAATTTATAAAACAATTTGGACAACGCGGCTGTTTTCGACACTCTACAGGGAGATTTGACTTGTTATCAAGTCAAATCTGCATTGTTGGAATGCTGGCCGTTTCGAATAGTGGTGTGTTGGATCCTCCCTAAGGCTGTGCAATATGGGTGTGCTGTGGGTAGTGCCATGCGGTTCTCGAATGGGTGTGGCCAGTGCCGTAACTAGGTGTGGGTGAGTGGTGCCTGGCACACAGCACACTTGCCGTGTGGGTGCACCACTCGCGTCCACCCTTGGTTGCATGCACCGCCACTGTCCCCTGCTGCAACGCTGTCAGCTGTAAAGTGCGCTCCTCCCGGCAGTCCTTCCCTGAGGCAGTGCTTCATCGCTAAGGCTTCCTGTCCGTGTTTGGTCTGCCTCCCTCCCATCCTGCAGCGTCTGTTCTCATTCGTGATCGCGGAAGTTTTACTCTAGATGTTTCAGGAGTTTCTGGCTGCTTCAAAAAGGAAGGAGAAGCCAGCGCTCACTCTACTCCCTTATAGTGTCCTACTCCCTTATAGTGTCCTACTCCCTTATAGTGTCCGATTTCTTGCTGGGAGACAGAGTTACAGTGTGAGTATCTATGCTGGCACCCAGCACACACTGTTAACTATTACCTGCCCAGCTTTTATCTATTACCGGCAGCTCCATTCACACAGAGCTGTAAATTCCTGCTCACACGGATTAGAATCAGTATGAACTCAAATTGAACTTCCTTGGTATTTAGGTAATGAGAGACTTTTGTCCATCTTCTGTAGTGAGAAATTTTAAGTCACCAGATGGGCTGCCTAAATGGGACTTTGAATATATCTTATTGACATGTGATTTGCAGTATTAACAGCGCACTTGCACTGTGGGCACATCATCCACATCCACGCCGATTGGACAGCTGCTGCACTTCCTGCTATAACATATAAAAGTAGAGTTGCGATCGGCTCCTCTGCTGGACGCACAGCTGCTGCCTGCTGATATACTGTATATTATAGCCAGCAGCGCTATGCAGACTATCTCTGTCTCCCCGTTCCATGTGCTGCAGCTCTGCCCTGCTCCTCTGCCCTCCTCCTTGACTGGTGAAACAGCGCAGTGTCCCTGCACCATACAGGCGGAGCCGGAGACATGCCTCCTCCTGGCAGGGGATGCCGGCCGGGCTGAGGTGGTGGCAGCTCCAGCAGCTCTGATTCCATAGTGTACCACAGCTACAGCCATCACCAGCACAGGCACATCCCGCAGACCCCCACCATGGCTGCCTGCGCTCCAGTCAACATCACATAGGTACCACTGTGTGTGTGTGTCTCTCCCACCTCTCCCTCTCCCACCCATCTCTCTCTATGTCGTGACTACCTGTCGTAATGTGTAAAAGGGTACTCCACCTGACGTAATGTGTAAAAAGGGGCTCTTTCTGGCGCTGATGCGGTTTCTTGCACACAGCGCTAAAATGTCTAGTTACGTCACTGGGTGTGGCAAATGTGCTGCAAAAATGTACAATTGAAATGGCAAAGTAATTGTGCAGTATGGCTGGGAATGATTACATTTTCAAAAACAGCAAGACAACCCATCCACATAAAATCAAGTAACATACCTGAGGGGAGATGTACTAAGCCTTCGATAGTAATAAAGTGGTGAAAGATAAAGTACCAACCAACCAGCTCCTGTCATTTTTCAACACAGACTGTAACATGGCAGTTAGGAGCTAATTGACTGGTACTTTATCTCTCTCCACTTTATCACTCACCAAGGCTCAATACATCTGCCCAATGGTATCCAGCGATCGCTGACAGCTCCACCACATTGCATCATCCTAGTGCTGATGCACTGTGTTTCCCCTCCTGGCAGGCTGTAGTGCACATGTGTGAGATCTCTGTACTATTGCAAGATCTCCCATGCGTAGTCCGGAGATGGCAGCCAGGTAAGAGTACCTGTGTATGGGGCAACGACATCTGCAGCTGTTGAAATCGATAGCTGCAGGTGTAGGAGCGGTCAGTGCCACTGCACATTGGTGCACTATTTTACAGAGAGCTCGCACCGCCGGTGTAATACATGTGGGGAAAAGCGGCATCAGTAACCGTAACATGCACTGATACCACTTCTCCTCCATAATGGAGGATAATACATGTACCCCATTCTACAGACACTGGCTGCAGGCGCCCCGTGCAATTAGCTCGTCCGGCCGTAGAAACAGCCCTGTTTGGTGCTCATGTGCTTCATTTATGCATATGACCAAGTGCATCAGCACCATTGTGATTTACAGTACTTGCTGTAAATGTGTGCCTCAATGATAAATTATATGGCTAGTATTTCCTGGGAAGTACAATTTTCTGTAGCCTCAGAGGTGGTACATGATTTTAGATGTTTTACCCTGTTTAATACAGTCAGGAACACTTTCATATTACAAACTCCATTTAACAATCTTGTTCTGCATTCAAACTATTATTTTTGCAGATGTTGTCCATCGTTGAGTGCATGATTGTGTCTGTCATGCCAGGCATATCCATGTGCAGCTCGGTAGGGAAAAGAAACACAAACTGAACCTCAAGTGACTGATGTACAGTAGCTTTCTGTTATTACTTATTTAGGCTATGATCAAGCTTAGCAGCCCTAATGTGTGACAGCTGTAACCGACCATATAATACAATGATTCACTAGTACAAGCTAAGCTCTGCAAGCTGTGACACTAAAGCCCAGTACACACTAGAGAGATGTGTGCTGAGCGATCTGTCACAGACCGCTCAGCACACATCCCCCCCCCCCCACTCAGCACTGCGCGATGTGTAATGAGCAGGGGGGGGAAGGGCCGTTCATTTCACCCAGCGGGTGAGAGTGATGTGCTAGATTGTGCCTGCATGCAGGCCAATCTAGCATCGGCAATAGCAATGCGCAGGGCTGAGCATCGCTATCGCTGTGGGGGGTACACACGAGAGATCTGTGCTTAAAATCTAAGCAATCTAGTCAGATTGCTTAGAATTTAAGAATGGATCTCTCCGTGTGTACCCCCTTTACTGTTGTAAAAGATAAAGCCATGCAGCATAAATACTATTGCATATTCTATACTTCGATTAGATAATTGTGTAGTGTTAGTGTTATATCACACATAGGCAGTATAAATAAGACTACTTCAGGGCCGTAACTAGGGGGGGCTATGGGGGCACGTGACCTGGGCGCAGAATTCTGGGGGGCGCAGAGAGACCAAGAGAACAGGTGGCAGACCCGGCAGAAGCAGCAGCAGTATATAAAACTTGGAGCTCGCGGCTGTGAGAGGCGGACCTGTAGTGGAGCTGTGACACAGACGCTGGCTTCTCCTTGGAGCAGTAGTGAAGCCGCGCATCCCGAGTCTGCCTCTCTCAGCCGCGGATGTCACTCACCGGTCCTAGCACGCGGCGATGTCCCAGCTCTCAGCAGCATGCTGACGTCACTAGCAGGCGGCCCGGCCAGAGGAGAGGAGTCGGCCAGCAGAGTCAGTGTGTGCATGCAATCTCTGCTGCGCCCTACCTCCTCTGCAAGTGACCCTTTGTATATAGTGGCTGGTCCCTGCTCCAGGACCAGCCACCCGTGGGCTGCTGCTGCTGTTGTGAACCAGGTGGCCTGCCCCCCTTCATCCACCGAGCCCACTCCATGCTGCCCTAGTTTAAATCTAACTGGAGCTCCATAGTAGCACAGAGGTGCTAAGAATGAAAGACACATCTTACTCAAGGTAAGATGTTCTGATGTTATTGTGGGGAATGGGCGCTGTAGTGTAGTTATGTAGTGTAGTATATAGGGTATGTAGTGCAGTGCAGAGGAACATGTAGTGTAGTAATGTAGTGCAGCGTATAGGGGGTTATAGTGTAGTAATGTAGTGCAGCGTATAGGGGGTTATAGTGTAGTAATGTAGTGCAGCGTATAGGGGGTTATAGTGTAGTAATGTAGTGCAGCATATAGGGGGTTATAGTGTAGTAATGTAGTGCAGTGTATAGGGGTATGTAGTGTAGTGATGTAGCGCAGTGTGGCGTATAGGCGGATGTTTAGTGATGTAGTGCAGCGTACAGGGGAATGTACTGTAGTGATGTAGTGTAATGATGCAGTGCAGCGATGTTGTGCAATGTATGGGAAAGATGCTGTTGGGGAGGCCATGTGACAGAAGTTAAGCACATCTGGGGCAAACGGGACATGTAGGGAACACGCTGCTGTGTGCCATATGACAGATGCTTAGGGCATTTGGGGCACACAGGGGGGGCAATATGGTCTATTAGTATCCATTTTATTCTAAATATATGGTAATTTAGTGTGATTGTGTGTCTGTGTGTACGTGTGTGTTGAAGGGGAAGGGGTGGGCGGGGGGGGGGGGGGCGGGGGGGCCAAATTGCAGCCTTGCCCCTGGTGCCGAAAATCCTAGTTTCGGCCCTGACTACTTCCTAAAGACTATGGGGCCTATTTACTAAGGACAGAGACAAAGTAGCTGGAAATAAAGTACCAGCCAACCAGCTCCTAACTGTCATTTTTCAAACACAGCCTGTAACATGGCAGTTAGGAGCTGATTGGCTGATACTTTATCTCCATCCACTTTATATCTCTTCAATGCTTAGTAAATAGACCCCTACATATCTAAAGTAATTGAAAGGGGCACATGAGATTTATATAAACCTTTTAGTGGTGATTCATACCACAGCACTTATGGATACATACCCTCCAACTGTACCTTTTTGGCAGGTACAGTACCTTTTTTTTAAGGTATGTACCGATTTTTTGCTCTCCAAACTTCCATTGAACGTATAGGAAAAGGGGCGTGGCCATTCCCCCTTTACCCGTGGGCATGCCCCCTTTTTGAATTTGTACCGATTTGTATGTGTAAAATGTTGGAGGGTATGTGGATATTAAATTACTAGGTGATTCATCGCTCTTCACACCGTCGTAAGGGGATATGCCACCTTAACCCTTGCACGCCCTTGTGGCGTGCAATATTTTTATTATAAGGAGTATTACCTCCAATCATAATTGTGTGAGTGGTTAAATATTGCATGGACAGAGGGCGTGCAGTGGTTAAGGGGTCGTAGCCCCTTGCAGCGGCGGGTACAGCACACACAGGGCCTGAGGAATCACCTAGTAGGTGCTGTGGTTGGGGAAGTGGCGGGTGCGGGGGAGACGCAGTGGGAGAGGGGGTCCGGATCCACTGCAGGTGGTGGAGGAAGTGTGTGAGGGTGATGCGGATGGGGCCCGGAGGTACTGCGAGTGGGGGAGGGGCGTGTAATGCTTCTCCTACTTCTCCTCCTGGAAGCAGCTAAGCTGCTGTCCTCCCTTTGGCAGTGGCTCTCCCGGAGACTCACACAGCAGCCAAGCAGCCAGTCACTATCCTACAGCTCCCAGCAGCCCTTAGCGCCAGAAATGCTTCAGCTCTAAAGGCTGCTGGGAGCTGTAGTTTAGTTAGTGCATCCACTTCCCTGTAATGTGGCGCGTTGGGACACCGGCACTAACAATAGTGACTGGCTGGCAGAAGTGACTGACTCGCTGAATCAATGTAAAAGGTGAGAGTGCTGTGCAGTGTCAGTGACACTGCACACCCACTGCACTGCACAGCACTGTCACCTTTTACATTGATTCAGAGTCCAGACATTACCCTTCGCGATATCACCCGCTCTATCCATTACATTAGCCATCACAGGGCTTCCAGGCCGGCAGCCCAGGGCGCTGTGTTGCGGAGTCAGGGCCTCTTGGGATCTGGGCACGTCTGTGGCGGGGAAGCACTTCTGTGATATCACGCGCAGAGGAGGCTCCGGGGCTCAGAGAGTGTGCACGCAGGGAGGGCTATGAAAGACTTCCGCTGTACCGCTTTCATACACATGGTGGCCGCAGCAGCTTTTGGTCCACCTGCGCCGTGGCTAGGGTGTGGGGATTGTTGATGCCAGAGGGGGCAGGCGGACTGACAGCAGGACATAGGGGGTCGTAGCTAAATTTAGCACAGCTACGATCACTTACACTGATATGCGGGAGGACACCCACAGGGCTAGTCCGCCACGCATGTGAGCCTACCCCCCCCCCCCCCCCCCCCCGCGCGCACAGTGGCAATACTTTTGTACTTGAACAGTAACTCCTGGCCAGCGAAGCTCCTGCAGCTGGCTGGGAGTTACTTGTCGCTGCCCTGGGTAGCATTGGCTGCGTGTGACGTCACGCAGCCGCTGTGGCTCGCCCCCGCACGGTCTGGACACGCCTGCATTGGCCGGACCGTGCCCACAAAATGGTGGCCAAATGCCACCTTGCCGCCCCCTCCCACCCTGCGACCGCCTCTGCCTGTCAATCAGGCAGAGGCGATCGCTAGGCAATGACAGCCATGCGCCGGCGCATGCGCAGTTCTGACCTGATCGCTCGGGTCAGCATGACCCCTATAGAACGCTGTAGAAAATGGATTTTTTCCCCTACCCACAGCGCAGAGACTTGCTGCAGATGCAGTGGCATACCCTCCAGTTGTACCTTTTTGGCAGGTACAGTACCTTTTTTTATGGTCTGTACCGATTTTTGGCTCTCCAAACTTCCATTGAAAGTATAGGAAAAGGCCTTACCAGTGGCCATGCCCCCTTTTCGAATTTGTGCCGATTTTTATGTGTAAATTGTTGGAGGGTATGTTGCTACAGATGCAGTGGGCCTATTTTGGAGTGTGGTCCTGGAGCTGCAGCTCCATCAGCTCCATTGTTAATGCTGCTCTGGAAACACAGAGCAGCCAAAGGGCAGAGCCTCCCATTGGATGTAACCTGTGTGGGAGGGCGTTTCTCACCCAATCAGCTGTGGGCTGGGTGTGATAGACCTGCCACTAACCCAATGAGAGCTCTTAGCTACAGATCTGGGCTATTATATAGGAGATTATATTCAATACAGTTAAATGTATTAAACAGACTACGTACTGTAAAAATAAACAATCAGGTGTGCCTTTGGATATTTACAGAAGGAGGTGTCTGTGGTATATGAACTGTGATCACAAACAGTACAATTAGCATGACAGGATATTCACACTTGAAAGAGTAGGATTAATCCAACCACGGTGAGGGTGATTGCTAGCAAAACAGTGCAGATGCTTGTCCGGACTGTACTAACATTATACATCTGGTATATAGTCTATAGGACACTCACACGATCAATGATTTGACCAGTAACTCCACAGTCTGAAATGTATAAGATCACACTCTTTGAGGAATCCAGTAGTGATGAAACGCTTGCCAGGCCAAACCCTTTCAGCCAGTCTCCTGTATGGACACATACAAATATATAATACAGGGACAAAAAAAGAAATGCTTTAAGTTTAGATTTGAATATATTGTGGCAGATGTGTTAAGACTTGGAGAGTGATAAAGTCGAGAGAGGTAATCTACCAACCAATCAGCTCCTGTCATTTTTAAAATACAGCCTGTAACATGGCAGTTAGGAGCTGATTGGTTGGTACTTTATCTCTCTCCACTTTATCACTCTCCAAGGCTTAGTACATCTGCCCCCTAGTATTTTACAACCACAAATGCTGAAAAGTAATTTTCACTAAACTATTCTATTGTAACATTGACAAATGGACATAGAGAAATATTACTGTATTATCCAACCCCATATCCCCCTTTGAGCTTAGGGAAGAGGATCCATTAATGTACAATAAGGAGGCTTGGATGACAATTAAGCACATCAGTTTGAGGTGTGACATACTGTATTGAATAGATATCCCTAAATACATTAGCTACATGCCATACATTTGTCTCTACATACCTGGAATTTGAGTGCAAGTTTTGGAGTTGATGTTGATACATGTTCCAGATACATTTATAGGCTACATTTGAGGCGGATCAAATGTAATTGCAATAATAAGATGCCCATGTTGGTTTGAGCAGTTATACAGAGTACGACAAATAAAATTTACCTGGCTCTAAAGTTCGTGAGTCTGTGCTTCTTACAGTATTTTGGGGGTAATTCAGAGTTGATCGCAGCAGCAAATTTGTTAGCAGTTGGGCAAAACCATGTGCAGAGAGAGTTAGATTTGGGTGTGGTGTGTTCAAACTGAAATCTAAATTGCAGTGTAAAAATAAAGCAGCCAGTATTTACCCTGCACAAAAACAAACTAACCCACCCAAATCTAACTCTCTCTGCAAATGATATATCTGCCCCCCCCCCTGCAGCGCACATGGGGGGTCATTCCGAGTTGATCGCTCGCTAGCTATTTTTTGCAGCGCAGCGATCAGATAGTCGCTGCCTATGGGGGAGTGTATTTTTGCTTTGCAAGTGTGCTATCGCTTTTGCAGCTGAGCGGTACAAATTTTTTTTTTGCCATTTCTGAGTAGCTCTGGACTTACTCAGCCGCTGCGATCACTTCAGTCTTTTTGCTCCCAGAATTGACGTCAGGCACCCGACCTGCAAACGCTTGAACACGCCTGCGTTTTTCCAAACACTCCCAGAAAATGGTCAGTTGACACCCATAAACGCCCTCTTTCTGTCAATCACCTTGCGATCGGCTGTGCGAATGGATTCTTCGTTAAATCCATCACCCAGCACCGATCCTCTTTGTATCCGTACGACACACCTGTGCATTGCGGTGCAATGCGCAGTTTTGCTGAGTTTTGATCTGATCGCAGTGCTGCCAAAAATAGCTAGCGTGCGATCAACTCGGAATGACCCCCATGGTTTTCCTAACTGCTAACAAATTTGCTGTTGCGATCACCTCTGAATTACCCACTTTATCCCTAATCACTTCACAAATACAAGAGAATGAAAGTGAGATTATTTATTGCAATGCACATGGGGCTAAGAAAGTTACAAAGATGATAAATCATTATTGATACTCTTTAACAGAACAACATATTGATTTATGTTTCTTATACAGTGATAATAAATGTTTCTGGATGTGGTATGATATGTCAACTCTAATTACAGCTTAACCCCAATTACAACCTATCCCTAATTACAGCCAAACACTAATACTTATGGTAGCCTAGCTCAGTGGCGTAACTACTGCCCCCGCAGCCCTCGCGGTGGCTTGGGGGCGAGGGGCTGCGGGGGCGCCGCCACTGATTTAGAGCAGATTGACATGCAGACGAGCGTCCGCATGTCAATCTGTTGTCACTAGCCCCCCGCTGCGAAGTAGGAACACGGAGGGCACAGCGCGCGCCTCTCCCGTGTCCCTCTGAGTCTCCGGCGTGTCGGGAGCGTGGTCTAGGAAAAGGGGCGTGGCTTCGCGGGAGGACCCGCGATCACGGGCCACGCCCCCGTTTTCGTCACTGAGGGGGCATGCCCAGCGCTCTGTGAGCTGCTGGCATGGTTGGTTCTATATCGGAGGGGCTGAAGGGACCTTGTGACGTATTGAGGGGAGGAGCTACGTCACCAGGGGGAGGAGCTACGGGCGAACAGGGTACCCGAAAAGTACCCTCGCGGGCTCGCTTCGCTCGCCACGCTTCGGGCACGGTGGCTCGCTCCGCTTCGCTCACCACCTAATTACTAAAGGTAATAGTTGGTGGCGTGGATAGTAGAGGAACTATCCCGCTGGCCTAGCTCCTCCCCCTTGCGTCGTAACTCCTCCCCCTTACGGAAAAGATCCCTTAGCCCACTTGATTCTAGCATCTACCCTGCTGGCATGCCCTCTCTCCCACTGTCTGCGCTGAATAGACGCTGTGCGCATGCGCACAGCGTCTATTCACTACTGCTCTGCTATGCAGAGCAGTGAGTGTAGGAGCCTTCCAACTGCCCCCCCCATCGCGGGACACTGCGGCCCGCGGGTGGGACAGCGGGACAGTCCCCAGAAACGGGACTGTCCCGCGAAAATCGGGACAGTTGGGAGGTATGCATATATGGCACTGGGGGGGCACTGAGGGGGCATATATGGCACTGGGGGGGGGCACTGATGGGGCATATATGGCACTGAGGGGGCATATATGGCACTGGGGAGGCACTGAGGGGCATATATGGCACTGGGGGGGCACTGAGGGGGCATATATGGCACTGGGGGGCACTGAGGGGGCATATATGGCACTAAGGGGGCATATATGGCACTGAGGGGGCATATATGGCACTGAGGGGGCATATATGGCACTGAGGGGGCATGTATGGCACTGGGGGGCACTGAGGGGGCATATATGGCACTGAGGGGGCATATATGGCACTGAGGGGGCATATATGGCACTGGGGGGGCACTGAGGGGGCATATATGGCTCTGGGGGGCACTGAGAGGGCATATATGGCACTGTATGTGTACCTGGCACATGGGGCGGCTATATTTGGCACTGGGGGCACGTGAGCACCTGGCATTGTGGGGGAATATCTGGCACTGGGGGCATATGTGACACTGGGGGGAGAGGCTATATTTGGCACTGGGGGCATGTGAGTACCTGGCACCGTGGGGGAATATCTGGCACTGAGGACATATGTGGCACTGGGAGCACAACCCTAGCAACAAGCACTACCCCCTAGCAACGAGCATGACACCCAGTGCATGAAACCCCTGGCAACGAGCATGACACCGAGTGCATGAAACACCTGGCAACGAGCATGACACCCTGAGCATGAAAACCCCTGGCACCGTGCATGGAACCAAGAGCATGAAACCCCTGGCAACGAGCAGGTAATTTAAAAGTAATTAGAAGCCTTACTGTAGGACTTGATGTGTAATGGGCATTACGGTGTGTGGCATAATGTATCACGGACATTGCGGTGTGTGTCAGAATGTGTCACAGGCATTACGGTGTGTGACAAACTATATCACGGGCATTGTGGTATGTGGTATAATGTCTCAGGGGCATTGCAGTGTGGCATAGGGTATAACGGGCATTGCGGTATGTGTCACAGGCATTACGGTGTATGGTATACTATATCACGGGCATTGTAGTATGTGGTATAATGTCTCAGGGTCATTGCAGTGTGTGGCATAATGTATAATGGGCATTGCGGTGTGTGGCATAATGTGTCAGGCATTACGGTGTCTGTATACTATATCACGGGCATTGTGGTATGTGGTATAATGTCTCAGGGTCATTGCAGTGTGGCATAATGTATAACGGGCATTGCGGTATGTGTCAGGCATTACTGTGTGTTGTATACTATATCACGGGCATTGTGGTATGTGGTATAATGTCTCAGGGTCATTGCAGTGTGGCATAATGTATAATGGGCATTGCGGTATGTGTCAGGCATTACTGTGTGTTGTATACTATATCACGGGCATTGTGGTATGTGGTATAATGTCTCAGGGTCATTGCAGTGTGTGGCATAATGTATCATGGACATTGCGGTGTGTGTCATAATGTGTCAGGCATTACGGTGTGTTGTATACTATATCACGGGCATTGTGGTATGTGGTATAATGTCTCAGGGTCATTGCAGTGTGTGTCATAATGTGTCACAGGCATTACGGTGTGTGGCATAATGTGTCACAGACATTGTATGTGCTATAATCTATCAGGGGCATTGCAGTGTGTAGCATAATGTATAACGGGCATTGTGATTCCTGTCATGTGTCACAGGCATTACGGTGTGTGGCATAATGTGTCGCAGGCATTACGGTGTGTGGCATTATATGTCACAGACATTGTATGTGCTATAATCTATCAGGGGCATTGCAGTGTGTAGCATAATGTATAACGGGCATTGTGATTCCTGTCATGTGTCACAGGCATTGCGGTGTGTGGCATAATGTGTCACAGGCATTACGGTGTGTGGCATAATGTGTCACAGACATTGTATGTGTTATAATGTATCAGGGGCATTGCAGTGTGTAGCATAATGTATAACGGGCATTGCGGTGTGTGGCATAGGGTATAACTGGCATTGCGGTATGTGTCACAGGCATTACGGTGTATGGTATACTATATCACGGGCATTGTGGTATGTGGTATAATGTCTCAGGTTCATTGCAGTGTGTGTCATAATGTATCACGGACATTGCGGTGTGTGTCATAATGTATCACGGACATTGCGGTGTGTTATATACTATATCATGGGCATTGTGGTATGTGGTATAATGTCTCAGGTTCATTGCAGTGTGTGTCATAATGTATCACGGACATTGCGGTGTGTGGCATAATGTATCACGGACATTGCGGTGGGTGGTATACTATATCATGGGCATTGTGGTATGTGGTATAATGTCTCAGGTTCATTGCAGTGTGTGTCATAATGTATCACGGACATTGCGGTGTGTGTCATAATGTATCACGGACATTGCGGTGTGTGGCATACTATATCACGGGCATTGTGGTATGTGCTATAATGTATCAGGGGCATTGCAGTGTGTAGCATAATGTATAACGGGCATTGCGATTCCTGTCATAATGTGTCACAGGCATTACGGTGTGTGGCATAATGTGTCGGGGGCATTACGGTGTGTGCATATTGTGTCATGTGCATTATTGTGTGTGGCATAATGTCTGAGGGCCTTTGCAGTATGTGGCATAATGTATACTGGGCATTACTATAAGGAGGAAAAATGACAAATAATGGAAGGGGCATGAATCAGGATTATTTTTCTTTCCTGTGGCGGCTAACGTCTGGGCGTGCAGGTTGCAAAACTGGGGTATAAGGTAGTCTTTTCCTGCAATGCCACGCCTCTTTATGCGAAGCCACGCCCATTTAAACGAAACCACGCCCCCTTTTTGACGGCGCGCCTTCGCCGCGCACATGCTTGTCCCTTTACTAGTGCCAATTATGGGGGGGGGGGCGTAGAATTTTTTGGCTTGGGGGAGAAAAATTTCTAGTTACGCCACTGGCCTAGCTCTAACTACATATGTTGACATTATGTTAGTGTCAAAATTGTGGACGTCAACATTCTGAACACAAAAAATATCGACATTCTGAAAATGACAACATTATGGTGTGACATTTTGAATGTTGATATCCTGATTGGAACCCATGTTTCCTACAAACATATGGCCTACACCTCCAATGTCACTGTCACAATAATTATTTCCCAGAAATTTCCACTAGTGATCATAGACAGATATTACCCTGTTAATTAATCTGGTTAAATCCACCCACCCGCACTCTCCTATTTGAAATTTTATGTTGGGTTTCAGGTCATTGATATTTTTTTTTATGTATATCTGCCACCCATCACCTACAAGGCCCTACACTGGCTCCTCTTCCTCTTTAGAACCCAAACTACTAACACTCACAAAGCACTCACCAAATCCTCTCCTGTGTACATCTCTGACCTCATCTCCATTCACATTCCTACCTGCCCACTTCATGCCACATGTGAATGAAGGCTCTCCACTCAATTACTTTGCCCTTGCTACCACTGGAACTCTCTCCCTCTCCAATCAGACTACCCATCTCTCCATGAAGTTTCAAACAGGCTCTCAAGACCCACTTCTTTATCAAAGCCTTCCAGCTTCCATTCTAACCCAATGCTCCATGCTCCTCGCCCACTGTCTCTACCTTCTTTGTCACTCCTGTCTAACTGCCCCTCCCCTTTAGACTGTGAGCGCTCAGAAGCTGGACCCTCTTCCCTCATTTGCTTTTCCTTCACTCATTTATACCAACTTCTCCTAACTTCACCAAACCTTTGGGTTCAACTGATGCTGCTTATTTAGGTATTATGACTACTGATGTGGCAATGTTTTAAACGGAGGAGGAGGAGGAGAAGGAGGAGGAGAAGGAGAAGGAGAAGGAGAAGGAGAAGGAGAAGGAGAAGGAGAAGGAGAAGGAGAAGGAGAAGGAGAAGGAGAAGGAGAAGGAGAAGGAGAAGGAGAAGGAGAAGGAGAAGGAGAAGGAGAAGGAGAAGGAGAAGAAGAAGAAGAAGAAGAAGAAGAAGAAGAAGAAGAAGAAGAAGAAGAAGAAGAAGAAGAAGAAGAATTCGCTAGGAACATTTCACATATATTTCAATAGAATGTATATCCACACAAATAGCCCACCCTTAGAGGACTTAATTAAGTCAGTAGTTTGTTTCTTCCGTATACTGGTTTGTATTTAAAACATTATTAGTTTCACTACTCTATTGTTACCCATTTAATTAGTTAGGTCCATGTAAGTATTTATTTACAACATTATTTAATCTCTTACGGTAATATACTATCAGACTGTCTCTGTCCATCCATATAAATACCTGCCCTTATTCAGAGTCTGGAACTGAATTGCTAGTTGCACTTTATTTAAAGCTTCATCTTTGCAACCTATTCACAGATGCATCTGGAAACCTCAAGATGCAACTCTCTGCTTAGCTGTAACTTCTCCCCCTTGGCTTCAACTCTCTCCCTTTGCATACCTGGCTGAGATGACAGTAGATTGCAACTGTAGGTACTGTATGTAGTTTAGAGACATTTTTAAATTTGCAGTATACAATAGAAATATATTGAAGTTGATGACCAGACTGCTCAGCTTATAAGTACCCAGGTGTCCATGAGTCTTTCTGAAAAATGAGAGATCCTTGCAGTGTAGAATGACTTTTTAAACACGGCTCCTGCTGTTTTACTACGATTTTAACAAATACAATAGGTGGTTTTTTTTGACAATTACAGCAGTTAAAACCTATCAGATGCAGACCCTATTAGCAGATTTGCAGTCATCACTATCAACTTTTAATCAGACCCTTACAGGAGGCTGTGTTTGAGACTCATGATAGTCTCATTTTGGGATTACACACCCACATCACTCCCTTACTGTACTTTTGTTGCTACTGCACACCCACTGCAGCTGCATTTATGCCCACTTCCTGCAATTCCAAACCCATTCCAGCATGGTCTCAGCCCCCTAATCCCAGCGAGTTGAGACAAACAGACGCAGATTTCAAAAACTTAAGTGAAAAATCATAATTCAAGAATGATAAAAGTCTCAAATTGTGTTTAAAGCTGACTGAATAATGATCTATATTTACTTAGTGCCTTGCACTTGTTATTAGCTAATGTCATCATAAAGGATTATCTAGAGCTTCATGCTTATTTATTATAGTCCATATACTGTGTTTTACCGATTTAATGCATATGAGTTCAGCTCATGAGGTATGATGTTTTTGGTTTTATAGTTATGCTTTGGTATTCTTTTTTGGCCTGTCTTTCAGTGCCACAATAAATTACAATGTTGCTTCTCACTGTTTTAACTTGATGTTCAAGTTTATAATATAATGGAGCTGAATAATTGTTTCTCATTAATCCCATTAAATTGGAAAGTGGAGAAGAATTGTAATATCAAATGCCTTGGAAAGTACTATTTATTGAGTAATGTATTTGTAACTTAAAACCATATTAATAAAATAGTTTTTGAAATACTTCAAACTCTTACATTATTATTAAAAACAGATACAATTAGATATCTACAGCTCACATAAAACATTGTGAATGCATAACTGAAAAATGCCTGTATCGCTCACCTATTTCAGGTAGAACAAAACCAACTGGATTTGGCCACAGACCCTCAATGAAAGCCCAGATCTCTTTGCTGAGTAAATATTTCACAGGCTGCAGTTGATTTAAACTGGTGATGAAAATGGAAATCTCCTTTTCTGCACTTTCCAGATTTATTCTGTAATAAAAATAAGATGATTTCAAATGTGTTTTTCAAATATTAAAAGAGAGTTCGATTTGGGTGGGTTATATTGTTTCTGTGCATGGTAAATACTGGCTACTTTATTTTTACACTGCGATTTAGATTTCAGTTTGAACGCAACCCACCTAAATCTACTGTAACTCTCTCTGCACATGTTATATTTGCCCCACCTGCAGTGCACATGGTTTTGCCCATTAGAGGAAAATGTTATTTTGTAATCAACCTTGAACTAGGCCCTAAGTATCTCCATTTTACTCTTCCCTTGGACAATTTGAATTCAAATATAGCGCGGTATTCATATCTTTCTGCCCCCTTCCACACCCGTTCTGTTTCTACTGACGGGCGTGGTATCATAATTTCAGCTCGCTACCCCTGGGGTAGGGAGGCGCCCTAACCCTTTATGCAGCTAAACCTGATTACTATGGGCGCAATATGCGCAATAACGGGGATCACTTTAGAAGGGAGATTGGGCGTGATATATAATTTGAATACCAGCCATAGTCTTTTTCATGAAACGCACATCCAACATTTATTGGTAAGCAGTTCTCCCAGACTTTTTTCTGGGCATCAACTCCTTGTGAAGAGTGATGCCATCCTAATTGAAAATGTTGTCTCTGCTGCTCCGTTAAAAAAAATGTCCCACCCTAATGTAAGTGTCCTAAATGTAACTTGCAGATATCGGCATATAGCTCTGGCTGCAATTTCTGTCACAAATTGTCAGCAAGTCATATTTTTTACAAACTATTTATCACATTTCTTAACTGATGGTTGCAGAATTGAGCATAGAAGCGGACTTTATATAATATAGGATGACAAACTGAATAGAACCTCCTTCTCTGGATGTCACATATGGCCACTGTGTACTGTAGCAACTAGTAATTTCACTTACTTTATTAATCCTCGACTGCCCCAAATCCTGCAGTTATCGGCCACCCTGATACTTATGTCAGTGTCATCTGCTGATGTAGCTATGTTTATTTACCCTGTACTTGTTCTATATTGTCTTCAACTGTAAAGCACTGTTTTCCTGTTTTGATCATTTGCTTATGTACTCTGTAATTGGGCACTGCGGAACCCTGGTGGCGCCATATAAAAAAAGGATAATAATAATAATGTATGTTTATTGTTTATTTATTATTATTTATTAACAGTTTCTTATATAGCGCAGTATATTCCATTGCACTTTACAATTAGAACAACAGTAATAGAACAAAACTGGGTAAAAACAGACAGACAGATTATTGAAAATATGGGGCAGACAGAGAATATACCCATTACTTTAGCCCCCATACACTTTACAACCATATGGACTTAATTTGCATCAGTGAAATACTTGCCATAAAAATCTTGGATGCCAGGAAATTAATATCATTCCGCTACTTAGGCATTTGGACCTGGCATCTGTTCCATCCCACACACCCATATAGAAGGTCAGACAACTCACTTTTTATTAACTGATCAATGAAATTGTGCAAAGCAACTTCTGACTAATGTTTTTATTTCATCTTCAACTGAAGATGTTTCATCGGCAGGGGTGTATCTTCCTATTGGCCAGGATGGCACTTGCCAGGGGCGCCGGCCAAGAGGGGGGCGCCGCCCGGCAGTGCCACCCGCGCCAGGGGTTAGAATGACATAGTAGTTCTCCCTTAGCAGTGCTCATCCACTGCCGTACTTTCAGAAGCGTATTGCACTCTGACACTCTCTGTGACTACAGTCACAATGATGGTGAATATAGCCGGGGAGCGGGGCACTTCCAGGTATGGGGAGGGCGAGGCACCTCCTCTTCCTCATCTGCTCCCCTTCTCATTGGTCCCACGTGGTCTGTCACCAAACAGCAGCCACTACAATCAGCACCAGTCAGCAGTGCAGCATGAGCATACCTGTACATTTTCTGCGGTACCGTAGCTGCACTGCATGGTCTATCCTGGCAGTCTGGATCACAGCTTACAAAGAGCTCTGTATGGAGAGGTATCTAGACCAGTGACTGCCTGTCCAGCTGTGTTGAGACTACAAATCCCAGCACACCTTGTCAATTGGATTTGCTGGGACATGTAGTGCAATCACACCTAGGGGTAAATTTACTAAGATGGGAATTCTATTTAAGATGGGATGTTGTTCATAGCAACCAATCAGCTTCTGCTTCTCATTTATCTAGCTCCTTCTAGAAGAAAATACCTGGAATCTGATTGGTTGCTATGGGCAACATCCCATCTTAAATAGAACTCCCATCTTAGTAAATTTACCCCCTAGAGAGGGGTTTTTAACTGTATGTATGTATGTATGTATGTGTGCATATATTCCCTCGGTGTCCCTGTCCGCACCCTCCTTGTAATTCCCCATTAGTGTCACTGCCCGCACCATCCCTGTAACTGCCCCCTCAGTGACCCTGCCCATACCCTCCTGTAATTCCCCCTCAGTATCCTTGCCCGCACCCTCCCCGTAATTCCCTCTCAGTGTCCCTACCAGCACCCTAACTGTAATTCCCCTCAGTGTCCCTGCCTGCACACTCCTCGTAATTCCCCCTCAGTCTCCCTGCCTGCACCCTCCCCGTAATTCCATCTCAGTGTCCCTGCCCGCACACTCCTCGTAATTCCCTCTGTGTCCCTGCCCTTTTGTACAGGGCTGTAGCTAGGTGTGTGCTGAGTGTTCTCAGCCCACAGTACATAGGCACTGAGGACAGAAAACCAGCACGTAATGTGTAAAAGTGAGCTCTGTCTGCTGTAACGTGTAAAAGGGAGCTCTGCCTGCCGTAATGTGTAAAAGGGAGCTCTGCCTGCCGTAATGTGTAAAAGGGAGCTCTACCTGGAGTAATGTGTAAAATGGGGCTCTACCTGGCGTAATGTGTGTAAGTGGCGTCATTTGATTAATGGAGACCACTGTGCAGTGCACACCCCTATAGTTTTGGCGCACACCTACAGCGCGCACTGGCCCTATTTTAAATATGGTGGGGCACTGAGCCTCTTTCTTGCACACAGCGCTAAAATGTCCCTGCCTGCACCCTCCCCATAATTCCATCTCAGTGCCCCTCGCCGCACCCTCCCTGTAATTCTCCCTCAGTGTTCCTGACCTCAGCTTCCCTTTGACTCCTCCCTCAGTGTCCCTGCCCGCACACTCCTGTAATTCCCTCTCAGTGTCCCTTTCCACACCCTCCCTGTAATTGCCCCTCAATATACCTGACCTCAGCCTCCCTGTGACTCCCCCCTTAGTGTCCCTGCACGCACACTCCCGTGATTCCCTCTCAGTGTCCCTTCCTGCACCCTCCCTGTAATTGCCCTTCAGTGTCCCTGACCTCAGCCTCCCTGTAGCCCCTCCCTCTCATTTTCCCTTCCCAAACCCTCCCTGTAATTCCCCCTTAGTGTCCCTGACCTCCGTTTCTCTTTGACTCTCCGCTCAGTGTCCCTGCCCACACCCTCCTGTAATTCCTCCTCAGTGTCCCTGCCTGTACCGTCCCCGTAATTCCCCCTCAGTGTCCCTGCCCACACACTCCTGTAATTCCCCCTCAGTGTCCCTGCCCACACCCTCCCGTAATTCCCCCACAGTGTCCCTGCCCACACCCTCCCTGTAATTGCCTCTCAGTGTCCCTGACCTCAGCCTCCCTGTAAGCCCTCCACCTCATTGTCCCTACCCGCACCATCCCTGTCATTCTCTGTCAGTGTCCCTGACCTCAGCCTATCTGTAACTCCCCACTATGTGTCCCTGGGTGGGGAAGGTGGGGGGCGCCAGTTCCTTACTTTGCCAGGGGCGCTCAGACCCCTAGATACACCCCTGTTCATTGGAAACAATTTATGAGACATAAAGTATAAGTCCACTATTAAAGGCAAGTAAGGCAGCACAGATCGTTCAATAAGAGAATAGAAGAGCTGAAGGCACAAATACTTGTCACATTGGTGAAACAAAACACATACAAGTAATAAAGTGTCATCAAAATTTCCCAACTTCAGTCTATCTGCATATATTTCATAATTCCAGAAGGCTTATGTCCTCCCCACATAGGAGATCAGATTGGAGCATGAGATTATAGTGACCCTGGTATAACCTTGGGCCAAGATTAGCAGTGGTCTAGATAAGTCATCAATCTTTGCTTACAAAATATATTACTGCTGGAACTTAGGGGTCTATTTACTAAGCCTTGGATGGAAATAAAGTGGATGGAGACAAAGTATCAACCAATTGGCTCCTAACTGCCATGTCACAGGCTGTGTTTGAAAAATGACAGTTAGGAGCTGATTGGCTGGTACTTTATTTCCATCCAAGGCTTAGTCCCTGCTGACTGCACATCATTAAGCCTTCCGCATCTAGGGAAAACTGTGATCGTCTGTGCGATGCATGCATCTGCAAGTTTCTGGGGGGGTTGTCTAATGTTTTAAAGGGGCAATCACTTAAAATGCAAAAACCAAATTAGTTGTAGATTATATGAATCATTAATTATTGACTGAAGATTTTGCCTATCTAAATAATCCTAACCCTCACCCTGCAGCATAAACATAACCACTACCCCCAGTAGTTTAACTGCCTGGTGTACCTGTCCATGCTTGTTGGGGATCCCGGTGGTCGGAATTCCGGTGATCCTTGTCGGGATGCCAGCGCCAGCATTTTGACCAGTGTCGGGATTCTGGTATTGGTATTTCGACTGCCGGGATCCCCACCGCTGGGATCCTCACTGAATCCCATTTCAGGCATACTGTATATTTATTAGGTCTACATGCTTCTTCTCATTAATGCCCCACTGTGTAAATAGCATAGTAACATAGGTAATGAGGTTGAAAAAAGGCAAATTGCCCATCGAGTTCAACATGTATTATAGTTCTTACCCTATTCTGTATTTAGCTAAATCTTATTATAATGTCCCAGATTAAATGAGATTTTAAGACTAATTAACAACTATAATTCATGCTCTTCCTTACAGTGACATGCAGTGAGGTGACGCAGAGCCTTTTCTGTCATACTAACATATATGCCAGAGTTTTGACTATATAAAGTATATTAAAAAAAATAAGAATTTACTCACCGGTAATTCTATTTCTCGTAGTCCGTAGTGGATGCTGGGAACTCCGTAAGGACCATAGGGGATTGACGGGCTCCGCAGGAGACTGGGCACTCTAAAATAAAGATTAGGTACTATACCTGGTGTGCACTGGCTCCTCCCTCTATGCCCCTCCTCCAGACCTCAGTTAAGGAAACTGTGCCCGGAAGAGCTGACACAACAAGGAAAGGATTTGGAATCCAGGATAAGACTCATACCAGCCACACCAATCACACCGTACAACTTGTGATAACTATAC
The DNA here is from genome assembly GCF_028390025.1 of Pseudophryne corroboree. Taxonomy (NCBI): domain Eukaryota; kingdom Metazoa; phylum Chordata; class Amphibia; order Anura; family Myobatrachidae; genus Pseudophryne; species Pseudophryne corroboree. The sequence continues at coordinate 201,785,485 of NC_086451.1, forward strand.
CCAGTTAACAGTATGAATAACAAATGAGCCTCATTAACAGATGGCTCATAACAAAACCCTTTAGTTACGCAATAACTATATACATGTATTGCAGAGAGTCTGCACTTGGGACGGGCTCCCAGCATCCACTACGGACTACGAGAAATAGAATTACCGGTGAGTAAATTCTTATTTTCTCTGACGTCCTAGTGGATGCTGGGTACTCCGTAAGGACCATGGGGATTATACCAAAGCTCCCAAACGGGCGGGAGAGTGCGGATGACTCTGCAGCACCGAATGAGCAAACTCAAGGTCCTCCTCAGCCAGGGTATCAAACTTGTAGAATTTTGCAAATGTGTTTGAACCCGACCAAGTAGCAGCTCGGCAAAGTTGTAAAGCCGAGACCCCTCGGGCAGCCGCCCAAGAAGAGCCCACCTTCCTCGTGGAATGGGCTTTTACTGATTTAGGATGCGGCAGTCCAGCCGCAGAATGTGCAAGTTGAATCGTGCTACAGATCCAGCGAGCAATAGTCTGCTTTGAAGCTGGAGCACCCAGCTTGTTGGGTGCATGCAGGATAAATAGCGAGTCAGTTTTTCGGACTCCAGCTGTCCTGGAAACATATATTTTTAGGGCCCGGACTACGTCCAGCAACTTGGAATCCTCCAAGTCACGAGTAGCCGCAGGCACCACAATAGGTTGGTTCAAATGAAAAGCTGATACCACCTTTGGGAGAAATTGGGGGCGAGTCCTCAATTCTGCCCTGTCCATATGGAAAATCAGATATGGGCTTTTACACGACAAAGCTGCCAATTCTAACACACGCCTGGCCGAAGCCAAGGCCAATAGCATGACCACTTTCCACGTGAGATATTTTAGCTCCACGGTTTTAAGTGGCTCAAACCAATGTGATTTTAGGAAATCCAACACAACGTTGAGATCCCAAGGTGCCACTGGAGGCACAAAAGGGGGCTGAATATGGAGCACTCCCTTAACAAACGTTTGAACTTCAGGCAGTGAAGCCAGTTCTTTTTGAAAGAAAATAGACAGGGCCGAAATCTGGACTTTTATGGAACCCAATTTAAGGCCCATAGTCACTCCTGACTAGGAAGTGCAGAAATCGACCCAGCTGAAATTCCTCCGTTGGGGCCTTCTTGGCCTCACACCAAGCAACATATTTTTGCCATATACGGTGATAATGTTTTGCTGTCACATCCTTCCTAGCTTTTATCAGCGTAGGAATGACTTCATCCGGTATGCCCTTTTCCTTTAGGATACGGCGTTCAACCGCCATGCCGTCAAACGCAGCCGCGGTAAGTCTTGGAACAGACAGGGCCCCTGCTGTAGCAGGTCCTGTCTGAGCGGCAGAGGCCATGGGTCCTCTGAGATCATTTCCTGAAGTTCTGGGTACCAAGTTCTTCTTGGCCAATCCAGAACAATGAGTATAGTTCTTACTCCCCTCGGTACCTTGGGTATGAGAGGAAGAGGAGGGAACACATACACCGTCTGGTACACCTACGGTGTCACTAGAGCGTCCACAGCTATCGCCTGAGGGTCCCTTGACGTGGCGCAATATCTTTTTAGCTTTTTGTTGAGGCGGGACGCCATCATGTCCACCTGTGATTTACAATCCGCTTGAAGACTTCTGGATGAAGTCCCCACTCTCCCGGGTGGAGGTCGTGCTGCTGAGGAAGTCTGCTTCCCAGTTGTCCACTCCCGGAATGAACACTGCTGACAGTGCTAGCACGTGATTCTCCGCCCATCGAAGAATCCTTGTGGCTTCTGCCATTGCCATCCTGCTTCTTGTGCCGCCCTGTCGACTTACATGGGCGACTGCCGTGATGTTGTCTGACTGAATCAGAACTGGTTGGTTTTGAAGCAGGGGTTCTGCTTGACTCAGGGCGTTGTAAATGGCCCTTAGTTCCAGAATATTTATGTGTAGGGAAGTTTCCTGAATCGACCATTGTCCTTGGAAGTTTCTTCCCTGGGTGACTGCCCCCCAACCTCGGAGGCTTGCATCCGTGGTCACCAGGACCCAGAACTGTATGCCGAATCTGCGGCCTTCGAGCAGATGAGCACTCTGCAGCCACCACAGCAGAGACACCCTGGCCCTCGGGGACAGGGTGATCAACTGATGCATCTGGAAATGCAATCCGGACCACTTGTCTAACAGATCCCACTGAAAGATCCTTGCATGGAATCTGCCGAAGGGAATTGCTTCGTAAGAAGCTACCATCTTTGCCAGGACTCGCGTGCAGTGATGCACCGACACCTGCTTTGGTTTCAGGAGGTCCCTGACCAGAGATGATAATTCCTGGGCCTTCTCCTCCGGGAGAAACACCTTCTTCTGTTCTATGTCCAGAATCATGCCCAAGAACAGCAGACACTTCGCAGGAATCAGCTGTGACTTTGGGATATTCAGAATCCAGCCATGCTGATGCAGCACTTCCTGAGATAGTGCTACGCTGACTAGCAACTGCTCTTTGGACCTCACCTTTATAAGGAGATCGTCCACGTACGGGATAATTATGACTCCTTTCTTTCGGAGGAGCATCATCATTTCGGCCATTACCTTGGTAAATACCCGCGGTGCCGTGGACAGACCAAACGGCAGCGTCTGGAATTGGTAATGACAGTCCTGTACCACAAACCTGAGGTACTCCTGGTGGGGTGGATAAATGGGACATGCAGGTAAGCATCCTTGATGTCCAATGACACCATAAAATCCCCCTCTTCCAGGCATGCAATAACCGCCCTGAGCGATTCCGTCTTGAATTTGAACTTTTTTATATAAATGTTCAAGGATTTCAAATTTAGAATGGGTCTCACCGTACCGTCTGGTTTCGGTACCACAACCATTGTGGAATAGTAACCCCGTCCCTGTTGAAGGAGGGGTACCTTGATTATCACCTGCTGAAGATACAGCTTGTGAATTGCCGCCAGTACTACCTCCCTTTCTCTGAGAGCAGCAGGCAACGCTGATTTGAGGTAACGGCGAGGGGGAGTCGCCTCGAACTCCAGCTTGTATCCCTGTGATACTACTTGCAGAACCCAGGGATCCACCTGTGAGCGAACCCACTGGTCGCTGAAGTTCCGGAGACGCGCCCCCACCGCACCTGGCTCCGCCTGTGGAGCCCCAGCGTCATGCGGTGGACTTAGAGGAAGCGGGGGAGAATTTTTGATCCTGGGAACTGGCTGTCTGGTGCAGCTTTTTCCCTCTTCCCTTGCCTCTGGCCAGAAAGGAAGCGCCTCTGACCCGCTTGCCTTTCTGGGGCCGAAAGGACTGTACCTGATAATACGGTGCTTTCTTAGGCTGTGAGGGAACCTGAGGTAAAAATGTCGACTTCCCAGCTGTTGCTGTGGAAACGAGGTCCGAGAGACCATCCCCAAACAATTCCTCACCCTTGTAAGGCAAAACCTCCATGTGCCTTTTAGAATCCGCATCACCTGTCCACTGCCGAGTCCATAATACTCTCCTGGCAGAAATGGACATTGCATTAATTCTAGATGCCAGCCGGCAAATATCCCTCTGTGCATCTCTCATATATAAGACGACGTCTTTAATATGCTCTATGGTTAGCAAAATCGTATCCCTGTCGAGGGTATCAATATTATCTGACAGGGTATCGGACCAAGCTGCTGCAGGACTACACATCCAAGCTGAAGCAATTGCAGGTCTCAGTATAGTACCTGAGTGTGTATATACAGACTTCAGGATAGCCTCCTGCTTTCTATCCGCAGGCTCCTTTAAGGCGGCCGTATCCTGAGACGGCAGTGCCACCTTTTTTGACAAGCGTGTGAGCGCCTTATCCACCCTAGGGGATGTCTCCCAACGTAACCTGTCCTCTGGCGGGAAAGGGTACGCCATCAGTAACTTTTTAGAAATCACTAGTTTCTTATCGGGGGAAGCCCACGCTTCTTCACACACTTCATTCAATTCCTCAGATGGGGGAAAAACCACTGGTAGTTTTTTCTCCCCAAACATAATACCCTTTTTAGTGGTACCTGGGTTAATGTCAGAAATGTGCAACACATTTTTCATTGCCGTAATCATGCAACGGATGGCCCTAGTGGAATGTACATTAGTCTCGTCCTCGTCGACACTGGAGTCAGACTCCGTGTCGACATCTGTGTCTGCCATCTGAGGTAGCGGGCGTTTTTGAGCCCCTGATGGCCTTTGAGACGCCTGGGCAGGCACTGGCTGAGAAGCCGGCTGTCCCACAGCTGTTATGTCATCGAACCTTTTATGCAAGGAGTTGACACTGTCGTGTAATACCTTCCACATATCCACCCACTCTGGTGTCGGCCCCGTAGGGGGTGACATCACACTTATCGGCACCTGCTCCGCCTCCACATAAGCTTTCTCATCAAACATGTTGACACAGCCGTACCGACACACCGCACACACACAGGGAATGCTCTGACTGCGGACAGGACCCCACTAAGTCCTTAGGGGAGACAGAGAGAGAGTATGCCAGCACACACCACAGCGCTATATATCACAGGGATGCACACTTTACTGAGTGATTTTTCCCAATAGCTGCTATTATACACAATTTGCGCCTAAATTTATGTGCCCCCCCCTCTCTTTTTTACCCTAGAAGTCTGGAACTGCAGGGGAGAGCCTGGGGAGCGTCCTTCCAGCGGAGCTGTGAAGAGAAAATGGCGCTGGTGTGCTGAGGAAGATAGCCCCGCCCCTTTCTCGGCGGACTTCTCCCGCTTTTTTATATGCTTTATGGCGGGGGATTATGCACATATACAGTTTAATAGCTGTATTATGTGCTATTTAGCCATGTAAGGTACTCTAATTGCTGCCCAGGGCGCCCCCCCAGCGCCCTGCACCCATCAGTGACCGGAGTGTGTGGTGTGCAGAGGGAGCAATGGCGCAGAGCTGCAGTGCTGTGCGCTACCTTAATGAAGACCGGAGTCTTCAGCCGCCGATTTTCAACTTCTCTTCTCTTCTGGCTCTGCGAGGGGGACGGCGGTGCGGCTCCGGGACCGGACGAGTGAGGCTGGGCCTGTGTTCAATCCCTCTGGAGCTAATGGTGTCCAGTAGCCTTAGAAGCCCAAGCTAGCTGCAAGCAGGTAGGTTCGCTTCTCTCCCCTCAGTCCCACGAAGCAGTGAGTCTGTTGCCAGCAGATCTCACTGAAAATAAAAAACCTAACAAATACTTTCTTTTCTAGGAAGCTCAGGAGAGCCCCTAGGGTGCATCCAGCTCTGGCCGAGCACAGATACTAACTGAGGTCTGGAGGAGGGGCATAGAGGGATGAGCCAGTGCACACCAGATATAGTACCTAATCTTTCTTTTAAGAGTGCCCAGTCTCCTGCGGAGCCCGTCTATACCCAATGGTCCTTACGGAGTACCCAGCATCCACTAGGACGTCAGAGAAACAAAGAATATATTAGAAATATCTTCTTTGCTTTATTCTAATAATTTTGATAGTCAAAACTCTGGAGTAAAAAGTCTATGGCAGGTGAGGCAGTGCCTCCGCTACCTATCTTTTCCACACATATCTGATCAAAACTCACCAAATTTCCAGCAGCTTATACTGCTGCACTTGTGTATATTGCCCACGTGACTTCTTTGGCTCATATATTGTGTGCAGTGCCGTAACTAGGCATTTTAGCGCTGTGTGCGAGAAACGACAGTGGCGCCCCCCCCATGAAAGATTGGGGTAGTGCGCGCCATAGGCGCGTGAAAAATATATAGGGGCGTGGCTTCATGGGGAAGGGGCGTGGACACAAAATAATAGCAATTCATACTACGGTGCACAGTAGTCTCCATTATTCAAATTACGCTGCACAGTAGCGCCACTACACCAGGTACAGACCCTTTTATACATTACAGCAAACAGCGTCCCCCTTTTTACACATTACAGCAGACAGTCCCCCTTTTTACACATTGCGGCAGCCAGTCCCCCTTCTTACACATTGCGGAAGCCAGTCCACCTTTTTACACATTGCGGCAGCCAGGCCCCCTTTTTACACATTGCGGCAGCCAGTCCCCCTTTTTACACATTACGGCAGCCAGTCCCATTTTTTACACATTGCGGCAGCCAGTCCCATTTTACACATTGCGGCAGCCAGTCCCTCTTTTTACACATTGCAGCAGCCAGTCCCCCTTTTTACACATTGCAGCAGCCAGTCCCCCTTTTTACACATTGCAGCAGCCAGTCCCATTTTTTACACATTGCGGCAGCCAGTCCCATTTTTTACACATTGCGGCAACCAGTCCCATTTTACACATTGCGGCAGCCAGTCCCATTTTACACATTACGGCAGCCAGTCCCATTTTACACATTGCGGCAGCCAGTCCCATTTTTTTACACATAGCGGCAGCCAGTCCCATTTTACACATTGCGGCAGCCAGTCCCATTTTTTACACATTGCGGCAGCCAGTCCCATTTTACACATTGCAGCAGCCAGTCCCCCTTTTTACACATTGCGGCAGATAGACCCTTTTTACACATTGCGGCAGCCAGTCCCCCTTTTTACACATTACAGCAGCCAATCTCCCTTTTAAACACATTGCGGCAGCCGGTCCTCCTTTTTACACATTGCGGCAGCCAGGACCCCTTTTTACACATTGCAGCAGCCAGTCCCATTTTTTACACATTGCGGCAGCCAGTCCCATTTTACACATTGCGGCAGCCAGTCCCTCTTTTTACACATTGCAGCAGCCAGTCCCCCTTTTTACACATTGCGGCAGCCAGTCCCATTTTTTACACATTGCGGCAGCCAGTCCCATTTTACACATTGCGGCAGCCAGTCCCATTTTTTACACATTGCGGCAGCCAGTCCCATTTTTTACACATTGCGGCAGCCAGTCCCATTTTACACATTGCAGCAGCCAGTCCCCCTTTTTACACATTGCGGCAGATAGACCCTTTTTACACATTGCGGCAGCCAGTCCCCCTTTTTACACATTACAGCAGCCAATCTCCCTTTTAAACACATTGCGGCAGCCGGTCCTCCTTTTTACACATTGCGGCAGCCAGGCCCCCTTTTTACACATTGCAGCAGCCAGTCCCATTTTTTACACATTGCGGCAGCCAGTCCCATTTTACACATTGCGGCAGCCAGTCCCTCTTTTTACACATTGCAGCAGCCAGTCCCCCTTTTTACACATTGCGGCAGCCAGTCCCATTTTTTACACATTGCGGCAGCCAGTCCCATTTTACACATTGCGGCAGCCAGTCCCATTTTTTACACATTGCGGCAGCCAGTCCCATTTTTTACACATTGCGGCAGCCAGTCCCAATTTTTACACATTGCGGCAGCCAGTCCCATTTTTTACACATTGCGGCAGCCAGTCCCATTTTACACATTGCGGCAACCAGTCCCATTTTACACATTGCGGCAGCCAGTCCCATTTTACACATTGCAGCAGCCAGTCCCATTTTTTACACATAGCGGCAGCCAGTCCCATTTTACACATTGCGGCAGCCAGTCCCATTTTTTACACATTGCGGAAGCCAGTCCCATTTTTTACACATTGCGGAAGCCAGTCCCATTTTACACATTGCGGCAGCCAGTCCCATTTTTTACACATTGCAGCAGCCAGTCCCATTTTACACATTGCGGCAGCCAGTCCCATTTTTTACACATTGCGGCAGCCAGTCCCATTTTTTACACATTGCGGCAGCCAGTCCCATTTTACACATTGCGGCAGCCAGTCCCATTTTTTACACATTGCGGCAGGCGGTGTCCGAGAGAGAGAGAGAGAGAGAGAGGGGGATGCTGCAGCGGCGCTTACTACCAATAACATAGCGCTGCTGCGGCTCCCTGCTCCCCCTCCCTCCTCCGCTGCCCGGCGGCGACGCTGATGTCTTCTCTCTTCACAGCGCGGCGCACGGCGCAGAGACTTAGAGGCGGCATGTAATGAGTCAATTGACTCATTACATGCCGCTGGCCGTGCGCCCTCAGGGCAACTGCGCTGTGTGCCAAGCCCACTTGGCACACACGTAGTTACGGCCCTGATTGTGTGTAAATCTGGCTCTAGTACAAGCCAGTGCCTCCTTACCCATTTACCTCACTGCACGTCCCTGCTTCCTTAAATATAATTATTTTAGATGCTATATCCTTGGATATATTTTTCAGTTAGAAATGTATCTAGACCATTTTTAAATGTTTTTACTGAGTCCACCATTACTACCTTCTCTGGCAGAGAGTTCCAAATCCTTACGGCCCTTACTGTGAAGAACCCTTTCCTACATTGGGTATGACATTTTCTCTCCTCTAGCCTTAGAGGGTGACCGCGTGTCCTGTGCAGTGTTCTCTCAATAAACAAATCGGCTGATAGCTCCTTGTAATGTCTCTTTATGTATGTGAAGATATTAATAATGTCTCCTCTTGGATGCCTCTTTTCTAGTGTATACATATTCAACCTAGTGAGCCTTTCCTTGTAATCAAGTGCCTCTAACCCATTAACCAATGTTGTAGCTCGCCTCTGAACTCTTTGGAGTTCCAAGATATCTTTTTATAATGCAGTGCCAAGAACTGTACACAACATTCCAGGTACGGCCGTACCAATGATTAGTACAGTGGCAGGATCACACTCTCCTCCCTGGTCTCAATATATTTTTATACTGACATGTAACACAGGCAAACATGACTTTGAGCCTTGGTTTATCTATAGCTGTGAGCAACTTAGTTCCAGTGCACTTACTGGGAGACTTTCTGTACAGAGTCTGGTGAGTGGCACGCTGATGCAATAACATAACCTGTATCTGCTGGAATAACACAAACTCCTCCTGAATTCATGATTTCTGAAACACAAATAAATCAATTTATTATACTAGATGAATAGCATTAGTGACTCATATGGAATTTATACTTTTTTATTATTATTTGAAACAGATAAAAGTACGAGGAGTATCAATCCTAAGGCCAAACACACACAAAAAAATCTTATTCTTATTAATATAATGTTGGTAGAACTAGAAATGCTGCCTCCTATGAGTAGGTTTATAATCCTGTGACAAAATGCCTAACCTAATAATAATAATAATAATAATAATACACCCTAGTGCAAATCTGTACCCACACTAGTATAAGCCTAGTATTAAAATACAGAAACCTAGGTTGCTTTAATTTACTATAATGTATAACCATAAATTAACCTACACTACCTGTGAGACATTTCAGAACACCCCCATTTTCCAGTTTTCATTGAAATGTAAGAAATTCAAGCCCAGGTTACAACCTGAATGGTGCAGGGTAACCTGTAAACTGCTAGAGGTTAAAGGAAAAGTTTAGGTTAGCAAAAACTGAAAAATAATGTAGATTTGTCAGGGAACAAGTGAGAAGTTAAAAACTTCCAGATGTTCTGCAGTAATGGAAAATATGCTTGCCTGGGCCATGAAGAACTTCCAATGGGCTACTGAAGACTGGAAGAAGTTCTTATGGGCCAATGAATCAAAATATGAAATCTTTGGTCGATCATGCAGGATTTTTGTATGCCATTGAGTAGGCTAAAAGAGGGTTTTTCAGTGTGTGGGGTTTATGTACTAAAAAATGTAAAAGAGCAATGCTTTTACAGCAAAATGCCCCATGTATTGTTATTAAAATAATTGACTTTTTACATTTTGAGGCTTAAACATTCAAGGAAGCAGCAGCTTTTACAGTAAATAAATTACTATGATGCCAACTGTCAAACATGGAGGAGGAAGCGTGATGGTCTGAAGCTCTGTTGCTCTACAGTATCATGCAGCACCATGTAGTACTCTCTGGCCTAAGCCTTATTGGTCAAAGGTTTATCCTACAGCAAGATAATGATTGAGGCTAAGATAGAGCAAGGCCGTAGGCTTCAAATCATAGAATGGCCAGACTTGAAGCTAGAGATAAGCGGGTTCGGTCCTCAGAGAACCAAATCCCCCAAATGTCACGCTCCGAGCCCAGATCCAAGCTCAGTTCGGGACTTCCCACTAGACTCAGAAACCAGAATGAGGCAAAACATCATCATCCCGCTGTCAGATTCTCGCAGGTTTTGGATTCCATATAAGGAGCCATTTTCTCTCTGGACTTCGAAAGTGAGGAAGACAGACCTCTGTCTCTCACTGTGGGTGGTAGTGTCAGGTGGGGTCAGTGTGTGCTCTGTAGGGGTGCTGCTGCTGTCACTGTGGTGTACCTGTGCTGTTAGGGGTGCTGTCCTGGCTGTCAGTGCCACTGGTGCTTCAAGTGCTGTTAGGGGTGCTGCAGCTGTACATGGGTGTTGTTGCTGTCCTGGCTGTCACTGTGTTGTACAAGGGCAGGGGCACTGTCCTCCTGTATGCTGTAAAAATACAGGGGTGCTGGGCCAGTCTTGTATGCTTTAAAAATTAAGGGGTGCTTCTGTTGTTAAAATAAATGCATACTGGTCTTGTATGCTGTAAAAATTCAGGGGCGCAGTTGTTAAAATAAAAGCACACTGGTCCTATATGCTGTAAAAATTCAGGGGTGCTGGCTCAGTCTTGTATGCTGTAAAAATTCAGGGGTGCTTCTTTTAAATTAAAAGCACAGTGGTCCTGAATGCTGTAAACATTTTGGGGTGCAGTTGTTAAAATAAAAGCACACTGGCCCTGTATGCTGTACAAATTCAGGGGTGCATCTGTTAAAAAAAGGACACTGGTCCTGTATGCTGTAACAATACAGGGGTGCAGTTGTTAAAATAAAAGCACACTGGCCCTGTATGCTGAAAAAATTCAGGGGTGCAGTTGTTAAAATAAAAGTACACTGGTCTTGTATGCCTTGAAAAGACAGGGGTACTGGTCCAGTCTTGCACAGATGGGTTAACTTGACTAGTTTTCTGCACCTAGGCACAACATGATTTATTAGCATAAACCCTTCATCTATTGTTCTCAACTGCAATACAATACAGAGAACAATACATCAGGGGATTAAATCATTACAGCAGGGGATTAAATCCAACTGGCCAGTCTCAGTTAATCCTATTAAAGGTCAAGATAAATGTGAACCCATCTGTATGCTGCAAAAATTCAGGGTTGAAGTTAAATAAATGTGCACTGGCCCTGTCTTGTATGTTGTAATAATTCAGGTGTGCAATAAAATAAGTGTACACTGGCCCTGTCTTGTATGTGGCAAAAAAATATGGGGTGCAATAAAAAAAAATGTACACTGGCCCTGTCTTGTATGCTGTAATAATTATAGGATGCAGTGAAAATCAATGTACAATGGCCCTGTCTTGTATGCTGTCAAAATTCTGGGGTACAGTGAAAATCAATTTACACTGGTCCTGTATGCTGTAAAAATACAGTGGTGCGGTTGATAAAATAAAAGTACACTTGTCCTCTATGCTTTAAAAATACAGGGGTGCTGCTGTTAAAATAAAAGTACATTGGTCCTGTATGCTGTAAAATATAGGGGTGCTGCTAACATAAAAGTACACTGGTCCTGTATGCTGTAAAAATACAGGGGTGCTGTTGTTAAAATAAAAGTACACTGGTCCTGTATGCTGTAAAATACAGGGGTGCGGTTGATAAAAGTACACTGGTCCTCTATGCTTTAAAAATACAGGGGTGCTGCTGTTAAAATAAAAGTACACTGGTCCTGTATACTGCAAAAATATACGGGTGCTGCTGTTAACATAAAAGTACACTGGTCCTGTATGCTGTAAAAATACAGGGGTGCTGTTAAAATAAAAATACACTGGTCTTGTATGCTGTAAAATACAGTGGTGCAGTTGTTAAAATAAATGTACACTGGCCCTGTCTTGTATGCTGTAAAATTACAGGGGTGTTGTGAAAATACAGGGGTACTAGTACTGTCTGTGGTTGCGATGTCTAGGCCTGACCTTCACAACACTGCATGGGAAGAGGAGGCTCCTACCACCATTTGCACACCCTCTGCAAGTGCTGGGAGGAGCACCACCAGTCCAGTTGCTGATATTAAGATTAAGGATGTCACTGTAGAAGTACACCAGGATGAAGAGTATATGGGTGTAGCTGGCGCTGCGGAGGAAGTTGACAATGAGGATTCTGATGGTAATGTGGTTTGTTTGAATAAGACACAAGTGGAGACAGTTGTTGGTCATGGGATGAAAAAGCCCATTGTCATGCCTGGGCAAAATACCAAAAAAGCCACCTTTTTGGTGTGTAATTATTTCTCCACAAATCCAAGGACAATTCAATCTTGCATGTATTTTCGTTGCCACATCATTCCAGGGGTGCTGTCCTATATGTGGTGCTGCACCTCTGCCCTATCAGGGTGCAGCCCCACTGCTGTTTAAGTCCAGGGTTGCCTGTCTGCTGTGCTGTGTAATTCTCCAGAGGTGCTGCTTATGCTGTATAAATTCAGTTGTGCTGCCATATAATTCCAGGGGTGCTGCTGTATTTAATCCTAGGTTTAAATGAAAGCCTAGAGCAGATATGAAACAAGCTACAACATCACAAACAGATTTGTGAAAACTTAGCCGCAAAGGTGGAAATGGAAATTGCTATTTTCACGAAATGTTTATAAATAAATTGGGGAGAGACCACATTTGTGGCCAAAGTCAGTGTGACTCAGAAGAGACTGAATCATAATCCAGCGCAACTACCGGAGAGTTAAAAGTGATATTTTCTGTTGGAGCATTAGAGAGAGGTTCTACTGAATTATTTCATGTTAGGGACTCACTCAAATGAATGGCTCCAATTAGTCAAACTTAATTTTGATTTATTATTGATGTTCCACATTTTGAGATTATTTATTTTGAAGATGCGCATTTGTTGTACAGGGATCTTCTTTTTCTAAGGGCTGCGTAGGGTTATCACAAGACCTTGCAGTGTTAGAAGATCAGAGTTGCAGTGATCTTACATTGCACCAGCTTTCCATTGCACTGCAGCACTAGGTGGGCCAGGAGCTCCTGTGAGGCACAAACAGTTACTGAATAAGGCCCAGTATGGAATCTCATGGTGGCTTACTGCCAGGAAGATGTCTGGCTTGCCAGGCTGAGGCATGCTGTGGGCACAGAGGTTAGCATTGCTTCCTCCCACAGTCCTACTTATAGTATGAAATGAGTTTCGACTGTAGAGTGGTAAGCTCTACTTAGGCAGGAGCTCAATAACAAAAAAATTCACTGCACAGTCGTGCTTAGTACTTTACCAAACCCACCCCAACTCAACTTGCCCCATCCAGGGCTGCTGTGGGGGAGATCAGGAGGAGTTGCTAAAACATCTAAGGGGCTGCTTTATTTAAAAATAAAATATGAATAAAATAAACAAGAAACACAGATATGGGCACATGTGTGTAACTGGGAGCTGTGAAAAACAAAATAAGGCATCTGCCACAAAATATGTAAATAAAAATGCAATAAAAAAAATGGAAGAAAAGAAACCCATGAGATTTTCACAAAAGTCTCCAGACTCCGTGGAGGGGAAAATATCCAAACTTGATCCTGTGGTATACACCAGTTTATTTGCATCCCAGCATTAAATCTGAGATTATCTTAATCCCTTACATGGAGACGAGGGGAAAAAGTTTGGAGGCTTTGGCCCCTAATTTTTCAGTTTGTCCAGTAATGTGGTAATTAATAATTATATATTTGCTTGGTTGAAGTCCCTTCTGTTCAACACCAATATAGGAGTGGAGGTGAAAGCCTGTGTGTTATTCCTGATTGCTTGTGCCTCTCTATTTTTTAATCACCTTCTTGAAACTGTCCTCTTCCTCTTGCCTCTTCTCATAATGTGAAAAATAATCAAAGACGGAGGTGGTATGTTTGTAGCTAGCTATGGTTTGGAGAACTTGGTGAGCTTTTTCCAGAGGGACCACATGTTGCTGAAATGATGGGTTTATCAAACTGTGTATGTCCTGTTTAAACAACATATGGGTGGATGGGAGGGCCCAAGACAATTCCATCTTGCACCTCTTTTTTTTCTTTGCATCATGTGCTCTTTGGGGCCAAGCTTTTAAAACTGCCATCCTGTCTGCAACTGCAGTGCCACTCCTAGATGGGCCAGGTGTTTGTGCTGTCCACTTGTGTCACTTAGCTTAGTCATCCAGCTACCTCTGTGTAACCTTTTGGCCTAAAAACAATATTGTGAGTGGTGAGGTGTTCAAAATAGACTGGAAATGAGTGGAAATGAATGTTACTGAGTTTAGTAATACCATAGGATCAAAATTACCCCCAAATTCTGTGATTTTTGCTGTTTTTTAATGTTTTTTTCAAAAATCATCCAGATCCAAAACCAAAACCCGAAAGAGTGCTTTTGGCAAAACAAATCAAGATCCAAAACACAAGCGGGGATCCAGATCCAAAACCAAAACCCAAAAAGTCTCTCTACTTGAAACCCATCGAGCTGGTTTGGGAGGCACTGGACAGAAATGTGAAAGCAAAGCAACAAAGGGGGTAATTCAGATCTGATCGCTGCTGTGCGTTTTTGCACAGCAGGTGATCAGGTCCAAACTGTGTATGCGCAGGTGCGTTGGACAGCTACAACAGGCATCGCCGGTCAGCGATGGTATGGTGCATAGGATCCATTTGCATGGATGTTCGCAGGTGATTGACAGGAAGAGGCCATATGAGGGTGGCAACTGACCATTTACAGGGAGTGTCCAGAAAAACGCAGGCGTTCAGGGAGGATGTCTGACGTCAGCTCTGGCCCCGATCAGCAGGATTCAATCGCACTGGAAGAGTAAGTCCTGGGCTGCGCAGAGACTGCACAAACTGATTTTTAGCAGCTCTGCTAACACACTTGCACAGTGAAAATACACTCCCCCTGTAGGCGGCGACTATCTGATCACTGGACAGCAAAAAAACGCAGCCCAGTGATCAGATCTGAATTACCCCCATAGTGCAATACGATTATGAGAACTCCAGCAACACTGTTTCTAAGAATGTCCCGTACAAGGGTGGTCATTCCGAGTTGATCGCAGCCAGCAACTTTGGGGATGACGAAAAACCGTTGCGTGCGAACGGGTCGGAATGACCCCCAATATTAGATTTACTTTGTAAATCGAATAAAGTTTGTTAAGCGGTTACATCTGCAAAAGCTAGCTACTTTAATGTGTCAAAAATTTAGATTACATTTTGTTAAATGAAATGATTCTTTTTATCTCCATTTGTATATTTGGTCTATTTATAAATTTTAGAGTAAACTGAGATATTACATTGTGTAATTTTCAATTAAAAACTAGAAAAAAGTATGTGTTCTAAACCTTTAGACCAGAAGTGTGTTTAAAATTTTTATTTTGTCCTTCTAAAATATAAATAGCGAAAATGTTCAATTCATAAATCCATGTATATAAACTGGTATGTCTGATGCTCATATCTGCTGGTATAAGTAACTCAGTTCACAAATAATTATTCAATTAATCTTGAATCCCCACACAGACCCAATCCAGATGTCAGAGAAAAAAAAACAGAAAATAGAATCATTAGCCATTGGTTCCATTTCCATATGTAAACAACATAGGACAACTGTACAGGTTGGAAATGGAAGACTGGCAAATGAGAGGCTTTCTTCTGGTCATTCTACACTAGAATAACTACACTCTTTTTACAGTTACAAAAAAATAAGGTACATTAAGACGGGTGTAGTACAGCTGACCGGCGGTCAGGAGACCACCGGTCAGCTTACCGACTCCGGGATCCCGGCAGCATACAGACGCCGGGATCCCGGCGGGGAGAGCGAGTGCAGCAAGCCCCTTGCGGGCTCGGTGCGCTCGCCATGCTGCGGGCTCGGTGGCGACCTGCGGTCGACACGGGTTCTATTCCCACTCTATGGGTGTCGTGGACACCCACGAGTGGAAATAGTCCCTGTTGGTCAGCATGCCGACCATCGGGATAGTGAGCCGTCGGGATGGTGGAGGAGGTCATGTGACTGTCGTTCTGCTGACCGCCGGTCACATGAATACCACCCCATTAAAACCTATCCCCAGATTCCACTACTATTTATTTTATTTTATTTAAATGACTGCTATTCATTTTTTTTTTTTTTCCTAACCTGTTTTTTTTTCTGCTGACTTTTGGAAAAGCAGCTATAGTAGTGTGATATTGTGCAAATAAAGCAACCTTATAAACTGTAGGCTAAAATCTTAATTATTTTCACATAGAGTGTTTGCTGAAACAAGGAATAAACACGTATATTTAATTTGTGCACTCTAGCCCATCCCTATAATGATCAGTCATGATATTGGGTGTGCCTGTTCATAAAAATCTTAACTGGGAGATACCAATTATATATTAATTCACAGCTTGTTTTCTTGCAGGCCTGTATGTGAGATAAGTGACACCCAGTATGAAAAAGAGAGAGTGTGACTCAGGTCATAGAAACAGACATCCAGGAAGATGAATTGCTGATCTTACATCCTGACAACCTGCAAGCCTGCTTGTTTGGTTACTAAAGCTGCTGCAGGCAGGGCTGTTTCTAGCCAATTTGGCTCCCAGTGTGAGATTTAAAAATGCGCCCCCCCATGACATAAAAAGTGCCCCCCCCCCCACACACACCTAGATAAAAAAAAACAACTTGCGCGCGCACACGGCAAGGGGGCGTGGCCTCATCTAAATGGGCATGGCCTCGTCTGAAAAGACTTCCTCACAATCCAGTTTTTGACCACCACAGGAAAAAAAAAATTCTACCATATTAAGCCCCACACAGTAATGCCCCCTGCACCATATTATGCCATACACCGCAATGCCCTTGATACATTAAATCCCCACACTACGGCAGGCAAGAGTCCCCATTTCACACATTACGGCAGGTGTCCCCATTTTACACATTGAGAGAGAGAGAGAGAGAGAATACTTACAGAGGCGATTACCGCTCTTTGGCCCGCCTCACCAGTCGCTCCTCGCGCCGGCCTTTCCCTCTTCCTAACTTGGATCCCCCTCTGTACTCCGCTCGGGGGGGGGGGAGAGTTTCGCGGAGTGACGGGGTTGCGTCGTGACGTAACGACGCAACCGCGTCATTCCGTGAAACTCCGCCCCCCGAGCGGGTTACTCGGGGAGAAATAGGAGGGGGAAGCAGGGAGCCACAGTTAGTGCCATGGCGGGCGCCCAGTGCGGTTGCATTGCTCGCCTGCCCCAAGAAACGGCCCTGGCTGCAGGAACAGTAAACTATGTTTTTGCTGTATAAACCAATTTTTTTTAAAGAATTGTATTTATTTCTATTTTCAGTTTAAAAGGAGAAATTTGGGCTGTTTGCTAAAGCATCTCGTGACGCTCTATACCAAGTACAGTTTACATTCAGAATTTAAATTAGTGTTTCAGGGTTGTTTGAGGTGTGTGGGCATGTCCCAATGCTATCCTTACTGAATATCTTTCACTTATTGTATTAAAAAAATATATTATTATTTGAACATGTGTTACACCTTCCATATTTTGTAAATTATTTAGTTCTTTTTTTTCACTTTCTTTGCCTCTCCAACTCTGGCAGACAGCCTTCATACAATATGCAGTAGGTTAAAATCTTATTGCCAATTTTCATGAGGCATTTTAAAAAATGCTAAGAAATTCTGATAATTAGGTCAGTTAGTAAACATTTTCAATTATGAAAAACATTTCACATTTTATTATCTTATTTCTGCTATTCGATGCAATAAGAAATTATATACTGTACCACCTGAATGTATCAAATTTCCCACCCAGTAACAGGGCCTCCAGAACGAGCCCGTTCCACCAGTCACTTCACACCTCTATCAGGACTTCTGTGCGCTACTGTGCGTGCATGGTCTACTGACCACGGATGTGCAGCTGTCATTGCTGGAGAGGGTTTCATAGGCTGTAGCGCAGTGATTCCAAAACTGAGTGTCTAGGCACCCTTGGGTGCTGTGAGACACTTGCAGGGGTGCCTCAGGTTGGTGATCCAGGACCAAAACAAATTATCTATGGACAAAGTGATATGCCAAACTAGTGATAGTGGCTGCCAATCATAAAATATGTGGACAATTACAACCACAACTATGTCCACCACCAAATAGCTGAACCTCAGCGTGACAGCCACGCACAATTTACTTAGTGTAATATATTTATTGCATTTATCAATAAGAAACTTTTGGACTGGGATGCCTTGAAAAAATGCTGATACAACAGGGCAATGTGATTCAAGAGAGTTTGGGAACCACTGTTATAGCGATTAACATTATCTTCAGATGGTGTTAGTGTTGGTAATAATGTATATCAGGGGCTGGCTGGGCAGGGGGGCAGGGTGCCAACTGTCCCCCAGACCAGTGCAATTTAAGTGCTCCAGGGCCACCTGACTGCTGATTCCCTGTGAAAAGCTTGGTCACTTGCTTGAGTCTACCCCCCCAGGCTGAAAGTTGCGAGCTAGCCCCTGATGTGTATGCAGATGTTGATATTGCAGGGTTTTATATGCACACAGCAGTGAATGACTTGAACTATGAACATCCCAGTTACTTAGTATTTGTTTACTGATAGACAGCAGGTACAGCTGCTGGAATCTCCAGTGATACATACTGCATATCAGCTTCTAACTTTTCTACAACTTGTGCTGTTTCTTTGAAGATAACATTACTGATTTTCAATCCAGCTTCTTTTGGTATATGGAGATAAGCAAAACTTCCAAAATCTTTGAGATGCTTTACACTGGGTTTTCTCTTTGACCGCAAGTCAATATGTGTAATGTCCTTTAGGGCAACTGTAAGAGATGGTTCTTGAGACAGACTGCTCTAGACACGGCTTCTACCAAAAACTGCTTGTCTAGGCCTTGCTTTCTCCACCGTTATATAATTTGCCCATTTACTGTCACCATTCGCTCAGGTGTACAGGCAATGGTCATCTAATGCTCTATTCCATGTTTTCTTAGAATTGTTCCATCCGTCTTTTGAGATATTCCCCTCTGTTATCAGATCTCAGGGTCTTGAGTATGTGAGAGGTTTAATTTTCCACAAGTCCCTTGTAGTCTACAATATTTTCTGCCACTTCAGATTTCTGTCTGATGAAGTACATTACACATTATTCATGTGAAATCATCTAGAAATGCCAAAAATAATCTGTATCCACTCACAGACTTTACTTCCATTGGACCCCACACATCAGACTGTACTATTTCAAGTGGTTTTGTAGATCTGTATGTTGACTTTGGAAATGGATGACAACTTTGTTTCCCCACAATACATCTCTCACATATGGGTTAGTCACTGACTTTCCTGTGACCTTTCCATTCTGTAGCAAAGACTGACATCATTTTGTCAATATAGTTATCACTTTGTGTTATACCACCAGTTCCCAAACTTTCTTGAATCACGGCGCTATAAATTATCAGCATTTTGTTTTTACAGCACCCCTTGGATAAACATTTTTTATTGATAAAGTTGCAAAGAAAATATTACATGAAGTAAATTGTGCCTACCTGTCATCCTTAGGGTCAGTTATGTGGTCTGGGGGTGTCACACCACACACACTGCACCCAAAAACTATACTTAACCTTCCGGAGTGCTGTGGCGGCGGCCCTGCAGTGCGGGCACAAATCACTTGGAAAATGGCCACAGCGACCATTTCTGAGTGATTTGTGCATACACGACTGGTTGCTAGGGTAATAAAGGTCCAGGTGTAAAGGGTCGAGACAGTCTTCAATAGTTTTGTATATCTGTTAGTATGAGTTAAAGTGGTATTATAGAAATTATCAGCTCAAATCACATATAACTATATTAAACCATAATAACCAATAATAGTCGATTAAATTCCAAAAAACAGAAAATGCAATTGATAAAATATGTTTCACTATTTCCTTAAAAGTCACATACTATATTGTCCTATAATATCAGCATATATGGAAAATAAGTAATATAGTGAAGTATTCAATTCTCTGCAATGTGCCTCCATGGTGTTAGCCTACACACATCATCACTGAGAATTGTGGTAGTCTGAAGTTGCTATTTTTCCATCGCTCCTCTATTAGTGATGTTAATGGCAGCAATGTGCTGACGTTCCGACACTACTCTGCTGACATTGCCTGGAACTGAATTCTCCATAATGTAATACTTCTATTAAACAGAGAAAACAACTATACCGCAGTTCTCCCCTAGACTTCACATGCCTTTAAACACCTTCAAACTCAAGAACAACCCTATTTTCCCAGAGGTACTGTATCTGGTCAGATACTCGACAGTAACCACGTTGACGTTTAGAAGCACAACACAATGATGTTGACATCAAATTGTTGATATAGTTCAAACTGTTGTCAAGCACTGTCAACATCATCAAACTGTCAACAGGTTCGCAATGTCAACATCTAAAATACGGTCAAATAAAATGTGGACATTTTCAGGATGCCAATGTTTAGGGTTAGTGTGCAGGTGGGAGGGTTAGGCTGGCTGTGGGACAGGTTAATGATAGGCTGCAGAGGATGGTCAAGGTTAGGCTGGCTGCGGGAAGGGTTATGGTTAGGAACTAGTGGAAGGGTTAGGGGTATGGTTTAGGGTTAGGGATCATATGCCCAACAGGACCCTCAAATGACGCTGGAGCCACTTCTGCAATTTGACCAGTTAAAAAGCCACTAGACCACCAGGGACTGGTTGTCAACAGTTCCTCATGTTGATGTAACCCACTCTTCATATAACCAGGCTAATGAGTTACAAATTTAACAAATGAGCTACCTTTAAAATGAAGTGCCTCCACCCAAGTATTTATATATCATGGGGCCTACTTGGGAAAACCCACCGATGAATATTGTTTATATTAATGCCAAGATACTATGTATTTAATATATATATTGTTACATATATAACCACTTGCAATCTCTCTTGTATTTTCATGAATAGATTTATTAATATCCTTTGGTTAAGACTCCCCTGTTTCACCATACCCACATGAAACCCTCAGTAAGTGAAAGAAAGATACAGCTGTATACATATATGAAAGCTTTCAACACAATATGGGTTACAATCCTTTAAATTTGGGTAGCACTGAGGAAATAAAGCAATAGAATATTACACAACAGCAACCTACATTTATATATCCAGGGATCAAGTTACTATAATACTGGTCGCACAGGTAAATTCATATTTAGTAAATGACCCCCATTTTTCAAATTATCAAAGATATTCCTTATATTCTTCCAGAAATTGGGGGGTGCTACCTCAGGCAAGGTAAGTCTACAAGAAAAAAAGAGAAGAAAGAATTTGAAATGCCCTATGGTGGTGCACACAATCTTTTATTAAGATATAACTTTTATTGAATTATATGTTAAAACCAGCGAATATTAAAAGGAAAGTAGAATCGTGTAAATAGAAAAGAAATAGTGTTTAAAATAAAAGTGCTGCGCACTAGATGTCACCGGATTCGCTCATGTATTGCTAGCAAAATCTATAGATGGTCACGAGTGTGTCAAAAATATTCCATGTCTATGTGTGTTATATTACACTTTTTAGATAGCTGAGAAAGCTGCAAGAATAAATGTCCCACAAATTAATTGTATTCCTTCCCAGGATTCCAGATGTGGGATCGTTGAAACCAAAATTCCAGATATCACCTTGTGTGGTGCTAATGATTTACTATATATTTTGCTGAATTGTCTCTCAATAAACTGATCAGAATGCTAAATGTGTACTGTGTCTCTCTGTATCTCAGAGTTAATATACAAGCTCAGTCATAAGGTCTCAGTAATGTCTGTGTGTTCTAGCTCCATGAGCAGTGTTGTATCCACTGAGAAAGGAGCATATGAAACATTCAGATACAAATGTATCCACTAAAGGGAAACAGTTATTAAGCTCTGACAGTATCCAATCTTTTACTTGTCACAAGATTTTATCATAGCTTCGCTATGGCTCATAGAGAGCTGTGACAATTTATGATAATAAATGATCAGAAATCTTTTTAACCAGATATTGTTGTACATCATATTTGTTCCCTTGGGATCCTTATATTCAAATAGATGTTTAGTGATCTAATTCGGATCATAAGAGTGGTTTATTCCTCTGTGTTATAATAGGGATGTGAAGGGCTCAACACACTCTTATTTGGATGTAGGCTCAAAGTATCAATATAAACATGGTTCGTTAATGTATCATGTTAAGCCTTCAAGGTGTGTATATGATAGTGAGTCTTACACCAGGTGCCTAAGTATATTAGGCGCCCTCTGCTGCCCTTTTATTTGGGAGGATTATATATACAGTGAGTATATAGCACTTGCTGTGAATGGGTCTGCGATCACTATAGAGTTACTGTGAGTGTAAACTGTGTCATTAATATCCTGACACACATCCAGCTTTTTATTAAATAATTTTTGATGTGGATGTTATATACACATTAAACATCTTTTGGTGTGCGTATCAGGGCTTTATTATTCAGCCTTGTGAACACCATTTAATACCATTCATAATACACAGTGTTATTTCGGCATGGTGAATTATTATCATCAGCATCTAGTTGTGCAATTTCCTCCATGTAACTCCCACACTTTGCCTGAACTGAAACACTTGCAAAATCAATGATTTCTGATATAGATACATATGCACATTAAATGTCTATTGACCATATGGATTAGAACCTTAGTGTACTGCCTTAGTATAGGGTTCAGTATGGTTCATTACACATGGTAATTACTTGCACAGTATAGCATTCTGTTAGCAGCTATTAGTATTGTATGCTTTAGATAAGTCTCACAGCTAACACAGATCAGACACTCTCAGCTTCAGTATACAGTTTTCCTAATCTATCTAGCTGAGCATTGTCCGGTGACTACCTAAAGTGCGCAGCTAGCCTGACGCACGCTTCGCTGTTTGCTTCATGCCTCTGATGAAGCAAACAGCGAAGCAAAAGATGTTTAATGTGTATATAACATCCACATCAAAAATTATTTAATAAAAAGCTGGATGTGTGTCAGGATATTAATGACACATTTTACACTCACATTAACTCTATAGTGATCGCAGACCCATTCACAGCAAGTGCTATATACTCACTGTATATATAATCCTCCCAAACAAAAGGGCAGCAGAGGGCGCCTAATATACTTAGGCACCTGGTGTAAGACTCACTATCATATACACACCTTGAAGGCTTAACATGATACATTAACGAACCATGTTTATATTGATACTTTGAGCCTACATCCAAATAAGAGTGTGTTGAGCCCTTAACATCCCTATTATAACACAGAGGAATAAAACACTCTTATGATCCGAATTAGATCACTAAACATCTATTTGAATATAAGGATCCCAAGGGAACAAATATGATATACAACAATATCTGGTTAAAAAGATTTCTGATCATTTATTATCATTAATTGTCACAGCTCTCTATGAGCCATAGCGAATCTATGATAAAATCTTGTGACAAGTAAAAGATTGGATACTGTCAGAGCTTAATAACTGTTTCCCTTTAGTGGATACATTTGTATCTGAATGTTTCATATGCTCCTTTCTCAGTGGATACAACACAGCTCATGGAGCTAGAACACACAGACATTACTGAGACCTTATGACTGAGCTTGTATATTAACTCTGAGATACAGAGAGACACAGTACACATTTAGCATTCTGATCAGTTTATTGAGAGACAATTCAGCAAAATATATAGTAAATCATTAGCACCACACAAGGTGATATCTGGAATTTGGTTTCAATGATCCCACATCTGGAATCCTGGGAAGGAATACAATTAATTTTTGGGACATTTATTCTTACAGCTTTCTCAGCTATCTAAAAAGTGTAATATAACACACATAGACATGGAATATTTTTGACACACTCGTGACCATCTATAGATTTTGCTAGCAATACATGAGCGAATCCGGTGACATCTAGTGCGCAGCACTTTTATTTTAAACACTATTTCTTTTCTATTTACACGATTCTACTTTCCTTTTAATATTCGCTGGTTTTAACATATAATTCAATAAAAGTTATATCTTAATAAAAGATTGTGTGCACCACCATAGGGCATTTCAAATTCATTCTTCTCTTTTTTTCTTATATCCAGGGGTCACCTCAGTAACTCAGTGCTATCCAATGTGGTTAAAACAGTTTAAAGTATATATCTACGTACAACTATTTCATGAATTTACTGCTATGTCTAGTTTACAACAGGTACCATTTTTCCCTTACACGTTTACAACATTAACACGACACATCTTCAGTTAATACATATCATGTCCCTTGTAGGAGAAATCATCCTAAATTTCTTTCAGTCCCGGAGACATACTGGGGCAGATTTATTAAGCTCGGTGAAGTGATAAAGTGGAAGGTGATAAAGAACCAGCCAGTCAGCTCCTAACTGCCATTTTTTCAAACCCAGCCTGACATGGAAGTTGAAATCTGATTGGCTGGTCCTTTATCACTTTCCACTTTATCACTTCACCAAGATTAATAAATCTGCCCCACTGTAAGTGGTTACATTCCTTACCACATGTCAAGCTCATTTTTACTTGGTCAGTTACTTATGTTTGGACTGGTAATTATCATGCAGAATGTACTTGGTTCTCAGATATGAAGTTAGTAGATCATATATATGCATATATATTGTTTGTATATTTAATGAGCTCTTCACTTCCTTTCCTGACTGAAATGGGTTCCTCGTTAGATTGACTGTCGTCGTATGGCTCCTGATGTAGTTTAATGTAGTCCCAAGGATTTGTCTTTGGAAATAAGATGTATCTAATAAAGTTGCTGTGAAGCACCTAGTATACTGTAAGTTCTTTGCTTTACTTCAGGTGATAACTAGATCAGCTGTTTCCCCTTCTTTTTCATATTACTGTAAGGTGCAGCTCTGTCTATGCCTAAGTTTGCAGAGCCCTCTGCCCTGTGTTACAGGTGGATAAAAGAACTTTTACTCAGTCAGTGGCGGGCTATATTACATGCAGGTTTTGCAGCAGAGTAGTGTATAAACCTATCACAATGTGCTGGCTCAGTCACAAGTTATAAGCCTACTGAATTCTGCTGGTAAAGACAGGTAACCACTGGCCACCCCGTTACTATCTGGCCCCTGATGTGTGAGATGTGCAATGAGTTCGTACAGACCTCTCCTTTATGCAGCACTGGTCATCTCCATTAATTAGCTGTGTAGCTCCCACAACTTACTGTACAGCCTCCTCTAGAAGGGACATGCAGGCACCTGAATGCTGACTGACGCTGATGCCTCTCCACACCCTTGTCCTTTGAGCACTGTTCTGGCTGTCACTGATACTTGTCAGTGCCACTGCCTATACTGCTGCTCATTCTCCCGCTGCCTCAAGCTGCAAGGGTCCTGTCTCTTTACATATAGGACCTGTCTCCTCTCCTAAGAGCACGAACTCTGTCTCTCACATGAGGTAAAATCCTCTCCTTAGCTCCTGAGATACCGCTCTCCTCAGGTACCTCTACAATCTCCTCAACTGATGCCTGTTGCAGGCTCCTCCCCCCTGCGCAGGGCTCATGGCGGTTATTTCTAACTGCACAGGGAGTTTCTAGAAAAGTCTCTTGCACCTTCTCTGCTCATGTACATTTCTTATGTATATTTGAACAATAAGACATTTAATATACATCTTTTAATAATAAACAGTACTTTATATTATACAGTACATACTGTATATGTACTCTGCCTCTTTCCTGTAATTCCCATTATGTGGATAGAGGTTACATTGACATCATTCTGGTAGACAAGATTAATGTCAACAATGTTGACATCAGAAATGTCAACAGTTCAGCCCTGTAAACATTCTCATGTAGACCTAATGACTGTTATACCACACTTAAGTGGAACTCTTTTTTACCTATATATTGTAAGCTTGTGAGTAGGATCTGTTTACATGTCTGTCTGTCAAGTCTATCTGTTAATACCCAGTTTCATTACTGTAGAAAATATTTTTGTAATAATAAATAAGTACAGAGTCTCTCTTTCAAAACATTTGTGTACCATGTCCATTTGCATATAATATGAATGTGAATTTCGAGCAAAAGCCTCAATAATTAAAATAATACAGTATATATGTATATACATATATCTTTTATATAGAACCTTTTTTATCTTGTCAACTATTTTAATTACTCTCATATGTATTCATTTTTTTTATTATTTATATATCTCTGGCTTTTTACAAATCGTTTATGGTTTAATAACCTTTTAGTAGCAACACTGGTCGCCGACATCCCTATCCCTCCATTATCCATATATATATATATATATATATATATATATATATATGCATACACACATAGTGTTCATGCTAGGCAGTTTTAGCAGGGCGCCACGCCCTGCCCGAATTTTTAAGGGCAAAACCCACCCTGCCCTTTCTGTGGCACCCTGCTAAAACTGACTCCGACTTCCTGCCCTCACAGCTGTGTAAAGATGCCGCGTGCATGCGCTCGGCATCCATTCACGCTGAGAGAGCGCTTGGAGAAATCCCAGCACCTCCGTAGGTGCTGGGCACGCCCCCAACAGTGATGCTGATGGCTGCCCACCCCCCTCTTTTAGTACCCACAATGATCCGCCCCCTATTTTGCATGGCTGTGCCCCCTTTTCACCGCGCGCGCACCCTAGTGCCCCTCTAGATCCGGCGCCCTGCCCTGCTCAGATTTTAGAGTGAACACTACACACAGATGTGTCCTTGTTCCGCTTAAACACTATTCGTGGCAACTCTGATTGATTTGCTGGTAATAGTGAACCTGTGAATGTCCACTGGCATATGCATATGCACCCACTTCTGTAGGAGTGCATGATGCGGATGCACACCGGAGTTAGTCGTAGCATGCTCTGGGTAACCACTGCAGGGATGCATATGCACATGACAGGTGATTAGCCACAACATGAAGATGGACACATCTGTAGAGTCAAGTCACATTATTATGGCTACCAGCTAATAGCCAGAGTAGCCATCATGTGCAGCACAGACAGCAGCTAGGTGGGCTCAACTGTCATTTTAGACACGTCTAGTAGCCCCTAGGTTAATTTTTATGGTGAGCTGCTCCACTGTAGCGTGTCGGTCAGCCCTCACGCACCTTTGTAGCTGATGTTCACCTGTCACATCAATAGCACGTGGTGCTCCACAGTTTTGGTTATTTGCAATGGTGCCATTTGTCCAGTCACGATGCACCTTCACCACAGCAGCACACAAACAGTTCACAAACTGCACTGTTTCAGAAAATACTGCCACCCTTGGCCTAAAAGCCAACAATCATCCCTTTGTGCAACTTGGGGAAATCTCCCCTTTTACCTAAAGACAGCAGCGAGTGATATGTGTGCAGACAGCCTATCGCCGACACGTGACATACTTCATGGGCTACGAGCTTCCAATGTCAAATGTAGAAGGTGGTCATAATAATGTGACTCGACAATGTATATACTAGTTGAAAGTAGATATGAGCTGGTCTCGTTCAATGAGAACCATACCCACCTGAACTTCTGGGATCTGGGGTGTTCCAAGCTATAGCTCACATATCGCTGCCTGCCCTGGATCCCAAATCGATGCAAAACCTCGCAATACCACTGTCAGATCTTGAGGTTTTGCCTAGGAGGCCATTCCCAGCGAATACAATGGAAAGACCGCTGATTGGCTGAGAGAGCTGCTTGACCAGGCTTTCAGCCAATTAGTGCTTGTCCACAGAGTTCAATTGGTATAGCATTAATGATACCATGCCGACAAACCCCCACACACACACACACACTTACACACACCTAGGACACAGCCGTCTACCCTTCTCTGCTGCAAACACCCCCACACTGCCGACACAGCCTGCAACGTTACACAGAGGACACCTCCAGCACTAATAAACACCACTGGCACCCCCACACTGTTGACACAGCTGGCCTATTGCACTGCCAGTGCCATTGACACATCAGCATATAGGACACCACTGGAACACTGCCAACACTGCCAGCCCCCTACAAATCCGACACCCGCACACTGCCAACTCGGCTCACAGAGGACACTGTCAGCATCCCAGCACTGCCAACCCCATTGACACACCCAAACAGAGGATACCACTGGCACCCCAGCACTGCCAACACAGCCAGGCTCCCCCACACTGCAGACACCATCTGCACCCCCGCATTGCTGACTTTGCTGGCCATCCACACGGAGGACACAGCTGGCACCCCCGCCAATACTGCTGCCACATCCGCACAGAGGACACCACCAGCACCCCAGCACTGCTGACACTACTGGTACATCCACACAGAGGACACAGTCGGCTCCCCCACACTGCCAACATGACTGGCATAATCCTTCTCAAAGACATCTCCTGGGGCATGTATCATCAGCAGCACACCTCTCGCCTGCTGTCACAGTAAGCCCACTATTGATGTATCCAACTCACACTGTATCTGACATGCACTGTACATGACCCACACTGTACCTGACATGCACTGTCTGTAACCTGCACTGTATCTGACTCAGACTTTATCCGACCTGCACTGTAACCTGCACTGTATCTGACCTACACTGTAACCTGCACTGTATCTGCCCTGCATTGTTTCAAACCCACACTGTCTCTGACCTGCACTGTCTGTAACCTGCACTGTATCTGATCTGCACTGTATCTGACCCACACTGTATCCAACCTGCACTGTCTGTTACCTGCACTGTATCCGACCCACACTGTATCTTTCCTGTGCTGTAACCTGCAATGTATCCGACCTGCACTGTATCAAACCTGCACTGTATCCAACTCACATTGTATCCAACCCGCACTGTATCCAAACCACACTGTATCCAAACCACACTGTATCCGACTCGCACTGCATCCAACCCACACTTTATCCAACCTGTACTGTATCCAACCCATAGTGTATCCGACTTCCAGGTATGGAACACTGTTTTTAATGGTTGGGGAGATTTTGGGAAATTGCTTAACAAAGAGAAGACTGATCGGGGTTTTACATAGGCACAGAGTGCCAGTCTTCAGTGGCCAGGACCCCCAGGAGGGAGGTACAGATTGGGCACTGAGAAAATGTATGTGCTGGGAGATGTGCACTTGTCAATGAGGCATCCAAGTCTGCTGTTGCTATTTTACACATGGTTTACTGTTTTTTTCTTTGCTGTTTGTTAGCTACTAGTACTTTAGTCCAATGAAATTCCACACACGATTCTTAGTAAATTTCTGTGTTGTCTTATTTTCTATTGAAAGTATTTGCAAGTTGGTTTGATATGTTATTGCTACTACATTACTAATTTGCAAAACATTTTCAAACTGAAATAACTGCCATTTATTTGTGCCGCTGCTCTGTTGCTTAGTTTAG
Source organism: Pseudophryne corroboree (assembly GCF_028390025.1). Taxonomy (NCBI): domain Eukaryota; kingdom Metazoa; phylum Chordata; class Amphibia; order Anura; family Myobatrachidae; genus Pseudophryne; species Pseudophryne corroboree. The sequence goes on from NC_086451.1 coordinate 201,814,554, forward strand.
CCACCCAACCTTTGGCCTATGTTGGTGAACAATATTATGAGCTGTGACTTGGTCAAAATTGACTGGAAATGAGTGGAAATTAATGTCATTGAGATTACTAAAACTGTAGGAACAAAAACAGGCCCAAAATTATGTGATTTTAGCTGTGTTTGTGATTTTGTGTGGGAAAAAAATCCAGATCCAAAACCAAAACAAGCAAGGGTAGTTTTGGCAAAACCAAATACAGATCCAAAACACAAAGGAGATACAGATCCAAAACCAAAACCCATGATGGAGGCCAGTGCACAGTGTGTGTGTGTGTGTGTGTGTGTGTGTGTGTGTGTGTGTGTGTGTGTGTGTGTAGCAGCAGCCTTTAGCTGTATATCTGTAATGGGCAGGCTATAATGATGCTGCACTATATACACCAGTACTGGCATGTGTAAGCTCACCAGTCACCACACAGCTCCCAGCCAGTCTGGGGGCAGAGAACACCAGTAGCCACCAGCAGCTGGCCAGCATGCTCTGAGCATGGCCTGTGTGGGGTGTCAGAGGGGCAAGCACAGGACCCTTTCCATCCAATGGCGCGCAGCATATATAAAGCAGTTGAGCTGGTTATCTGCCTCCTCCTCACCTGCATCATCTGCATCCCTAGCACCAATCAGTCCTCCTCTGCGGTCACTGCACTGCCCACCTCCACATAGAGTATCACCACAGCCGGACTGATATACCTTCTCCCCCACCAGTAAGTGGCCACATGTGACCCTGGTGCCTCCACTCTGAGCGCTGCAGGACTATATGGTGGTTCCTGCAATGTATGGCAGGAGTAGTATACCCTGTGTGTCTCTCAGAGAAAATATAAATCACCCACATGCTTGCTGGGTGCTATCTCTGGGGAATACCATTATGTCCATGTGATTAGATGTAACAAACGCTGTCCAGGTGATATATTTTCGTGTCCTACTATCCTGGTGACTGTTAGTAGATCTCTTTAAAGAACTTTTCTTCTTTTGTGGCATGGATAAAGTTATTGATAAAGCCATGCCTTCTAAACACTCCAACTCATCTAACAAAACAAGGAAAGCAAAGGGTTCCTCACAAAATCAGGGTCACCTTCACTAACACACTCTGATTCAGAATCCCTGGAATTTCGAGGAGAAAAAAAACACCCCTCTCACTGCAAAGGATATCTCAGATTTATGATGTCCTTTATCGATAAGAGATTTGAGGACCGCCAAATGAATTTGGAAGCTGGCTTAGCCCGAATTGATTCCCATCCCTTCCGCATAGTAGCTTTAGAAACGTGGGTAAGTGATGCGGAGGATCACATATAGACCTGCCAATCAGGGATGGACACTCATGATAAATTAGCACAACAAATGCAAGAAAAAATAAATGATCTAGAAAATATTTCCCATTCCTGGAACAAGCTTAACTTCTTTCCTTACAACTGACCTCCCAGCAGCACTAGGAATCCTAAATAGTATTGAGGTGCCACACATTGAGAGGGCCCATAGAATCTGAATAGAACAGGGGGTGTGTCAGACAATGATCTCACCCAGTAATAACTTGGTACCTAGACTATAGAACAGGTTTTTTCAATCAGTGTGCCGTGGCACCAAGGTGTGCCGTGGAGCCAGAGCAGCTTCCTGCACCTTCAGAGTGAACTGTTGGCCCGGGCTCTTCTTAGAGGATCAGTCGTGCTCTGGCCGTGACCTATGCCTTGAAGACGCGGCGGTGTGATATCATAGGTCACGGCCACCGTGTCTCACCACCCAGCCAGCCCACCCACCTGCATACACATCTTCCAGTTCCCACCTGCATACACAGCTTTCCTTGCCCACCCACATCCATACCTGCCCGACCGCCCGCTGCTTAGTATTCGCAGCACTCCACTATGAACTACTCCCACCACTGAGGGATAGGGAGGAGGACAGCTGACCGGTAAGGGCTAATATTTGTTATTTTATTTCTCCTGTGTGGAATAATAAGATTTCAATAGGATTTATGTGGGGAGAATAATGATTTATGGATTTATGGGGTGAACAATGTGAATAAATAGGATTTATGTGGTGAGCAATGTGATTGTTTTTTCTGTGTAGGCCAATGTATGTGTGGATTTTTTTTTTACTGTGATGGCCAATGTGTTTTTTTTATTTTTTTCTGTGGGGAACTGATGGTGTGCCTTGGGAATTTTAAAATATTGTTTAAAAAGGTTGAAAATCACTGCTATAGAACCAAGGAAATTAATTTGGCCCCATATCACAAGAGGTTGTTAATGTTTGGATTTTCCACAATGGTAACTCAAAAATGCAAAGAATTTCTTTGAGATCTGTTCCTTTTTACATAAATAAAAATGTTAGATTTGCTCTGCTCTACCCAGTTACTGTAAGCTGAGAGCAGTGGCAAACAGCACTCAGCTGTTTTCACTGACCCTGCAACAGCAAAAGCACATTTCATGTTTCCAAGGTCACTACCCAGATCCCCAAATAGGTAAATCTTTATATTTCAGTGCTAAATCAATGGGGGGTTATTTCCCTGGACGGGGATATACTGACAACCCTATCCCCAGAGTAGCCATGCCATCTACAGTTACTAATACAGTTCTTTACCTTCCCCCAAAACTATTGCAAATATTATCCTGGAATGTAGGTTGATTGCAAACAAAACAAAACAAAAAGGGTTGATACTCAAACGTTTCAATCAAGATATAGTATTTTTTCAAGAGACTCATTGGCTCCCCTCTTTGGAACACTCACTGAAAGCTACTTGGATAGGCTCAGGCATCTCAGCCCCTTACAAAAGAAAAATAATAGGGGATGCCATACTCTTCTGCAAGGACTTGCCAGTATCTATACTCACGCAAACTATTGATCCAAATGAACAATACATAATCTTAGATATTGAATTATACCAAGTTAATTACACATTGATTAATGTACTGCATAATCTCCCAATGTCAAAACTCACCTTTACATTCAGGATATAGGTCATATCCTTCACGTCTTAGATGGACACGCACCCCATTCATGCATGCCCCGGCAGAAAGTAACCACGCTAAGCATGGCTAGATGTGCCCATTAAGGACAAAAACTCCAGAAATATAAAAAATACATAGAAGGATAGGCACACTAGTCCAGGGTTTTCATGCAATCAGTTACATGTGTTTGTTCTATTTGGCCACAGGGGCCGATTCAGACCTGATCGCTGCTGTGCGTTTTCGCACAGCGGGCAATCAGGTCTGAACTGTGCATGCACCACAATGTGCAGGCGTGACGGTCTGCAGAAACAGGGTGCGCCGGGCAGCGACGGTATGGTGGGAATAATCAGATCGCACCGGTGAACGCAAGGAGATTGACAGGAAGAGGACATTTGTGGGTGGAAACTGACCATTCTCGAGGAGTGTCCGGAAAAACGCAGGAGGGACCAGGCGTTTGGAGGGAGTATTCCTGACGTCAGCTCCGGCTCCGATCATCGCAGTGGCTGAGTAAGTCCTGGGCTGTGCAGAGACTGCACAAACTTCTGTTTGTGCAGCTCTCCTGCACATGCGATCGCCCTGTAGGCGGCAACTACCTGATCGTAGGGATGCAAAAAATGCACCCTAGTGCCCCTTTTACTTATGTATGTCACCTTGATATTTCAATGATCACATAAAATGTTAGTGTTGCTTAGAAACGTGTTTTCTTTACTTCAAATTTTGAACATTGCATGAATGCTAAACGTGTAGACATTGAAATACATTTGATTTACTAAATATTGCAAGTCGTTTACATACATATGCTTGATTGTCTGTCTGTACAACTCATAAACAGTGATTATTGTGATTGGTATGAAAAAATTACTTCTGTCCCTGACATAGGGGATCTGATACTGACTGAGGGTCTTTACGGTGCAACCTGAGTTACAGTGTGGGATAAGGTTGAAAGTAAGGGGCTATGGACTGGTTCTCCTTCCCTATGCCCCAGATCCCAGAACTCACAGACACTCCCTGGAAGCTGGTCGGCCTCAGGAGTGGGTCATGGCTTAGGGAGGGGATGTTATCAGAGACGCGTCTCTCAGAGCGGCTTACTGCACATCCCTTCCGCATATGGAGACTCACATTTCTGCCGTCCCTCGCCATCCACCATGTCTCATCCTCCCGCCGATCCTCTCCTGTTGCCAGGGAACTGTCCTTACTTCCAGCTCTCTTGGTCACGTTGCCCGGATGGTTTTCTGAGGTTTTAAAACACTGTTCGTGCTCTCAGTGCAGGCAGCCTAGTTGTGCAGTAATGACAGCAATGTTACTTATGTTGCACCGTGAAGACCCTCAGTCACTTTGAGGAGACCTAGTGCGCACTTACACCTTACAGACCAGCGGGACGCCGCAGTCTGTTTTTGACCATACAGACAATATAGTGAATTTTATCTGTGTGATTTTTTGGGGAATTTATTCATCAGTTTGATCTACATTCCTGCAAAAGAATTATTATTATTATTATTATTATTATTATTATTATTATTATTATTATATTAAATGTATTTCAATTTGCAAAAAAGAAAAGGTACAATCTCACTTTGCGCTCAATGTCCCAGAAATCCGGCTTTGTCCCAATGGACAGGTGTAATCCAATCAATATGAAAATAAAAATAAAAAACACAACATAGTGTAATACTGCAATGAAGAGGAGTCTTTCACCGCTGTGTGATACGGAGAATGGAGGTGTTGGTATAGTCCCAGATAGAAAGTTCATACATCCACCTCCTTTCCAAAGGCACCCAACGTGGTATACAGGAATTATGGTGATGAACTCTTACATGTATGCTTACTTCTGTAAGGCGTGTTGAAAACTCATAAAGGTTTCTTTTACGATCCTTTAAACTCTCCTCACATAAGCAGGTGAACCCCGATAGCCCTCGTAATAAATCATATGGGGAAAGGCAAAGATGGTGTTCAGCTGATAGCAATGGACCCGGATACCAATAGCTATTGATTCTCCACTATGGATAGGCTGATCTGTAACCCACCAAATACCATTTGGTGGGTTATAATCAGTATATGGTGGGTACATAATTCCTGTATACCACGTTGGGTGCCTTTGGAAAGGAGGTGGATGTATGAACTTTCTATCTGGGACTATACCAACACCTCCATTCTCCGTATCACACAGCGGTGAAAGACTCATCTTCATTGCAGTATTACACTATGTTGTGTTTTTCATTTTTCTTTTCATATTGATTGGATTACACCTGTCCATTGGGACAAAGCTGGATTTCTGGGACATTGAGCGCAAAGTGAGATTGTACCTTTTCTTTTTTGCAAGTTGATATAGATTGGTGGTCTATTTAGTACTTTCCATTGCAGCTCTTATTGCAGCGCCAAGAGAGGAATTATTTTTCTTTTGTAAATGTATTTCAATGTCTACAAGTTTAGCATTCATGCAATGTTCAAAATTTGTTTATAAAGTAAAGAAAACATGTTTTTAAGCAACACTAACATTTTATGTGATCATTGGAATATCAAGGCAACATACATAAGCAAATGGGGCTGAGCGCTTTATATCCCAGAACTGTTTAACAATACAGCAAGAAGGACAAGCTTGCAAAATATCAGTAACACTCCCCAAACTGTATACGCACCACAGTGCGCAGTCGCAAAGCTATATCCATCTCCTTATTTAGTCTGTTGGGTTCCAGAACTCAGTGCTGGTCATTGATGTTTTCTGTTCTTAGAGGAAGAGGTTGCTGTTCTTGTCTGCTATCTGATTTCTGGACTCTGTTCATGTATCCCACCATATTAGGTACTGCAGCAAGAAAGTGAGGGGTCTGTTGACTAAGCATTGGAGCGAGATAGTGGATGGCAGAAACTGCTTAGCAGGATATAAGGCAAGCTTTATGCGCAGAGCTTGTATTACAAGCTCCTGATTTCAGAAAGCAGTTTGTGTTTCAGACTGATGCCTCTGGTACGGGCAGGGGCGTATCTACGGAGGAGGGGCCCGTGTGCAGTCTCCACATATGGGCCTCCTCCTCCTCCATAGCCGGCAGTGCAGTTAGTGCTCTGAGCACTAGAGAGACTCTGCCACAGTGCCATAGACAACAGCGCTTGCGCAGGTGTATGGGAAAATGGCATGGTGGCCATTTTTCTGGAGACCTGCACAAGCGCTTTAGACTCTGGCACAGTGCCAGAGTCTCTCTAGTGCTAAGAGTACTAACTGCGCTGCCGGCTATGGAGGAGGAGCGGGCCCACACGGGGAGACACCGATGGACACCAGAGAGGTAAGTAAAAGTATAGACGAAATGGGTGCAGTGTGTGCGGTGTGGGCCCCCTCTAGACCCAGGGGCTCGTCTGCACTGCACACAGTGCACCATTATATATACGCTACTGGGTACAGGGTTAGAGGCAGTCCTTTCCCACGAAGTAGAAGGGGAAGAGAAACCCATCCTCTACCTTAGACAGAAATTGCTGCCCAGAGAATGCAAGTACTCAACTGTGGAGCAGGAGTGCTTGGTGATTAAATGGACAGCAGAGTTACTGAGATACTATTTGTTGGCCGACCATGCTCCCTTAGAGTGAATGCACACAAACAAGGAGGTGAATTCTTGTGTGACTCGCTAGTTTCTGGCCTTACAGCCATTCAAATCTGAGGTGCAGCATCATCTAAGGAAACAGTACCTTGATGCAGATGCCCTTTTAAAAAGATTATAGGTCCTGATCCTCCTAGCAACTCTGTGGTGAAGCTAGGGGAGGATGAGGGTGAAGAAGGGGATCTGTGGAAGCTAGTTGAGGGGTGTGTTCCTGGATGGATGGCACAAATAGGTATGGGTGAGGCAGAGAACTCACCAGGTGAATTTGCAGCTTCACCAGAGTGGTTGAAGCTAAAGGGGAAGGAGTGTGGCAGGGACCGCATGATTCCACATGAGGTTATGGCAGAAATAGGTCTGAAGGAATCACCAGAGAAAACAGTGGTGTTCAAAGACCACTTAATTAAAATGTATTTGTGTTAAAAACTTTGTATTCAAGAAAAAAAAAATATATATAATTACAAAGCATTCTTGAATGATGTCATATTTTCTGCCAATTCCTGTTGACACCCTGGACAGGAAATTAACTCTTAACAGTATCTTCAATAAATAGTGGACCTATATGACACCAATTACCGTACGCATTTCATCCCTCAAGGGGACTTCTTGAGGGGCAAATCTTAATAAAAGGACATAGTCTATATGTCTCATTGAATTTATATAACCACTTAGAATTTTGACACAATAAATTAAACATGAGAACTAAAACAATGAATGTAAATATAAAGGTTCCAGTACTGTTCTGTGTAATCTACATTAAAACTGATGTAAATATAAAAAAAATTTTTGAATGACACATACCACAATAATATATGTACAAACAATTCTTACTAGTATTTACAAAATATCCTGTTTCTTAGTCAGCTGTAGTCTATTCAGTGACACAGACAAGTAAATAGAGAATTCAATCCAAATACTATCTCTAATAATTTGGGGAAATGACCAGAAACTACTCAAAATATCTAAAATTATTAAAAACCAATGATAACTATCAATGTCTCCAATCATGGTCCATATGGTGTTAATTTTATAGGTGAAACTCCGAAAATTAGAATATCGTGGAAAAGTTCATTTATTTCAGTAATTCAATTAAAAGGTGAAACTAATATATTATATAGACTCATTACATGCAAAGTATTTGAGATATTTCAAGCCTTTATTTGTTATAATTTTGATGATTGTGGCTTACTTAAGAAAACCACAAACTCAAAATTTCAGAAAATTAGAATGTTGTGAAAAGGTTCACTATTGTAGGCTAAAAGTGTCAAACCCTAATCAGCTAATTAACATGGATCTTACTTGGGGAATATGGATATCTTACAGATGCTAGATGATGACTGGATAATTAGTTTATACCTTAATCGAGCACTACATTCAACTCTAATGCTTCGTTTAGGCCTTGAGGATGAAGTGAATTCAAATGAAAAGTCCAGTAGATCTCTTGCTTACAAAGTCTGGCAAATCTGTCTCCTCCCGTTTGGTGATCGGAACATGTTCCAACCCTATGATTCTAAGAGATGCTGGATTACTCTCATGACATTTATTAAAGTGTCTAGAGACACTGTGATTCGTCACTCTCAATTATATTCCTCCTGTGTTCCATGAATCTCGTTTTAAGGGGTCTAGTTGTTCTACCCACATACCTCATATTACAACCACAAAGGAGTAAATAAATAACCCAGCTTGAATCGCAATTAATAAAGCTAGTAATGGTATACTCTCTTTCTACTATATCTAAGGGCAAAGTCAGTGTTTTGTTGACTGTATGTCGACACGTCGTGCATCTTGTTTTACCGCATTTTAAAAAACCTTTTTGTTTTGTTGGTAACCATGTTGAAAGTCCAGTTTCTTCCTGTTCTCTAACAGATTTCATGTAGCTAGGGGCAAGAATAGTTTTCAATGATTTATTTTTCTTAAAAGTGAATTTTGGATCAGTAGGGATACAGTCCTTTAGCAATGTATCATACCTTAATATATTAGAATTTCTCTTTATTATACGTTTAATTTCCCCCGATTGATTGTTATAGGTAGATATGAATGATATGTCTCTCTCATTATTTATTAATTCTTGTTTGGGTTTTGAACTCAAAAGCTCATAACGATCCATCTGTAAAACCTCCTCAAACGACTATTTCAGTAATGATTCGGAATAACCCCTAGCTTCAAAAGTTTCCCACATGACCTTTGCTTGTGTCTCAAATAAACTGTCGGATGAACAGTTGTGTCTAATACGCATAAACTGTCCTTTTGGAATGTTGAATTTCCATGGCATATAATGAGCACTTTTGTAGTGTAAATACGCTCCACTTCCAACATCCTTGATGTGGTTGGAGGTTTGCAGACCTGACAGTTTTGCAGAAAACCATCATTGACACCCCCCACATGGAGGGAAAGCCTCAAAAGGAAATTGCAAAAGAAATTGGATGTTCTCAAAGTGCTGTATCAAAGCACATTAATAAAAAGTTAAGTGGAAGTGTGGAAGAAAAAGGTGCACAAGCAGCAGGGATGACTGCAGCCTGGAGAGGATTGTCAGGAAAAGGGCATGTGGGGGAGCTTCACAAGGAGTGGACAGAGGCTGGAGTTAGTGCATCAAGAACCACCACACACAGATGGATCCTGGACATGTGCTTCAAATGTTGTATTCCTCTTGTCAAGCCGCTCCTGAACAACAAACAACATCAGAAGCGTCTTACCTGGGCTAAAGAAAAAAAGAACTGGTCTGTTGCTCAGTGGCCCAAAGTCCTCTTTTCTGATTAGAGCAAATTTTGGGCAGGGAGAGAGAGGACAGATGTGCTGCTGTGTGCTGGGCTGGGGAGAGAGGCTGCTGAAGCAGCAGCCAGTCCTCTCTCTCCCTACGTAATTGGGGGGAGAACTCTCACCCCCCCCCCCCCCACCCCACCGTGCTGCCACCCCCACCCACCAGAGCTGATGATGGCAACCCCCATGTGGCATACACCCACTTTTTGGGTACACATAAACCTTATTTTGTTACATTTTTTAACGGGTCTAGCCACACCTCCCTTATCAGCCACATCTGTACCAGGGCCCCGCAAAATTGTTGGCACCCCTGCTCTAAGGCACTTCAATTGTACCTGGGAGTGTTTGGAGCATTCAGTCCTGGTAAACTACCGGTTTGTGATATCACTATCCACAATCTTCATCAAGAAGATCCACTTCTTGATGAAGAAGTGGGTCTAGAGAGGTGGTGAGTTGGAGAGGGAAAGAATTCCAGAATTAGGAAGCAGCATAGGCAAAGGACGTAATCAGCTGGCAGGAGAGGCAGCATACATTTGTGGAACAAAGAGTCAGGAGTGTAAAGGGAGATGAAGTCAGAAATGTAAATGGGAAGGAATGGGTGAGGGTTTTGTACGTGTGAGAAGGTTGAAGTGCAGGGCTTGTAGGAGAGGTGAGGCAGAAATAGTACCTTTGGAGAGGAAGTTGAGCACTCAGGACTGACTGAAGCGCTTAACTTATAAAGAAATAACAAGGAATAGCCCACACCTGTACATGAAACAGGGTTTGAATCAAATGTTTCTACATATTAAACAATTGTCATTCCAAAACCCTTCCTCCAATTTGGATGTGTGTACCCTCAAATTAAAGCTGACAGTCTGCACTTAAACCATATTAATTATATAACTGTAACTTGAATATGTTTTGGTAAACAGCTAAAATAGGAAAATTGGAACCAAATATATCTGTTGGCCATGCTACTAGACATACTACTGTACTAGCCATCTTGTCAAGGTATATGGTGCACCAAAAATATAGGGTTGTGGATTCATGGGGAAGGAGCATGGCCACAGAGCTACCTTTACACATTATGGCAGCAGAGCCCCCCTTTTTTTACACATTACAACAACTGAGTCCCCCTTTTTACACATTAAGCAGGCAGGGTCTCCTTTTTACACAATAGGCAGCAGAGTCCCCCTTTTTTACACATTATGGCAGCAGAGCTCCCCTTTTTTACACATTAGGCAGGCAGAGTGCCCTTTTTACACAATAGGCTAGGCAGCAGAGTCCCTTTTTTTACAAATTAAGCAGGCAGAGTCCTCTTTTTACACATTAGGCAGCAGAGTCCCTCTTTTGTACACATTAGGCTGGCAGAGTCCACCTTTTTACTCATGAGAGAGAGAGACAGAAAGAGAGAGAGAGTGTGTATTTGTGTGTGTGTGTGTGTGTGTGTGTGTGTGTGTGTGTGTGTGTGTGTGTGTGTGTGTCTGTGTGTGTAAGTATTATACCTACCTGTGACCAGCTGGCAGGCCTCTCCTCTTCTCCTTCCTACCCAAGTCCCCGTCCTCCTCCTCCCCCAGCTAGCTGGGCAGGGCGCAGGGCAGTGTAGGATACTGAGTAAGCTTGGAGAGATGTCGGATGTCAACACGTCTCTCCCGAGTTGCAGGGGGTGGCGATCCGGCATCCAGAGGTGGATACTCATGTCCCAGGAGCTGGCGGCAGTGCTCCCAAGTCCCTTGCAGCAGTGGCAGAGTGAGACAGGTGGTGGCGGCGGCAGTGAGTCGGACTGGAGATAGTGGCCATGCAGGTGAGGGGTGTGCTGCCAGATGGTCCGCCCTCAGTGCATTTGCGCTGTGAGCAAGGCACCATTGGCACACACCTAGTTACGGCCCTGATGTCACGGAAACAGGTTTGGTTTGCTGCACTCCCTATGACCAGCCAGATTACTGCTCTTCTTGAACTCTACCCTGCCAATATCAAAAGCAGTGCACCAAACCCATACTACTTCTGTGACCTGACATTATCTCCATACACCTGGTCTAGTTGGTGATGACTTTCAGCTGCTGATGTGCCCTTTAGATGCCGAAATCTGATCACACTACCACCTCAGTGGTTGACCATGTTTTCAGCAGTCCTGCCATCTTACACCTAATGTTGGGACACTATGGCGATATGAGGGAAAGTAGTGATCTGCCTGCTCTTGCCTGGAGGGAAATTAGAATGAAATAGAGAACATTACACACATAAGAGTGTGTTACCTTACTTATTGAACCATATACAGTTTTTTAAATAACTATTAACCTTTTTGTCTTTATTCTGATTCTGCTTGATAAATACCATAAAATATAGATTTTAACTTTTGCAGTTGAGACACTTACCTGCTATAGTATTAATTGATGTCACTTTCTGAGCTGGTAGTGGGCACAGCATACGACCTTGCAGAGGCAGTCCTTGCTTTAGGAATGGTTCACCCCAGGGCAGATGAGGCGCCACCTCAGTTCCATTAAGTAAGCAAGCCAGAAAGCAATAGAAACTTACAATTCCAAAAAGGATACTAAATGCAACAGTGGTTTCACCAGGCAGAATATCTAGGGTGTGCAGTAAAACATTTATAAGCAGAATCTCAAATGTAAGGGATTTTATGAACCAAGCTTTATTTAGTGTGATTAAACAAACAGTTAAAAAAGCATTTAAAATGAAAAAGCAGACAATGCCCACCGCTACTTGAAATCTAATCACTGACAGGCATAAAGTCACATATTTCATAAGACCCCAAATTATCCACCAAATTCCATAAAAGATAAAGGCACTGCCTTCACAGGTTTTACCAGTAGATAGGGAAAATAAACCAGTTATGTACACCATGCCTCCAGTCACCATAAGCAGAATAAAGCTAGCATGTGTTTCCACGGTAATTAAAAAGGCCGCAAGAGTGTCAAATGCATGGCCAATTACATCCACACCATGTAAATAAAAGTTTGCAGAAAAATAACAGCACGTTATTTTGGGGGGTTTTATTCTAAGATATCGAAGCCATGAAAATATTATCTCCCTTAGACTATTTCTTTGTGAAACCTTGAAATCTGTCTTTGACACGTAAAGCCTAGTCAGCATGTAGACAATTGACGCTAAGAAGATAATCAAATTAACTGCTTGTGGTGCAATATGGGAAATTCCACTAGGGAGGGTCAAAGTGGCACAATAAACTGCAAACAGCAACATGTATACACCAATATACAGATTCTGCAAGGACATAATGCAACCTAAAGCGAAAAAAAGAATTGCAAACACAACCATGAATGGGAGAGGAAGTAATGGGGCGTTGGACAGATGGGGTTGATTTATGAGTGAAATTCCTTCTGCAAATCTCAGTACAGCCAAGAAGCTGAAAAATATGGCATGAAATATATCACATGCCCAAAATGATGCAACAGAGACCATAACTTGGTACATTGCTGATGTGAACATCCAGTGGGCTTGACCAATGAAGAAAATGTTGGTTGTGCCTATCAATTTTCCACAGAGTACACTTGATGATACCATATTGGCTATTATTCCTGTGACAATAAGATGGTTCCTTGATATACAGTTTGTGGAACTGACACTGATCTGCTTCTGGAAAGCAGTTTTATTTTTCAGGATATTTAAAAGCCTCATTGCCACAAGATAAATGCTTATAACGGTGACTATCATAAAGTTACAAGCGATACCTGATGGGCCAAGAGTCTTATCATTAAAGAAAGCAAGAACATGGATGTTAGCAAGACCCAGTGCAAAAGCCATAAGGGGCAAAGGCCCTTTTTTGTGGAGTGTTCCAACACATCCTATTACAAAAAAGGCAGATGAAATGGCTAGTAAGCCTGGGAAGATTGCCTCACGAAACTGGTCTGAGCTTGAGAGTATCTTGTTATCTAGCAGGAGGTGTACAATGCCAGAGTTTAACCACAGGGCTGACACAGTCATACATAATGTTACAGTCAGAAGATCAGGGCTGAATTTTTTTTGGATTCCTGAAATAAAACACATGAAGATTGTCAGTGTGTTTCTAGTATTATTTTAGTACATTTGCAAACATAAATCATTTGAATAAACCTAATTTTATTGTCATTTTAAGAAATATAATATTTACTATTCACCTGTGTAAAAATAGCTTAAGAAAAAGCATCACGGTCAGCAATAGCACAAGTTTTCTCTTACACACCATAGAGATATGCAGGAAGAGTAGCAATGTCGAGGGCAAAGCTGTAGCAGGGCAATAATACACCTCTGAATATGTTTCCTCATGATGTCATGACTGCTGTCAGAGATGTAAGGACCAGGAAGATGCTCTGGTCATTCTGCAAGCCATGTTGGTGCTATAGGGAAGCAATGGTGCTTCCTAATCCATGTAATGGGCTTCCTAATCCATGCTCACCAGGACTTCTTGCACACACTTAGTTACCACCTGGTGGAGGGTACCATTTATGGATGATATGTGTGCAGCTAAACATTCGGGTTATGTCTGAATCAGCCCCTTCATTTTGACTACATGACTTTAATGCACATTAAATACTATCAAAAGTTAACAAAGTATACATGATAACACACATATTGGTAGATGTACGAAGCAGTGAAAAGAGTGGAGAAGTGTGCCATTGGAGAAGTTGCCTATGGAAACCAATCAGCTTTGAGGTAACATTTATCAAGAGCATTGTATAAAAGTATACATTGCAGCTGATTGGTTCCCAATGGGCAATTTCTCCACTGGCTCATTTCTCCACTCTTTTCACTGCTTCATACATCTCCCCCACGGTTTCAAGGGACAATGTATGTTTACAATCAAAATAAATCAATCAAGATAGTGGGGGAGATGTATCAAACTTTGGAGAGAGTTTTAGAGGTGAGAAATAAAATACCAACCAATTAGCTTTTAACAGTCATATTACAGCCTGAGTTTGGGGAAAAAATTGGAAGCGGATTGGTTGGTACTTTATCTCTCTACACTTCATCTCTCACCAAGGTTTAATACATCTCCCCTAGTGTCCTTTATTTCTCAATATAATCACTTTAGCATAGATATTAGTTCCTAACATAAAATAAAACACACTTTTAAAATGAACCCCCATATACTCATACCAGCACTGATTAGTGAAAAAATAAAGTTTATCTCCCTTTACATTGTGTTGATTTATTTCATATTCATTTTTTGTTAGTTATGAGGGCTCTTTTACACTATGTGTAGATCACAGAACTGTGATATGAAACAAGAATGATTCAGGTTGCCTGCGCTAAAATACAATACGATAGTATTATATACTGTATATTGCTGCCACTTCTATACAATAGGTATATGTGCTTAACCTCTAATAATGATAGGAGGGCAGCAGTAATCCTTTCTTTTAGTGTGAAAAAAATTTTCTAATAAAATTTAAATCTTTAAAAAGACACACAGCCTGATAAACACAGTTGAACATGCAACCCCTGGCAATGAGCAAGAAACCCCTGACAATGAACATGTAACACCTAGCAATGAGCAAGAAACCCCTGACACTGAACATATAACACCTGGCAACAAGCAAGAAACCCCTGGTGATGAGCATATAGGGTGGTAAGTCCTACTAGAGGCAGTACGTGTGTAAGTGGCACTGCAGGGGGCATTGTGTGTGTAAGCAGCATTACAGGGGACATTATGCATGTAAGCAGCACTACAGGGGACATTATGGGTGTAAGCAGCACTGCAGGGGGCATTATGTGTGTAAGCAACACTAGCGGGGCATTAAGCATGTCAGCGGCACTGCAGGGGGCATTATGTGTGTAAGCGGCACTACAGGGGCATTATGCGCGCAATCAGCACTGCAGGGGAGCATTATGCATGTAAGCATCACTGCAGGGGGCATTATGCATGTAAGTGGCACTGCAGGGAGCATTATGTATGTAAGCGGCACTACAGGGGCATTATGGCCGCAATCAGCACTGCAGGGGAGCATTATGCATATAAGCATCACTGCAGGGGGCATTATGCATGTAAGTGGCACTGCAGGGGGCATTATGCATGTAAGTGGCACTGCAGGGAGCATTATGTATGTAAGCGGCACTACAGGGGCATTATGGCCGCAATCAGCACTGCAGGGGAGCATTATGCATATAAGCATCTCTGCAGGGGGCATTATGCATGTAAGTGGCACTGCAGGGGGCATTATGCATGTAAGTGGCACTGCAGGGAGCATTATGTATGTAAGTGGCACTACAGGGGCATTATGGCCGCAATCAGCACTGCAGGGGAGCATTATGCATATAAGCATCACTGCAGGGGGCATTATGCATGTAAGTGGCACTGCAGGGAGCATTATGTATGTAAGCGGCACTACAGGGTGCATTATGCGTGTAAGCTGCACTAAAATGCCATGGGGGTGGGTGAAAAATGTATAATTACGCCACTGCATGTACACCGTTACCCAGAAGTGCCAGGAATGCTGGCACAGACAGTAGAAAATGCAGAAAGCTGCATCTTTTGCCATGAAACCCCTGGCAACAAGTAAATAGAAGCCTTACTGTGGGGCATAATTTGTAAGGGGCATTTTTGTATGTGGGACATACAATGGTGTTAGTGGCATAACTGTGTGTGATATAATATGTAATAGGCATTACGGTGTGTGGCATAATGTGTAATGGGCATTACGGTGTGGCATATTGTGTAATAAGCACTACAGTGTGCGGCATAATCTGTAATGGGCATTACGGTGTTTGGCATAATGTGTAAGGGGCATTACGGTGTGTGTCATAATGTGGCCATGCCCCTATTGTCATGTAGCCACCCCGCTAGTTTTGTGTGACCATGCCCCTTCATGACACGTTACCACATCCATTTTTACTATCAGTACCATTGATAGTACCACTGATAAACAGTCACAATTCAACACACAATAGCAGCAACACTCAATATGCAAATAGCCCATCAGAAGTGGCTGATAGTGCTGCTGGCATCATCATCATCATCATCATCATTTACCTTCATTTATCTTTACACTAGCTTCCCAGTAACCAGAAAAAGATACATCTCCTAAAAAGTATATCCGGAAATGTTTCCAAGTCTAATTAGATTGTATCTCAAGGGGTGTGCTGTACTTACCCAAGGGGTGTGCACTGTCTAACTGTACTCAGATTACATGTGGCTGTCCCCAGGAAAAGTTTCTTGCCACTCCAGGCAAAAGTATTTGCAAGTCTAAAGGCGGGATTCAATTCTTTTCACCCCTTTCCATACCTGTTCTGTTTCTGCCCTCAGGGATGTTGTATCATTATTTCAGCTCGCTACCCCGGAGTAGCAAGGCACACAACCCTTTACACAGCTAAACCTTATTACTATGGGCGCAATATGCGCGATAACAGAGATCATTTTAGAAAAGAAATTAGGCATGATATATCATTTGAATCTCACCCTAAGACTGTATATGCACAAATTTAGATATGGATGTAGATTGGTATGCAGTATGGAAATGTCTTTATTTACACCACAGTAATGTATTTACATCCATGCCTAAATGAGACCTTAATTGAGTAAAATAATTTTACTTTATATATAATTTCCTATCTAGTGCTATATACCAGATGTAGTAGTAATCTAGGTATTTTCACAATAAACTCATCAGCTGTCAGACTTCACAAATGTGCAGTTCCTTTGTCCATATTATAACTGTTACAGTATTTCCCATCATGCAATGATTACTTATCTTATCAGTAATTGCATTTGTCATTACACCAATCTGGTCATCAGCCTGTGTGGAGCCACTACTAGCTCTCAGTGTATCACATTTATGTCACCATTAATTAGCTGGTATATGTTTTATTAGTACAGATGGAGCCTCGCTCATCTAGCCTTCTCTGGTGCGCCATGGTGCACCAAGGCGTATTAGCATAAGCCTTTCATCTATTGTTCTCAGCTGCAATACAACACAGAAAGAACAATACGGCAGAGGATTAATGGGTCTATTTACTAAGCATTGGGTGGAGATAAAGATGCTGGAGATAAAGTACCAGCCACTAACTGTCAATTTTCAAACCCAGCCTGTGACATGGCAGTTAGGATCCGATTGGCTGGTACTTTATCTCCAGCGACTTTATCTCCATCCAAGGCTTAGTACATAGACCCCTTAGTCATTACAGCAGGGGATTAAGTACGACAGCACTGGCTCAGTTAATCCTATTAAAGGGATAGATGATCAGGGCTCCATCTGTATCACAGACTTTGGGCTCAATTCAGCTTGAGTTGAAGTTTTGCGAAAACTCGCAAAACTACAACTCCTTTCCCTAGCATGCAGGGTGCCGCCCAGTATAGGGCAAGGCCACCCCACATGCCGGGTCCTACCCACCTGCTGAAATGCGAGCGCCTCGCTAAACAGCAAAGCGCTCCCATCTTTAGGGTAGCCATCACAGCCACTGGGGCCTGCCCTGCAAATGGTCCAGACATGCCTCTGCTGTCCGGACCATGCCCCCCGCCCAATGCCATGATGACATTAGCACAATGCTGTGACGCCACCCCATCTCTGCCCCCCCACAGGGACATTGCAGTTTAAGTCCTTGCGCATGCGCACACCGAATAGTGATTTCCGTACTTCTACAATAGAAGCTGAATCTGGCCCTTTGTGTATAAATATAGATGATAAATGCATAAGTTGATGTCATTGGACACAGGTTGATGAAGACAGACAAAAGGTCCACGGAGGTTGGAAGCAAATGTAAAAAAAAAAATAGTTTACCTGTATGTGCTAAAATCAGAGCTAAAATAATAAGCACAATTCCCAGGGCTGATCTGGATACAAGGGCTCTAGTTGAGTGGTAGTTATATACAGATAGCAGCAAGGTGCCTGAAACAAGAGGTTAGACAAAAAAAAAAAAATTGAAATGGAACATACATCATAATAAAATTATTATTCAGAGTGTAGTAAATCTGATTATTTTGCTCTATCTGTTTTAATAAATGAACATTTCTAGGGGCAGATTCAGTAAACACACAAGCTGCTGTCTGCCATCAGCAGCTCGCTTTCCGCATTTATCAGTCCATTCTGAAAGGCTGATTCTGATCTTACCCTTATAGGCTGCTAGCAGGATGACTGACAACACATTCTGCTGCTACTAAGTATGGCTGTTACTCATACTTGCCTACCTGACCCTCTCCATGAGGGAGAAAATACTCTGTTCCTGGACTTTCCTGGTAATGTATGATTGCCATCAGTGCCAGATTAAGGTCCACGTGGGCCTGGAGCTGAAATCTATGAAGGGCCTATTGTGCGCCGCGCAGTGGGTGTGATTAGCACCACAGAAATTCTCCCTGTAAAGGCAGGGGTGTGTGGTGGCATACTACATCATTGCACTTCCTCCTCACACTACATCTCTTCACTATATTACATGATAAAGCTAAATATTTATCGTATATAATACCCTTTATGAGGTCTAAGAACACTGTACGCTATCTACGTATGAAGTACCGTAAGGGTACGCTAGTTGCGTAACAATCGCTTTGCCGTGATCGAGACGCTCAAGCGTCACGTTCACTCACGGCCAAGAGATCACAGGCAGGCACGTTATTGGCTGTTAACTAACGTAATGATTCGCTATAGCGTAGCGGACGCTCGGGACCACGAGGAGATCACCAGCGGCGCTGACGCTCACTATATTAAACCTTTGTATCTAAACCATAAACAGTGTATTGTGCAGTAAAACCTTAGTGTAATGTTAGAGTGTAAATGCAACACAGTATAACCTTATTACCTTTAAAGCTGTTCGAGCGTCACCGACGCTCTGAGAATACTTAATACTATAAGAAACACTCAGATACCGTACTCAGGGTCCAACGCCTAAAATATATATTATGAACGCTATACTTGCAAAAGAGTTAAACACAATACAAGTCATACACTACAATATAACATAGACTACCTAACCAGATAACTACACAGGAAATACAATACAATACAATTTAAGGGAAAATGAGAGAGAAAGAGAAGGAGAGAGAGAGAGAGAGAAATTGAGAGAGAGATTGGCTCGGAATAACAAGAAGATCAATATGATTGCGGAGAAACACTTACGCACAAGGGGAAACGATCGCATGCGCCTCGATATCCAGCTCCCGATTATCAGCAATGAGAACCGTTGAAGAGAGTGAGAGCTGGATGTGATCGGCCTTTCTATTTATGCCCCGCACACAATGCAATTCAATGGTCCCTACAATCTCATTGTTCATTGGACACAGGAATTCGGCTTCGCATTATAACAAAAGGTCATAGGTTGATTCATACAGGTGGGTTGTGACTGCTTCCAACTGTTCAGGTGGGTGGGATACTGAGTTTCCCGCCGCATGACTAAATAAGAACAAATAATAGTAAATGGACATAAACTTCTTATGTCCATAACTATTCGCATGAGCGATTAATCCGCTCCAAACCAACACCGGAATATTGCTATTTAAATACTCTTCCGATGGGTACCAAACACCACTGTATGACCCTTCGTACAATACAAAGAGGGATCTCTCTGTTCAGGAACATGCTATGTTAACTAAACTTTCAGAATCTATCAAAGGGACCATGATCTACAAAATACATTATTACTGAAAATATGTAACGATTGAGTCGCACGCTACGATCACATAAACTGTACCGTAAATACGCATACCGTGCGCCTGCGGGTGCCCGCGACTGTGAGTATGCGCACGCACGGGAGAGCGCACGCATGCGCAGCGCGGACCAGAATGAGGTGCAAATATGGCAGTGTGTATAGAGATATTTTTCTGACTTTGACAGTCCACCCTTTGGCAGTCAATAATAACTGCCACCTTCTAAAACATTTCAAAAGAGAAAAATATATGTCAGGGGTTAATACATTTACATGGTTGGGTAGGGGAGGAGAGGAGAAGGTAGGAAAAGGGTATGACCTAGTGAGATAGCAGAAGCATGTGTGTATGAATCCGTGCTTGGGGGTCATGTATCATCGTGCCGTACGTGTTTTAAATCAAGCTTCGAGGTATTGCGAAGTATACATTTGAATTCCTTCTTATCCCGTGGTACGGGTCTGTGGATGGGCTGTCAAACTTTACCGAGCTCTTTTCGGCTTTGGTTGTAACAAAATGGGGGAGCACATTTTAGTTGATGATACATGAATGGGGGAGATATGTGATTGCTGATATCTGTGCCTGTATTCCCTATCGACTATGTGTGTCATTACCTGAGGGTTGTAGAAATGAAGAAAAGACATAATTACGGTAAATGCGGTGGTATTCTATGTCAGGTAAATGTACATTCGTCGATTGAGGTCTTGTTTGGTGTCTGTTGAATGCAGTCTTCTTTGTGCTTTTGCCCATAAGGTGCGAGCAAAAGCTGTCAATGTCCATAGATTTACAAAAGTGTTGGGCTAGCGTAATTTTAAAATTTCTAGGGAAACTGGGGATCCATGGCATAGTTCATCAAAAATCTGTGTATCAGGTTGTCAAACTTCTTCTTTAATCCCTCTGTTGTCTGTATATCGGCTCATCAAATTCCTCGTCCAAGTGGGTCTTGTTACCTTGGAGAAAACGGAAAAACAGGTGAAAGAAACGGACCATAGAAATCGCATTTTCATCACATCATTGTTTCTACATTTGGGTCGTAAATCAAGTCCATTGGAATTACAGTTTCCCCACTCCTCAAACTCATTACCCTTGTACGATGTTTGCACTTCATTAAAGCCTGACCGCATCTAAATATCAATCCAATCGATATGACAACACCTAAGATACATAGGAGAAACTTCCCAACATCCATTATGACTCCTTGAGCCCATTCTCCTAAACCAGAAAACCAATTTCGCGGGTTCAACCATGACACCCAACCAGTCAGCTCATTACCTACAGCAGCAAGAGTGAGATTGTGTCTCCTGCGAAATTCCCACTTCAATTGGAGAATATCGTCCATCTTTTGGTCTATGACCTCGACCGGATCCTCGGTGCTATTCGTAATATATGTGCAACATTTCACGCCGTATTGTGTTGCCAGTGTGACACAATATCCGCCTGTCACTGCTGTGAGGTAATTGAGAACCATTCTATGCTGTACCAGTTCTGTTTTGTAAGCCTGAAGTTCTCTTCCAGTATACCTAAACGTGTCATCATACATTTCAGTGATATTATCTAACAAGTTTGCGAGCGCAGATATGTATTTATAATTCAGCACTCCTCTGGCGGTGCGGGTGAAATCTAACGCGATTAAGAATTGAATCCCGGTGGATTCACTTATCAGATCAGAGGCCGGATGCTCTGTCTTCTCTATCAGGTGCCTTTTAACAACGTGCTCGTAATGGGTGTGAGTATAAGGAGCTTGGGCACCACGGTGTATGTCTTTCATTTTGTCATGTGATACAGTCATTACTTCAGGCAGTACTTTTCCAATATAACACAATCCTTCAGAGTTTGGGGCAAGCCACTTGTACGCCTTTCTCCCGCATATGAAATATGCATCATCGGGGAGAACATATGGGACGGAGTAGGACATAACCATATTACACACCTTCCATGTGAAATCTCCTAACCCTAATTCTTCCATCTGCTTAGTACACGTATCAGGTTGTACGATATGTGCACAGTATCCTGGTGATACCTCTCCAACTCTAGTAACACTATTTCCTAAGGTCTACCTATACCGGAAAGATTTTCCTCTACTGGCTATGTGGCGTACAAGCTCTGTATCTGTAGGCATTCTATCTGCTCTATGCGAAAAGGTCATGGTGTGGTTACTCCATGACACTTCCCAATTTCCCGGCTTTCGGGGATTGGAGATGTTGAAACATAATAGGGACCTATCCACATGGTATTGGTGGTGCTTCAAACTAGGAGGGCTGGAGATATTAAACCTCCGGTCCATCGGTCTCCCACCATTTAACTCAAGTACCTCCTCTATCGTTAAAGGAAATGGTACTAGCCCTGATTTGCTATGACCCTGAGGTACTTGAGAGCATACCCATCAATCCGTTTTGTTTAACACATTACCCACTAAGGAGTGATAGTCACTCAATGGATGCCGGTCCATATGGATATTAAAACTGGATTGGCATTTCTTAATGCACCCATCCTCAATGACATTGTTACAGAGCCTACAGATACAGTTTTCTTCAGCTAACAATCCTTCACAATTCCTTCTATGGTCAATGCTATCGGATCGTTTTCTGATACTCGCCTTTACTTGTTGGTTAAGTTGTTCTTGGAAAACTACGCCTCCATCTTTATCATCAGAACCCATTCCAGAACCTCTCTCGACCTCCGTGGTACTCTCGCCGGAACAGACTGCTCTGGTCAACATCATGGTCAACAGGAAAATCCGGATCACAGTCTCTTGGGGCAAGTCCATCTTAGGAGGAGACGAAGAAGAATGAGAAGGGGGGAAAAATAATTTGAGGGAGAGGGGATGGGAAGTAGAGAAAAACAAAAAAAAAAGGGAACAGGGGATCGACAACTGCTTTTGATCTTGTGGTTCTCGATGCTCAGGTGCCGCCTTAGTCCTCCTGGAACAGACACTCTAGTGATACAACCTCTACCGTCTGTTCCTTATCACAGGACTTCTCTGGATCAACGACCTTCTTACAGTGGGACGAATGAACCCAAGTCTCTCTCTCAGCAACCTTCAATGCTGTAGTGCTAGTCAATAAGACCTGGTATGGTCCTTCCCATCTGTCAATAAGGCAACCTGAGCGTAGAAAATTCCGTATCATTACATAATCCCCAGGTTCAATGTCATGACAATTACTATCTGGTAAATCAGGAATCACTAACTTCAGATTATCATTTTGATTCCTTAACTGTTTACTCATGTTAATCAAGTATTTTACAGTCACTTCATTGTTACACTTCAAATCATCCTGAGGGTTAATCATAACATGCGGTTGTCGACCAAACAAGATTTCAAAGGGAGACAGATTAAGAGGGGACCTGGGAGTGGTTCTGATGCTGTACAGTACAATGGGTAAAGCTTCTGGCCATGTCAATCCTGTCTCTGCCATCACTTTACTCAGTTTATTTTTAATAGTGCTGTTCACTCTTTCCACTTTCGCACTCGCCTGTGGACGGTATGGAGTGTGCAGCTTGCTATCAATTCCCATCAATTTACACATTCCTTGAAAGACATCACCTGTAAAATGGGTACCCCTATCACTTTCGATAATTCTAGGGATACCATATCTACATACAAATTCCTGCACAATTTTCTTAGCAGTAAACATAGCGGTATTTGTGGCCGCCGGAAATGCTTCGACCCAATTTGAAAAAACATCTATACAAACAAGTACATATTTCAAATTTCGACAAGGGGGTAATTGAATGAAGTCAATCTGTATTACATGGAAAGGGCCGCCGGCAGGTGGGATATGGGATGGTTCTGTAGGTATTGCCTTTCCAATATTCTTTCTCAAACAGGTAAGGCATGACATGGCTCTTTTACTCGCATGAGAGGAGAATCCTGGGGCTCTTACCAACTTGCACATCCCTTCCTTGCCTAGATGAGTCAGCCCGTGAGCTGCTTCAGCCAAACATGGAAGGTATGCTCTGGGGGCCACCGGTTTACCTTGTCCATCCGTCCAGAGTCCTGAGGACTCCTGGCCATATCCATTTGCCCTCCAGACTGCCTTTTCCTGTGTGGAACACAAATTTTGCATCTCACACAACTTCTGTGTGTTGATGGTATTAAATACCATCAGTTGTGTGGTGTCTGTCTGTCTGGGGGTAGCAGCTGCTAACTTAGCTGCTTCGTCTGCTCGGCTGTTACCAAGCGATACTGGGTCTTGGCTATATGTATGTGCTTTACATTTGATAACAGCCACTCTGTCGGGTTCCTGTATCGCTGTTAGAAGCCTTTTTATGTGAGCTGCATGCGCTACCGGTGTACCAGCTGCCGTCATGAAATTTCGGAGGCGCCATAGGGCTCCGAAATCATGGACTACCCCGAATGCGTATCTAGAATCGGTGTAGATATTGGCTGATTTGCCCTTAGCCAATTCACATGCTCTGGTTAGGGCGACCAGTTCAGCAACCTGGGCTGAGTGAGGTGGGCCTAGCGGTTCCGCTTCTATGGTGCCTTGGTCATCTACGACTGCGTATCCAGTACACAAGTCTCCCGAGTCTGACTGTCTATGACAACTACCCTCCGTGTAGAACGTAAGTTCTGCATCTTTCAGTGGGTTGTCACTGATGTCAGGCCTTGCGGTAAAATTTTGGGTCAAATATTCCATACAATCATGAGTGTCTTCCTTTGTATTAAATCCTCTTTCCCCAGTACTCTCATCCTCCACCCTTTGGGTCTGTCCAGACACACTTGGGAGATATGTTGCAGGATTTAATGCACTGCATCTCCTTATGGTGATGTTTACGGGGGCCATTAGTGCCAATTCCCATCTTGTAAACCGCGCTGATGAGACGTGCCTGGTTTGGGCAGAATTTAACAAGGCTGACACTGCATGTGGTGTATGAATTGTGAGGTTGTGACCTAGCACGACGTCTTCGCTTTTCGTTACTAGCAATGCTATCGCAGCAACGCTTCGCAAGCATGTGGGGAGGGATCGCGCTACCGTGTCTAGCTGAGCGCTGTAATATGCTACTGGCCTGCTGGCATCACCGTGCTTTTGGGTTAGTACGCCTGCCGCGCAACCAGCACTTTCTGTTCCGTATAGTTCAAAGGATTTCCCATAGTCCGGCATACCTAATGCTGGTGCCTGCGTTAGGCACTGTTTAAGTCTCTCAAATGCTGCCTCAGACTCGTCTGTATGCGAAATCCGATCAGGTTTGTTTGAGGAGACCATTTCCTGCAAGGGTAACGCTAGGATGGAAAACCCTGGGATCCAGTTACGGCAATACCCACACATTCCTAAAAATGTTCTGATCTGTTGCTGGGTTTGTGGCAGAGTCATGTCTCTAATTGCTTGAATTCTATCAGCGGTCAGGTGTCTCAGTCCTTGTGTTAAACAGTGTCCCAACTATTTTACCTTAGTTTGGCATAATTGCAACTTGTCTTTGGAAACCTTGTGTCCTGTGTCTGAAAGATGAAACAGGAGCTGTTTCGTATCCTTCAGGGATGCCTCCAATGAATCAGAACACAGTAGTAGATCATCCACGTACTGTATTAATACTGATCCACTCACTGGTTGGAAAGACTGTAAACAATCATGCAAAGCCTGAGAAAATATACTTGGGCTATCTATGAATCCTTGTGGTAATCGAGTCCATGTGTATTGGACTCCTCTGTATGTAAATGCAAACAAATATTGACTGTCAGGGTGCAGAGGTACCGAAAAGAAAGCGGAGCAGAGGTCAATAACAGTGAAAAATTTCGCAGTGGGAGGGATTTGCATTAGGATGACAGCTGGATTTGGCACTACGGGGAACTGACTCTCAATTATTTTGTTAATCCCCCTTAGATCCTGCACTAGCCGGTAACCCCTCCCCCCACTCTTTTTCACAGGGAAGATGGGACTATTAGCAGTGCTGGACGTTCTTACCAGAATGCCCTGTTGTAGCAAGCGCTCTATTACTGGGTAAACTCCTAACTCCACCTCTGGCTTCAGAGGGTACTGTGGGATTTTTGGAGCTATCCTACCATCTTTTACTTGTACAACTACCGGAGCTACGTTTGCCATTAATCCAGTGTCCTGTCCATCTTTAGTCCAAAGTGACTCTGGTATCTGAGATGTCATTTCTTCTACTTGGGAGGGAGTCCTATTTGTCATAGTGGTATGTGACATTAATTTTGACGGGGAGTCTAACATGTCTCGTACTTCCTGAGCGTGATTCTCAGGTATGTCCAAGAATACACCTTCAGGAGTACAATAAATGACGCACCCCATTTTACACAGTAAGTCTCTTCCCAGGAGATTGGTCGGTGCCGATGCAGCCAGCAAAAAGGAATGCTTGGTATGTAAAGGCCCTATTGTAATCTCTGCTGGTTTGCTAACAGGGTAATGCTGGACTACTCCTGTTACTCCCACGGCTGGAATTGTCCTACCAGTGGTCCTCATGCCAACTGTCGAATTTATCACTGATTTGGCCGCCCCTGTGTCTACAAGAAAGTTTAATGATTTACCAGCTACATTGATTGCAATTTCTGGTTCACTTCCAAGACTTGCAATCAATTTTACTGGCTGCAGATTACAGGTATGGCCACACCCCTATTGGGTATGGTGACCTCCCTGAATCCCGCTGGCAGCAACTACTTGTGATGGAGTTAATTGGGAGCTACCAGAGGCTTGCCAGTCTCTGTTCGGGGGGTATCTTTTTGTTTCCCCTGCATGTGGCTCATAACTCCGTTTCTGCGGACCCTGATCCCAATGTCGTGTGTCGTGTCGTTGTCTAGGGGGTTGGTATGAGTTTCGTACATTCTTTACTCTACAATCTCGTGCCATGTGTCCCTGTTTATGACAAGAATAACAAGTAACCACACTTGACTTACCCACAGGGTTTGGTGATACAATCAAAGGCTGCCTTGTGGTCAGGGCCTGTATACTTACGGCCATTAACTTATCACTTTGTTGTTCCCAGTGTCTGGTGATGTTCCTATCGTGATCAATAGCAGCCTCTCTCAAAGTAGCCACAGACAGACCTCGCCAACATGGTTGTGTGGTCTGTACCCTAGTCTTTAATGATTCTTTTAAACCATCCATCAGTACCGATACTGCTACTTCTCGATGGTTTATGTTTGTTTTAATGTCCTCTATGCCTGTGTATTTTGCCATTTCTGATAATGCTCTGTGAAAATACTCTGCAGCTGTCTCTGACTCCTTCTGTTTAATGGAGAATATCTTGTTCCATCTGACTACCGCTGGGAAATACTCTTTTAACTGTAAGTTTATTCTTTTTACATTATCTTTGTTGTACACATCTGTAAGAGGTACATCCTGATCTAATCCGCAATCAGCTAAAAATTGAGTTGCGTCAACATTGGAGGGTAAACATGCTCTCAGCAATATCTGCCAGTCTTTATTGTTGGGCTCTACAGTGTTACCTAAGTCTCTGATGTATTTTTGACTGGCAACTAAGTCTTTTCTAGGGTCAGGGAATTCAGACACTATGGTCCTTAATTCCATTCGGGAAAATGGGGTGTACATGGCAATGTTCCTCACAGGGGTGACTCCTGATGTGTCAGTTTTCCCATTTGGAACAGCTATTACCCTAACAGGAGTAACTCTAACAACATCACTCTGTGTGGGTTCTACAGCCTGTGGTGAAATGGCTTCAGCATAGTGTATGGTGCCGTACTTACCTGTAGATACGACCTCACCTATCCCTCCGCTAGGGGCCTTTGTTACTAATCTCGTGGGTGGAGCTGTGCCTACTGTGGTCTCTGCTATGGTGGCTGCTAGAGAGAGCGCTGAAATTGTTGCCGATTCGTCTTCTTGATCACACTCCTGAGGAAAGTTCAAAACAGGGTACAACTTGCACGGGTTAATACTTGCATTGGTTAATTGGTTAACATTATCTTTAACATTTATACAGTTGCTAAGTGTTTGTGTGTTACACCTTAGTGCATCATTCTCCGCAACCAATTTCTCTCCTGATATGTATGGTGGCGGTGGGGCCGTGGCTATCAGTTTTCTGATTGAGCCAGATCCCGCCGCCTGAGCCAATCCTCTCTGTATGTCACCTTCCTGTTGCCACAACTGCAAATAATCGTAATGTTTGATTCGTCTCTTTGTTGATTTAATGAGACATATCCTTCTCCTTAAATTCGTTAACACTTCTGTGCTGAAGCTACCTACTCTTGGGAATTTCTCCCCGTCATGTACTGTCATTCTCTCCCATTCATCACATAAAGCTTCTGTGTGACTTCCGTATTTCTCACACATTACATACCTTGCCGACCCAATTGGTCGGTTCACTGAATCAACCCGAACCGAGGTTGATCGCCCCCTACCTGAACAAGTGGCCCCCATAGTTCGAAGGTGTTGCTTTATTCAACCAACCCTTACGCAAACCAAATGTCCAAAATAGGCTGACGGTGGCGGTTTACCGAGTACCCCACTCACTCGCCCACGCCGACCAATACGACCTGATCACACCGATATGGTGCTGGCGTACTCGACCTAGGGCCCCTGCGACCTGAACCTCTATTTACTGGAACCTGTGAGGGTGCTCCGAAGAACACTTACTCTTTCCAGTAACTATTGGTTGCTGGATAGTTCCTGAGTGAGCAGCGAACTTCCCTTAAAATAAAAAAAATTACACAAATCACGTTAGAATGTACAAATAGCGTTTATGACCTTCGTACACAAATAGTACCGGTCAGGTTTACTAATGCACACAATTACGTGCGGTACAATCGTTTAGTACACAAGCAACTAATCTTATGTACTGAGCGACCAGTGGAATCGAAAATTGCGGCTGCGAATTCCTTCAGCCAGAGCTTATATGGCCTATATGGGTGTTGCACCAACCCTTTCTTGGTGTTGTGCCTGTGGACTGTATAGCGGACTTCCTTGTCTGCTGTACCTGAACCTGTTGGTCTGCTATGACCTCCTGGTCTGTTACAGTATGACCTCCTGGTCTGCTACACTCTAATGCTCAAATTGTATGTTTTAACCAGGGATGCCTCCCTAGCCACCATGTACGTCACTTACACGCATGTACCTCACGAGAACTCGACTTTTCTTGTGGTTCAACCTGTAAAATTGTATACAACACACTCACTCACCACCTGTACACTTTTGTTTCTATTTCTATTTCTGCGCAGAAATTTCTCTTTAGACCAGATGTGTTACAAATTAGGAGAAGGATCTATTAATTTAAATTTGGAATTAAAAAAAAATGTGCGCGATTTATCGCCTGGCGTTATTTACCGCGTGGCGCTACTTATCGCGTTGAGAGGAGAGAAAAAAAAAACTTGTGATTTGAGTTATGTGGGCGTACCCGTACGCTCCGTTGCGTAATATACGCTGCGTGCGTCGGCCCTTGGATTGCGTACGCAAGTCTCAGTCTTTTGTTAGAGACACGTGTACGCAAAGCAAAGATCCACCGTAACACAATTTATACGTTTATCAATGTAGATGATCCTTTATCATCTACCACGCACCACACTGACTTCGCCTTGTCTCTCAGGCACAGCTGTGTGTTTGTCTATACTTTAACTATATTATCTTTACTCAAACTATGAAATAGTGACAACTCTCTCTAAGCACGTTTATCAACTATAAAACTGGCAAACAGAAGAGTGATATACGAAAATACACAAATGAAAAGGAAATGCAGATATATGTGTGTGCGTGCGTGTGTACGCAAGACAGAAAAATAAACAGTTTTAAAAAGACACTATTGTTTTGTTCTTACCTCCGGTTCCCGGATTCCTTCAGCACCCTTTACTAAGAGAAGCAGACGCTTATCCAAACAGCACTACGAGGAATATGATCTCCCGCCCTTTGCTGCTGGATAATGTCTGCTTAAATTACCTAGTGTAGATATGTGAAGGACAGGACGAGCCCGCAATTGATAAAGCTAAATATTTATCGTATATAATACCCTTTATGAGGTCTAAGAACACTGTACGCTATCTACGTATGAAGTACCGTAAGGGTACGCTAGTTGCGTAACAATCGCTTTGCCGTGATCGAGACGCTCAAGCGTCACGTTCACTCACGGCCAAGAGATCACAGGCAGGCACGTTATTGGCTGTTAACTAACGTAATGATTCGCTATAGCGTAGCGGACGCTCGGGACCACGAGGAGATCACCAGCGGCGCTGACGCTCACTATATTAAACCTTTGTATCTAAACCATAAACAGTGTATTGTGCAGTAAAACCTTAGTGTAATGTTAGAGTGTAAATGCAACACAGTATAACCTTATTACCTTTAAAGCTGTTCGAGCGTCACCGACGCTCTGAGAATACTTAATACTATAAGAAACACTCAGATACCGTACTCAGGGTCCAACGCCTAAAATATATATTATGAACGCTATACTTGCAAAAGAGTTAAACACAATACAAGTCATACACTACAATATAACATAGACTACCTAACCAGATAACTACACAGGAAATACAATACAATACAATTTAAGGGAAAATGAGAGAGAAAGAGAAGGAGAGAGAGAGAGAGAGAAATTGAGAGAGAGATTGGCTCGGAATAACAAGAAGATCAATATGATTGCGGAGAAACACTTACGCACAAGGGGAAACGATCGCATGCGCCTCGATATCCAGCTCCCGATTATCAGCAATGAGAACCGTTGGAGAGTGAGAGCTGGATGTGATCGGCCTTTCTATTTATGCCCCACACACAATGCAATTCAATGGTCCCTACAATCTCATTGTTCATTGGACACAGGAATTCGGCTTCGCATTATAACAAAAGGTCATAGGTTGATTCATACAGGTGGGTTGTGACTGCTTCCAACTGTTCAGGTGGGTGGGATACTGAGTTTCCCGCCGCATGACTAAATAAGAACAAATAATAGTAAATGGACATAAACTTCTTATGTCCATAACTATTCGCATGAGCGATTAATCCGCTCCAAACCAACACCGGAATATTGCTATTTAAATACTCTTCCGATGGGTACCAAACACCACTGTATGACCTCTGTTAGACCCTTCGTACAATACAAAGAGGGATCTCTCTGTTCAGGAACATGCTATGTTAACTAAACTTTCAGAATCTATCAAAGGGACCATGATCTACAAAATACATTATTACTGAAAATATGTAACGATTGAGTCGCACGCTACGATCACATAAACTCTACCGTAAATACGCATACCGTGCGCCTGCGGGTGCCCGCGACTGTGAGTATGCGCACGCACGGGAGAGCGCACGCATGCACAGCGCGGACCAGAATGAGGTGCAAATATGGCAGTGTGTATAGAGATATTTTTCTGACTTTGACACACAATATAGAAAAATGTAATGTTATGCACTTTGGGACTCAGGGGGACATTTACTAAGCAGTGATAAGAGCGGAGAAGTGAGCCAGTGGAGAAGTTGCCCATGACAACCAATCAGCACTGAAGTAACATCTATAATTTGCATACTATAAAATGATACAGAGCTGCTGATTGGTTGATGGGGCAACTTCTCCGCTGGCCCACTTCTCTGCTCTTATCACTGCTTAGTAAATGTCCCCCTAAGAACAGTAGGCCAGCCTATAAATTAAATTAGGAAAATGTAGGAATAACAGTAGTTGAAAAGATTTGGGGGTGCGCATCGATAATAGACTTTGGGGTAAATTTACTAAAATGGGAGTTCTATTTAAGATGGGATGTTGCCCATAGCAACCAATCATATTCTTATTTATCGAGCCCCTTCTAGAATATAATACCTGGAATCTGATTGGTTGCTATGGGCAACATCCCATCTTAAATAGAACTCCCATCTAAGTAAATTTACCTCTTAGTAGCAGTACGCAATGTCAATGCAGCAACAAAAGCAAATAAGGTGTTAGCATGCATAAAACAGGGAATGGAGACAAGGGATGAGAGTGTAATCCTGCCACTGTATAAATCATTGGTGCGGCCACACCTGGAATATTGTGTACAGTTCTAGGCACCTTACTATAAAAAGGATATCTTGGAACTGGAAAGGGTTCAGAGGCGAGCCACCAAACTGGTTAAGGGGTTAGAGGCACTGGATTATGAGGAAAGACTAACAAGGTTAGATACGTTTAAACTGGAAAAGATGCAATTCAGAGGGGACATTATTAATATTTATAAATACATTAAGGGACAATACAAGGATTTAACAAACGATTTGTTTATCAAAAAAACACTACATAGGACACGAGGACACCCACTGAGGTTAGAGGAGAAAAAATTCCATACCCAACGGAGAAAAGGGTTCTTCACAGTAACCGCAGTAATAATTTGGAATTCTCTGCCAGAGGAGGTAGCAATGGTGGACTCAATCAATACGTTTAAAAATTGATTAGATAAATTCCTAGCGGAAATTTTTTATAATACAGGTTGAACTCAATGGACTTTTGTCTTTTTTCAACCTCATCAACTATTTTACTCCATCTCTGCACGGGTTGTAGTTATGTGACCAGCGGTCAGGAGATCGCCGTTCACAATACCTGCCCCTACATCCCGTCTCCTCACTATCCCGACGGTTGGCATGTCGACCAACAGGGACTATTCCCACTCATGGGTGTCAACGACACGCATAGAGTGGGAATAGAACCTGTGGCGAGCGCAGCTCACCACTGATCCCGCAAGGGGCTTGATGTACTCGCCCACCACGACCCGGCATCCTGGCCACTGGACATGTGTTACACACCCCTTTGCACTATGGGGCAAATTTATCACAATCCACAACCGAGATGTGATTGGAATGTGATAAATTTGACCAAAATCGCAATGAGATGACTGAATACATCGCAAGGATGTATCAATTATCGCATTCAGGGACAGAGCATGTGAGAAAGCTCTGTCCCTACGAATCCAGTTACAGTGAGACGGGCGGATGTACATGTGGTGAAGGGAGTAGTACCACTGGTGTGGAGGGAGGCAGAGATACATTTGGAGAGGGAGGTAGAGTAGATGGGCAGAAGACAGGCCCAGAGGTGGAGAGGAAGATAGAGATACAGGTGGAGAGGGGGTAGAGACACAGGTGTGGAGGAAGATAGAGATACAGGTCGAGAGGGGGGCAGAGATACAAGTGTGGAGGGAGGCAGAGATACATTTGGAGAGGGAGGTAGAGTAGATGGGCAGAAGACAGGCACAGAGGTGGAGAGGAAGATAGAGATACAGGTGGAGAGGGGGCAGATATACATTTGGAGAGGGAGGTAGAGTAGATGGGCAGAAGACAGGCACACAGGTGGAGAGGAAGATAGAGATACAGGTGGAGAGGGGGCAGAGACACAGGTGTGGAGGAAGATAGAGATACAGGTGGAGAGGGGGCAGAGACACAGGTGTGGAGGAAGATAGAGATACAGGTGGAGAGGGGGGCAGAGATACAAGTGTGGAGGGAGGCAGAGATACATTTGGAGAGGGAGGTAGAGTAGATGGGCAGAAGACAGGCACAGAGGTGGAGAGGAAGATAGAGATACAGGTGGAGAGGGGGCAGAGACACAGGTGTGGAGGTAGATAGAGATACAGGTGGAGAGGGGGGCAGAGATACATTTGAAGAGGGAGGTGGAAGAGTAGATGGGCAGAAGACAGGCACAGAGGTGGAGAGGAAGATTGAGATACAGGCGGGGAGGGGGTAGAGATACAGGTGGAGAGGGAGACAGAGATGCAGGTGGAGAGGGGGCAGAGATACAGGTGTGGAGGAAGGCAGAGATGCAGGTGGAGAGGATGGCAGAGACGCAGATGTGGAGGAAGACAGAGACGCAGGTGGAGAGGAAGGCAGAGACGCAGGTGGAGAGGGAGCAGAGAGACGCAGGTGGAAAGGGGGTAGAGATGCAGGTGGAGAGGGGGGCAGAGACGCAGGTGGAGAGGAAGGCAGAGACACAGGTGGAGAGGATGGCAGAGATGCAGATGTGGAGGAAGGAAGAGACACAGGTGGAGAGGGGGGTAGAGATACAGGTGGAGAGGGGGCAGAGACGCAGGTGGAGAGGGGGCAGAGATGCAGGTGGAGAGGAGGCAGAGACGCAGGTGGAGAGGGGCCAGAGATGCAGGTGGAGAGAGGGTAGACATACAGGTGGAGAGGAAGGCAGAGACGCAGGTGGAGAGGAAGGCAGAGACGCAGGTGGAGAGGGAGTAGAGATGCAGGTGGAGAGGGGCTAGACATACAGGTGGAGAGGAAGGCAGAGACGCAGGTGGAGAGAAAGGCAGATACGTAGGTGGAGAGGAAGGCAGAGACGCAGGTGGAGAGGAAGGCAGAGACGCAGGTGGAGAGGAAGGCAGAGACGCAGGTGGAGAGGGAGCAGAGACACAGGTGGAAAGGGGGTAGAGATGCGGGTGGAGAGGAAGGCAGAGACGCAGGTGGAGAGGAAAGCAGAGACGCAGGTGGATAGGATGGCAGAGATGCAGACGTGGAGGAAGGCAGAGACACAGGTGGAGAGGGGGGTAGAGATACAGGTGGAGAGGGGGCAGAGACGCAGGTGGAGAGAAGGCAGAGACGCAGGTGGAGTGGAGGCAGAGACGCAAGTGGAGAGGGGGTAGACATACAGGTGGAGAGGAAGGCAGAGACGCAGGTGGAGAGGAAGGCAGAGACGCAGGTGGAGAGGGAGCAGAGATGCAGGTGAAGAGGGGGTAGACATACAGGTGGAGAGGGGGCAGAGACGCAGGTGGAGAGGGGGTAGACATATAGGTGGAGAGGAAGTCAGAGACGCAGGTGGAGAGGAAGGCAAAGACGCAGGTGGAGAGGGAGCAGAGAGACGCAGGTGGAGAGGAAGGCAGAGACGCAGGTGGAGAGGGAGCAGAGACGCAGGTGGAGAGGGGGTAGACATACAGGTGGAGAGGGGGCAGAGACGCAGGTGGAGAGGGGGTAGACATACAGGTGGAGAGGAAGGC
The DNA here is from genome assembly GCF_028390025.1 of Pseudophryne corroboree. Taxonomy (NCBI): domain Eukaryota; kingdom Metazoa; phylum Chordata; class Amphibia; order Anura; family Myobatrachidae; genus Pseudophryne; species Pseudophryne corroboree. The sequence continues at coordinate 201,849,245 of NC_086451.1, forward strand.
AGAGACGCAGGTAGAGAGGAAGGCAGAGACGCAGGTGGAGAGTGAGCAGAGACGCAGGTGGAGAGGAAGGCAGAGACGCAGGTGGAGAGGGGGTAGACATACAGGTGGAGAGGAAGGCAGAGACGCAGGTAGAGAGGAAGGCAGAGACGCAGGTGGAGAGTGAGCAGAGACACAGGTGGAGAGGAAGGCAGAGACGCAGGTGGAGAGGATGGCAGAGACGCAGATGTGGAGGAAGGCAGAGACACAGGTGGAGAGGGGGGTAGAGATACAGGTGGAGAGGCGGGTAGAGATACAGGTGGAGAGGGGGCAGAGAAGCAGGTGGAGAGGAGGCAGAGATGCAGGTGGAGAGGGGGCAGAGATGCAGGTGGAGAGGGGGTAGACATACAGGTGGAGAGGAAGGCAGAGACGCAGGTGGAGAGGATGGCAGAGACGCATGTGGAGAGGGAGCAGAGACGCAGGTGGAGAGGGAGTAGACATACAGGTGGAGAGGGGCAGAGACGCAGTAGACATACAGGTGGAGAGGGGGCAGAGACGCAGGTGGAGAGGGGGTAGACATACAGGTGGAGAGGGGGCAGAGACGCAGGTGGAGAGGGGGTAGAGATACAGGTGGAGAGGGAGGCATAGATAATGGTGGAAAGGGGGCAGATGACAGGGTAGGAGCAAAAATTGTGTCAGGGGGCGGAGCATGTTTACAGGAAGAGCTGTGACCCCTGTGATAACTGCCGTATTGTGAAATTCCTGTAAACCAAGTAGTAGACCTCTGTCCTAAACAGTCAATTACTCACCACCACCCCCCAGGAATCCCCACTGGACTCTACTTACCTACTGCTGATCTAGCTTCAAAAGTTCTGAACTTCTGACACTGACATTGTGCCTGCGAAGCTGCAAAACTTCCAACAGGTGCGGGAGGCGGGGCTTTGTATAGAAGGGTCCGGGAAGCAGGGCTTCTGACGGGTGCTGGTCGGAGACTGACTGACGGGTGCGGGAGGCGAAGCGTCTAACGGGTGCAGAAGGCGGAGCTTCCGACGGGTGCGGGAGGCGGAGCTTCCGACGGGTGCAGGAGGTGGAGCTTCCAGCGGGTGCGGGAGGAGGGGCTTTGTTTGGAAGGGTCTGGGAGGCAGGGCTTAGTTCTGACGGGTGCTGGAAACTGACTGTCTGACGGGTGCGGGAGGCGGAGCTTCTGACAGGAGCGGAATGCGGAGCTTCTGATGGGTGCGGGAGGTGGGGCTTTGTTTGGAAGGGTCCGGGAGGCAGGGCTTCTGACGGGTGCGGGAGGCGGAGCTTCACACAGGTCCAGGAGATGGTGCGGCTGGCCCATCTCCTGGACATAGGAGGAGGGACTTTTGTTGGATGGCTGGGGTCAGGAATTGGAGTGAGCTGGGCTAGTGGTGGCAGGAAAAACTTTTCCTGTCAGCACTGGTAGGTAGCACTGCAGGGGATCCTGTGGGCCTATTTTCAATGGGGGGCCTGGAGCTGCAGCTCTATCCGCCCCATTGTTAATCCGGCCCTGATTGCCATCACCTGTGGTGAAACACCTTTCTTTTCAATTAACTAGCTCACCACAGGTGATGGCAATCATACATTACCAGGAAAGTCCAGGAACAGAGCATTTTCTCCCTCATAGAGAGGGTCAGGTAGGCAAGTATGCTGTTACTTTGGGGATGATGTATCACGCAGTGAAAAGAGTGGAGAAATGAACCAGTGGAGAAATTTTCCATAGCAACCAATTATCCTTGAAGAAGCCGAGTATATTCTATTAAATGATTGGTAGGTGTTCATTGGTTGCTATGGGCAACTTTTCCACTGTTCCACTTTTCCACTCTTTTCACTGCTTGATACATAAACCCCTTTGTCTCCAACCAGCTTTGGATTTCAACTAAGGATACTGAGATCAGCTCCGGTCAGTCTGAGATTTTTGTCTGTCATCCTCAGCAATCACTATCTGGGGATCATTTAACTGTTTGGAGGATTAGAACCCCATGAACACCATGGAGAGCATTCCTAGTTTTGGATCTGTGACATACCCCATCAGGATATCTGTATCAGTAATTTCCCTGGATTATGGGGATTATTCAGGTTTGTAATCAAACTAAAAAAGCACAGTCGTAGGGAGGCGCGCCTAGTTGTAGGGAGGCGCACAGAGCGTTTGTCGTTACCTTTAAGTGTAATACCTGCGATCATCCACCAGATGTCGCTTTTTACAATCACCACTGCACATGCGTGTGGTTTCCCCTAAAATACAATACTGAAATACATAGTAAGAACTACTTTACTGGCATGCCTCATTACGCTACAATATTTCATACAGTATATAACAGTATATACAGTACAGACGCAAATAGTAAAGCATATACAGATGCAAACGAGCATGATAAAGCCACAGTATGGTCCATTTACAGTAGTTTAGGAATATGTGAGAGTCCAAGTCCCGCAGACAAATCAACATAAAACCAGTATTGTACTCAGACGCAAACGGATGTGTTACAAGTACATTATTGCCTATTGATGTTAGGGATATTGTATGTTAGTGTCCTAATCCCGTAGCCATTATGGCATAATCAAAACCAATGGGCTCATTCATCTGTCGGCGGCAAAGTGTCCGAGTGGTGAAGTGTTCCGCTTCCCATGCTTAGATTCCCGGGTTCGATTCCTAAAGTACGAATGCATGTTAGTTTCTTCCAGACATTTTTTATTTTTTTATCTATTGTACTGTACTAAACTTTCACATTCAATAGAAGTGTGCACAAAAGTTTTACATAAAGTAGGGCAAAGCCGCAGGAGCGTATCTACTATAAAATACACAGTGGCTACAAGGATTAGGTGCTACGCACCGTACGGTACACATACAATTCTGTAGCAGGGCAGACTCAATTGAAATGGATACCGTCTGTGACTCCTTGCCCCATGGAGTCAATCGGCTACGGAGCAAGAAACAGCACAGGTTTTGCAGGCTATGGGCCAATGCTGAAGGAGCGTCACAATCCCCTAGCTAAAATACACAGCAGTGATAGGGATAAGCGATGTTTATGCACATAGTGATACACCGGACTCGATTGCATAGCAAACTGACAAAATGGCCACCGCCCGTGAACCCCCACCTCATGGCAGCACTTGGCTATGGAGCGAGCAACGGCATAGGTTTTGCAGGCTATTGGCCATTGCTGAAGGAGCATCACAATCCCCTAGCTAAAATACACAGGGGCGATAGGGATAAGCGAGCTCTATGCACATAGCGATCTACACCGGACTCGATCGCTTAGCAAACTGACAAAATGGCCATCGCCCAATTCCCCCCGCATCATGGCAGCCCTCAGCCATGAAACGAGCGACGGCACAGGTTTTGCAGGCTATGGGCCAATGCTGAAGGAGCGTCACAATTCCCTAGCTAAAATACACAGTAATGAGGTCCCATAGAATGATCAATTAATAAATACTGTATACTGTACAGTATACAGATGCAAAACAAGGAGTTTAAGCAACACTGCAGTCTATTGAAGTCAGGGATACAGTACAGTAAGTGAGCAGCCAAGTCCCCTAGCCATTAGGGCATTATCTAAAACCAATGGCAAGAGATCACTGTTTACTGTACATTTAGACATGAGCTTGTGTATCTGTCATGAGGTGTTTTTTTCCCTGATACTATTTTTTTTTCTATTGTAATATACAGAGCCGGCCCTAGGCATAGGCAAACTAGGCAAATGGGGCACAAGCAGCTTCTGCAGATTAAAATGATATGCAGCATGCCTATATTCTGTGTGTGACTGCGGCTCTATGAAATGAAATATGAAAATTGAAAAATTAAATGCATTACTAATGTGCGGCATTATGTGTATAAGGTGTACTACAGTACTTTGTAGTGTAATGTAAAGAAAGGGCACTACTGCGTGGTCTAATTTGAATAAAGAGTAATATGGTGTGGTGCAATGTGAATAAGGGGCACTACTGTGTGCACCCTTCCATTGAATGTATTACAAAGAAAAAAATGATAATAAAGTGAATGTCACGGGAACGCATAAAAAAAAAAAGCTTGGCACTTCCTTCCCATTGGTGTTGGTTTATGCCTTAGGGGACTCGGATGCTCATACAGTACATGTATTTCAAAAGCACGGCATTTTCCACCGCCTACCCCCACGGCATTTTCCACCGCCTACCCCCATCGCCCTTCCCCCTGGGAAACGCCGATTTGGTATCTGTATTTAAAGTTGCATGTGCCTCATACTTGTGTCTTCTTCAAGAGGAAGAATATGGAAATTACTGTGCAAGTAATGGAACTCAGATACACTATTGTATATAGCGGAATGAGTCGCTCCTGCAGATTTACTCTGATTTATGTGAAACCTGTGTGCACCCTTCCATTGAATGTATAACAAAGAAAAAATATAATAATAAAGTGAATGTCACGGGAACACATAAAAAAAAGTTGGCACATTGGGACTCTCAGCGTGGGAGGTGGGAGCTTTCATTGCTAGCCCACGACGCTTCATGAGAGATTCACAAGTTCATGTGTAAAAGTACTGCAAAGAGCGATCCCTTCCCATTGGTGTTGGTTTATGCCTTAGGGGACTCGGACGCTCATACATGTATTTCGAAAGCACGGTATTTATGCACTGTACATTCTTCCTTTCACACATTAGTTGCATCTGCATACACAAGTTTTTTAACATGTTCATTTGTGTCTGTATAAACTATTTATTTTTTTAACTCTCTTCGTCTGACCATTGGTCACCATCTATTAACATTACAGTCGTCACTGACCATTTGCCAGAGCTGTAGATCAATCCGCCACTATTCAATCTAAAGTACTGGATTAGTGGAGCATTAGCCACTCAGTGGTGGAGATGTGTATTGCATGCTGAGTATCTAGTATCGCCTCAACGTGCCTGTCCGTGATTAAACTCAGCAACCTAAGCTATTGCCTAGGCATGACTAAACCTCCGTCAAGGCGCAGAAACAGTCAAGACAATGGAGGACCCATCTGTAATACGCTCAGATCACACTATTTGTCTGCCCACAGCCTGCTGCGCCTATTACCCATCCACGGTAGCACACCAGCCCCTCCACCACCCTCAACACTGACCCCCACATCACTCACTCACCTGAGGCCTCCCCTACCCGTGGGTCCCCTGGACCCCCTCCGCATCTCCATTGCACCTGCCAATCCCCCAACCACAGCACCTGCTAGGTGATTCATCATACCCTGCATGCTCTGTTCATGCCATCACAAGGCCCTATGCCCCCACAGGCATGCAAGGTTTAAGGGGGTGTAGCTCCTTGCGATGGTGTGAAGAGCGCCCGTAGGGTGCGATGATCACCTAGTTGTCAGTATTTAATGTCAGTGTATAGCCTAGCGATTGCGATTCCATCTCTAAGAGGGAAGACAATTGTTAACTATCTGAGTGCTCCACTGTACAGATTTGAGCTGCACTGAGAAACTTTAATGACTAACACCTACATTTAATTACTGGTCAGTCCGGTATTAACAATCGTTTACATACAGTGTGTTCTTGTTCTCCTAAAAAATAGTTAGAAGGATTGAATACAGTTAATTCTGCATAGCCCTGTTGCATAATCTATGACAGAAATGGAATTGTGCGCAACTAGTGTGAGGTATTACAGAAATGGAACTGCAAAATTCCAGTTTATGTTATTTGAGTATGGATCAACTCAAGTGGTAACCACAGCTGGCAACAACATTCCCCAAATAAGCACAGCTCCCCCTCTATTATTGCTGTTGCATAATCTGCTGATTATTTGATAGCGATAAAAGCAATCCTGTATTGTTGAATTGCTTGCTTGGGGTTGATCAGTAACATATCTAAGTAACTCTAGGTTGTTCCAGTAGAAGAAGGCTACCAAATACAGAGCTCCAGAGTAATAAAAACATTTTTGTTTTCTGGTGCAATTCATTGTAAAGGTAAAAATTGTCAACTAAATGTCATTATACAAAGCTTGTGCTTATGCAAGTTTCTGAAGGGGAATCCTTCCACAATAAATTAATTCTCAGTTGAAGGGACCTATACCAGGAATTCAGTCTACAACAACTAGGTAAAACAATTCATAGTTGCGTCATTATTCTGCAAACTTACCTTATTTCATATCCATAAGTTTTACCTGGGTTTCACACAACTGCCGATGGTATCATAAAATAATACAGATCTGTCACATCTGAGCACCTAGAGGGGAGGGGGGGGGGGGGATATGCACATGCAGATTACCTGTGCCTTGGCCTTGTCTAGGTGGCCCAATTCAGATTTAGAGGGGGAGCAACAGCCCCCTGTGGATGCTTCACAGGGAATTGTGTGCATTGTGAGGAGTATATACAATGCCATATTTGACCACACCCCTTCTTTAAGACTGGAGCACATCTGAGACCTTGATGGCCATGTCTCTGACTGTAAACTGTGTAGATCCCCCCTACAATGTCCTATATCATTTATTGTGCTACTAATTACAGCTTACCTATTTTTGTGAGATGTCAAAATAACTGACCCTTAGACTTTCTGGACAACACTCCCAAGAAATGTTGTACACTTGGGTATCAAAAATCCAAAAGCTAAATATAATATTAATGGATTCTACTGAGGAGGAAAGGGAACTAGGTGACACTATTTTAGGTGACTTAAAAGAAGGAAAGCAACGTATCGAAGCAATCAGGAAAGGAAGTCAGATGCTTGGTTGCATAGAGAGAGGAGTCAGTAGCAGTAAGTAAGAAAGAAGTAATAATGTCACTGTATAGGTCATTGGTACGGCCTCATCTTGAATAGTGTTTAGTTCTGGAGGCAATACAGTATCTCTAGAAGGATAGTAATACATTAGAGAGCATTCAAAGAAGGACAACTAAAATGGTGCATGGCCTACAGGCAGGGCCGGATTGGCCATAGAAGTCACCGGGAGTTTCCCCGGGGGGCCGATTGGGCCGTGGGGCCGCCTGTCCTACGCGGCCCCGCCCCCCTCTGCGTTACCAGGCAGGCACAATACCTGCATAATGTAATACAGTCTGCGGCCGCTGTCAGGAGAGCCGGCCCTGCAAATCACCATCTCATGCTGCCCCCCCCTTCCCCTCAACAGCTTATGCCTGTGTGCGGCCACGCCCCCCCACCCCCCGCACGGCACGTCACCTAGTCACCAGTCACCTAGCTGCTTCGGCTAATGGCCGCTATCAGGGGAGCCGGCCACACCCCCCCATGTCATCTGCTTATGCCTTGCTGCAGCGGCCGCTATCAGGAGAGCCGGCCACGCCCCCCTCCACATACTCTGCTTATGCCTTGCTGCGGCCACAGAACCGGCCCCGCCCCCCTCTATGTCACTTGCTTCATTGTGGGCAATGCAGCGGCCGTTTTCTAGTCAGCGGCCCCGCCCCCAACCGGCTGACCTGAAGAGGAGGTCCGCGCGCCAAGCGCCACAGACGTAATCAGTGCGGACCTTGCAGGAAGAGAAGGTGCGGCCGCGGTGGGTGCACACATTCTACAGTAGGAGAGGTGAGGTGGTATGACTCGTGTACAGTGCTCTGGAGGTGTGAGGTGTAATTTTATGGGTGAGGTGTAATTTTGTGTTTGGGGGGTAAGGTGTAATTTTGTGTAGGGGGGGTGAGGTGTAATTTTGTGTGTGTGGGGGGGGTGAGGTGTAATTTTGTGTGGGGGGGGTGAGGTGTAATTTTGTGTAGGGGGGGTGAGGTGTAATTTTGTGTAGGGGGGGTGAGGTGTAATTTTGTGTAGGGGGGTGAGGTGTAATTTTATGTTTTGGGGTGTGAGATGTCATTTTATGGGTGCAAGGTGTAATTTTGTGTCTTGGGGAGTGAGGTGTAATTTTGTGTCTTGGGGTGTCGGGTGTAATTTTATAGGTGTCGGGTGTAATTTTATGTCTGGGGATGTGAGGTATAATTTTATGTCTTTGGGTGTGAGGTGTAATTTTATGGGTGTGAGATGTAATTTTGTGTCTTGGGGAGTGAGGTGTAATTTTGTGTCTTGGGGAGTGAGGTGTAATTTTATGTCTTGGGGTGTCGGGTGTAATTTTATAGGTGTCGGGTGTAATTTAGTGTCTTGGGGTGTGAGGTGTAATTTAGTATCTTGGGGTGTGAGGTATAATTTAGTGTCCTGGGGTGTGAGGTGTAATTTTGTGTCTTGGGGTGTGAGGTGTAGTTTTATGAGTGTTGGGTGTAATTTTATGTCTGGGGGTGTGAGGTGTAATTTTATGTCTGGGGGTGTGAGGTGTAGTTTTATAGGTGTCGGGTGTAATTTTATGTCTGGGGGTGTGAGGTGTAATTTTGTGTCTTGGGGTGTGAGGTGTAGTTTTATGAGTGTTGGGTGTAATTTTATGTCTGGGGGTGTGAGGTGTAATTTTGTGTCTTGGGGTGTGAGGTGTAGTTTTATGAGTGTTGGGTGTAATTTTATGTCTGGGGGTGTGAGGAGTAATTTTATGTCTGGGGGTGTGAGGTGTAGTTTTATGGGTGTCGGGTGTAATTTTATGTCTGGGGGTGTGAGGTGTAGTTTTATGGGTGTCGGGTGTAATTTTTTAGGTGTCGGGTGTAATTTTATGTCTGGGGTGAGGTGTAATTTTATGTCTGGGGTGTGAGGTGTAATTTTGTTTCTGGGGGTGTGAGGTGTAAATTTATGGGTGTGAGGTATCATTTTATGGGTGTGAGGTGTAATTTTGTGTCTTGGGGTGTGAGGTGTAATTTTATAGGTGTCAGGTGTAATTTTGTGTCTGGGGGTGTGAGGTGTAATTTTATGTATGGGGGTGCGAGGTGTACTTTTGTGTCTGGGGGTTTAGATGTCTGCGGCTAACCGCAAAGTTAATTGATGTCACCCACAAGAGTGACCTCAATTAACCTCCCGATTATCCGCAGACCGCAATTTTCCCACCATTGACAATAATGGAGGACCGCTCCGTCTGATTGACAGGCCAGGAGCGCTCAGCCAATCAGGAGAGTGCTATGACGTAACGCTCCCTGATTTGCTGCCAGGTCCTCTAGTGACAGGAGTCACAGTGGGGTCCCGGCATTCAGGTAAAGGGGATCCATGTGTTAACATGGATCCCCTTTAGTGCATTGGACCAGGTTTCTCGCTTTTTTATTTTTTTGGTGCAGTGTGCCTCAGTGCTCTCTACCTGGTGCAATGTGTCTCAGTGCTTTCTACATGGTGCAATGTGTCTCAGTGCTCTCTACCTGGTGCAGTGTGTCTCAGTGCTCTCTACCTGGTGCAGTGTGTCTCAGTGCTCTCTACCTGGTGCAGTGTGTCTCAGTGCTCTCTACCTGGTGCAGTGTGTCTCAGTGCTCTCTACCTGGTGCAATGTGCCTCAGTGCTCTCTCCCTGGTGCAATGTGTTTCAGTGCTTTCTCCCTGGTGCAATGTGTCTCAGTGCTCTCTACCTGGTGCAGTGTGTCTCAGTGCTCTCTACCTGGTGCAGTGTGTCTCAGTGCTCTCTACCTGGTGCAATGTGTCTTAGTGCTCTCTACCTGGTGCAATGTGTCTCTGTGCTCTCTACCTGGTGCAATGTGCCTCAGTGCTCTCTACATGGTGCAGTGTGCCTCAGTGCTCTCTACATGGTGCAGTGTGCCTCAGTGCTCTCTACCTGGTGCAATGGGTCTCTGTACTGTCTACCTGGTGCAATATGCCTCAGTGCTTTCTACCTGGTGCAATGTGTCTCTGTGCTCTCTACCTGGTGCAATGTGCCTCAGTGCTCTCTACCTGGTGCAATGTGCCTCAGTGCTCTCTACCTGGTGCAGTGTGTCTCAGTGCTCTACCTGGTGCAATGTGTCTCTGTGCTCTCTACCTGGTGCAATGTGCCTCAGTGCTCTCTACCTGGTGCAGTGTGTCTCAGTGCTCTACCTGGTGCAATGTGTCTCTGTGCTCTCTACCTGGTGCAATGTGTCTCAGTGCTCTCTACCTGGTGCAATGTGTATAACATGCTCTATCTGGCGCAATATGTATAACATGCTCTACTTGTCGCAGTGTGTATAGGAGGTTCTACCTGGTGCATTGTGTATTAGGTGCACTACTGTGTGGTGTAATGTGAATTGCCACTGTTATGTGGCCACGCCCCTTCCACATGAAACAACGCCCCTAAATTTTTGACGCGCGCCTTCGGCGCGCACTGTCCATTCTTTGTCCTGTGGGAATGGGAGCACCAAGCATTATAGTATGTACTGTACGTAATTTTGCCCTTCTAACTTAAAAAAGTGCCCTTCCGAATGAAAAATGTGCCCTCCCTGTGATCAGCACCCTGCCTTAAAAATCCTAGAGTGAACACTAACATGATCTGCCTTTTGTTGGTGTAACTCCGCCTACATTATATTTTGAAGCAGTAATCCCGCCTACTTTTGTATTGGTCCCGCCTACAGTTGATTTGATGCCGGCCACAAGGCCACTTCTAGAATTTATTCCAGGGCCACTTTTATCTCCCAATCCGTCCCTGCCTACAGGTACATCACAAAACTTACCTGGAAAGACTAAAAGATATTAACATGTACAGTTTGGAGCAGAGAAGGGAAAGGGGGACATGATAGAAACTTTCAACTATATCATGGGTTTTAACAATGTACAGGAGGGAGACATTCTGCAAAGGAAGAAAGGTATTAGAACACCGGACACATGCTAAAACTGAAATGGGCCAAGTTCAGGGGAAATTTGAAGAAATTTACTTCACAACAAGGGTAGTGGACAAGTGGGATAGCCTACCATTAGAGATGAAACAGGCTAATGCAGTATAGCAATTTACACATGCGTGGAATAGACATAAGGATATCCTTACAAAGAATTAAGGATCTAATAGGGTTAGAGTTAAGAATAAGGTTAAAAAAGGGGCAGACTAGATGGGGCAAGTGGTTCTTATCAGCCGTCAAATTCTATGTTTCTGTGTTTCCTGACCTGTCTCTGCTTCCGCATTTCTCTCCTCCCTGCTTATCATTTCACTCCCACTTAACTATATATAACTTAATCAAAATGAAACATAACATTAATAACTGACAGAATAATATTCTGCATGGATATAATCTTAAACAAATGTTGCAATTCATCTGCCAGACCTATATATCTGGGTGTGTTCTCATCATATCATCATGAAATAAAGGTACAAAAACACTTTCCAGAAATAAACACATAAAGAGGATTTCATGTCTTGTACAATTCATGCATCTTATTTGGAGTGGACAGAAGTAAGGGATTTAACCTAAACATTTAAAACAGAGAACCCAACATAAACAGCCTAAACTTCAGTCCATACTCACTTCTTTAAATAAGATTTGACTGATAACTATTTAAAAATACTAAATTTGTCTATTCAAAATAAACCTCATGCTGCCAGTTTAGCCCCAACACCAGCTTCCTAGCTCATCTGTCAGACATGTATTTTTTCAGGGTTTTCAGGGGGCCTGAGATTGAGTCACACTTAAAAGTGCACGTAGCAGCATCTATTGGTGGACGTCTGCAACTATGCAATCTCAGTTTGGCCATGTGCAAGGACTGAGACACTCACTTTGAGTGTGTGCCCATGCATGTTGTAATACTGATTTGGACTTCCTTATATGGCACGCTTGGTTACACCATTAAAACTTGCATCAGCTCCATGGCAGGTGCAGTTTCTCCTAGTCACCATGGCCTCCTATGCTTATGGCTGTGCAGCTGGGAATGCTGCAACTTACATTAACCCGCCAATGACTCTCACATAACACGCCCGCTGAACAGGCCCTATATGCATGTACTAGTAGCTAACTCCCCGTAACTGCCCAGGAAAGTCCATCATTTATCCATCACATTTCTGATACCGTCTGTAGCAGCAGTATCTTTGTGCGTACACTCTGTGTATGCATCATAGAGGTTTCCAGAACATTTTGCAGAGAAGTGGGATATCAGAATCTTTGCCTGAAGTGCTACTGGCGTCTGCTCTTGCAAGACAGTGACAGGCTGGGCGTGTGAGGTTACTCTGAGGTCTGGTTAAATATAACCCATGTGATTAATACTATAAACTCAAAAATTGGAGTTCTGCCATTAATAATTGTATTAATTCAACATTTCTTAACTTCATGTGGAAATACAAGAGACCAAGAATAGGTCTGGCAAAACTCCAACAATGACTTTTGTTTAAAGTTTAATGTGTGCATCAATTTCTCTAACATAAGATTTTGCAACCATGCTCACCTGGGAAGCAATGTTGTCATATACAGTCATTTGGTTCCTTGTTATACAACAGTATTCTTAGAACCAGAACCTGGGCTTCAACTACTATAGAAGAGCAAATTTCCCCATGCTTTAGGCGCTTACTGGCTCTCAGATGCCACCAGAATGTTAACTTGGATAGTAGCAACCTATCTAAGGCTATACAGAGTATCTGAATAGGTATAACAGGACACCTGAAGGCAGTGGTGTAACTCCCACCTCCGCAGCCACTGTGGAGGCTTAGAGGCGCAAGACTGCAGGAGCGCCACCGCTAATTGCTGCTGTGAGTTTGGGAAGGAGCCAGAGGGCACAGTGCGTGCCTCTCCTGTGTCCCTCCTGGGTCTCCGGTGGCGGGGTGTCTGTCAAATGAAGCGCTGGTTCGTGCGCCAATCAGAGCTTGCGGACCGGCAGCCAATCAGGAGCTGCTGCTGCTTGTCCATGAGCTCTGATTGTCTCACGAACCGGCACTTCATTTGACCGACATGCCGCTGGAGACACAGGACGGACATAGGAGAGGCGCGCACTGTGCCCTTTGGCTTCTTCCCGGACTCACAGACTGTACCCTCCTTCCCACACAGCAGCGGGAGGTGGGTGTGTACCTGGCACTGAGGGGGGGGGGGCATATCTGGCACTGGGGGCATATGTACAGCTGGCACTGGGGGCATATGGGGCACTGGAGGGCATATGGGGCATGGGGGCATATGTGTATCTGGCACTGGGAGGCATGTGGGGCACTAGGGCATATGTATAGCTGGCACTGGGGGCATATGTATAGCTGGCACTGGGGGGGGCATATGGGGCACTGGAGGCATATGTGTATCTGGCACTGGGGGGCATATTTGGCACTGGGAGCATATGTGTATCTGGTACTGTGGGGGCATGTGTGTCAATGGGGGCATATATGTTTTTGGCACTATGGGGGTATATTTTTATCTGCCACTGTGAGGGAATATTTGGCACTGGGGGCATATGTGGCACTGGGGGGCACAGCCCTAGCAACAAGCATTACCCCCTGGTAACAAGCACAACACCCAGCTCATGAAATACCTGGCAACAAGAATTAACCCCTAGCAACGAGCATGACACCCAGGGCATGAAACCCCTGGCAATGAATATTAGCCCCTTCTAACGAGCTTGACAGCCAGCACATGATAGCCCTGGCAACAAACATAACACCTAGCGCATGAAACCCCTGGCAACGATCATGACACCCTGAGCATGAAAACCCCTGGCATTGTGCATGGAACTAAAAGCATGAAACCCCTGGCAACGAGCAGGTAATTTAAAAGTAATTAGAAGCCTTACTGTAGGGCTTAATGTGTAATAGGCATTGTATCACGGACATTGCGGTGTGTGTCATAATGTGTCACAGGCATTACGGTGTGTGGTATACTATATCACGGGCATTGTGGTATGTGGTATAATGTCTCAGGGGCATTGCAGTGTGTAGCATAATGTGTAACAGGCATTGCGATGCGTGGCATAATGTGTCACAGGCATTACGATGTGTGGCATAATGTGTCAGGGGCATTGTGGTATGTGGTATAATGTCTTAAGGGCATTGCAGTGTGTAGCATAATGTATAACGGGCATTGCGATGCATGGCATAATGTGTCACAGGCATTACGGTGTGTGGAATAATGTGTCAGGGGCATTACGGTGTGTGGCATATTGTGTAATGGGCATTATTGTGTGTGGCCTAATATCTAAGGGCCATTGCAGTATGTGGCAGAAAGTATACTGAACATTACTATAAGGAGGAAAAATGACAAATAATGTAAAGGGCATGAATCAGGATTATTTTTTTTTCCTGTGGTGGCCAATGTCTGGGCGTGCAGGTTGCAAAACTGGGGTATAAAGTAGTCTTTTCTTGCAATACCACGCCCCTTTATGCAAAGCCACACCCATTTCAGCAGGGCCATGCCCCCTTTACTAGTGGCAATTATGGGGGAGGGGGGGCACCAGAGAATGTTTTGGCTTTGGGGAGAAAAATTCCTAGTTACGCCACTGCCTGAAGTTTAATGGTAGTAATGTGCTTTATGTAAAATTAGAGATGTGCGGCTGGCACTTTTCGTGTTTTGTGTTTTGGTTTTAATTCCACTTTGGTGGTTTGGTTTTGGCTTGGTTTTGCCAAAACCACTCTGTTGTGTTTTGGTTTTGGATCTGGATGATTTTTGAAAAAAACATAAAAACAGCTAAAATCACAGAATTTTGGGGTCATTTTGATCCTACGGTATTATGAACCTCAATAACATTCATTTCATTTCCAGTCTATTCTGAACACCTCACACCTCACAATATTGTTTTTAGGGCAAAAGGTTGCACCGAGGGGGCTGTATGACTAAGCTAAGCGACACAAGTGGGCGGCACAAACACCTGGCCCATCTAGGAGTGGCACTGCAGTGTCAGCCAGGATGGCAATTTTAAAAAATAGGCCCCAAACATGACATGATGCAAAGAAGAAAAAGAGGTGCAATGAGGTAACTGGATGACTAAGCTAAGCGACAGAAGTGTGCGACACAAACACCTGGCCCATCTAGGAGTGGCACTTCAGTGTCAGACAGGATGGCAACCCTTGATATCATCGGATGTGATTAATGAATGAACATAACCGTATAGAGAACTTCCCCTTAGTAGTGGAATTCGTCCTGGAGGTGTTGCAGACACACAAGTACCCCCCCCCCTTTTTTGATCATATGCTGTACATGTATTAAACATTGTATATTGATCGCGGGCGCATGCACTGTGTGTTCGGGACGTACGTACCCGGTGCATGCGCAATGGACGTAAACACGGCAACTGACTGTGTCAGGATCCGGACACTGCTCGCGGGCGCATGCGCCGTGGGTCCGGGATGTCCATACCCGGCGCATGCGCAGTACAGGAATCATGACGCCGGAAGTGGGGCGGACGTGATGTCACCCACTGTCCGGACAGGAAGTCCGGGTAAACAACGCTCAGGGAGCTTTTTAAGGCTTCCCTGAGCTCAAATTAGACTTATATAATAGCGGTTCTGCTCAGCTCAATCCAAGTAGTGGATTGAACATGTGTTAGCCTATTTTTAAAAAGTATTTCAATATGCTAATTTTTGGTGCTCCTAATTGACAGGAAGTGATGTAGTGATCACTTCCTCATTGACATGTGTATATATACCTGTGCTGTCCCACTTGCTCATTGCCCCCTGAGGAAGTCCAGATAGGACGAAACGCGTTGGGGATACCTACCTTCTCTTAAGTTAAGATATTGATTTTTTTACCAATAGTTGATCTTATTAATCGATATTATATACTTTTTCTAAATTGAGTCATCATAGGTTTTACCATATATACCCCTTTTTTTAAACAAATTTCTATACATGTTGGTGATATTTTTGTATTGACTTTTTTATCTCTGATCGTATAATTTATTTTTTATTGTGGTTTTTTTTATTGTGGTTTGTCTTTATATCTTCTATTGGTGCAAATTTTATTGTGATTAATAAATTTTAAAATTTTACCCTCCTATTATAATATTCATTGACACCATTGATCGCTCTGAAATATCTTATCCACCATTTTTGAGATTACTTGTAAAACACCTTACCAGTGTTTTTTTACTTAAGACATGAGCTGACGCCCTAAATATATTGAAGGGAGTGTACATTTTAAGAGTATTTGTAGGAATATTTGTAATAATTCTGGTCCATATACTAGTACAAATTGTTATCGCTAATTGGCGCTGCTCAGCTTCCTCCTTTTCACGCGTTGTTTTTGGTAATACTTGCCCGCAGCTGCCTTGTGTAAGCCGATACATAACTGACAGTATGTTCCGAACCAGTGAACGCACCAACAGAAGGAGTAATGCATGCAACAAAATTTTTAATGAAACAAGCCAACCAGAAACTGTACCCGGTACCGACACACTTGACGAAATGTTTTGGAGTATGGAAAGGTTACTAATTAAAGAAGTGAAGGCATGGTGGGACGTTAAAGGGCTTGAACATTATATCAGCGTGGACCGGGTACCCAGAGGCCTGAGAATTACGAAGCAGCCCACTTTTGGGACCGAGAACCCTGAGTTTATTAAGGAATGGGACAATACACTCCATGATTGTTCAGTCAAATTGATGAAGATCCTTGTAACAGAAAAGAAACGTGTTATTTCAAATCTGGAATCAGAAATCAAAGAGACTGAAAATAGATTGGAGGTATTTAAAGACAAGGAGGACTTTAAGATCAACGAAAAGGTGCTAAATAAGAAACTTGAACATATTGAAGATGAGGGTATCAGGAATAAAAGCAAGAAATTTCTACGGGACAAGCAAGATTACGAGAACAACAGAATCGAGAATTGGAGCAGGTTCATCAAAGGAGACAAGCCAGAAACCAAACCTAGAAGGGAATATTGGCAGTCCACATCTAGGGGAGGAATGGAGAATGGGAGGAATTACCCGCAGAGAAGACAGAATACGGAGACCTATAATAGATTCTCCGCACTGCAAAGATTGAGTTCTACAAACGAGGAGGCTTTTTTGTCACCAGGCCCAGATACACGTCCCAAAACTACGGCTAGAAACATCATAAAGGACAGGGTCACGAATGCAACACCCATGAAAAGAAGACTGGCCGCAGAAGAAGAGGATGCAGAGGAGGCAGGAGGAATGTACAATTACAAAAACAAAAGACGACACCTGTAGTAGGTGAGGCATCAAATGGAATATTCAATTTATCGAGTCACACACTATCAGAGTACGAAACAGCAGTATTGAGCAAAGGACTTTCTTATGCACCCACTAAAGGTATGAATAGATTTGACATTTTTATTGATCTAAACAAATTTGTAAGGAAACGGACTCTCAAGAGGCATTTTCTTAAAAAAGAAAATGCAGTGATTCATAACTATGAACAATCAAAATCAGGATTAAAACCTGTTTCGAAATTCTACCCTCTAGAATCTAAAGGCCATAACGTGGGCATTTTTTATGATTTGGTAAAGAGGGATTTATGTGATACTGAAATTGAACCCATCAAAGAGAAGAATCTTACTAATAGGGAAGTAAACGCTATTAAGGATTTGCAGGCCAATAACAGTATCGTTATAAAATCTGCTGACAAAGGGGGGGGGGGTTGGTTATCATGGACCGGGAGGCCTATGTAGCAGAGGCCAACAGGTTATTGGGCGACAGAAATTCATATACACCACTCCCGACTGATCCAAAGGAAGGTTTCGTGGAAGAGTTAAGAACTATACTCCTGAGAGCTTTCAGATGTGAGATTTTAACTAAAGACGAGTACCAATACCTTTTTAATTCCAACCCCACCACCCCCATTTTTTACTTTTTACCTAAGGTACATAAGTCCATGATAAACCCACCAGGGAGACCCATTGTGGCAGGGATTAATTCATTAACATCACATTTGTCGGAGTATGTGGACTTGTTTTTAAGAAAACATGTGGTAAACCTGCCGGCATACCTCAAAGACACCACATCGGTCCTTAACCTGATGGAATCGTTCGAGTGGAAAGAAACTTACAGATGGATCACAATTGATGTACAGTCGCTCTATACATGCATAGAACATGAGAAAGGGGTTGAGGCTTGCAATGGATTTCTAAGCCAAGATGCAGACATTACAGAGGAACACAGACTGTTTTTATGCGAACTGATGTATTTTATTCTAAAACGCAATTATTTTAAATTTTTAGATGCATACTTCTTGCAAATCTGTGGCACAGCCATGGGCACGATTTTTACGCCCAGTTTCGCAAATCTTTTTATGGGACATTGGGAAAAGGAGCACATTTTTAATGACCACCCATTTCAACAAAATATCGCTTTTTATAAACGTTACATAGACGATATTTTAATTGTATGGGATGGAGACGGGACAAGTTTTAACAAATTTTTTACATATTTATCTAACAACTCGATGAATCTCCGCTTTACCGCCAATGAAAACATTACAGAGATTGAGTTCTTGGATCTGGTACTGTCGCATGAGGGCAATGAAGTGATCTCCAAGAATTTCATCAAAAAAGTAGATATGAACAGCTACGTCAACTTTAAAGGTAATCACAGCCAACAATGGAAAAACAATATCCCTTTTTCACAGTTTACCAGAATTGCCCGCAACTGCAAAAACCCTGAGGACCGTGATCAACAATTACAAGTGTACACTGAACGATTCAAGGAAAAAGGCTATCCCAACCATCTCTTGGGAGAAGCAAATGATAAAGCTAAAAACCTGGAGAGGCAACAACTTTTGAGGTACAAAACGAAGAAAAAGGGGGAGGATGTAGTAAGATTCATCACCAGCTACAGTAGACATGGTAACCTCATCAAGAAAACCCTTAAGAAACATTGGAACATCCTCCTAATGGATCCCGTTCTAAAGGAGTATCTTCCCAAAGATCCGTTGGTGGTATTCAGGAAATCACAGAATCTCAAAGACTTGGTGGCACCAAGCATGCTGAGAAAGAAAGAAATCAAATCAGGTATGCCCAAGTGTGTCGGATGCTACAAGTGTGGTCGTTGCAATATGTGTCGTTATCTGCACCCCAACAGAAAGACTTTCAGGAATACAGATGGGTCCAGAGAGTACAAGATCAAGGAGTTCATTAACTGCAACACGATGTCAGTGATTTACATGCTGGAATGCTCATGCGGAATGAAGTATATAGGAAAAACCAAGAGACCCCTGAAGATCCGTATCCAGGAGCATGTAAGGAATATCAAAAACAAGGTACTATCCCATGCGGTCTCTAAACATTTCCACATGTGCCATAATTCAGACCCTGAGGAACTGACCTTCAAAGGCATCGAACTTGTCTCATTGGGTGAGAGGGGTGGAGACCTTGGCAACCTCCTCTCCAAGAGGGAGATGTTTTGGATTTTTGAATTGAACACACTGCATCCTGAGGGCTTCAATGAGGGCTATGAAATAGCCCCATTTTTATGACGTAAGCACATTACACTTTTAACCATCTCACCGGGGTGACCTACCTTATTTTGCCTCGCCGTCGCACCTTGCAGACCCATATATTATACCACTATTACAGCCATACCACACTGGAAATGCCCAATTCCGCCCGAACTTGGAAGCCAAGCAGTGTTTGGGCCCGGCCAGTACATAGATGGGGAACCATCATGGAAGACCGGGTGCTGTAGGCTGGAATATGGGATGTGAGAGTGTTACTATGTCTTCCCCTAGAGGGGCTTCTGGTGTCTTGGGTGATATGTAAATGAGCTTTAAACACATGCAGTCTCTTGTACTGCCAGAAAGAAACTCAGTTCCTGGCATTCTTTATAAAACTTTGTCACTACCTTATTGCCACTATTCTCCAAACCCCTCCGCACCCCCCCCCCCCCCCTTTTTTCCCCCACTTTTTCCCATTTTCTCTTATTTGTGTCGGTCTTCATTATTGTCCTTGCAAAAAATATTTTTGTGTAAAAAAATGTTTTTATTTATTTTTAATGAATTTTCTATGTTTTTACACCGTACATTCGTACGTACCTAGTCTCAGCTTGCATCTTATGTATATGGGTCTAAGCCTATTTATATAATAGTCACCATCAATATCCTCTATGAAATTATATCTAATAAATGATACAAGGCAATTTTTATATCTGAAACCTTTGTATGACCCTGCTCCTATCTTCATTTTTCCTATGTGTTTCCCATTGAGAAATATCCCACCAAAGATGGCCACTGGGACTGTATGCAGTAAGTGTCTGCAAGCAGCATGTTCCAAGAAAATGGATGCCAACCCTTGATATCATCGGATGTGATTAATGAATGAACATAACCGTATACAGAACTTCCCCTTAGTAGTGGAATTCGTCCTGGAGGTGTTGCAGACACACAAGTACCCCCCCCTTTTTTGATCATATGCTGTACATGTATTAAACATTGTATATTGATCGCGGGCGCATGCACTGTGTGTTCGGGACGTCCGTACCCGGCGCATGCGCAATGGACGTAAACACGGCAACTGACTGTGTCAGGATCCGGACACTGCTCGCGGGCGCATGCGCCGTGGGTCCGGGATGTCCATACCCGGCGCATGCGCAGTACAGGAATCATGACGCCGGAAGTGGGGCGGACGTAATGTCACCCACTGTCCGGACAGGAAGTCCGGGTAAACAACGCTCAGGGAGCTTTTTAAGGCTTCCCTGAGCTCAAATTAGACTTATATAATAGCGGTTCTGCTCAGCTCAATCCAAGTAGTGGATTGAACATGTGTTAGCCTATTTTTAAAAAGTATTTCAATATGCTAATTTTTGGTGCTCCTAATTGACAGGAAGTGATGTAGAGATCACTTCCTCATTGACATGTGTATATATACCAGTGCTGTCCCACTTGCTCATTGCCCCCTGAGGAAGTCCAGATAGGACGAAACGCGTTGGGGATACCTACCTTCTCTTAAGTTAAGATATTGATTTTTTTTACCAATAGTTGATCTTATTAATCGATATTATATACTTTTTCTAAATTGAGTCCTCATAGGTTTTACCATATACAGATGTGTCCTCTTACATCTTTGCTTTTTTACAAATTTGGCACAACATGCAAAACACGGCTAAGCTGTTTTTCACGAGTAGCGAGTGGATGAATTTTAAATTTTTTTGTTTGCCATAATAGAATATGTATAAAGTAACATATTAAAGAGGCACCTTCAGAAAAATCACAAGGCATGGCTAAATCTCTGAGTCTATGGCATGCAAAACTGTGCCATACATGGCGGGATATAGCAAAGATGTATGTGGACACATCTGTATACCCCTTTTTTTAAACAAATTTCTATACATGTTGGTGATATTTTTGTATTGACTTTTTTATCTCTGATCGTATAATTTTTAATTTATTTTTTATTGTGGGTTTTTTTATTGTGGTTTGTCTTTATATCTTCTATTGGTGCAAATTTTATTGTGAGTAATACATTTTTATATTTTACCCTCCTATTATAATATTCATTGACACCATTGGTCGCTCTGAAATATCTTATCCACCATTTTTGGCACTTAAAAAAACTAGTCCCAAACAGCACATGATGCAAAGAAGAAAAAGAGGTGCAAGATGGAATTGTCCTTGGGTCCTCCCACCCACCCTTATGTTGTATAAACAGGACATGCACACTTTAACAAACCCATCATTGCAACGACAGGGTCTGCCACACAACTGTAGCTGAAATGACAGGTTTGTTTGCGCCCCCACCAAAAAAGAAGCAATCAATCTCTCCTTGCACAAACTGGCTCTACAGAGGCAAGATGTCGACCTCATTATCATCTTCTGATTCCTCACCCCTTTCACTGTGTACATCCTCCTCACGGAGTATTTATTCGTCCCCACTGGAATCCACCATCACAGGTCCCTCTGTACTTTTTGGAAGCAATTGCTGGTAAAGATCTTCCCAGAGGAATTTATAATTCATTTTGATGAACATCATCTTCTCCACATTTAGTGGAAGTAACCTCCTACGCCGATCGCTGACAAGGTTACCGGCTGCACTAAACACTCTTTCGGAGTACACACTGGAGGGAGGGCAACTTAGGTAAAATAAAGCCAGTTTGTGCAAGGGCATC